>NC_141917.1:20472500-21097500 GCF_057802395.1 Ceratotherium simum simum | reverse complement strand
CTAAATTTCTAAAGCCAGTAGCAATTATATTTTCTATTTGTCATATAAAGGAAAAATGGGTCCCAGGAGTGCTTGACTAGGATCAGAATCTCCCCACTGCATGGATTTAGAACCTTAGCACTTACTGCCCAGGAGACAATAAATATCTGAAATAGGCCCCTACTCTCTTCTATGTGAGTTTAAAATCTATCCCCAAGTATCAATCCTTCTAATAGACAACACATTTAATTATTTAATGTTTATAGTTATCCATGCTATACCTTTTGTTTGTTTGTTTGTTTGTTTCACTGAGGAAGATTTTCCCTGAGCTAACATCTGTTGCCAATCTTCCTCTATTTTGTATGTGGGTCGCCGCCACAGCATGGCAACAAATGAGTGGTGTAGGTCTGCACTTGGGAACTGAACCTGGGCCATGGAGGCAGAGCAGGCCAAACTCAACCACCAGGCCACAGGGCTAGCCCCTCCATGCTTATCTTTTAACAATTTGGCAGACTCTTTCACAAAAGAAAATTCATATATATAAATATGTTTTTAAGTGATGCACTTAGCTCAGTATAAAAATATCTTATGTGTTGCCTAAATTTCTGGAGAACATTAAAATGATGCATACAATTGTGAGTTTGGAGTCAGGTCAGTATGAATAAAGTTCTCAAATCTCTCATTTACTTTGGGTAAATTCTTCATCATTTCTTAGCCTCAGTTGCATTGACTGTAAACATCATATTATAGACTTTATTTAGGGGGATGTTTGTATTCCTCTAACCATATCACACTGATATGTATACAGTTTCGGTGATCATAATTTAAAACATGTTTATTCTAAGGCTAGAAGGTAAGTACAAGGGATAGTGAGGATGGAGGGGAATCTAGAAGTTTTGTCACATAATAAAGAATTGAAGTGCTTACAACAGAGAAGAAATTTAGTAGTTCATGATGAATGGGTTCAAACACTGAAAGCATTTTCAAATATTTTCTATGGAAAAATCAAGTGGCATTTATTGTGATGTAATGAAGAAGATGAAACTGATTTCTCTATATAATCTATTAGATACTAATTCTAATATTAAAATATACAACTAGCATAACAAAACTCCTATGTGGAAATGGCATTATAGCCACAGCTTGTTGAAAAATAAGAAAGAAAATGATAAGAGTGACTGAGATTTCGCATATGATGAAATGGAAAAACTTGTCACTTTAAACAGAAAGCCCGTAAACTCAGAGGGAAGGATCCTCAAGTTTATAACTATAAGGTGTATGAAAAACTGCTACAAGAATTATTTGTTTACCAGAAAAAATTTCCAACTCTTGAAATTTAAAGCAAGCTATTTTAGGAATAAACACATGCCAATCATAAAAAAATGAGACAAGTATTAATATTCATAACTCTAAATATGAATATATAAAAAGATTAATATAAATATTTTCAGAAGAAAAATGAGCATTGTTGTTATGGTCTAAATAAGAATATTGTTCTGTGTAGACTATTAATTTAACCAAATTAAATCCCATGAATTTTGTTTTTATAAGTAAACTAAGAAAAAATGGAGAAATGGAAAATTATGCAAAGAAGAATGTTATGGACTGAACTGTGGCCTCCCCAAAGTTTATATGTGGAAGCCCTAACTCTCAATGTCACTGTATTTGAAAATAGGGTCTTTAGGAGGTAATAAGGTTAAATGAGGTCACAAGAGTAGGACCCTAATCTGATAGGACTATGGCCTTCTTATAAGAAGAGGAAGAGAGAGACACAGTGAGAAGGTGGCCATGTACAGGCCAGGAAGAGAGGCCTCACAAGAACCAAACCCTTCCAGAACCTTAATTTTGGACTTTCCAGCCTCCAAAAATGTGAGAACCAGAACTGTTGTTTAAGCTACCCAATCTACGGTATTTAGATATGGTAGCCCAAGCAAACTAGTTTGAAGAGCAAAGTGAATTCAATATAACAAATATTTATAAAATTATTGCATATAAAACATCCTATGAAGTGCCAAGACACTTGACACATACTATTCTTCATTAAATAAGTAAAATCATATTATGTAATTGTACTTTATCTTGTCAAAGAAAAGAACAGTTAAAATAGAAACCTAAATAAACATATATGTATACAAGCCCAGAAACATATTTATATCTAATTTTTGCATGCATGCATGCAAATGTGTGCGTGTTTGTATGTGTAGAGAGAAAGAGAGAGAGAGATTGGGACTTGTGGGGCAGATGTGAATACACATTTTTAGAGAATTGGATTCTCATCCTATTAGTAGCTTTGGATAGCAATTACGTATTCATGTTTTAGTAAACAATAAATTAGGAACAATTGACTAGTTTTCCTAATTTTTATAGTGATGTCTCATAAAATTCAAGCCTTTTGAAATGGGAATCCACAAGTAAGAAGAATCCAGGTGCAAAATATCAGTGTTCTTGAGCAAGAAAGCATTGAAAATCCTAAGTGTACTACAAATAGTACTGAACTCCCAGATCATATTGAAATGAAACACTGCTGTAGTGGAGACACTATGTCTCAAACAAAATCTCAGCAAGTTTCTTTTGTTCTACTTAAACCAACCGCCTGAGTTCGCAAATATAGGCTCTTCCTTCTTAACCAAAAAGAAAACAGGCAATTTCCCTGGTGATTATCACAATTCAGTGCCTCACTTTTCCACAGAACTCTCTGTCAATTATTCTTATTTAATGGAAGTAGAGATTTTTGGAAATGAACATATTTGAATGACAGTAATTTTTCTAAAAATTGCTGAAGAAAAGAGAACCTTAAAGAAGAAAAGCATATCAATTACATGAGACCAGAGCTGAACTATTGCCTTTTCTGAGGTAATAGCAATGCTATCATTTAAACAGGGATTTAATTCCAAAAATAACTTTATTGTTCAAATTGCTGATATTCTATTCAGCTGATATTCATTCTATTATGATGTTTAGAGATAAGTATGTTATATGAGACTATGCATAAAGTAAGATAACACATTTATTCATACACATATTTTTTCAATAAATGTATAAAATATAGTCATATGATAGACCATGATGATATATTGATGAACAGGCAGAAGAGGTGTCTTCTCTCTTTGAATAAGGAAGTGAGGGAAAAACAATAACTATATTGTTGTAAATATATATATAGTTATTCAGGAATGATAAATGCTATTCTAAAAATCACATGAAATGATGTGGAAGAAAATGAATGGGGAAGCTTATCTAAAGAGGTGATTTTTAAGGTAAAATCTGAACAAAATATGAAGCCAATCGTGTGAAAATGTGGAGAGACATTCCAGGAATCAGAAAAGAAAAACAAAGTCATAAGACACAAAAGAATTTGAGTGGAGATCGGTCAACTTTTTCTGTGGAGGGCCAGTTAGTAAATAGTTTAGTCTTTGAGGGTCATTTACAATCTCTGTCACGTATTTTTCTGTTTTAATTTAAAACCCTTTTCAAATCTAAAAGCCATTCTTAATTCATGGGCTGTACAAAAACAGCCCACGTGTTGGATTTAGCCCTCAGGCAATGGTTTACTGATCCCTGAATTAGAAGAACAAATGGAAGACCAATAGGGATAAGGTTTAGTTGGTTAAACAGCAGAGCCAAGATTCAAGACAGTCTGATTCAAAAACATGCTCTTAATCACTACCCTGCCTTCCTTTACAACAATAAATATAGATACAGTTCATAAATAGCAACACATAAATTACAAATTCTTCCTCATAGAACCTGAGAGGGTTTCTCAAGGGAGGTGATGCCTATACAGAGTATTAGAGGATGACTCTCCACCGTTTTAATCTCTTCTGTGTTCATCTATTTTGGTCTTGAACAAAAGACACCTGTCTTTATTTTTTCTGGTGAAGTCAGTGAAGTGGATGTATATTCAACACTTTTTCTATGCCCAGCATGGTGTTAGGCCCCATACAATGATAACAATAAATTTGAAGACACAGTTGAATGTCCCTGAGTGAGGCGTTATGGAGTGGCTGAAAGAATGGATCTATTGAAGTCAGATTGTGCTAAATTGGATTCCACACTGGCAGCTTCTTTAGTTGTGTGACCTCAAGCTTATACTACCTTAAATCTCTGGGCTTAAATTCCTTTTTCTCTGTAAAAGTTTAAATAAAGAGAAACTCATACGTTCCAAGTTTAAAAAAAAGTTAGCAATTATGAAACAGCAATCATAGTGTCTTGTATATACTTCCCTCTTTCTCTCTTTTTGGTTTTAAAAGTAGTCGCTTTTCCCCACCTGTAAAAATATTAAATATTGTACACATGTAACAAATTTATTAAAGCACAATCATTTGGCCTACAATGTTTTGATAAAGAAATGTAACTGAAGGCAGAAGTAAAAGTAAGCAAAGAAGACAAATACCCAAATTCGAGAAGAGGAATGAAAGAATAAAATGCTCCAACCGAAGAATATTGTCCCTAAAACATCAACAGAGATGTTATAAAATGAGAGCATAAATAGCCAAGAATCTAGAGGAACAAACACGAAAATTAAATATACGTTAAAGCTTCCCCAGGCAGGAGATCGTGACTATTTATTTTAAAAATAGCACCATCAAGTCCTCTGTGGTTTAGTATTACTGGGGGACAAAGAAAGGTAAGTGTATGAATTACTTTTCCATAGCTGCCATAAAAAATTACCACAAAGTTAGTGGCTTAAGGCAATACACATTTATGACCTCTCAGTTTTCGTGGGTCATAAATCTAGGCACACAAGGTCCCAGGGAGTTCACCTGCTCCGTGTCTCACAAGACTAAAATAGAGGTGTCAGCAGGGCTACTTTTCTTACAGGAGACTCTGGGGAATATTGTGTTTCCAAGCTCATTTAGATTGTCGGCAGAATTCAGTTCAAGGGGCTTGTAAGACTGAAGTTCCCACTTCCTTGCTGACTGTCAGCTGGAGAATATCCTCACCCCCTAAAGGCCTCTCTTAGGGCATTGCACATGGGCCTGTCCATCTCAGAGCCAGCAACCAGACCTCCAGGCCTTCTCACGCTGTACCATCTCTTCTGCCTCCTCTTTGTGCTGCTCCTTGACTCTCTGTTCTGCCCATTTCTTCTATTTGTAAGGGCTCGAGTGATTACATTGGGCCCACTCAGATAATCCAGGATAGTCTCCCCATTTTAAGGTCTTTAATTTTAATCACATATGCAAAGTCTCTTTTGCCTAGTAAGGTAACATATTCCCAGGTTCTGGGGATTTGGGCATGGAAACTTTGGGTGACACATTATTCTGACTATCACTATCTATGTATATGTATACGTATATGTATATGTACATGTATATGTACCGTAGTCCCCCTTTATCCATGGAACATACATTCCAAGACCCCCAGTTGATTCCTGAAACCACAGGTAGTACTGAACCCTATGTATACTATGTTTTTTCCTTACATACATACCTAACATAAAGTTTAATTTATAAATTAGGCACAATAAGAGATTAACAGCAATAACTAATAGTAAAGTTGACTTTGGGGCCGTTATTAAGTAAAATAAGGGTTACTTGAACACAAGCACTGCAATACTGTGACAGAGGATCTAATAACAGAGATGGCTACTAAGTGACTGATGGATAGGTAGCATATACAGAATGGATATACTGGACAAAGAGATGATTCATGTCCTGGGTGAGACAGAGCAAGACGGCACCAGATTTCATCATGCTACTCAGAATGGTGCACACTTTAAAACTATGAATTGTTTATTTCTGGAATTTTCCATTTAATATTTTCAGACCACATTTGACCAAGGGTAACTGAAACCATGGAAAGCAAAACTGTAAATAAGGTAGCGGCTATTGTGCATGTATAAATATATATAGATTTTATATATCCATATAAAACTCTAGATAGACAGATAGATATAGATATGGTTATACATGTATACAGCCATGTATACATGTTCTTTAACAACGGGGTTACTGAGAAATGCATCAGGAGGTGATTTCGTTGTTGTGCCAACATCATAGAGTATACTAAGGAGAAGAAAATTTGCCACACCACAATATGTCCCTTTAACATGAGGATTATATTAGGTTGATTATTTTTAAGAATAAAAAGACTCAGAAATGTAATGATGTACTCTTGAAATTTATCTAATGTTATAAACCAATGTTATCTCAATAAAATATCAATTAAATAAAAAATAAATAAAATAAAATAAAATGAAACAGGGAAAAAAAAATAACTCAGAAAGATTTTCCTGTTATCCCTCCCTTAACTGCTTACAAAAATTCAGATAAAAAGTCCTGTCTCAGGAAGTGAGTTATCACCTTAGTATAACATGAACCTGGAAAAGCCTGTTAGGCTCCCCTCCATGTTCTTCTGTTTCTGTGTGGCCAAACACTTGCTTGCCAGACGTTTGCTCCTTTTCACCTATCTGTGAATTGCCTTCCTTCTCTTTGAATTCCCTGACTCTCCTCACTCTCAACATTCTTCTTTTGTGTTTAGCTGAGGATGGTATTTAAGGTGAGGGCTTCAGCCATTTTTGCAAATTACTCAGTTTTCCTGGGTTTCTCCCATGTATGTATTCATTAAACTTTTGTTTGTTTTTCTCCTGTTAATCTGTCTTATGTCAATTTAATTCTTAGACCAGCCAGAAAAACCCACAAGGGTAGATGAAAATTTCTTTCTCCCCTACAGTACTGACACCAACCTAGGTGGTATAGCCTACCACACACCTGGGCTATATAGTACTAATATTATGGGACCACCATCATATATATGGACTGTCGTCGACCAAAATGTTGTCTGTGGTGCATGAGTGTATATAGTTTTAATGGTTTTAATCAGGGTTGGGTGTAGAGTTGGTGACAATTTTTAGAAAAGTGCATGTTATTCTCAATTGACTTCAGTTATGCCGTACATTACAATACAGATTATTGAAGAGTAAAATAAAATCATTGAAGAGGCAGTTTACCATAATTGTTTATAACCAGACACGAAGGTATCAAGTATACCTTCCCCGGGTTACTGAATGAGAAACAATTATCAAAAGCTACCAATATAAACTTCAGAGATTAGTCTGGATAAACTTTAACTCTAAACTGAAATTTATATAGTGTTTTAGTAACTTTTAACTGAAGTGATAATTAGATGGGGAATTGTGGATTATGTGTGAGAGGGTGGCAAAGTTGAATATATGGCTGAATATAGGGTTTAGATGTGCTTAATTCTTAATATACTTTTTATTCCACAGTCCTGCTTGCCATGGTTATAACAAACCTATATAAAGGTATTATAGGAAACTACTTGCTGCCTGCATAAGTATGGTTACTAATGAAAAAGTATACTTCTCTGATTTAGGGGTTTCAACTAAATATTATTGTCAGAGGCATCTCTGTTGATATGACTTTCATGATAAGATGCATGTTAATTAAAAGACTGATATATAAACCAAGCTGACAATTTATCAGACCTCAAAAGGAGAAATTAATACTCCATTTTTCTGACATGAGTATATGTGTTTTCAATCCAAGACTGCCTTAACTTGCATTTGCATATACTAGAAGCTCAAACAATGAAAATCCCTTCAACATAATAACATCTACTTCTCTATTAAAATAAATGTATAACCTCTCTTCCAGGGACAGAAATTTATAAACACTGCATTTTTTTTTCATTTTCTGACTCTACTACTCTCCTTGAAGGGAGTCAGTCCCTCCTGTGAATAGTTTCTCTTCAAACTTAGTATAAATGTAATTCGTTGAGTTACAAAATCATATAAGATAAAGCTATTCCTTCCAATGACTACAGATATTTATGGACAAAATCATGTTGAGAGCTAATATTAACTCATTTGAATTTGAATGATCTGTTACATGACTAATAAGAAAGAGACTAATGAGATTTTTATCTGGAGAAGGTGATTTTTAGTTTGGAATTAAATTAGATGTTTCAATGAAGAACTATGAGTAGGAGAGATGTGAGGGATGTAAATAGAGATCATTTTGATGGTTGTGTTCACTCTTTTTGTTTCTCTTCTTTGCTTCCAGTTTTTCTGCTGCTTCTGACAATTAGTGACAAGGACACAATTCTTTGGAAACTGTATTGGGGAGAAAAAGTAGTAGACATATTGTTTGTTTTTCTGTTTTTTATTATAGATTTGGGGAAGAAAGGCAGAGACACATATTAATGAAATTGTGCCTTTACATAAATGTCAATATCAATGACTGTATTTATGTATATATAATCCCATTTAAAATGTTCATGCAGATAATAAATATTTCAATGCATTGGGATTTAATTATGTTCAGATTTTCAATGATGAGTTGTGTTCAAATCTCATTTTGGCTTGAAAAATTCACTTATATTTGAAATATAGATATAATACCTATTATGTACAGATTTATTCTCTACCTAAATATGGAAAAAACTAGAGGAAAATAATCCTACCACAAAGATAAAGTATCAAAGAAACTATAACAATTAAGAAAATACACACCAGGAGTAGAGAAACAGCATTAAGAAGCACTTAATTGACTAGTAAAATATGTAGTTATAAGGGAAAGTTATTAAATTGGATTTTTTCTGTCTGTGTATATATATATGAGTGTATGTGTGTGTCCGTTTATGTGCGTATATATGTGGATATGTATACATGACAAATTCTAAGAGCAAAAGTTAATAACTTTTAAAATTTTGATTTTAAAATCTTTAAAATTTTTTCCACTTATTCCCAAAAATGTTTTCCTAGTTTAAAATAAAACAGATTATCTTTGAACATGTTTTATGGAAATAGGAAAACATGGTAAAATGATGATGTTCTAAAGCTATTTAGAAACAATTAAGTAATGACTGGTTTCATTTGGGCTGCCTAGAAGCAGAGCCTGACACAGGGATTAGGGTGCATGTGGCTTACTGAGGAGCTGCACCCGGAAAAATCTGTAAGGGAGTGAGGGAAACTGAATAGAGAAGGCGAAGGAGTTGAGCAAGTTTGTGATCTCAGGTTAGTATAGCCTGAGCCTAATCCTTGACGGTCTGGAACATAAATTATACTTCAGAATTTTCTGACCTTGAGGCCAACCACCCAGGATTTTGTTTCCAGGTATTAGTCATTGGCTGCTCCCTGGGCCAGGGTGATTTTACCTCTGAGATGTTTCCAGATTAAGTGCCTCCCACTAGCCAGAGGCATTTCTCCAGAGAAGGCAATGAATGGAAGATTCTGGCTGTGGTACTTGCCCCAGCTGGAGCATGGATGTGCAGCTTTGTATCAGCTACAGTCTTACCACTTGCACTGCTCAGATCCACATGCTTCTCACATTAAACTCAACTGTGTCCAGGTATAGCTTCCCCATAATTGTGGTTGGTAACAACTTTGAGAGAAACTTAAAAGAGGAGGGTTTGTAGAATGACAAGGCTGCTGCTTGTTGTCCCAAGGCTGTAATTGATACACCATCCTACAGCTCTACCACTTGATCTAGATTCTCCATTGGCTGGTGCTTCTGCTGATGTAGGTGGCTTTCCTGATGGAGGGATCTAGGACTCCATCCTTGAAGATTATGATCTTCCTATTTGCCGTGCCTTTCTCCACACGAATTAAATGATGAGTGAATTGCTTGAAAGTGTGTCTCTTGGGAAGATTTACCCTCATCTGTGTCTTTTAGCATTGTCACCCCTGAATGAAGACGTAGTGCACACACCATTCATTGTCGATTCAAATCAACATACATGCTGATACATCTGTGAACAAGCTTCATTTTTTTCCTTCTTCATCAGCTATTCATACGGAATACTCCAATACTACCATACGTGTGAGCTGAGGGAAAGACATAACCGTAGAAGACATAGGTAAAAGGGAGTTCTGGATTACTTGTTCGTGCAGCTAGCTTGTGCTCTCTATTACTGCTCAGACCCAATCTTGATATATCGCTTTTAACTTAGGTTGGATAGCTGCTGGTCTCAACTAACTTTATGATCATTGGTCAAAACTATCTAACTTATGAGGGGATGTTCAGGATTTATGTCGCTTTATGTTTCATGATCAGTTACTCTAGCTCTACTAGGACCTAGTAGAATGCCAGGAACTATATTTTCAAATGGACTATAACTCACAGCTACACATGGCATAGTAAGTATTCTGATCTCTATTCCAGAGACAATAAATTATGTTATTTTCTACCTCCACTTACCTCTAATACATGGGTGGTCTACTGAGTCATGTGGCCCAATCTAGCAGGACTGCTGGTCTTGCACATTGTGCTCATTTCAGGTTCCATTATTGTTCGGGGACCAAGTGAAAACCAGGAACCTTCCTCATTACCCAGTAAACGGGGTAGAACTGTAGTCCCGAAAGGGGAAAATATTGCTTCCAAAATGTGAATAGGTCTACCAAGAGATGTTCTTCTTTCTTAGTGATAGGGTAGGAGAGGTGCAAATTCTTGTCCTTTTCTTTGGAGAAGACGTCCTGGTCTATTCCAAACCACTGCATGCCTGAAATCTTCACCATTGTAGAAATACCTTTACTCTTTTTATGTTTATGTTGCAGTAAGAAATCCGGAGTTCTTGCTACTTATTGCTAACTGGATACAATTTAATCGATATCATATAGCGAGTCAATAGGACATTTTCTAAATGTTTCCTTTGGACTATATTGTATCAGAGTGTAAAATTAAACAGATTTGTGGAAAGACCATGAATGCATACTCATAATCATACCATGTGAATGCAAACCGCTTGTTACCTACCTTAGTGATGAGCGTTGAAAGAAATAATACACATTTGCCAGACCAATAGTTATATAGCCGTTACAAAGTCTGTGTTACTCTACTTTATTAAATGCACCACATTTAGTAAAACTGTTAACATTGTGATTCAAACTTAGTTATGTTTTTGCTAGTCTATTTTCATCTGTCATGATTCATCCAATTTTTCCATAGGTTTTATGTTGAAATAAAATGAGGGAAAGATGGGGAATGTCTGCCATTTTTTCCTAAGTTGATATCATTTTTAATTGACTATCTTGACTGGGGGTCACAAGAAGTTTTCAGGATTTCCATTTGGTCTTTTTTACTATAATAACTCTTATTTCATTTGTCAAAGATCCAACTTTTAAATATGTTAAATTCAATTGTATATTTGGGAAATGGGGAAATGATCACCAGTTTGGGCAATAAAATCAGTGGATTTACTGTGAAACTGACCAGGGTCAGTACTCCATTTTACATGTAATCACTATATACCCTACTTTAACCAATGCTTTTGGTGCTTGGGTATCATTATTAGCATGGACCCTGGAGCTAACGCTCATGGAAATGTTGGTTATTTCTCTTTCCCTAGGGCATCGTTACTTGTGTAAAGAGCTACAGGTCCCTTTGGAGGAGGGCAGAGTGAATCACTACTGAATCCACTTAAAATGTGGTTTCAGAGTCCTTCTTCATGAGGAACCATCCTTAGCTTCAGTCAACAGGTTCTGATTCTGAATACTAGTTCAATTCTGGAAAGTGATGAGTGGATCTTGACTTTGCATTGGAATGATTGCCTTCTGCCTTCTCCTCATGCGTTGTAGAACTCTTTTGTTTATATATATTAATCAACTTCCTTGTTGGAATATTCGTCTATATTGTCCCTTGGAAGTCTATCTTCTATTAACCACTTCCATAGATACCTAAGGAGAAGGCTACCCTTTGGCAGCCATTTTAACTGGCTGTTGACTATAGTTATTATATCAGTCTAGTTACTGATGGTTAAGTGCTGCCATTGGCCTCTGATATTTCAGCTTCCTATCATCTCTTTTGCTACTGGGGATTCTAGTTCTATAAGAACATCTCCTTCTGTAAGCTCTGGTCTACAGAGATTAGCCACTACTGGCCGTCTCAATGGTATCAGTTCCCCGACTGCCTCATTTGAAACTTCTGCATAGTCTTCAAGCAAGGGAAGCAGGGGGCACTGTCGTTTGACAAAGAAAAATGGGCTACTGCTGCAAATCCACAGGTTTCAGAAGATCCTTTGCCTTCATGTTTCTCAATCATCTCCTTTGACATTCCTCAGAGTCTTACTGTTTCTCTGTTAGGGCCCAGACTTTGGCACAGTAGAATTGCAAAGCTAAAAATCTATCTTTACTGATGTTCTGCTTCTCATAATTAGGTCCCAAGTCTGCTGCTCAGCGTGAATAGCCCTCCAACACAGGAGATGAGGATTTTTCGCTGACTACAAAGAGTTCTAGATGCCACGTTTTTCTTTGCATACATGATGGGTTCTCTTGAGCCTGACATTATTTCCTTCCTAAGTACTATTGGTCGTCAGCAACAGTCACTTGATTTTATAGTACTAATAATTACTATTCCCCATCTATCTCAAACTCCAGCAATATTGTACAAGTCAGTGCATTCCTTTCTATGTGTATCTCATCCTAACTCTGTGCAGGTATAAATCCTAACTTCTGTACAGCTATAGCATGCCAGGGAATATCAATAGTCAACTTACCTTAGTGAAGGTGTCTTCAGTTCCATCCAGCTAGTGAATGAGTTAAATCCATAAACCCATCTTTAGAGTCTCCTTCCTAGGACCAAATCAAAGTCATCCTCGATCTTATCTTTTATATTCATTTTTCAGAACTAAATGATCAGCTAATCCTGTCAGCTTTATCTTCAAAATATATACCGAATCTATTTTAGATAATCTTCCCTAGAAACAGAGCCTGAGATAAAAAATCTGGTGTGCACTATTTTTTGAGGAGTGTTCTTTTGGAGAAACCTGCAAGGAACTGAGGTAAGCAGACCAGGAAAGGGAAAAGAGCCAAGCTGGGATTGGATGCTAGTAAAATCTAGACTTGGCTTGATCCATAGGGTAATCTGAATTGTAAATTACACTGCAGAATTGTGGTCTCTTGAGACAAAAATCCAGGATTTCGTACCTATTGTCCATTGACCTATGACAGTCTCTAAGAGAGAAGGTATCTTCTCAGATGGCTTCTATCAGCCAAGGACAAGTCCCTGTATACACTTACAAATTTAAGCCAGTATCTTCAGCTTGCAGATGGTTACACTTGTAGGTAAAGGGAATGTGGGTGGTACATCACAGATGTCCAGTATAGTCATCAAACTGAAGCAAACTGATATGTATATAGCCTATAAAAACTTTCACTAATTATATCTGCATTTCCCTTTTTAATTTTTTATGGGGCATTAATATAGCTCATTATTTTACACCTCTCTTAAAGATGCAATTTTCTTCTTTATTTTGCACATCTCCCTCACTATCTTTGCTTTTTCTACTTTTTTTCTCTCCCCTCCTTTCCTCCTGATATCCTAAAATGATAAAGTCAGAGCTCTGGGGAAGCCTACAATCGAGAGTTATTCGTTTCTATCACTTAGGCATAAAAAAATAGCTGATTTTGGACTTTGACAAAAATAATTGCATTGCAGTTACTTGCAATATTTTTTAACCAGTTTCTTTGCTCTTTTCTATGTAATTTTATCTGGTTCCATGGCTTTAAATATCAAATACATTCTAAAAATTACCAATTTTATAATCTAATTCACAATGTTCCTGTAATTCCAGGTTCTCATATTTAACTCCTTCTTAGATGAAAACCTACACTTGGATGTGAAAAGAAATTTCAAAACCTCCTCTTTGTCCTCCCTTATGCACACACTGGCTACTCTTACTGTATTTCCCATATCAGTAAGCTTCAATTCCCTTTTTTCAGGTTCATAGCCCTGAAACTCTGGAGTCATCGTGATCTTCTTTTTCTGTCATCTCCTAATAGCCAATCCATCAACAAATGTAGTTGGTTCTACTTTCAAATGATATCTAGAATCAGAACATTTCTCACTCCTTCCCCGGAGATCCAAGTCATGATCATCTGTCTTCAGGAATTTACCATAATCCCTTCACTGGTCCTCTGCTTCAGCATTCACTTCCCTCCCCCTTTCTATTCCCAACACAGCAGACAGAGTAATCTGTCAACATTGTCAGTCATGTTGTGTCCCTCCTCTTCTCAATAGCCCTCAACTTCCTAGCTCCTTAAGAGTGAAACAAAAGCCCCTCTCAATGGACAGAGTTTTGTGGTAGAAATTCAATGCGATTAATAGAAAAGAAATCTAGCTTCACGATTTCTCTGCCATTTACATTGCATTTCTTTAGGGCCCAAGTTCTCTTATCTCAAATGTTGAACATGGAATAAATAAATGATCTCATAAAGCCACCAGATGGTATTTGAAAAACACATGACCCAAGTTCAACAGTGAAGTCATCTTTTCTAAAAACTACGCATAAAGGTCTGGCCTGGCGGTGTAGCGGTTAAGCGTGTGAGCTCTGTTTTGGTGGCCTGGGGTTTGCGGGTTTGAATCCCAGGTGTGGACCTACGCACCGCTCATCAAACCATGCTGCGGTGGCATCCTACATACAAAAATAGAGGATGGGCATGGATGTTAGCTCAGGGCCATTCTTCCTCAGCAAAAAGAGGAAGATTGGCAACAGACCTTAGCTCAGGGCCAATCTCCTTAACAACCACCCCAACAAAAAACCTATTAGTAATTAAACAGTTACAGTGGGACCTTTAAAACAATTTTTATGAAAAAGATAACCGTAAAACCATAAAATAATGTGAGTTTTTTATCACGTATTTTTCCTGTTACTTCTATTTCATTTATCAAACCGAAGTCACTATTTGACCATTGTTGTGGATTTTCAAGTCTACTTTAGCTTTCATAAATACCTTCCCAATACGTATTTAATGACCTGTAACCTTTCTTTCTCAGCATTTATTATGTTACCATTAATTAACAAGTTTTGAGGTTTTAAAACATTTCCAAAGAAATTGAATCTTAGAAATTTTCTCAAAAGCAGAGTGTCCGTAATTAATACAGCTGAAATGTTAAGTTAGCAGTTTTGTCTGAATCCGGAGCTATAACCTTAATTACACTGCTGCGTTGCCTTTCAGGAATTGAAATGATGGATTGCCATTGTGTTCATGATGATTAACTTGTTTTTATTTCTTTTATTTCATGTAGAAAAATCACCAGCATTTGAAAGAATTTTTCCCATCTTGGGCCTGACATTCACTAAATTGGTATGCTTAGGGAAAACCAACCATTCCTGATGCAGGTGGCAAATTCTTCTGAAGGGAGCTTCTGGATCACACTCTGGTAAGGTGTTTCAACTGCAAATAATACTAAACTCAAGTCCAACTGCTTATTCAATTAAAAAAAATCTATAATCTAAAAAATAGCAACATGTTCAAAGATAAGGCAGGCACCAAGCGTTATGCGTCCTCTGAAGTCACACACTTTATCCTTCCCATCTGTGAGAGATTGAGGAAATCACTTTCCTATTAAGGGAACAAAGTCTTTCCTTTCAGTTTGAACAGGCCAGCTTAGGTCACATGCAGTACTTGGATCAATAACAGTCATCAGAGGAACAGAGGGTGAGATTTGGTTTAAGTGCACATTCCTGAAACAAGTACTCGGAGAGGGTGAGTGGGTGAAGGTAGATATTCATTCTTTCATTCATGTAATATGTATTTATTCAGAGCTTACTGCATGGTAAGGAATGTTGTACATGCTGGATATACAGTAGTGATCAAAAGTGACAAAATCTGTGCCTTCGAAGAGCTTATATTTTAGTAAAGGAGGTACATAAATAAAAAATACACATTTAATATATGATAGTGAACATGAAATTTATTATTATATGCTGTATACAATATACCATGTAATGTGTTTCAAGCCCATGTAGAAAAGTAAAACAAGGTAAGGTGTACAGGTTTAGATGGGTGACTTTTGAGCAGAGATCTGAATGGAAGTTTTTACTCTAATTGACAATGCTCTTTAATTCATATAGAAATACTGGGTCAAGAAAAATCAACAGTTTTGAAAAGGGAGCAGTGCCAGTTGGGGCCAAGGATGTCCTACTAGATATTAGTGCTTTTTGTAAAGTTAAGGAACATAAGTAACTGTGATCTAGGCTCAGTGATAAACAGAGCAATGAGAGAGAATATAGAGATTCATTCATATGATGAAAAATTCAGTTTTATCAGTATAGTACAGATGAGTAGGAGGAGAGACAGTTCAATAAATAGTGCTTGGAGAAATGATTTTCTATTAAGAAAATAGAGAAATTAATCCCCAATTTTATATTATAAATAAACAAATTTCCTTTTGATTAAATATTTAAATGCAAAAATAACATTTTTTATTTTACTTTTTAAATTTATTTTTATTTTATATTTACAATCTTAATTGAGATGTAATTGACATATAACATTATATTAGTTTCAGGTGTACAACATAAAAATGCTATATTTGTATATATTGTGAAATGACCACTACAGTAAGTCTAGTTAACATCTGTCACTATTTATTAATTTTAGAAAAAATAATGTATCCAAATTTCCTATTTTATTTTTGGATCATGATGATTTCTTAAAAGCGGTAAGGTTTTCTAAAATTGAGTTAATTACTGGTGGACTTTCATTAACTTGGAGAAAATTGACTTGCATTATGTTCTGTCTCCTGATATATGATATACCATTTATGAAATGTTCTTGCAGTGCTTTAATAGAATTTTATATTTTTTTCTGTAAAGGATTTATGCTTTCTATTAAGTTTATTTCCTGATATATCTTCTTCTGTCATTTGAATGCTATCTCATTTTCTACTATGTTTTCTAGTTGGCTTTTGCTTCTATGTGGGAAACTACTGAATCTTTTTGATAGATTCTATCTGTATATATAGCATATTATGATAAACTACATGTTTTTTCCAATCTTTTGCTTATTGACTTTGTCTTGTTTAATGGCAATACTAGTTAAGATATTGACTAAGATGGCCTTAAAGTTACTCTCAAGTTGACTAAAGTTTAGACAGGTTTCTCCTGACTATAGATTCTTGAATTCTCTTTTCTTAGAGCTTTAGAAAATTTTCTATTGTAAATTCTTTCTCTGTCCCTTAAAGATGTAAATAATTTTAAAAGCCTCTTGCCAGTTTTACAACTCAGGGATGTCTTTCTGAAGGATCTAGGAGCTGTCCCTGGAACTGTAATCATCAAGAAAGACAGAACTCCTCTATCCAATCTCCATGAGAGGCTAGGAGCCTATAATTAGCAAACACAGGTGATTTAATCACCTTGACCGTCATCGACTCCCCAATTCAGTGTGTCTTCTAGTACTTTTCCATTAGCTCTCCCTAGCACTCAAAAACTTTTGTGATGGTCTTGAATAAAACCTTCCTTGCCTGTTTAACTCTGACCAGTGCAGTTTTTCTTTGACAATACCCAGTATTAAACTGAGCAGAAGTGCTTATATTAAAGGAGAAAATTTCTTGGAGGAAGGGATTATCTGTTTTTAAATTTTGGTTTAACTAATTTGTAGAAAACCTTTGTGATATAATTATTTCTATCATATATGTATGTGGGAAGCTTTTGATTCCTATTTTTGATTGTTAATGGATATTCTTCAATTCAATATTCAAACTTCAACTGATTACTTGGATATCTAGGTATTTATTGAGCGAGCACCTTGATTAGAGTGGATATTAAGAAAGTGGACAATAAATGTTTTTGTGTACAAAGAAGATATTAAGAGTTTTGAATGCATACCAAGGAACCCCACAGTTATATATTTTTTATAAAAGTTCTATGTATATAGAGTTTGAAAAGTTCTTGAGAGTATGACTTATCTCATTGGTCCTAAAAAAAATAAATAAGCTTGGAATATAGTTGAAAAAGCAGCCTTGTGAAAGTTTGTGTTGGATGTTTCTCTTTCTTCACTGGCCTTCCTAATAGGACTGATTATAGGTACTAAAAGTGCAGATTTTATTATGAAATCCATTTGAGTTCATATGAAAAAGAATAGGTGTGAGTATGTTAACAATACAAAAACCTTTGATGATACAAAAGTTCCTCCTAACACACTGAATTCAAAGAGGGAGATCTTTGATGTGAGTAATTACACATTGATTTATGACTTTACTATAAGATATATTCTTATAATTTTCTTTCAACAAGTCTTATTTCAATGTGGATTTCAGTGGGAGGAGTCAAGGGCAGCATGTCTCTTCCAATGGTTACATTAAATATTCCATTTGAGGTCTAAGAATAGCCTGTACTAGAGAAGAAAGGGGAAAAAGACATTTCTAATTTGTCCATTATCCTGTTCAGTTCACTACTAGAGGAAAATGGATTATCACTAGGAGGCGTGGAAAAAAGTGCACATTTAAAGGGAGTAAATTCTATTGTCTGTGCCTAGACAGGTGTTCAGGAGACATGATAAATAATCTTGCCCTAACACAAAACAACTGATCTAGTAACTTATACAGCACTTACAGTGTGTCATGCATGGTTTATATATACTGCTCTTTCTACATCCTTATATTATCAGTACTATTACTTTCTTAATTAACAGATTAATAAACAGAGAAGACACATGTACCTTGTCTTTTGATTATCAGGCATGTAGATAAAACACTTTTGAAAATCATTCAAAAATTAACATTGCATTCTGGTCATCATTCAATAATTCCAAATTCTTTCACGTGGGCTAAAAACACATATGATATTTGTCAAATATTTACCAAGAATCAGGCTTATGTAATATACATGATAAATGGAAGTAAAAGTAGTACTACTTACTTTCAAGGAATTAAAATTAATGTGTGTAATTTTTAGGAGGAAAAATCACATAAATCAGTATTTACAAGACATTTACTGTAGAAAAACATTGAGGTATCCGCCAGGACTCTCTAGTGAAATAATCCACAGATTGGAGATATTTGAAATTCATTGCTGCAAATCTCCTTGTTCCTTGTTCCTCATTCTCATTATCACCTAAAAAATAAACAAACAGATGGCAGTGAAGAAAACAGAAAACTGAAAGTTCATTGTATTCTTTCATGGGGAAAAATTTTTAGTCAATCACACAACAGGAAAACATGAAATACATTCTAGGTGATTTATTTCTCATGTTTCATGCTCATTTTATCTATGTTTGAGATTTGTGGATATTTGGAAAGCCCATCATATACTTCAGAGAAATAAATATAAATCAAATGACATGTGAGTTGAGAAGAGTCATAGTTGTTGAGGAACTTGATGTGTGTGGCAGAGGTCTCAAGGCATTGCATGAGTATGAATTTGATTCTGTGAAATCTAGAAAAACTGACATGACATCAATATAAGACGAACCAGTTCTAGAAATCTTTTACAAAAACAGTTAATCAACATGCATGAATTATTTAAGAAACTGAATAATCTAAGGAAATTGAAAGCTACTTTACAGTAATAAGAGTAAATGCCTGTGATTGTACATTAGCATTTGGTCAAGTATCTGAAAGAAAAGATTTTCTATTAAACCTCCAAAAAGTACTCACTCTGCCCATTTATGTCTATAAATCTTCCATATAGATAGATAGATAGATAGATAGATAGATAGATAGATAGATATAGATATATATAACTCCATACATTTTTCTTAGTTGAATTTAAAAAATAAAAGAAAGAAAGAAAAAGAAGCAACTAAAAATGACTTTATTGGATATTTTTCATTCTGAACTTTCATAGTTCCATTACTTCATCTTTACTCTGGTTTCTGGTTGTGTTGATTTAACTTTTAGAAACTTATTAGAGCACAATTTTCTATACTAGTTTCTAATACTAAATAGAGTTCTGTATTCAATGCTATTTTTCTTCTATCCCTTCCTAAACAAGCAGAGGAGTGATTCATAAGGAACTCCTATGTAAAAAATAAATGAATGATTGAATGAATTAGTTAAAAGAAAATCATTAGAAAATACAAGATAAGCATTAAAATTTAAATTTAATTGGTCTATGTCTAACATAAAAATATGTACGTTACTTACGAAAAATTTTAAAAGTGGATGAATGGAAATCAACAGATCCAGATGAAAATAAAGGACAGGTCCACCACACAGTTTTAATAGTTCAATAATCAAGTAACTTTATTTTTTATTACTTTCACACCTGATATATTAAACAAGAATTACAGAAAGTTGAGAAATAACGGTAGGCAGATAACTGCCTATCTTTCTTCCTGATTATATGGTTTTTGTATCTCTAATTGCTTGTGATTACCAGTTTTCAGAAGCTAACCAGAAGAAATATATATAATACCTTAATTTTTACAATCTGACTTAAGGAGTATTTCTTTTAGTACCTATATTTTAGGTTGTAAAATTTTTGTGTGTTTATTTTTTTAAGATCATTTTTTCCACTAAGAAAATGACAAATCTCATTGTAGGTACCTGATTCAAGATCACTTTTCTTCTTGAACAAGAGAGCACGAGAACCATGAGGTTTCTCATGCCAGTGCTAAGTTAGAATGTCTTAATTTGATCGTTTGCCTGGTGTTACCTCTTATTTTATTATTTCATTTGTGTTTCTCCCAATTTTGTGTATTTCCTTTATATGGTAGGAAATAGCTTTCATTCCAAGAGGTTCTAGTGACTACTTCTTCTGGTTTAGCTTCCAAAAAGCATTCTGGATTTCCTACTGTTTCAGAGAAAATATTAATTCACTTGGCAGGTATTTTAAGCTTGCTACCTGGCAGGCAATGAATACTTAATTGTTTTGCTAATTCAAACAGTGCAGACCTCTGACAAGAACAGAAGAAGATAGACAAAAAGAGGGGATAATAAAAAAAGAAAGCACAGAGAAAAAAAGAAAATAGGATGGAGGGAAAAAATAATGGAAATATTTAGTCATGTACATACATATTTACATAAACATAATAATTATAACATTTATGATTGTAATAAAAAATAAAACATAGATTATGAAATTCTTGGAATAAAAGATGTGTGATAAACGGAATTTTACGTACAATAAATTTAAAAGCTAGTCTTTCTTCATACTTTGATCAAGGGAAAAAGTAAAATCTTTCTTCTGAAACCTTCCAAATTCACACCTTTACTAACACATTGAATGATAACAAAAACCAAAAAGACATAATTTGACATTTAGGGATATCTGAGAATTCAGAACATCAATTATTTTAACTTTTAGTTAGAATGAATACCTTAATTTCCCTGGTGAACAAAAAAGTAAGATTAACGAGTTTTTTATTTTAGTATGACATCAATAACATGTCTGTTTTAATACAATTTAATTTATTATTTGAGAGGAGTGAGCTATTTCTACCATAACTACAATAAAGCATTCTAGCAAGAATTTTAATAATTTTGAATTTAAGAAGATTAAACAATTCAGCAGGAAAACAAAATGTAGCTATCCCCCGATGTTTCTGATCTCATTCATAGCTTAATGCTGTTAGATAGACATTGGTAGCATGAGGGGGAAAACATATTCTGATATATTATATGTTTATGTTCTATACATAAAACCTTTGTATAATGGAATTTTGGTGAATTATTGTGTTTAACTAACAATAAAAAGTGTATATCTTAGTGGTTAAAAACGAAGACTCACGATAGATTCTTTCAATTCTGACTTTACCTCTTAAGAAGAATAAGTTAGATAAGATCTTTGTATCTCAGAGTCTCAGATGCATTATTAAAAATTTATTTTTCAAAGAAGATCTTATATTGCTGATTACCTGTTAAGTGTTATATGAAGTGTAATAACAGAAATCGTGTCCAAATTTGACATGTGACATGAGAGAAAGACAGAACTACAAACACATCTATATTTTCATTGGACAGTCATGCATTCTTCAATATTGGCTTGAAAATAGGAATCACTCACATTTCTAGAGCTATTTTCCCACTGTTAAAAATCAGTTCGGGGCCAGCCCAGTGGCATAGTGCTAAGTTCTCAAGCTCAGCTTCAGTGGCCCAGTGTTTGCAGGTTCAGATCCTGCGGGGACAGATGCACCACTTGTCAAGCCATGCTGTGGCAGCGTCCCATATAAAGTAGAGGAAGATGGGCACAGATGTTAGCCTAGGGCCAATCTTTCTCAGCAAAAAAGAGGATTGGCAACGGATGTTAGCTCAGGGCTAATCGTCCTCAAAAAAAAAAAAAAAATCAATTGGAAGAATAACATTTCCAACCCAGATGAGAAAAATCTGTAATTCATAACTATAATATGAATTATATTCATAGGAGGAGAAGGAAACCTGAAACTATTTCTTTCAGAAGACAGTTGGCGATATCATGTCTGATGATAGAAGAAATGTTTAATTTTTTGTGGAAATATCATTTATGATTTCTATTTTCTTTATAAGATCTAGAAATTTTCTATCTCTGGGTTGTCTATTTGAAGAACAAATTTATAGAGCACACAACACAAAACAAAAGTAAATAAAAATGTAATCATCTATGGTAAATTATGAAAGGGCCAGTAGGAATTTGCAGGCTCAAAGCCATCAGGGTGCAGAATCTTAACGGAGTTAGTAGCTCAGCAGGCTCAGATCTTCAAAGGCCACGGGGTTAAAAGCTGATAGAAGAAAATTCAAAGAGTTTACTTATTTTCAGAAACATAATTTTCTCTTTTCTATTAGGGAATATTATTTTAGTATAAAATGTATATTTTGATAGACAGTAACTACTTTTCTTGTTGGGGAAACCTATTAAAAAATAACTAAAATAAAATATGTACTTAGTACTTGTAGAATTAAACGAGTACATGCCTTTAAGAATCATCAAATAGAAATCCTTGGATCCTTTCAAGTCACCCTCATAACTGATGTAAAAAATTGCAAAATCTCATTACTCCTAAAAATAGTAATATAACTATTGTGGATATCTTACACTTTTTGTACAGTTAAAATATGTATATTTTGTTTCCCGAAGTAGATCGTGAATTCTCCAGGAACACAGAAACTTCATATGTTTTGTACCCATGATAGACCTCATCATTATTCTCATTGCTAGGAAAGGACAGGTTTTGCTGTTTTACAAGTGAGCACCAAAATTTCAGTGCTAACCAGTGTAAAGGTTGATTTATTAGAGTCCTGTGCTGGTCCAGATGGTGACTCAGGGCTCTGGACTCTGTATTTTTGATACCACCATCTTTATCACATGTCTTCACAGCTCTTTGACAGGGAGAGAGTGATCTAGAGGCGTGCACACAGGATGTATTTAAAGTCAGGCATGACCATGTCTTACATTAGTTCTGCCCACATTCCATTGGCCCAAATCCAATCACAGAGCCCAACCTAAGAGCAAGGGAAGCTGGAAAACAAAGAGAAGCATGTGTATATTTGGAGAACACTGCCAGTCTTTGCCACAATTATCCTAATCAATAAAACAACAAATAGTTCTATGGGCTTAACTGATGCCAGGCTCTGTTCCTAGTGTTTTACATATATTGACCCACAAATCTCCACTCAGCTCTATTAGATAAATACTATTAAATAAACCTCATCTTTTATTTAGAGAAGCATAATTCCATAAGAAACAACCCAAAGTCTCAAATCTGCATAGATTTGCATAATGAAAATATATTTCTTTTTCATATCACAGTAGGTTGCATGTGGGACAGGGAAGATTCTTCTCCAGACAGTCATTCAGGGATATTTCCATCTTCCATCCCATAGCTTTGGCCATGAACATCATCAGAGTTCTTTCCTTTTTACATATTGATGGGGAAGAAGAACAAAATTATTCAGGGGTAAATGTTATGGGCCAGGCTGGAAGTGTTGCAATCACTTCTGCTCTCATTTCACTGGCTGGAAAAGATTCACTTGGATGGGTGTGAATGTATATGAGATGGGGAATATATTTGGACTCTGTGCCTATGAAAAAACAGAAAACATAGACAGTGATGAGATCTGGCAGTTTTTGTCACACCTCGTATTTGAGGTAGGAAATCGAGGAAGAGAGAGCTTAAATAACAACTTGTTCAACGTCACACAGCTGGAAAGTGACAGAAAAAGAACTTGAATTTATGTCATTTATCTTCATAATCTGTGCTCCAGCCCACTATACTATTTTCGTAATGCTTATAATTTAACACAAATGTTCAACACATATTTCTTAAACAAGTGACTGTAGAATAGGTAATTTTACTCAGAATGTAAAACAGATAATTTTACTCAATATATTTTTATTAAATGATTGAATGTAGAACAGGTAATTTACCCACATAGTTGACACAAAACACTTTTGTTTTGGCTGTCACTTGCTGGCATTCTAATGTCACTAATAAGGTATTACCAGGCACATTGTAATATTTAATTACTTGGAAAATATTTTTAGGATATTCACTTTTATATCAATAAAATGTCTACCCCCCAGTTTGACGATTAGCTGTGCAGCCCTGCATCTGTCCATTTAGCCTCCTTATCTTCACCTTCTTTTTTTCTAGCAGAAACACTTTAGGATACAGACAGACAAATTTAGAGTTAGCACTCATTTCCCTGATCAAGTTAGACAGTTCTCACAGAGGACAGCATCATGGTAAATGTTTAAATGATTACTGAGAAAGAAAGAAGGTGGTGGATCATCGAATACTTCTACCTTATCTTTAGAGAAAGTCATTCTAGGAACAGATTCCTCCAGTGGAGAAAACTTGAACAGAAGAAAGGAAGGATAACTTTCACATTGGATAGGAAATAATTTTTAAAACATCTTATTTCCCTGTCTTAACTGTCAAGGAACTTGCTATACTGTTAATGGTCTGTGAATCTTTAATTACAGATAAATGTTCATGTTAGTATCTGTCCTCAGGGCAAAAATGCAAACACATTATACCACAAGAGAAGCAAAGAAATGAATTTATGCTTTAATGAGCTGTGGAGTCTTATTATTCACTTAATATAATGTGACACTTTGACTTTGTACTGGAAACAAACTGGGAATATGAGGTCCAATTTGTATTCGGGGAAATTGTTTACTCTGAAAATTTACCTAATGATGAGTCATTTTTTCTTTCATATCTTGAAGACTTCCTTTCATTGCTTTTCCTTTCCATTTTTAATTAATTTAAAGTAATTATTTGAAAATTCAATATTAATTTTCTCTCGAATCTGGAGGGAAATTATTCATGGAAAAAAATCTCATATTAGGTTCGCCATTTCACTGTGACATGGTGTGTTTTGCTACCCACATAGGAGCAAGCAAAATCAGACTGAACAGTTGCCCCCAGTGCTAATGACCCGTCCATCTAATGAAGCGCTTTTCATTATGTACCATCACCAGATTTAATTGAGCATTTAATTCATAGTTTGTCACTCTGCTGGTTGCTTGGTGATTTATATCCAATCCTCAAGCTAGAAGGTACTGTTGATTTAAATGAGACATCGAAACTCAAACCTTTTAAAATAAGAAATCCCATATGTCTAGCAGATATGTTCGTGTAATTGCCATTGTTATTGTAGTGGCTTATGCTCCAAGTGTGATGCATGTGAAAGAGGGAAATAATAATGACAATGAACTCTGGCTTAACAAATGAAACTTATAAACATTTATAGCTATTATAATATGGAAAATTAAATATTATTTAAAGGGCCATGCATATTAAATAGCCAATCAAAATTTTATTTCTATTAGAAGGTAAAACTTATACTCCAAATCTATAGTAATAGTTCTATAATAGAGATTATTATTTGCTTTTATTCAGCTGTAGGGAAAAGGGAACATTTTTCATCTTCCTGAAACTTATTTGACCACAATTACAAGGGCTTGCAGCTTCAAATCTAAGTAAAACAATGGAGTTTTTGTAGTTAGCAGTGACAGAGAAAATCAGTTCTGAGAAGCTAAAAGTTAACAATACTGATAAAAATGAATAGGATAAAAAAGACTTGAGACATTTGATCTTTTGTATATTGCATGGGTATTATCATCTCCAGTTTAAAATCGAGGAGGATGAAGCTTAACGAGTGTAAGTAACTTTATTCATTCAAAATGTATTTATTGAGTTCTAGTCTGTGCTAGAGACTGCTAGGAAGCGAGAATTATAGCTGTGATAAAATTGATCCATTCTGACTTCACGTAGCAACATAAAATAAACAGGACCAACAAATGTTTACTTACTTTAAATTGTATGAAGTCCAAAAAAGAGAAGTAGAAGGTGCTGTGAAAAATATAAAATAAGAGTTTGATCTTGTACAGATGTCAAGGAAAACATCTGTGAAGAATTGCAATTTAAGGAGTCATTTTAAAATTTGTGTATTTATGGAATTATGTATGTATCATATACGTAAATATGAACAAGAAAGAGAGAAGGAAGAGAAAGAGAAGGGAAGAGAGAAAGAGAAAGAGGGAGACATAGAGAAAGTTTATAATATTTCTTTTCCCTCTGCATTCTTATCCAGTGAAAAATGGGCAGAGTGGCCAGTTGAGAATTAAAGCACAATTCACACTTTATTGCTGTTGAAGGCAGGATGGAGAAAATGGCTTGAATCAGAAAAATATACTTACTGTCTATGCATCATAGAATTGAATTGACTTAACCACTTACTTCAGGTGGAGGAAAATGATTCATAGGCAAAAATTTCATATTATATTTGTGAGAGCACTATATAAATGTTCATGCATGTGATAAGTGAATTAATCTATAAAATATATTTTACTTTTGGAATGTATAAAAGAGGGTCTTAAATACTGACATAACCCTGTATCCTCCTCATTTTATACCTACTCTACTTTATGAATTAATGTTTTCATTCCATTCAACCACTCACATTTACTGCTTCTTCTTTATAATCACCTCAAACTAAAATCTCTATTCCAGCTACTCCTCTTTCCTTACATTGTTTCAAAAATCGGGTACTTTTCCTTCCCTTAGTTGAATGGTCACCATCAGCTGGAAACCAATGACCATTTTCATATCTTATATCCGTCCATTTCCCTCTTTACGTACTTTTTCACGCCTACATTTGATACATTCTTGTCACTATCATTAGCTCCAGCATACATATTTAGTCACATAATTGTCAATGTTATTAACCTCATCACACATACCTAACAAAACACTAATTCTTTTCCTCCACCTTACATAAAATTGACAAGCTCAGTATGCTCACTTATGCAACTAATCTGACTATAAAAGATATATCTCAACAGCCTAGAAATTTTCTGGGAACAATGTAGATTCTGATAGCAAATGAATGGATGAATTTATCTCAAAGCTTACATACATAATTTCATTGATTTATAGAAGAAATAAACATTATAAATCACACAATATATGCTAACGTTGTTGTCTTCTGGCTTAGAAAAAGACATAAAGTTTAAAGAATAGACTAAAATTTTCTGAAATAAAAGAGGCCCGGGAATTTTGTGGTAGTATACTACCTTCAAACTTTAAAATGTACAAGTCAGGTCGAACGTATATGAAAATGCGTAACCTTAAAAACATGGTATTTTAATTTATTCTATGTCTCTATATCCATATTTTATCATATTAAGCTTATTTTGCATTTTCTCTCTTCTTTTTAAAATAAGTTAAAATAACCACTCATTTACTCATTGATCCAACAAATATTTATTAAATTATTACTCGTTCCAGGTGTTGTAGAAAGCAATGGAACGAAACAGACAAAAACTTACATTCCAATGGGAAGATATACAATAAATATAAAGGTAAAATATACCGAATGTTAGTGATAAGAGATGAGAAGTAAATTAAGCAAGAAGATTATGTGATTGCGGCAGGTGGCATTTTTCAAAGATAACCACAACC
Source organism: Ceratotherium simum simum (assembly GCF_057802395.1). NCBI lineage: Eukaryota > Metazoa > Chordata > Mammalia > Perissodactyla > Rhinocerotidae > Ceratotherium > Ceratotherium simum. The sequence continues at coordinate 21,069,953 of NC_141917.1, read as the reverse complement.
ATATGACTCATCCTACATACTGTTTTATATTACCATGTTACCACCTTGCCTTTAAAAGGTGTTGTCTAGGCCACATCCTCATGAATCACGCTGGGTCTGAGACTAGTTTAACCAAAATAATACAGTAGGAATGACAGCATGTGGTTTTGCAGCCAGGTCCACAATATAGATTACACTTTGTCCATCGGGACACTAGCTTTTGGAGTTCTGTGCCTCCGTATAAGAAGTCTGATTATCCTGCTATCCCTATGCTGTGAGCAAGCCCAGGGCATATGGAGAAATGACCTGCAGTTCCTCTGATTGAAAATCCCATCTGAAGTCCCAACTGAACCGCAAGAATGTAATGAAAGATACTTGCAAAGGCTTTCATTCCCCAGCCTTCAAGTCCCCACAGCTATGGATAAACCGGTAGTCTTGCCCTGTCCAAATTCCCGACCCACAGAATCTATGAGCTTAACAAATGGTGGTTTTATGCCACTGTGTTTTAGGATGGTCTGTTACAATAGTAACTGGAAGGTGAGGTATTACGTTTTAGACAGGATGACCGGAGAAGAGTGACATGTATGCAAAGTTTGTACTGCCTATTAGCTAACCAAGTGGAGTTACCAGCAAAGGAGAGAAGATACAAATCTGAAGTTGAGGGAAAAAGTCCAGGCTCAAAAGAAGTCTCTAGTGGTCCTCCCTTGGGAAATATTGCATCGAAGTGGAGCTTTCTAGAAACTCTTTTCTTAATTTTCCCAGTAGCGTTACACAAATTCAGAAAAAAAATATACGTTTTCCAGCTTCCTGAGTCTTTTCTCAGTTGTATCCATTGGGATGTTAGGTCGGATATTTCAATTTTTTCAGTATGTGTTTTATACATATTTATAATGTACATGATTTTTAACTTTGTTTTTTTTTTCTTATTATTTAAGTTTCAATGTAAATTATTAGGGCTGACCACTCCTTCAGATTCTTCTCATTTACTGAGATCTCATTGCCTGTCTCTTCAAACGATGAACAAATAAATAAACAAGTGTTTTTACCTAAGTATCAGTTTTGATTTATTGCATTTGCTTGATTATAACATGTAAGATAAAAGTGCATAGTCAATTTAAATTAAAAATGTGCTATAAAATTATATTTACACATTAATTCAAAGAATAACCCTGATTTCATAAAAGATAAAGTGTTTAAAAATGCATATCAACATCAACAATACATAATAGCAATACAATATTTGATTTGTCTTTTTATATGTAAATTTTAGATTTGTTCTTTTAAAAAGTGCACCTTAAAATCATGAAGATAAAAGCAATTTTTCCACATGAACAACAACAAAGATTATTCGGAAATGGTCATTTACCCCATGGGTCTTTATAATTTATGTTATTCTAACATATGTCAATGTACTACTCTATATATTTAAATAAGATGAGTATTGAGTTAATGAATGAGTAAAAAGAGTGAAAATGTTTTTTGTAATCTTCTTCCCTACTTGGCATGTTCTCTGGGTTATGATGATTTATGCTTAATATTTATCATGAGATATTTTTGATATCTGTCATAATATAATTTGTGAGGGCCTCCTCCATACATTAACATAATTGTATATATTCATATTTTCTATTTAGAACAAAATTTTATCATCTGAAGAAGGAAAAATGTAAGGGGAATTGCTTATTATAAATTTCTGTAGCAATGCAATATAAACCACTTAGGGATTATATGAATTCCATTTCCTAGATCACTATATAGAATATTTGGCCTATATCATTTAATCATCACCGTGTAACACACCACTCCAAACTCCTGTAGTTTAAAATCAACCACTGTTGTTTATTAGCTAACTTGCCGATACTTGCCATGTTTTGGCTGATCTAGATCAGGCCCAACTTGTACTGGATGGGCTTGCTCAGGTATCAGTGGTTGACTGGATCTGAAATTCAATCAAGGCTCTGTTCTTGGCTGGGTTTGCCCTGGGCCCCTTACCTGATACTTCTCTGCTCTAGTTGTCATTCATCCTCCTTTTAGGACCATCAGACTAGCCCAGGCATGCTCTTATCTTGGGGATGTCAGAAGCTCAAGAGCTAGTGAGTCCAGTTTTGCAAATGCTTTTCAAGATACTGCTAGTGTCATCTTGACCTACGCAAACCACAAACTGAGCCCAGGGACAGAGAATTAAACCTACCCACAGTGGGAGAGCATTGAAAACTTACACAAAAAAACATGTGGACAGAAGAAGTGGTGAATAAATCGGTCAATTAATGCAATCTAAACAAAGTCTATAAATAATGTCACTTCAGTCTTCCAAGTTCTTTCTGTCCATTTTGATCTCCAACTGTTTTTGTTTCCCAGCATCGTAAGTATATTCTTTCTTTCTATACGTATAATCCAAGTTATATTTGAACACTAAAGTGTAAATGATTAGCAAAAACTCACATAATATTACCCAAAGTGTTAATTCCATTTTAATGGTTGCCAGTGTTTATTAAAATGTATGAAAGTAAATTTTCAGAAATCGACTAGAGAGTTATGAAGGGTTTGGAAATTACTATAGTCTTATTAACCATTCCTCATCTCCCTCTGCTATGAGCAAATGATGTCTGGTTTAAAAAAAGCCACATGGGCCGGCCCTGTGGCTTAGCGGTTAAGTGCGTGCGCTCCGCTGCTGGAGGCCCGGGTTAGGATCCCGGGCACGCACCAACGCACTGCTTCTCCGGCCATGCTGAGGCCATGTCCCACATACCGCAACTAGAAGGATGTGCAACTATGACGTACAACTATCTACTGGGGCTTAGGGGAAAAAAAAAAGTAGGAGGATTGGCAATAGATGTTAGCTCAGAACCGGTCTTCCTCAGCAAAAAGAGGAGGATTAGCATGGATGTTAGCTCAGGGCTCATCATCCTCACAAAACAAACAAACAAACAAAGCCATAAATAATATCTTAAAGTCATTTTGTTGGTCCTGTTTATTAAGCAAATCATAATGAAAACAAAACATATATAAAATAAATATTATTTTATTTATTATCAATATTTTTGTAACAGTGACAAAATATATACAAAACAAATGAATATTTAGTACTATGTATTTTCTCATTTAATAATTCATAAGTCAAAAAAAAGAAACAGATCAATTAAAAAGATATATAACCTGGAAAGTTTACCTATGTGGCACACAAATTGAATTAAAAAAAAAAATCTCTATGACTGCCCATCTTTGATGTAATTTACTACTTATCAAGTGGCTAAAATTTGAATAATTATCTTGTTCTAATTAACATAATAATATTAATTTTCTACATGTCAGATTTACATGGTTGAATAATTTTTTTCCATTTTTAGTGGAATATATGTCATTTTTAAGTGTTTTTTTCCAACAGCAACAAAATATGATAGATTTACTCTGCTTTATACTATTTACTGGATGCCTCTGAGGCATAGTTTAGAGATGTGCTGTGTGCAATAGATGTATAAATGATTTGTTTACATGACTCTATATAAATGATTTGTTTGTTTAATGTCTCCGAAATTATTTGATGTATTAAGGTTGCTGATCCTGTTGTCATCAGATTACTACAATAAATAAGATTTGTATCTAATTTGGTCTTCTTTTAGCTTGTCTAAACCAAATGCATCTGTTTTTATTCTCCATTATTTTTTATATTAATGGCACTTTTATCAATTTCATATTAATATATCGCATTTATAAGGTTTTAATTTCCCATTATTAAAGATTATTTTTCAAAAATTATGATGTATTTTGAACAAGAAAATATAAAACACAGTTTAAGAAATATCTATGCATACCGTACCAAAATGTAAGAAAAATTAGTTCATTTTGCCACATTTGCATCAGACCTATTATTTTAAAAACACAAAACATTATAAAAGACATGGTGCTTTCTTTGACCTCTCAATGATCCTTCATTGAGGCATTATCTTGATCTTAGTGTTTATACCAAGGATTGATACTATAATATTTTTACTACATATCAATATATTTATATACAATATATAACATTTTGCTACTTTAATGTACAGATATAAAATCATCTATACATGTAATTTTTGTAATCTGATGGTTTTACTCATAATTTTGTGTTCCAGGTTGACCTATGTTTATAAATTTTTAAAAAGTTCTTTCTATGAATACCCCATTCATTTAGGCTATTTTCCAGTTCACATGAACCATACTATTTTTTACAGCATATAGCTAGAACTAGACTTGTTGAGTCTTATGGCATGTGATCATTCACATTTACTAGCTGAATTAGTTATCAATTGCTGTGTCATAAATTTCTCCAAAACTTAGCTAGTTGAAGGAATAAACATTTACTTTTTCATAGTTTCTGTGGGTGAGGAATTCAGGCATGGCCGAGGTAGCTCATCAACTGCCTCTAGGTCTCTCTGTCACAAGCCCATAGTCATGTCAAGGAGTGACTGAGAGTGGATCTGTTTCCAAGCTCCACCTGTAGTTGTTGGCAGGACTCAATACCTCACGTGTTGAACTAAGGGCTCAGATTCCTCACTGTCTGTTGGTGGAAAGTCAACCTCAATCCTATCCACAGGGAGTTCACAATATGGCAGCTGACTTCATCAAATTGATCATGGGAGAGATACTAACCTTTGTAATCTAATCTTGGATGTGGCATCCTATCACTTTTGCTGTGTTCCACATGTTAGAAGGAAGTGAACAAATCAGTCCTTACTCAGGGAAAGGGGATTACACAAGAGACTGAATATCAAGGAATGAGCTGATAGCTCATTTCAGAAGCTACCTACCACACTGGCTATTAGCAAAGTGCTTTCAAATTGATTGCTCCAATTTTTTTTTATTATTGATATATAATTGACATATAACATTTTGTAAGTTTAGCTCTATGATGTGCTGATTTGATGAATTTATATATTGCAATATGATTACCACCAGAGCATTAGCTAACATTTCTATCATGACACATAATTGTCATTTCCTTTTTGTGGTGAGAACAGTTAAGATCTAATCTTTTAACAACTTTGAAGATTATAATACAGTACTCTCAACTATAATCACTATGCTGTGCATTAGATCTCCAGAACTTATTTGTCTATTAGTTGCAAGCTTGTACCCTTAAACAACATTTCCCCACTTCCTCCATCCCCCAGCCACTGGTAACCACCATTCTATTCTCTGTTTTTATAGACTTGGCTTTTTTAGATTCCACTTATAAGTGACATCATACAGTATTTGTCTTTCTCCGTCTGACTTATCTCACTTAGCATAATACCCTTAAGGTCCACCCATGTTGTTGCAAATGGAAGGAGTACCTTCCTTCTCATGGCTGAATAATGTTTCATTATATACATATATATATACACACACATATATATGCTGCATCTTCTTTGTCCATTTATCCATTGATTAACACTTACGTTGTGCCCATATCTTGGTTATTGTGGAAAATGCTGCAAGGAAAATGCAAGGGCAGAAGTCTCTTAGAGATCCTGATTTAATTTCCTTTGGATATATATCCAGAGGAGGGATTGTTGGATCATATGGTAGTTCTATTTTCAATTTTTTGAGGAGCCTCCATACTGTTTTCCATGGTGGCTGTGCCAATTAACCATTACCAACAACAGTGCACAAGTGTCCCTGTTACTCCACATCCTTGCCAACACATCTTATTTCTTCTCTTTTTGATGATAACCATTCTAAAAGGTATGAGGTGATATCTCATTGTGGTTTTGATTTGCATTTCTCTGATGATTAGTGATGTTGAGCATCTTTTCGTGTACTTGTTCATCATTTGGATGTCTTTTTTGAAAAAACGTCTATTCAATTCCTCTGCCCATTTTTTAATCATGTATATATATATTTTTACCATTTAGTTGTATGAGTTCTTACATTATCCAATACCCAATATTTTGGATATTAACTCTTTATCTGATAAATGGTTTGCAAATATTTTCTCCCATTCTGTAGGTTACTTTTTTCATTCTATTGATCATCTTTTGCTGTGCAGAGGCTTTTAAGTTTGATGTAGTCTTACTTATTTATTTTTGCTTTTGTTGTTTGTGCTTTTGGTGTCATATCAAAAAAATCATTGCCCCAATCAATGTCAAGGAGCTTCTTCCATATGTTTTCTTCTATGAGTTTTATGGTATCACGTCTTATGTTTAAGTCTTTAATCCATTTTGAATTAATTTTTGTGAGTGATGTAAGATAGGGGTCCAATTTCATTTTCCTGCATATGGTTATACAATTTTCCAATACCATTTTTTGAACTGTCTATCCTTTTCTCATTGAGTGTTCTTGGCTCCCTTGTCAGATATTAGTTGGCCTTATATGCAGGGGTTTATTTCTGGGCTCTTTATTCTGTTGCATTCGTCTATGTGTTAGTTTTTATGCCAATACCATACTTTTTTGATTACTATAGCTTTTTAATACAGCTAGAAATCAGGAAGTGTGATGCTTCATGCTTTGTTCTTCCTTTCTCAAGATTGCTTTATCTATTCAGGGTCTTTTGTGGTTCCATACAAATTTTAGGATTGTTTTTTCTATTTCTGTGAGGAATGCCATTGGAATTTTGTTAGGGATTGCATTGAATCTATAGATGGCTTTGGGTAGTATGGACATGTTAACAATACTAATTCCTCTGGTTCATGAACATAGGATATCTTTCCACATCTCATCCATTTGTTTGTGTCTACTTCAATGTCTATCATCAAAGTCTTGTAGTTTTCATTGTGTAGATCTTTTACCTCCTTGGATAAATTTATTTCTAAGTATTTTATTGTTTTTGGTGCTATTGTGAATGGATAGTTTTTTTTTAATTTCTTTTTAAGATGTTTCATTGTTAGTTTATAGAAATGCAACTGATTTCTATACGTTGATCTTTTTCTTGCAACTTTACTGAATTTGTCGATTAGTTTCAACAGTCTTTTGGTTCAGTCTTTAAGATTTTCTATATATAAGATCATATCATTGGCAAATAATGACAATTTTACTTCTTTTTTAATTTGGATGACTCTTATTTCTTTTTATTGCCTACTTGTTCTAGCTAGGACTTCCAGTACTATGAATAACAATAGTGAGAGAGGGCACCTTGTCTTGTTCCTGATCTTAGAGGAAAAGCTTTTAATTTTTCACTGTACAGTATCATGTTAGTTGTGAGTTTGTCATATATGGTCTTTGTTATGTTGAAGTATGTTCCTTCTATACCCAGTTTGTTGTGGGTTTTTATCACAAAAGGAAGTTGGTTGTATTCTGTCAAATGCTTTTTCGGCATCTATTGAGATGATCATATGAATTTTATCTTTCATTCTGTTAATGTGATGTGTTACATTTATTGATTTGTGTATGCTGAAACATTCTTGCATCCCTGGGATAAATCCCACTTGGTCATGGTGTATGATCCTTTTAATGTGCTGTTCAGTTAGGTTTGCTAATATTTTGCTGAGAATTTTTGCATCTATATTCATCAGGAATGTGACAGGCCACAAAACAAATCTTGCCAAATTTAAGAAAACTGAAATCATACCAAGTATCTTTTCTGAGCACAATGGAACGCATCTAAAAATTAACAACAAGAGGAAAGCTGGAAAACTTACAAGCATATGGAAACTAAACAATACTCTCCTGACAAACCAAAGGATCAAAGAAGAAATCAAAAGGGAAATCAAATAATATCTTAAAACAAATAAAAATGGAAACACAAATACCAAAATCTATGGGATGCTGCAAAGCAGTTATGAGAAGGAATTTTATAGTAACAAATGCATATATTAAGAAATTAGAAAGATCTCAAATAAACACCTAACTTTACACCTCAGGGAACCAGATAAAGAACAAACTAAGCCCAAAGTTAGCAGAAGAAAGGAAATAAATATCACAGCTGAAATAAATGAAATAGGGACCAGAAAAACAATGGAAAAGATCAATGAGACTAAGAGCTGGTTTTTCAAAAAGATAAACAAAACTGACAAACTTTTAGCTAGAATAACTAAGAAAAGAAGACAGAAGACTCAAATAAAGTCAGAAGTGAAAGAGAAGATTGATTTACAACTGATACTACAGAAATACATAGAATCATAAGACACCACCATGAACAATTATACACCAATAAATTGGACAACTTAGAAGAAATAGATAAATTCCCAGAAATATATAACCCATCAAGACTGAATCAGGGAGAAATAGAAAATCTGAACAGACCAATAACAAGAGAGGAGATTGAATCAGTAATCAAAAACCTCCAAACACAGAACAGCCCAGGCAGATGGCTTCACTGGTGAATTCTATCAAATGTTTAAAGAAGAATTAATGCCAATCCTTCTCAAACTCTTACAAAAAATTAAGCAGGAAGGAACACTTGCAAATTCATTGTATGAGGCCAGCATTACCCTGATACCAAAGCAAGATAAGGACACTATAAGAAAAGAAAACTATAGACCGATGTCAGTGATTGCTCCCAATTTTAACTTCATCAACACCATATAAAAAGTAACCTTTTCCCCGTTTCTTATCAGCTCAGTATGCACAGATTTATAATTTTGCCAATGGATCATTAAGCATTTAAATGTTTATTTTACATGCCACTGATTATCATTGGCGTTTATCATTTTTTCCATATGTTTATTCACATTTTGCAATACTTTTTGCTGTGAATTATCAATTTACATTGTCTTACATTTTAAAACTTGGATTATTTGTATTTTTGATCTACCAATTTTTCCATATAATCTGAATGGTAACATTTTCTTATTTGTTTTTTAACAGTTTTATTGAGATATAATTGACACACAAAGAACTGCATATATTTAATATGTACAATTTGATTAGTTTGGACATATGCATATACCCATAATGCCATCACCATGATTAAGGTAATAAACATATCCATCACCTCCAAAAATTTCCTTGTATCTCTCTTTTATTTTCTTTTGTGTGAGTGGTAAGAACACTTAACATGAGATCTACCCTCTGAACAAATATTGAAGTGCATAATACCATGTTGTTAACTAAACTATACGCACTCCCTTGTACAGCAAATATCTAGAATTTATTTCTCTAGTATAAGTGAAACTTTATACCCATTGAATAACAACTCCCCATTTCTTAGCCCCAGCTCCTGGCCACTACTATTGTACTTTCTGCATCTATGAGTTTGAATATTTTAGATACTTCATATGAGTGCAATCTTGCAGTATCTGTCCTTCCATAACTGGCTTATTTCATTTAGCATAATGTCCTCCAGTTCATCCATGTTGTCACAAATAGCAGGATTTCCTTCTTTCTCACAGCTGAATAATACTCCTTTGTGTGTATATACAACATTTTCTTTATCCGTACATCTGTCTATGGACACTAGGTTTATTTACATATGATGGCTATTGTGAATAATGCTGCGGCGAACATATGAGTGCAGATATCTCTTCAAGATCCTGATTTCAATTATTTTGGATATATACTGAGAATTGGGATTGCTGGATCATATGGTAGTTCTATATTCAATTTTTTGAGGAACCTCCATACTCATTTCCAGAGTTTGGACACTGTTTTACATTCCCACCAACAGACAACTAGGATTCCCTTTTCTCCACAACCTTGCCAACACTTGTTATATTTTGAGATTTTTGTTAATAGACAGCCTAACAGAAGTGAGATTGTATCTCATTATGGTTTTGATTTGAATTTCCCTGATAAAATGTTATGTTAAGAATTTTTTCATACACCTATTGGCCATTTTTATGTCTTCTTTGGGGAAATGTCTGTTTAAGTCCTTTGTCAATTTTTTAGTCTTTTTTTTTTTGCTACTAAATTGTAAGAGTTCCTTATATATGTTGGAAATTAACTGTTTATTTGATACATGATTTGCAAATGTTTTCTATCATTTCACAGGTTGCCTTTTCATTCTGTTGGTTGTTTCCTTTGCTGTGCAGAGCTTTTTATTTTGATGTATCCCACTCATCTGCTTTTGCTATTGTGTAAGGTAGGGATCTAATATCACCTTCTTGCAAGTGGACATCCAGTTTTCTCAACACCATTTATTTAAAAGACTATTCTTTCCCATTGTGTGTTTTTAAAACTCTTGTCAAAGGTTAGTTTGCAGTATATATATGTGGGTTTATTTCTGAGTTCTCTATTCTGTTCCATTGGCCTATATTCTGCCTTTATGCCAGTACCGTACTGTTTTAATTATTGTAGCTTTCCAAAGTTAACATCATACCCAATGGTGAAAAAGTAAAAACTTTTCCTCTAAGATCAGGAACAAGGCAAGGATGACCACTCTTCTCACCTCTACTCAACACAGTAATGGAAGTCTGAGCCAGAGAAATTGTGCAAGAAAAATAAATAATAGGAATCTAAATCAGAAATGAAGTAAAATTATCTTTTTTGCAGATGACATGATCCTTTATCCAGATAACCTTAGATGCACCACAAAAAAAATCTGCTAGAACTAATAAACAAATTCAGTAAATTTGCAGGACACAAAATCAACATACAAAAATCAGTTTCATTTCTAGACACTAACAAAGAACCATCTGAAAAGGATATACAGAAAACAATTCCATTTACAATAACATTAAAAAGAATAAAGTACTTAGGAATAACTGTAACCAAGTAGATGATGGTCTAGGACACTGAAAACTACAAAATATTGGTGGAAGAAGTAAAGGAGACATAAATAATGGAAAGGCATTCCTTGTTCATGGACTAGAAGACAACATTGGTAAGATTTCCACACTACCCAAAGCAATCTAAGATTCAATATTATCCCCATCAAAATTCCACTGACATTTTTTAAATACATAGAAAAAACAATCAAAAAATTTGTTTTGAACCGCAATAGACACTGAATAGCCAAAGCCATCTTGAGAAAGAACAAAGCTGGAGCTATCACACATCCTGATTCCAAAATACATTACAAAGCTACAGTAATTAAAACTACATGAACAGTAATGTTTTTATGTTTATGCGTGTTCTAAATATCCTCTCCTATGTTGGGCTTGTAGTATACTGCAACAAATGGCTACAAATTCCTCTCATCATTATACTACAAGCTCATTTGAAATGTGACTTTGGGGTTTTTCTCTTGAAGAAATCAAAACCAATAAAGATTCTGGGCTGTGTGCAACTTGCTTCAACCCACAGAAGGTTTTAGAATTAATTTTATGTGAATATCAAACCTAAACCTCAACAGAACATGTACCTTTTGCTCTTGCTCTGCTGCAACCCTGGTCTGTGACCCTCCAGGGGTAAAGCTGAGTCTAGCCTCTATGATGATATGAGACCACATAGAAAGAGAGAGAAACCCAGCTAACATCCATCGGCAATGTTAATACTATTTAATGTTTAATACTATTAAATATTTTAAAGTAATAAAATAAGAAATTGAAAGGAAGGATAAAGAACAAAAAAAATTAAGGGACCAAAAATATCCAGGCATACGTAGAACAAATCAAATAGAATTTTTAATTCTAGATACGAAAGCCATAGTAGTTGAAATAAAAACACAATGACTTGTTAACAATAATTCAGACACAGACAAAAGTAGGAGTAATAAACTGGAAGAAAATATAAATTTATACACAATTTATGAAAACAAAATGAAAAACAAATTTAAAAATATACCTAGAATTCAGCAAAGAGAGTCAAATATATCAAAGTATAAATTAGAAATTCAGAGGCATAATAGATGGAGTTATCGTAGAGAGGTGCACAGAAAGGTGCAATAAAGGTTGCATTTAATCAGGGTTCAATTGCAAACATAAACCAATGATAATGCTTACAAGTCTATATGTTATCAGAGGAAACGCATACCTTATCACAACAGCATTAAAGTTAGAATATGCGTCATGGCCAAATGTTGCCTGACAGTAAGAATCTGGACGGCCAGACCTAAAAGTCAATTGCTCTGCTCTGTATGGGCCAAAGGGAGATGCTTTCTCTCTCAGATTGGAAAAGAGACATGTGAACAGAATATTCTGGAACTAAGGAGCCCAAAATGGAGTTTCTGTTGGGATTTCTAATACTTTGCTAGTCACATAGGTGTATTCCTGCTGTGTAACTAACGTAACACGTTTGCATCAATCAGGTCGTCTAGGTTTTGCAGTGGGTAGCAAATCCAAAATCTTGGTGGATTGTTACAGTAAATTCAATTTCTTCCTCAAGCTTTGTTTTCATCAAGACTCAATGAGGGGATCTGCTCTTTTGAACAAAGTTACAATGGAATCTATGCCAAAACGGTAGTTCCACTTACACAGGTGATTCCACAATCACCAACTAGGAGAGAGTAAAACTTTCTTGGAAAGCAACACACTTCACTTCTCATATTTCCTTAGACAAAATCAAGTCGACACACCTGACTTCAAAGAGGTCAGAGAAGGGTAAGTACATGCTCTGTGCAGAAAAGAAACAGAATATTTGTCAGCAGCCCTAATGATTACCACACACTTGATTTCAAAATAAATATAAAGGTGTTGCACAAGGTATTTAAATATTTCATACATACACAGAAGATCATTCCAAAAAATTATCTAATCTAGCGCTTAATTAATATCTGAAATATATTTCCATCCCTACTTAAATATACTTAATGTTTATACTAAAATTCTATTCAACATTGAAATTAATTTGTGTTAGCTCAAAATCATGTGTAATAACAACATTACTAAATTGCTTTGCTTGGCTATAAATCAAAGGATATTGAAATATACTGTATTTTAAACTCTCATAATAAGAATTTAAATGAACCTTTATAGAACTAATGCTATGCTTATTAATATTTATTTTATAAAACTTAAAGAGCTACATCTAGATATATGGATATATCCAGTTATCTAGTTTTTCTGTGTTCAATATTAAGTGAATAAGTACTATGTGCCAGGCACTGATTATGTTGTTTAACTACATCATTAAATAAAACAGAAATCATCTCTACTTTCATAGAAATTAAATTCTAGTATGCTCAATGTTAAATTGATCTTCTCAAGGTAATACATTTGTCATATCTAATACTGTATGCATTTTAGTAATGCCTATATATGTAATCACACAGACATATAGTCACATGTATCAGGAAGTATAAATGTTTATCTATATATACTTTTCAAATTTATACAGACACACATGTAATATAGATTCAAAATATTTCTACAGATTTATTTCAAAGTGGAATTTTGCATGTTTACAAGTCCATCTTTCTGTTTAAACATGAGCTGTGAATATGTTTTCATGCCTTCGACATGTCTACAGCATCATTTTAAATGAGTAAATAGTTATTCAATTCTTTTGTTACCATATTGGAATTATCTCATACATGTTTTTTAGATATTCAAGCTGTTTAAAATATTTTGTTATGTAACAGTAAAGTTAATGAAGCCTTAAATAAAAAAGTAAATCTACTAGGCTATGTTAAAATGTTCCTCATGTTCAAACTTAAAGTTTATTTTCAAAACTATTACATTTGTTGGATAAAAATGCCTATTTTTCCTAATTTATATCTTTAAGGGCTAAACAGATTTTTTGCTTAGTGAATGTACTAGATAACAAAGTCAATTTCCGCAGTGAATCTTTGAAAAAGAATGCAAAACTAATAATTAATATTTAAGTAAAGCATTCGTTTACTCCCCTCACAATAAGTAGCCATATAGAGAGCATACAGGTTTTTAATCTTCAATTTGCAAATAAAATATTCCTTTAGAAAAGAGTAGATATTCCTTTTAAGCAAATTGCTCTTTTTAAAAAAATCATTTAGATTCACTCTAAAATGAACAATTTTACCCAAAATATATTGCATGAAACATTTCCTGTCATGAATCTGAATCAGTTGCTAACACTGTTTGAAATCCCTGGATCCATACTTCCTGAGCGGCCTTGCTTTGCCTCAGTGTACTTGCTCATAGAGTGCAATACCATTAACAGCATTCTGAACACTTTTATTTCTTTCCATCTCAGATATGCTGGAATTCATAACGTGAACATGGCCTATGCTATTTTACATGACAATCAGAGAGAAAAAACTCCATCCAAGACGTCAGTAGTAATCTTCTATAAGCATAATTGTCACACTTTAAAGCTGCATAAATTTATTTCAGGATGGAAAAATGCTAAATACATTTTGTATGGCAACAAATATCAGGAATTTTGAAGAGAAGGCATTTACACATTATAGATGCAAATAAAATCACCCTATCTTTTTTTGATGATTCTCTTGGAAAAGCCAGCAATTTATAAAGAATAACTGAAAACTTTAAATAAAATATTTCATTTACTGTTTAAATTGTTACTATTACATATATCAAATGTTAAACATAAGATTTAAATAATTTTTTTCTGTTTAAAATATTTATAGGAAGAATATCTGCTTTTAGTATGTATATTAGTATGGTTCCGAATCCTTAATTCAGTTAAGTATACCACCATAAGTAATCTATCTACCTATGTCTATCTATCCTTATATCTATATATCTATGTGATTTAGATATTTGAAACGGTACTCACAATTATGAAATACTGACATTCAATTAAAAGCAATCTTTTTTATGAAAGTGATGCCAGTATACATTTCTGAATCCATGACATCTGTTAAAATATTTTATATGGAAAAATAAGTTTGATGATATCATTAGGATTCATTGGTTTGGGTACAAGTATAATGAGCTTGAAGGATACATGGACATATTAAACAAAATTCTTTAGCTATTACTTTTAATTAAGGACATCCTAGGTGATGAATAGAACATAATATAGACAGATATCAAATGTTTATTCAAAAGTATAAATAAGAAAAGTTAACAGTTGTGTAGATGTAAAATGTATGGAAACCTCTATTTTCACAATTTTGTCCAAACTTTTTTGTCTAAATCTTTATACATGAAAATTACTGTGCTAAAATTAGCTTCATAGATGAAGAAAATCAATTCAACCAAGCCAAACCTCCAAAGCTTCATCTGGAACCAAAATTAAGCTTTCTTTAACTCACCAAGTATTCAAAGTTTAACTATATAATTATTTTTTTCTTTTAAGTTAAATGTTTCTGTGTGTCTAATTACTGTGTGTAATGATTTTCCACTAAAATACAAGCGAGAAATTCTCCTCCTAAATTGTATATATGTATGTTGGAGGACAGAGGCTGCCCACAGTGACAAAGTGTGAATGAGGTCCTTTAGGAAAAGTAAGTTAGATAAGTGATTGGAGTACAGGGAAGAGCTAAAATCAGTTAAGGAAGACGGGACCATTTATGGCAGAGTGCCAGACACAAGCCTCAATATTGATGGTTTAGAGAACTGTTCACAGTGCAGCATAGTTAGAACACAGAGTTTAAGTCAGAAGTGAAAGAAGCTGGGAAAATCATCTGAGGTCCCTGTTGAACGTCCTCACAGGCACAGTCGTACAAAAGCCTGATACATCTCAAATAATCATAATTCAATCTGTATTGGCAGATGTCTCAGGCGGAATTATTGGTATGAGTTTATATACAGGTGTTGATTTGAATCAATGGCAAAGAAATTCACAAAGGTTTTGAGAGTTGTATTTCAACAGACGGAGTCACCTGGAACAAAAGCAACAATGGTTTTTGAATGTTTTACCTCTGGGGCCCACACTTCTGTATTCAGGAAGCAGAATTACCGAGCAGAACATCTTCTTTGGTGCCCTCATCAGAAGTAGCTAAGGAGGATGACTGAAAAGGAGGAACACTCCAGAGGTGGCACCAAGAGTAGCGATGAACATTCAACTGCAGGGCCACTTCTTTCTCAAAACTTTCTCTTCCATTATTTCCAAGAAACTACCATCTTCTGGTTTTCATTTTGGATGGCTGCTTCCCAGTATGCATTTCATGTTCCTGTTTTTTGCCTGACTCTCAAGTTTCTAGGTTTCACAAACAATATTTTTTCTCACTTTTTAGACTTTCCCTGACTTATCTCAGGCACTGTATGGTTTCAACTACCATATGCATGAAGTTGAATCTCAAAAAATAACTCCCATCTAAATTGCTTCCAAGGGTACATATTCACTTGAATTTCTAAAAAGGAACTTAATGTCAACAGTTAGAAAATTGCATTTAATATCCTTTCTTTCCTCTCCACTCCTCCTGCACATATACACACACGCGCGCACACAGACACACACAAACACCATGATCACTCATACCCAGAAGCTCATACAAGTGCTGTACATACACAGTCATGCACACTAAAAAATGCAAACACTTACTATGCCTCTTCACATATTCTGTATTGCATTGAATGGTAAATAGTGAACATGCAGCTACACTTTCAGATTAAACCTTTTCAACTCATTTTAACAATTGATAGATTACGTTAATTTTAGATGCAGTTGCAGCAGAACAAATGGAAGCTAGTGGCACTGGCTACAGAAATGCATAGAAGTAGAAAACTTTGGCAGACAGAAAACAAAATGTCTTCTCCAACAAGTTTGGTGGACAGAGGAGTATAAATACTTGGAAGAGTATTGCACTCATTATTTTAAAACCAGAAACACTTAATAATGTTATTAAAATCCAATATAAAAAGAAAGATTAAAATGAGATTTCTGAAGATAGAAAGGAAAGTATTTATTCATGAGAATATATCTGGGAAGAATTTTCTGGTACTCTTGCAGCTGAGTAAAGGATAGTATATTTATGCTTGTATTATGCAAAAACCAAATAATATGTATAAGTCTTTAAATAAAATATTTATGAAAAGTCTTATCCTATAAGTTATGGTGACTTTCAGTAACCACACACTATTTTAGTAATAATATGTTTATTTAGTAGAGTAAAACTTTTAGCTCCTCACAGTTATGCCTATAATTGACATACAAAGAAATATTGAAAAATTTAAAATAAATGGACTAATTAATTGAATAATCTTGCCTGCAATATTGCAAGTATATTGTCTTAAAAGTTTTTATCTTCATTCTGATATTTGAGTTTTGCAATAGATCATAAAGTTATAAATTACTACACTTTTTCACATAATAATTCACATATAATTAATCACATATTTAATATGGCAAAAGTTAATCACATATAAACTAGGATAATAGAAAGTCATCAGATTATTTGAAAGCCTCATTTATCTGTTTTTAAGTCTCACATTTTTTCAAAGGAGATTTATAGCAGCTTGTAAATTTATGAAAAGTAAAAAATTAAACTGCAAAAAGAACAAACTTTGAAATCATCCAGGCTAATATTCCTATTGTTATTAATCAAGATCTTTGAACCACCTGTCAAACCTGGCAAAAAGTGTGGTATTATACGTTTTGACATTTCTATAGACACTTCAGAACACACTGATTTCTCCAGAAAGACAAATGTATTGCATTTTAAAAGAAACTCACTTCACATGTTCTTACAAAAAACACTGAGCAACATTGTGGGTAATATCTTCAATGATCATTTCATAGAAAACATAAGATATTTTGAATAGAACCATTTTGAACCTAAATTAAATTAGTTGAATTTATTTCATTAGATGGGTTTACATGGTTGTTAATCTATATTGACAGCATACACAATTGGAAAAAGAAGTGTAATAACAGTCAACTCAAGCTTAAACACACACAAGAGCTTGACACCACTGGTCTTGTGTTGCTTTTAAAGTTTGTTCAGGCAACAATTTGACATCTGTTATGGAAGTCGAAAAGCCTTACCAATTCTCCTTGAGATAAGAGGATCACCCTTGGAGGTGAGATAGATTGATATCTCCAGCCAAGAAAAACATTTTTTATCAGTACAAGTTCCAGAGTTGCTGAAATGTGTGAAATATGTGAATAAATTCTGAAATGGAACTCCAGGAGTACACAAAATATCTGAATATTTTCTTGGAAAAAAGCAAGACAAAGTGTAAGAGGCATCTATCTTGGTAGAATATCTACTTTTAAGAAGTATCCCCTACCCAGCTACCTATAGAGCAATCAGAATGGATTTACTGCAGAATAAACCCTTACCTAGCTGAAATAATCTTCAACTGATTATACTATTTCAAGTTTATTTTGAAGACAATATGTGCTTTTTCCTTATATCTATAATGACAGGTGATCATATATTGTTCTGGTAAACTCTACTTTTAGGTTTTTAAATACAAGTTGACAAAAAAGATGAAAACATATTTTCTATCATTCAAGACTGAATTATAGCCAATTTTGTCCTGCCCATTCTTTTCAATATAATAATAATTAATAGATTAAACCATAGGATACCTATTAAGCATTGCGTGCTTATTATGTGCATATATTATTTCCACAATGCCTTTAAGAAGTTTAATATTATCATAATTATTCTCATTTTATAGGTGAAGGAATTAAGGGACCATTTTACGGCAGATTATATATCAAGACAGATTCCCAGGAAGGACAGAGATTTTGTTGTGAGTGTTGTACCCACTGCCATAGTTGAAGATAAGGAGTTTACTTCCCCCAGAGTCTCAGAAATACTACATGACAAAACTGCATTCAAAACTAGGTCTTTCTTATTTCAAACAAGTAGACAAACCATTACATTATAATGTCTCCCACATAATTGTTGATATCATATATATACATTGGACCTATGTTGAGTTCATATTATATAGATCAAGACTGATTTGGGCAGTTATAAATAGTTATTGACTGTAATATTATCAAGAGTTCTGCAACAACAATCCTTTAAAAGACTATATACCTGTGGTATTACAGGCTGATGTTTAATTAATTATATACATTTATTTAAAATGTTTCATTTGAATGTTCTTCTGTAGAGGAATTTGAACAATTAAAAATGCTTCCCTTTCTTTAATCTATAATTTGCAAGAAGAATTTGAACATTTCTTTAAGTATAGTGCCATTCAAAGGGAATTATATTTGAGAAATTAAATTCCAAGTTTAACAGAGATTGGTGTCTGCCACTCATGACAGGGTTAAATATTTTCTCTTTGCAAAAAAGTGCTCCTTGGAGTCGTCGTTCAATTTAAAGTATTTAATCAAGTGAGAAAATGTAAGGTGTTAATCAAATGGGAAAATTCTAAGAAGGTTTTCCCACTGAGGTTGTACCCATGGTCATATTGACAAAGTTAATGAGATTTGGATACTGGGGTATAAAATCTCTTATTAAAGGGGAAAAAAATGTGTCAGACCTCTGAAGGATTTTGTATACATTTGCCAAAACTAATGGCTGGAATAGATAAAAAGCCTAATTCTCCATTCTCATTTATTTCTAAGAGTAGTTAGTAGTTTGTAAGATATGAGCACATGCACAAGTGCATGCACACACACACACAAATGCACATGCACGTGCACACGCACACACACACCCCCCTCCCCAGGGGACTGTTTTCATTTCAAGTGGTCTTACTGGGATCCAAGTTGTAATGACAAGCATTATATAAGTCACACAGAAAATGAATTAAGTAAATTACTCAAGGTCACAGATGTCTAGGACAGGTTAAGTTTCTCAGCTTCTATTATACACTGTTTGTTGTTTGTGTTAGAGGAATGCTACTTACTTACACTTCACATTTTTATTTAGATATTTTTTCTCTTCTTGGATATAACGTAATTATTACATCAAAATATATATAATTAACATAACAATGAAAATGTAACCCTACCAACTAATGTGTGTCTGCTCTTGATGTTAAATATCAAATGCTTGCCTATGATTAAAGAGAGAAAAAAATAGGTAACATATAGCCATATATATGAAATACAATAAAATTATGTAAAAGAATATGACGTGCAACTTTGAGCAAATGCATTTTAAAAGCTAAGCAAATGGATGCTTTTATAGTGAAACATAAATTAACAAAATTGACTTAAGGAACAGTTTCAATTTTACTAAAATGTTCTATAGCGTAAAAAAAAAAACAAATCTTACCCAATCATTTTACAAAGCTAGCTAACTCAACACAAAGAACACAACAGATAAATTTTATTTTGAATATATGCCAAAATACAAATAAAATATTAGAAAATCAAACCATGCAGTAATACTTAAATCAAAATGAATCAAGACAAACAGTGTTTATTCCAGGAATGTAGGGTAATCTATCATTAGAAAAACCTAAAGTATTATTTATTATTTTTTTCTGTGTCTTAGAGATATTTTGTCTTGATCAATAAGAAATCTCAGAGTTATAAAAGAGATGGGAATATAATCCCAGTTTAGGTAAGAGGTGAAAGATCTAAACGTAAATGATGTAGAAAAAATTAACAAGATTAAAGCATTTGGAAATATGTGTGAAAATCAGAAGTATTAATGTAAGCACGGTACCAAAATGAGAAAAGTTATATGCTCTGTCAAAATGTAATGATGGCAATTTTAGATATGGCCTCTCAAACTATTTTCTATGAGTTCTCAGATTTTTTAAAGTTTAAATATGAGCACCCAGACTTTGATCTTTAGCCTTATTTCTAAATTAAAAAAAATAAATAAATAACTGTTTTAGAGTAAATGTTTCCATGCTGTTGCAGGGAATTTCCTTCTGCAATAACATGTTTCCATTAACCAATTTGATTTCTACACCACCAGTAACGAGGGGGAAGTTATTAGTATAAGTTAAAAGTTGTGTGGTTTAATGGGTGATTTACTGAGGGAAGAGAGCCACAATAGTAGGAGAAGAATTGTAAACCTCAGCAAAAAAAGTAGTGAGCACTTTACTTGGGTATTTCATAGGCATAGGTCCCATCATCTCTATTTTTGAAAAATTGAACAATGAGCCTGAACCGAGATTTACTCTGGAGAGCCACAAAGTCACCCCTGAAGAGTTTTAGGCTCAAGGCAGGTCTCACTTGCCCTGATGCTCAGAGCTCCACTTCCCTCTGCATTGATTCCCTGCCTCCCACAAACCAAAATTTCTTCTCTACTGTTTTTGTGTAATTTTAATATTCCCCAAGGCAGCCTCCAGACACCTGTGCTGCTTGCCTGGTCTGCCCAAGTTATTTCCCAAGATGCCAGTTATTGTTTTTGTTAGTGCTCTTTTTACATAGCTGCATAAGTTTTGGCCAATGCCGTTTTGCCCATAAGCTCTGTGACTGTTAGGGGTGACTTTGAGGAATGCAAGGTCTTTCAGGAACGATTACATTGTGCTCAAGTGGACACGCCTGCACTGAAGATACTGCTGGAACACCTTGTTCCAGAAAGCAAAAATACTTTAAAAAATAGAAGAGATGTACCTAAATGTTAAAGGAGCTAATGTTAATAGGAAGCCTATTGACTAAGCAGTGATAATGAACAGCAAGATAGAATAAAAATTAGAATTATTTGGAATATATTGACATGATAAATCCCATTAGCCCCTAAGTATGTTTAAATAGAAAAAAAGTTAAGCTAATGAAAAATTTAAGGAAAAATAAGACAGGTGAAATTATTATTAAAAGTAGACATATTTATAAGCATTCTGTAATTTTTTAAATAATTGTATCAAGATATTATTGGTTTATATATGGCTCTGATTATTGCATAATATTAAGCACTTGTATGTATAAAAAATATGGTTTACAAATATTTTTCCACTAAAAAAATAAAGAAGGGTAAATAAAGTGAACTGTGAATAAGCCAAACTGTTCTGGTAAAAGTAGGAAATGCACTAGAAACAGAAAGCCTTATCAGCTCCATTTGTTACAAAGTGATCAGGTAGAAAGCAGTCTCCAAATGTGATAGAAGATAGTAGTTTGATCTATTACCTAGAGGAAACCAGCCTTTGCTTACCCAAACTCTGGATACTTAGGAAATGTAACTTTGAACTACCCTCGAAAATATAGTATGTGATGCTACTAGGAAAGTATGATGTTTCTAAATATTAAAGAGAGAGGGAGAATAAAGAAAATTAAACTTGGTGGACGTGAGTATACACATTTCCTTCAGGTTGCAAGGAAATGCATGAGTTTGGAATGTTCTTTTGACATAGGAAGTTAATGTGATGTTAAAAAGTGGCCTAGAACAATGTCCTCATAAAGATTATTGAGAGATCTTAGAAAGTACACCCAGGTCTCATGTTTGAACTGGAAACCAATTGGTTGACAAACCACAACGCATAACCTACGCAGAGATAGTATGTTTTTATTTCTAGTTCCGGGATTATTATTCTAACCTTGGGAAATAGTATGACGTTAGTAAGGAAAGGAATAAAATATATACTGCAACTCCTTTAAATAGTGTAGGAGTAGAAATAAACTTATAATTATTTAATAATTTCTGGGTTGTTATAATATTCGAAGCACTTAGGAGTAGTTGACAAAATGATTTGTTGAAATAATAAAATTAGTATCAGGAAATATGAAAGTGATTTTTAGGATAACCGTTCATGTAAAAGCAAAAAAAAAAAAAACTGATTTATCATGTGTGTGGTTTTTTTAGTTCTTTAGAATAAATTTATTTATCATTAGTAAATTAAGCATTAAACAAACTAAAAACATTAGTAACTATCTTTCTGCAACGAAAGTCTCATAGATAGGAAGATTATTTAATAGTACTTACCACAATTTCCAATTATGTTTATTTGTTTATATCATTACTTTTCCTTTCTTCCTAGTGTCACATTTTTCCTGTTTACTATTGGGCATTTCTGACCAATAGTAGACACATCAATAAATATTTTTCTAGTAAAAGAAAGAAAGCAATTATTGAAATTCACCCCATACTTTCTCAGCATTAGATAAAATTTCTATAGACTCACATTTTTAAAAAGATCTCAGTAAAAGAAGAATAGAAAATTAAACAAAGATATTGATGAACCAGAATTAGAAATGTAGAGATTAGATATATGTATGTACGGGCATATGATTCATGAAAAATTTGCCATTTTAAGTAGTTAAACAACGTTAAAATGGTTGTTTATCCAAAGAGAAAGATGAAGTTTGGTCCTGACCTCAAATAACCTCAAATCTGTTTTAAATGGAATAAAAAGCTAAAGTCAAAAAAATGGAAAACAAAACCTTCAAAAATACAATTGAGCATATAGAAGAGTACATTTACAGTGGTTTGTTTTTTAAGCATTTTTTAATCAATGCAAAGATCCAGCTATGAAGACAAAAATTGATAGATTTTACTATATAAATTTCTGTGTGTTTGTGAGTATTTGAAGGCACCAGAGAGTATATACCAATACAAGATTGAGAGAAAATATCTACATCACTTAGAATAAGAGTTTTGTGTTACTTTCTACAAACTGAAAAATAAAGGATAAAAATGGGATATGAACAACTAATGACAGAAGATAAAGACAAATGGCTAGAAATATCAATGTCACCAACAACTAAATATATTCAAGTTAATGTGTTGTTATAATTGTTTATGTATCAGTTACAAAAGGTAAATTATTGAGAATATTTGATAATGGATGAGAATGTAAAGAAAACATTCTCATGCACTGTAGGTGGATGTAAAACTTAGCCCAGTCTTTTTAGAAAATGTACTTCTATTTATATATATTAAACATGCATTGTTGTTTTTCCAGAATGTCACTAAACAGCAAAAATGTTTTGGAATTGAAGTTAATTTTTTCCCTGATACTACATCTGATGATTATCTTTATGATATTTAATTCATTATCTTTAAATTTTCCAAGTGCTGTGCTATGTAGTTTCATAGACTCATTTCTTTATCTTTGAGGAGAAAAGTTAAGATTTTGAAAACCATAATTACATTAGTATACATTTGAAGCAGGGATAAAAAAGTAAGAAATGATGATAAAGTATTAAATACTGTACTTTTTAAATTATTATTCAGAGAGAAAAATAAATGCAGTTTGGTGACCCTCTGGCTTAGAAAGGCTGAGTTATTAATGATGCAAAAGATCAGAAGGAAACTAAGTGTTCAGGCAACAGATTTAGAAACAAACATTCATGGAGGTGATGGAAGTAAAATCCCATGAATAAAGAAACCACAAAATGAACAACAAACATTGCTTTTAGCTCAATGAAAGGCTATTACCTAGGTGTCAATAGTACTATGCAAATTATAAACTAGTAGTAAATTTTTCTTGATTAATTCCAATAGTGGAATGAAGCATGCTCTCTAATGGAGGAATAAATCACTCAGTGCTCAGGAATAAGGGGCCCGGGGGCAAATCATCCTTCACTGGACAGCCTTACCCCAGAGTGTGAGATAGAAAAGTGATCCATGCCAAATGAAAAGAAAAATCCTGTTTCAGAGTTAATGATCTTTCAACCTATGCACATTTGAGTGTCTCCTAAATTGCTAAATTTTTGTGCTGGATCATTAAATAATACTTATATCAGTTACCTTGACAATAGTTTATTTCTGCTATTTTTATAATTTTCATTAGAGGTCCTAAAACAACTCTAGCGGAAACTCAAAGTATGTTAAACAAAATTAAACCACTGATTGACCAAACTTTCTCTCTTTGGTCTATATATGACCAAATCATATATAGCAAGTCATCTGGTCTCATTTTCATTATTTATTTAGATTTTTTTATTGGCCATGTGTTTGAGGATCTACTGTTCTTTCACATTAATTAAAAGCTGAAATTAAATGGGTGCCCCTCTGCTCCTACTGTCTGTGTGACAATGGCCATGAAAAACTCGAGGCTTGTATTTTAGTCTGCAGAGAAGTGAAAGCAATAGTATTCTTAAAAGCCATGTTTAAAAAGTATTTTTCTTTGTGAATTTACAAGTAACCCCTTTCAACTTAATTACTTAAAACATAGATAACTCGAGGCCAGCTTGGTGGCCTAGTGGTTAAGTTCACGTGCTCTGCTTCAGTGGCCCAGGTTCGCAGGTTTGGATCCTGGGCGTGGACCAATGCACCACTCATCAAGCCGTGCTATGGCGGCGTCCCATATACAAAATAGAGGAAGATGGGCACAGATATTAGCTCAGAGCTAATCTTCCTCAGCAAAATGAGGAGGCTTGACAATGGATGTTAGCTCAGAGCCAGTCTTCCTCACACACACACACACGAAAACAAAGATAACTTGATACTACCATGAACATCTCCATGAGAATAAATCACATCTCAAATATAAATCATACACAAAATGCCAGGATAAAGTCATAGTTGAGACAAGAGACAAGTTTTCACATTTCCTTTATACATTTCTCAAAATCAGAGTCCTTCTGCATCCCAAGTAGTGGCTCATTGGTTTAAATGCACAGAAACATAAAACAGAAACCAAACAAAATTTAGACATAGGAATATAGAGTTTAAAAAAATATATTTTAATGTATGAGTTCTAAAGGAAGAATATTAGGAAGACTTTATTGTGTTTCACATTATAGCATGTGTTTTCCCCTCTCTCATTCATCATCTACCAATTTCTTGATCTGCTCACATCTGGTACGATTAACAGGCAAAACATATTGTGTTCATCTGTATTTTCCTGAAGATAGACTGTTTAATCATTTATTCCATAAAAGTTTAGTAAACAATTACTGTATGCAAGTCTTTATGTTAGTCACCAAAATTATTAAATATATAAAGAACAGATACCAATTCAGGAAACTTGTATTATTTTTTTCCTTTTAACTTTGTGACATTTTTGTAACTAAAGATATCTTTCTATATACTATACAGATAGAAATTCCAAGATGATGAATGTGAGAGGGAAGAGGGCTTGGCAGATATTCAAGTAAATCAATATTTTCAGAGAGAAAGGTGTGGGTAAAAAAGCCATGCTAGTAAGTGCCTACTGGTTTAGAATCATGAAAAGATCAAGGACTAGCACATTTAGAAATGTGGCATAGGCTAGAGTTTAGTATGATTCATGCCCCTTGATGGCTTATAAATTCAAAAATATCATTCCAGCTGAATAGATTACAGTAGAGTGGTATCAACAGCCTGAGGAATCTGGCCAAACAACACCGAACATGAGCTACCAAGTGCTTTTGGCATTTGTTGTTATTTAGACAATATTGTCATTACAGGGAAAATTTATAGGAAGCATTCATAGAATCTAAGCAACGTGTCCCTGAGGTAGCAATAACATGGTTTTGGGGTACAGAAAACTAAATGTGAATTCTTTAAAGAGGAAATCAGGTCTCGGGGTAATGTGATAGATGCAAGTGGTTTCTTTGGTAACAGGATAAAACAGCGTCTGTAAAATATGTTCCATGCCCAAAACAAGTTAGGTTGCTTGAATCCATTCTGGGATTTATAAACTACTGCTTTCACTAAGTTTCAAAAGTCTGAGTCAGAAAAGGGCAGTGGGTTTTAATTTATAGACTATATATACTAATATTTAGAGTGTTGTGTTGTATAATTTCAAGTAGTTTTCACGCTTTACAAAATCTTAAGCAATATACTGCACACTGCTTCCCTTCTGTAACTCCTAACCACGTTAATTTCATCTAGCCCAATTGATTATCTTCAGAATGAATGTGGCACTTTTAGATCAACAAACGATTACCCTAACGGGGATATGAGCCTTGTTACTCATTTTTTATTTTTTCATTCCTCTCTTGCCCCAGGACAGAAGGAACTTTCAGAGACAAATCTGATCTTATTGGCTCACAACATAAAATGATGCTGCGGCTTTTTATCTATATTTAGTTGAAAGGATACAATCTTTAACATAGCTGTCGGGATCTGAAGGAAGAGAAATAAATAGCACCACTTGCCTTTATTCAGGTTTTGAAAGAATTGAGAAATAAGATCAAAACTTGTATTATTGGAATGGAATGGAAGATTAGATAAGGCCTTGAATGTTGATGAAGTTCACATTGAGGAAAGTGGCATAGATAACTAATTTCATTGATTCTAAGACTCACATCATTTCACATTCTAACTTATCCAAAATAGGGATATGTGCATATTCAATGTTGTCTTACAATTACTGTAGTCAGCAGACATTCACTGCATATTTGTTAGCTTATGCTTATTTTCCTTCCAAACTCATTTATGAGATCCCTCATCAAGCTCTAGGGGGAAATAAGTGAAAAACTGAGAAAAAAGCTACTTATGTACTTAAGCCCACAATATTCACCTTTATTCTGTATATGTGCTTTCCAGTCACTAGAATGCATGATGCATTCCATATATTATTAGAATTACTGTCAAATCTTCAACAACGTACTCTGACATTGCTTTGTTCCAAACACTCCACACTTGACATCATCAGTTTTGGCTAAAGACGGTGACCTCCATGACACATTATTTAAGCAATGCTCTTCAATGAGTTTGTTAACATCTCAGATTCAATTGAAACTACTGATCATTTTCTTCTTCTTGAAATAGTCTTTGATTTTAATTTGGGTGGCAAAAAATATAATAGAGATATCCAGTCCTAGCTATGATGGAATAACTTTGATAGACCAAAAGTCCTACCTAGAGCATATAGAAAAGCCAAATAAAATAAGAAGAAGAAGGAGGAGGAGGAGGAGGAAGAGGTGGAGAAGAAAAGGAAGTTTTGAGTAATAAGTCTGTTGGAAAGCTTCTGTGGCAATCAAGACTTGATGACACAAGATCCAAGATAAAAAGAAACCAAAGAAGAATGAGCCAATATTCTGTTGCACCAGCATTCTTCTTTTCTTCTTAGGAGTTAACAATTCTTCATATGAACTGAGAAGTTGAAAATCTGGGCAACAATGCCCAGAGGCAGAGAAGCTGGAAGAGATTTCATCAGTCTTCACTGGGATGGGAAGACACAATTTTAGTGTTTGTGACTACTAAGATAACTAGAATTTGATGGGGCCAACATCCCAGAGCAAAGAGAGGTACAGAGATATGAGCAGTATAGTCACTTTTCCCCTTGAGCCATTTGCCAAATTATTATGTTGTGCAGGGCAAGGTGTTAAAAGTCAAGGCGTAAGAATATGAAAGGAAGACTAGGATTTTTTAGACATTTTCACAGTGTTAAGGAATAAAAATTGGAGTTCATTACTTGCCAAGGAGAAGAAACTCAATGATAAAACCTATATTAATATCTGTATTCTTACATAAGTGTGAGTGTACTGGAGAATCAGACCAGAGTGAACCAGAGAATCACTCAAAGATTATTACCCTGCCTCAAGTCAATATGATGTGATTTTCTCTGTCTTGTTGTCTATCAGATTATAGGATTAACTCTCTTTGGAGGATAAACTTATCAGTGGAAGTCTTTATTATTCTTCATACATAATTCTAACGGTAAATTGTACGTGTCAACTTGACTAGGCTATGGTACCCTCTTGTTTGGTCAAATACTAGCGTACATATTGTTGTAAAGGTAGGCACTTTTTTAGATGTAATTAACATTTACAATCAGTTGTCTTTAAGGAGGACAGATTGCCCTCAATAATGTGACTGGGCTTCATAAAATCAGTTGAAGCCTTTAAGAGCAAACACTGAGGTTTCTGGAGAAGAAGGAATTCTGCCTCCAGACTGAAACATCAACTCTTACCTAAATTTCCAGCCTGCAAGCCTACTCTACAGATTTTGGACTTGCCAGTATCCATGACCCACAAATGCATGAGCCAGTTCCTTCAAATAACTCTAGATAGATTGGTGATAGATAAATAGATAGAAAGATAGATAGACAGACAGACAGGTAGATAGATAGATAGATAGATAGATAGATAGATAGATAGATAGATTCCACCGCTTCTGTTTCTCTGTAAAACCCTGACTCATATGATAGTACCGAGCATTAAACCATAAATGTCGAGGCATATGTAAAGAGGAGGCAAAGAGAAAATGAATAAATAAAAATGAATACTAGAGACAAAAATCCAAGATGAATAACATACTAGAGTTATCACACATGAACTTGAAAATAAATGGGAATGATATGTTCCCAAATGTAGATGATGAATGGGGATTTTTACCATAGAACAGTAATAATAAAAAGAACTAAATGTAAATTCTAGAACTGAAACAGTAATGGCTATTAAGAACACAATAGATTTTTTCAGCATAAGGTTGGTCACAGCATAAAAGAGGATTTGTGAGCCAGATGCCAGATAAGAAAAATTTCTAGACTGAGGCAAAGAAAGCAAAAAGAATGAACGATACAGAAGAAGAAAAATAGCACAAAAGATATATAAGACAGAGTAAATATATTTAATATACCTATAATTCGAGTCACAGAAAGAGATAGGAGAGACGCTGGGGCAGAAGTAATAATTTAGGACAGATGTGCTGAGAATTTTCTAAAACTGATGCTAGAGTAATTATACAAAAGGATATAAGAATGTTGGGCAGATAAAGCAATTGATTCTACTAAAATGATTTTGTTTGTTTGCTTGATTTTTTTACTGTGCTGAAGGGTCCTTTTTTGTTCTGTTCCACATAATATTTTAACCAAACATTTTATGGAAATAGAGAAGTTATATTGCCTATATTTATTGATAGTACAAGAGAGAGCAGAAGGACAATAGCAGCATTTGAAAGGATTTTTAAACATAGCAAGGATAGTTCATATATATACGTATATATGAGGAGATTTATTATAGAAATTGGCTCACACAGTTCTGGATGCTGAGAAGTCCCATAACCTGCCATCTGCAAGCTGGAGACACAGAAAAGATGGTGTTATAATTCAGTCTAATTCCAAAGGTCTGAGAACCAAGGGACCTGCTAGTGTTATTATCAGTCCAGCCTAGAGGCCTGAAAACTAGGAGGCTACTGGTTTAAGTCCCAGAGTCCAAAGGCCTGAGAACCAGGAGCTCCAATGTCTGAAGGCAGGAAAAGATGGGCATTCCAGCTCAAGAAGAGAGAGATAACTGCCCTTCCTTCACCTTTTTGTCCTATTAAGACCCCCAATGAACTGGATGATGTCTGCAGACATTGGTGAGAGTGGCTCTCCTTACTCAGTCTGCTGAATCAAATACTAATCTTTTCTAGAAACACCCTCACAGACACATCCAGAAATAATGCTTTTCCACTTATCTGGGCATCCCTTAGTCCAGTCAAGTTGACACATAAAATTAACCATCACAATATAGAAAAGTTCAGTTTCATTAGTCCAATTTACAAGGTCTGGATTTACCACCACAATATAAAAAGTTCAATTTCAATAGTCCAAATTACAAGGCCTTGATTTAGGGAATTCCATGTGGAAATACTTGACACTTTACAAGAACCTGAACACAATCTGAGCCAATAATGTAAGACTGTTGACACAAACATCACCTACTTATGATATAAAAATATAATAATGGGTCACAAAGTAGCCATAATCCTACTTAATCAAACATATATCAGTGTTTGAAAACCATGTCTAAAGTACAATGTGCAGTTCTAAAACAATGCCAAATTTCAGAAGTTCTAAGTGAGCTATTTGTATGTAAATGTTCCAGGAAATATGTCATATAAGGAATTAAGCAAAATTTTAATGTTTTTATTAAATTAAATATTTACTAATTTAAATATTAAAGTGTTATTAAAGAATTATTAAATTATTTAGTAAAGGAAAATTAATATTTAAATTAATATTTAATTTGATACATAGAGAATGTGAAATAGATTATTAAGTAATAAGAATATAGTTAGTATCACATTAATCAAGCAGTGTGTTTAACGTCATGTTTAGAAGCTTTGCCTTATTTGGGAGATGATAAGTTTTGAAGAATTTTAAGCAGAGATGTGGCATGATTAGAAAAATTATTATGGATGTCATTACTTGGAGGAACACAAAAGAGATCAGAGGAGTAAAATTTTTAAAGTTTATGGCCACTTATAAAATATACTAATAAAGTTGAGGACAGAAGTACCAAGAGACTGAACTTGGAAAGGTACAGTAGAAATTAAATATGAAATTGTTTTATTACTTTATGAAGTTCATTGCAATTATACCAAAATCTGTTGTTCCATAGATAAAAGGATTCTGTTCTGCCATTATTTGTTGAGTTCATCTTTAAAGACATTGCACAAGATATTTCTGGATATATAAAGGATGTCAGACATTATTCCTACCCTCATAGAACAACCAGACAAGTAAACAGGTATTTTTAATATTAGCTTAAGAACCCAAATACTGCAAGGAAGGTCCTAAATAATTCTGTAAGTTCAGAGGGAGAAGTAATTTCCATCTGTTGGTGATAGTGATGATGATGGTGGTGAGGCTTATAATGGGATTTTGAAAATCTGAAAAGGTCAGTTTATGGGACGGATTGATGACAGGTCAAAAAAGGTTAACAAGAAGTATTATAGGTGCAGTGAATTCATAGTTTGGAGGAAAATATCAAAGACATAATCATAACACAGATGGAAAACTAGAATGACTTGTTGGTAGCACAGTCAGTAGTATTTGAAAACTAGCTGTGATTGATCTGAAAGTAATTGCCCGTTATTCTATTTGCCGAAGAAATATGAATGAAATCCGTGTCATTTTTTAAATATGTATTTACCAACTACTAATACTCATCTTCCTCATAGGGAAAATGGAAACTACAGCATTAGAATGTTACAAATAATTACCATTTGAGGAATGGACCGTATGGAATAATTTAGTCGATTCATGCATTATAAGAAAACTTCAGCAGGGCAAAGCAGCAACATACCTCTCTTTTACTTTCTTCTCCATATCTGATACAGTCATGTGCCACATAAGGACATTTCAGTCAAAGACAGACTGCATATACGATGGTGGTCCAATGAGATTAGTACCACATAGACTAGGCGAGTAGTAGGCTATACCATCTAGGTTTGTGTAAGTACAATCTATGATGTTCATAGAGTGACAAAATCACCTAAGGATGAATTTCTCAGAACATATCCCCATCAAGTGATGCATGAATGTATTTAAAAATCCACCGTTGAGGTATATTTTCTTATATGTTTAGAAAAGTGCAGATCATCATGGTACTAAACAATTTAAAGAATTTGATAAGTATAGATATATGATAAAATTAGATTTTCATTTTTCAGTTCATGTCAACATTATTGTCACACCCAAATCTGAATGCATGCTAGCTTGTCATATTTAAAAAAACAAACAAGACAAAACAAAAAAAACAGGTCTTCAGATCCGTAACTCAGGCTCTTTCCTCACACGTCATATACACAAATGTAATATTCTTCACTGCTTAACATACAAATTTTGTCTTGAAATTAGATAATCTTTCACCACAACCATCCTCCTCTATATCATAGTTGTTATGAAAATCAAATATAGTGTATCATAATATTTGGGACAAACCGTCAATTTTTCTCTTTAACGTATATTCAAAATCACCTGATGACCTAACAGAAATTGTAATTCTTCAATGAAATGGACATAAATGTGTTCAAATTTTTTAAATCACAGATTTTTTCCATATATCGTTCAAAGCAAAGGGAAACTTAATTTAAAAGTTACTGTCCTTGAAACAAGAATGTCAAAAATAACCTCAGTTTTTCTTTTCACGTGGGCTCTCATCATTTCCAGAAGTCCATCTGCTGTATTATCATCAGGGACAAATTTATTTCAAAGAATATCATAAATAGCACATCCTTTTTATCATATTTAAATATGTAGGGTACTTACACATTTTATCTTTGTATTAATAAATCATTGAACAACTTTTTCGTAAAAAATTGTATGTATATAAAAGTATACCAATTAAGCTACAAAATATATCATCACTACGTTTCAAATTCCAGGTATACATATTAAAAAATGTAGATGTAATGATTAGTAATTTATAATTGTAGTTTATCAACCAGAGTATTTCTTAGCTAAGTAATCATCTACCAAAAAAATGACATAGAGAATGCATAGTGCTTGATATTTGGTAAATTTTAAAAATACACTTTCATAAAATACGTAGTTTGTCACGCAAAAAGAGATATAACTTAAATTTAAAAAATTATATCCAAATAGTAACATCTTAAAATTTGACAGCAAAGTACAATTTTATGATC
Organism: Ceratotherium simum simum; assembly: GCF_057802395.1. Classification (NCBI taxonomy): domain Eukaryota; kingdom Metazoa; phylum Chordata; class Mammalia; order Perissodactyla; family Rhinocerotidae; genus Ceratotherium; species Ceratotherium simum. The sequence continues at coordinate 21,037,222 of NC_141917.1, read as the reverse complement.
TATATTTTTAAAATGGAAACTCATTTCCTAAAACTAGGAAGTGTATGTGGGTGTGTGAGAGAGAGAGCGAGAGAGAGAGAGAGAGAGAGAGAGAAAGAACAGCATCCCGATGGAATTCATAACTATGGCCTTGTTATCCTACCTAAGGTTTGTGAGTGTGTTCAAGATTTCTTTACTCCTTTTTTATACTTGACTGTAAGTTATATTGCTATATATTAAAACCATTGGAACATCAGTTATGTGTACAATTTAATTCTATTAGCTTTTGCCTCACATAGTTTGATGCTCTATTTTTAGACATATACATGTTAAAGATTTGTATGTCTTGTTAGAGAATTCACCCCTTTATGATTATGTAATGCCCTTCTTTATCTCTGATAACTTTCCTTGTTTTAAATTTGCTTTATCTGAAATTTGTATAACTACTTGTGCTTTCTTTTGATTATTGTTAGCAAGATACTTTTCCCCCATCCATTTACTTTTAATATTTATTTATTTTTGTATTTAAAGTGAGTTTCTAATAGAAGACATAAAGTTGGGTTTGTTTTTTGACCCACTCTGGCAATCTCTGTCTTTTAATTGGTGCATTTAGACCATTGACATCCAAAGTGATTATTGATACAGTTGAATTAATATCTATCATATCTGTTACTGTTTTTTCTTTGTTGCCCTTGTTCTTTACTCCTATTTTTGTCTTCCACTCTTTTTCTGCCATTTGTGAATTTAATTGAGCATTTTATATGATTCCATTTTCTCTCCTTTCTTAGCATATAGGTTATACTTCCTTTTTTTTTTTAATTTTTTTAGTGATTACCCTAGAGAATTTACATTTACAGCTAATCCAAATCCATTTTCCAATAGCATTTATACCATTTCATGGGTAATGTGAGTATCTTATTAAAAACAAAATAGTACTAATTCCTCCCTCCTATCCCTGTATCATTCATTTTATTTATAAGTAATCATTTATATATTGTGTTTACATATATATACATAAGCATACAGTATTTATACATAATGTATTTATAATATATGCATATATATACACATAAGCATACAGAATTGAGTATATTGTTTATATTATTGTTTTGAACAAACTGTTATCTGTTAGATCAATTAAGAATAAGAAAAATAAAAGTTTTTATTTTACCTTCACTTATTCTTTCCTTGATGCCCTATCTTATTTTATGCAGATCTGAGTTTCTGACCTGTATAATTTTCCTTTTCTCCAAAGAACTTCTTTTAACATTTTGCAAAGTTACCAACAAACTTCCTCAATTTTTGTTTGCGGAAGTTTTTATTTCTCCTACATTTCTGAGGATAATTTCAAGTCTACAGAATTCTAGGTTAGTGGTTTTTTCTCTCAAGACATTAAATATTACATCCACTCTCTGCTTGCTTGCATGGTTTCTGAGTAGAATTTGGATGTAATTCTTATCTTTGTTCCTCTATAGGTAAGAGTTTTTTTTCTTCTGGTTTCTTTCAGGATTTTTTCTTTATCATTGATTTTCTGTGGTTTGAAAATGATATGCCTGATAAAAACAGGGTGTACTGTTTTTGGCATCTTATCATGCTTGGTGTTCTCTGAGCTTCTGGAGCTCTTGTTTGGTGTCTGACATTAATTTGGGAGAAATTCTCAGTCAGTATTGTCTCAAATATTTCTTCTGTTCCTTTCTCTTTCTTCTCCTTCTGGTATTCCCATTAAGCATGTGTTACACCTTTTGTAGTTGTCCCACCATCCTTGGATATTCTATATCCAAACACTTGGATAATCTTTGTTCTCTTTGTTTTTCAGTTTTAAAGGATTCTATAGATATATCCTCTCAGAGATTATTTGCTCAACGATGTCCAGTCTACTAATAAACTCATCAAAGCATTCTTCATTTTTGTTACAGTGTTTTTTTTTTTTCTTCATCTCTAACACTTCCTTTTGGTTCTTAGGATTTCCGTCTCTCTGCTTATATTGCTCATCTGTTCTTGCATGTTTTCTACTTTATCCATGAGAGACCTTAGCATATTAATCATAGCAGTTTAACATTCTGGTCTGATAATTCCAACATCTCTGCCAGGTCAGTTTCTGAGTCTTGCTCTGTCTCTTCAAATTGTGTTTTTTGCCCTTTGGTATGGCTTGTAATTTTTTCTTGATATCAAGACATGACACACTGGGTAAAAGGAACTGCTGTAAATAAGCCTTTAGTAATGTGATGGGGAGGTGTATGGGGAGGGAAAGAATTCAATAATTCTATGATTAGGTCTATCTATTTGTCAGCCTATGACTCTGCACTGTGAACTTCACAAGAGGTTTTCCATATTTTTCTCCCCTCTTAGATGAGATAGGATGGCTAGAGTGGGATAGTGTTGGGTAACTTCTTTTTCCCAGGATTGTTAAGCTCTGATAATATCCCAGTAGGATAGGTTCGATGGGGATATGTTCTGAGGAATATGTTGTCGGGTGATTTCATTGTCTTGCGAACATCATAGTGTACTTACACAAACCTAGGTGGTATAGCCTACTACACACCTAGACTTTATAGTATAACGTCTTGCTTTTAGGCTACAAAACTGTACAGCATGTTATTGTACTAAGTACTGTAGGCAATTGTAACACAATGGTAGGTATTTGTGTATCTAAACATTCCTAAGCATAGAAAAGGTACAGTAAGAATATGGTATAAAAGATAAAAAATGGTACATCTATATAGGGCACTTACCATGAATGGAGCTTGTAGGACAGGAAGTTGCTCTGGGTGAGTCAGTGAGTGAGTGGTGAGTGAATGTGAAGGCCTAGTACATTACTGTACACTCCTGTAGACTTTATACACACTCTAAACTTGGGCTACACTAAGTTTATAAAAAAGAAAACTTCTTTCTTTGATAATAAATTAAGCTTAGCTTACTGGAACTTCTTTATTTTATAAAGTTTTTAACTTTTTTAACTTTCTGACTCTTTTTGTGATAACACTTAGCTTAAAACACAAAAACGTTGTACAGCAGTACAAAAATATTTTCTTTCTTATATTCTTGTTCTATATGTTTTTTCCTATTTTTATAATTTTTATTTTTTTTACTATTTAAATGTATTTGTTAAAAGTAAGATGAAAACACACATTAGCCTAGGCCTACACAGGGTCAGGATCATCAATATCACTTCTTCCTCCTCCGCATCTTGTCTGACTGCGAGGTCTTCAGGGGCAATAACATTCATGGAGCTGTCGTCTCCTATGAGAGTAAGGCCTTCTTCTGAAATGTCTCCTGAAGGACCTGCCTGAGGCTCTTCTTGAGGAGGGTTCACTCTTTTCAGAAATATGTCCATGGTGGTTTGCTTGGCTTGTTTCTTTTTTTCATCATAGATTTGTTTGTAAGCAGAATGAAAACCTTTTGGTATTTGGGTCCATGTTTTCAAACTTTTTAAGGAGCTTATTGAGGTCTGTAAAAGCTTCTGCTAAATCCTTCACTGTGAATTTTCTTGAAGGCTCTTCTTCTTTTTCCTCTCCTGCAGTTTCCTTTTCTCTTGCCACTTCTTCAGCTATGTGTTTCTGTTCCAGTTACAACAATTCCTAATTAGTCAATTTCTCAGGAACCACCTCTAGGAGCTCCTCAATATCGTCTTCATCCACACACAGGTTAAAATTGTTTGCCATCTCAATCACAGCCTTGTTGATTTTTGCAACCTCCTCATCCTTGGCAAATGATCTTTGAAGTCATGGATGTACCTCTTGGGTGTCTTCTTCCAGATGCCATTCATACACTCCTTGGAGACATCACTCAAGTCCAAACAAGGTTCTTAATGCAGCCATAGATGTCATAATCCTTCCAAAATTGCATCAGTGTCTTTCTCTGTTGCAGCAATAGCCTGGGCAAAGGTCCTTCTCAGTTAGTAGGACTGAAAAGCTGCTATAACTCCTGGATCCATTGGTCGAGTCTAAAAGGTGGTGTTTGGAGGGAGGAACACCATTTTGATATAGAGATGAATATCACCAATAAAAGGAGGATGTCCTAGAGCATTATCAACACTAAGCAAAATCTTAAAAGGTATTTTATTCTCCAAACAGTACTTCTCCATTTTGCTGGCATTGCAATTTAAGAAGCCATCTTGGAAGAGGAGCTGGGTCATCCACGACTTCTCATTGCTCCTGTAGTACACTGGCAGTGTGTGCTTATTGATATGCTTGAAGGCCTTGAAGTTCTCACTGTGCCAGTTCACAAAGGGTTTCAATTTGTAGCCTGCAAAATTGTCCCCAAGCAAGATTGTTATTTTGTCCCTAATGCCTTGAAACTTAGCGTTGACTTGGTCTCCTTACAGATGAAAGTCTTTTCAGGCATCCCTTTCCAGAATAAGGAGGTTTTATCTATATTGAATATTTGCTCTGGCAAGTAATTTTCCTTCACAATCAGCTTATCTAGAATGTCCAAAAATTCTTCAGCTGCTTTCACATCAGCACTCACAGACTCACCACTCACTTTCAGATTATGTAATGAATAGTGATTCCTGAATCACTTAAACCACACGGGGCTAGCAGTAAATTCAACATTGCAGTTGGGTCCAGCCTTTTCTTTCAAGATCGCAAGCAAAATTTTTCCTTTGGTCATGATTGTAATGGTGCCGAGAGAGATACACTTCTGTGTCTGCTCTTTAATCCAGGTCATTAAAAGTTTCTCCATGTCTGATACAGGCCCTTCTCAAATTTCTGTGAGTCTTGTTGCTTTCAATGAAGCAGATCCTTTAATAGATGACATGCTTGACTGGTTAGGGATAATCATGCCTGATTTTTCACCTTTTTAGTCCTTTATTGTTGTTTTTAGTGCCATCAATTCATTTCTGACTCCTAGCAACCCTGTGTACAGAGGATTGCCCAGTCTTTCTGCCCCATCCTCTCACTTTCCACCACTGTATCAGACAATGCTCCGCTGCTATTCATAGGGTTTTCATGGTTAATGTTTTCAGAAGTGGGCGGGCAGGTCCTTCTTCCTCATCTGTCTTAGTCTGGAAGCTCCTCTGAAACCTGTCCACCATGGATGACCCTGCTGGTATTTGAAATACCAGTGGTATAGCTTCCAGTATCACAGCAACATGCAGCTGTCACAGTGTGACAACCTACAGCCAGGTGTGTATTTCCCTGGCTGGGAAACGAACTCAGGCTGCAGTGGTGAGAGTGCTGAATATTAACCATTAGACCACCAAGGCTGGCTTTGTAGTCCTTAGTCACTTTTAATTTTGTTTCCAAGTCAAGCACTCGACAGTCGCCTCTTACTGGCAACATTAGCAGCAGCTTCTGTCACTTAGGGGCCATAATGACCAAAACAACATGAGATTAAATCAAGCACAAGAGAAAATGATGCAGTCAAGAGACACATTAAAAACAAGATGTATGAGGCTGCTGCTGCTGTAACACGGCATACTGTTTTACAGTAAACTTTTCTGTGTAAGTAGAAAGAGTCCGCTCTAAAATAACAATAAAAAGTATAATAAAATAAATACATAATCCAGTAACACAGTCATTTATTATCATTATCAAGTATTATCTACTGTACATAATTGTATGTGGTATAATTTATATGATTGACAGTGCAGTAGGCTTGTTTACACCAGCATCACCACAAACACGTGAGTAATGTATTGCACTATGATCCTTTGATGACTACAAAATCACTAAGCAATAAGACTTTTTAACTCTATTATAGTCTTGTGGGACCACCGCCGTATATGCGGTCCGTCATTGACCAAAATGTCATGCGGTGCATGACTGTACTCCAGCAGGTTAGGCTGTGGTTAACTAGCTTCCCCTGAGGGTAGGCCTTGTTAAGAGGAACATAGCTCTGGGATATTTCAAAATGGTTCCTTTTCCCCTCTCCTTGCTGGGAACACGAGGTGATTTTTTTCAACTATTTATTGTGGGAATTTGGTTGACCTTTTGCAGAGAAATCTCACAATATTGTGGGGGCCTCCCTCTGACGGGGTCCCTCTGGAGTTGAACTCAGAGTTGTCAGACTGAGCCTCCGGCAACTTGTCAATTACAGTTCTGGTTTTCGTCTCCAGGCGCTGGTTCCTGAGGTAGCTTCTGCTTGTGAGTCTCTCTTTGCTAAGTCATAACTCCCTGTATTTATCTATTTGTCTCTTCAGTCTTGGAGGCAGCTGTTGGCCCTGTGTCCTACTCTCTCTTAGGGATCCAAGAAGTGTTGATTTTTCAGTTTGTTCAGCTTTTTATGTTGTTCAGAGTGGTGACTTTCAAGCTCCTTACATGCAGAACCAGAAACTAGAAGTCATTTGTTTGTTTTTTAAAGGTTTTAGATTATGTATTACAAATTAGGAGAAGAAATGCTGATCCTTATGATGATTATACTTATTCAAAACAAGTTGGAAAAGGCAACACAAAGTATCTTGAAAATTACTATCATCTAGAGAACACTGTGGCTTTCGGGTAATAAAAGTGTGTGCTTTATTAATATATAGTAGGTTTTAATTTGGGTATTTTTTTCAAGGCACTAGTGCCTTAAAGTGGTGCCAACTAAGGAGAAAATCTAAACCACTGAGGTGCCCTGCGTATGTCTTTGCGGATGTAACTGCTCAGAGGTGTAGCCTTTGTTTTTTTCCCTTACTATCTGTGCAATGGAGTCTTTTCAAGGTAGCAAGATAAGACACGTGGGGCAGTACAGGAGAGTCCCCTACTCTGTGATAATTAATTTGACCATTTGTCGTTCAAAATAAGCTTTGATGTTTAAAAAAAGTTTTATTCATTAGTGTTGATATAAAAATATTTATTTTCTTAAATAGTCAAAGATAAGGCTAAATTATTAATTTTCCAAAGTTTTCATAACTAGCTTTGATGTATTTTCTAATTTATGATGTTTTATCATTTAATATTTATTCAGTTTATTATTAATATCTTTTTATAGTAACATTAGAAAGGATTTCACTTAAATTTTTATTGTAGGTAAATATTTATAATGTTGACTATTTTGCATTGTTTAGCTCATTTCTCAATTGTATGTGTAATGTGAATAAGTACAGTAAAATTATCTAGATATGCTGTTGTCTTTGACTTTTTGATCTCAAATCATATGTAAGTCTAAGTTTTCTGTCACAAATCTTATTTCACGGCATATCTTTTTAAACAATTTTTTAAAGTTTAATGAACATGATAAAACACATTTACTAATTGTGAGGCCAGAAGCACAAATGAAAATATATAACTTATTCTACTTTTGTATTTATATTTGTTGTACATCAATTAAGACACAAAGAGTGTGGATAAACAGTCAATTTTTTCTCATTTTAACTAAGAAAGAAGGCATGTTTTGGCAATTTTTCAGAATAACTGTGAGCTTTTGATAATCTCCATCTCTGTCTATCTCTATCTATCTATCAATCATCTATCTCTCTATAATCTAATTTTGAAGTAGCAATTATTTCAAGCATATATTAATATTTATATTAACTCCTTAACAAGTATCAAGTCCCAGATTAAATGTCACCTCCAAACACTGGGTTTGCCCCATGCAGCCCCCCAGCAACACACACATAAAACTTAGCAGCTGTGATGCCTTTTTATCTCCTGTGTCATAATGGTGATGATTTGTGTGATTATATTTCCACTACATCTCCCTTGTTTTTGTTTTTGTTTTTGTTTTTAATTTTATTTATTTATTTATTTTTCCCCCCAAAGCCCCAGTAGATAGTGGTATGTCATAGCTGCACATCCTTCTAGTTGCTGTATGTGGGACGCGGCCTCAGCATGGCCGGAGAAGCGGTGCGTCTGTGCGCGCCGGGGATCCGAACCTGGGCCACCAGCAGCGGAGCGCGCGCACTTAACCACCAAGTCACGAGCCGCCCCTACATCTCCCTTGTTGAATCAACGATAAGCCATCTAATGACAGAGAACTTTTGTCTTCTTCTTTGCTCCATTGTCAATCTGGTTGATGTCATAGGGTCAGTAATTGATTAAAAAAATGTTAAGCACATAAATAAATTTCCTATCTAGACTCTGTGACAATCTGCAGTGTAAAATATGTTAGACAAATTCAAATCCATCCCATTCAGGATCAGTGTGGATATTTAGCTCAATTTTTATGCCTAGTCAATCACAAATCAAATGACATTTTAAAAACATTTCCCTCTGCTTTAAAAAGCTTACTGTACAAAATGTTTTTTTACCTTAGCGAAATATGTCAATGCAATATGCATGCTAAACAAAAAAATTAAAGTTGGGGATTATAGTTCATGTTATACTAAATCATGGATCATGTCTAATTTTATATAAAAATTATTATAAAACAAATACAAATTACAAAGAATATAGAAAGTGCAGTAAAGATACATAAACCTTTTAAAGTCGTCTTCCACAATCTCACAACAGAAGAAAGGACCACTGCTAATATTTTAGCTAACTATTCAAGGAACTTTTTTTTCACTTGTGAAACTATGTAGTAATTGAAGTGGATGTGGACATAATTTATGTTACTAAAGATTTTTCCATGGATGAGATATATGTATACATATCCATACATACATGTGTACATATGTATATAGTTATATGCACATAATCATGTGTGCATAATGTACGTCATATGATGTAAGGTGATATACACATTAGAATTTTGTATCGTGATTACAGCTTTTTTACTTAAAATCATTTTGCTAATACTTTCTCATGGAACTAATCTTAAAATGATTTTTAACGGCTACACATCATCATCTTTTTGTCTTTACTCATCCCAGGCTGTCTCAATCCCTATAAAATCTCTGTAGAACACCTATTCTTTCAAAAAGAGGAATTGTCATTGATGGGTGGGTATTATTTCACTGTGGTAGTGAAACTATGATTAACTGAAATGAGTTATTCTTACCATAATTTTCTTGAATATATCTATATTATCTCCAATATAAACAGCTCTTAAGTCTATTCCTAGTTCTCTAAATCTTAATGCAGTTCTTATTTTGGGCCCAGGTGTACGTGTTAACTACTGGGTAAAATCTGCCAACATCTTCCTCTCTATTTTCCATATGTTGCATCCTCTGCATCGGCGAAAAAGAGAAATAACATTAGAGGCAAAATAGAGGTAAAGAGTGTTCTGGCCAGTTCTCAAGGCAATGCCTACATCATCACCACTCAAGTATATGGTTGATTGCCAATGCTAGGTTGCATGCTATTATATATATTGTTTGGTTACTTGTTTTTTTTTTTAATTTTGTTGTGGCAGGCAAATATTATACGGAAGAAAGGAATTATCTTCACCCCTTCTTTGGATAGGTAGTCTTGCATTTTGATTCTTTAAAATATTTTTTGAATATTGGCCATATGTTAGGCACTACTTTGTACACTGGGCTACATCAACAAATAGACAAGAGCCTACTCTATTATTAGAGGAGGGAAATAATAATCACATATATAAAGAAAATAATTTCAGTGTGCATAAATGCTATGAATAAATGTGAAAGATGCTAATGTCATAGAAAATCATGGAAGGAGCTAATTTAGTAGAGCGGTCAAAGTAACTCTATATGTTGGTTTTGAACTGAGATTTAAATAATAAGAAAGAAGTAGTCACATGAAATTCTGGAAGATAAGTATTCTGTACACGGGGGGAAAAAGACATGATAATGCATGACATTTTTTTAAAAAACACAGGAGACTAGTTAACAAGAGGAGAGAACCCAAGAAATGGTCAGAGAGTAAGGCAGGTAGGAGTTTGAATTTTATATAAGATATAATAGAAGGATATTGTCAGTTTTAGGAAGAGTTGTGAAATAACATCACATATGTATTTTTTAAATCTTTCTGAATATTATGTGGAAAATGGGTCATACGGTGGCTAAGTGTCATGTACAGGAATGAGTTAGGAAATTCTTGCAGTAATTTGAACATCAAATGATATATATTTAAAATGCCAACTTACAGTATAGCAAAAACATTGAAAAGTATTTGAATTTTTTGAACCATCAATTCTACTTTTTATAAACAAATGCTAAATAAATGATTATAGTTGTGCCATGAGGAGTTTTAGATAATATTCCTGTAGTAATATTTAAAATAATAAGTTGTTTAACAATTTAAATATCAAGAATAGACATTCAAATATATTGCCAGATGATCTAATATTATGTTTCCCAATAACTATGCTTTAAAGTTATATATCATAATATAATATGTTGTCTATAATACATCACTTAAAAACAGATTAAACAATCTGTACACTTCTATTTAAATATGACTATATGCCACTTCTGTTACTGTTTATTTTCTTTCCACCAAATCTTCCTTAAACAACAAAGGAGGAACAAACTAAGATATTAATTAATGACATAAGAAGAATTAGTGAGTTTGATTCTCAGCAGTAAGATGACATAAATAACCGAAGGACTTTGTAGGACTGGGGCATGGTTGGGTAGGTTGGCACTTGCCTAAACATATATCAAGACTTACTAAAAAATTACATTAATTAAGCAGATTAGTGTTGGAATAGGAATAATAGGCAATCAGAAATTGCCCCACAATATAAGGCAATATAATAAATTATGGAACTAATATTTCAACTGAATAAGAAAAAATAATTCTGTGACAAATGGTTATCTAGCTGGAAAAAATATGAGTTCCTATTTCACATACATAACAATACTTTACAGGTTTTTTTCTTAAAAAAATAAAAATTTTTGAAATGTGTAGAAAAAATAAAAAATAGCTTTAATTAAGGAAGGGTTGCTTAAGAAAAAAAGTGCAAAGCACAAGGAAAAAATGGAAATTTTGACTAAATTAATATTGGACATCTGAATAGCAGAGTATACCATGAACAAAGGAAAATTAGAAGCCATAGACAGAGACATAACTAACCAATTATTCAGAATATAAAAAGAAATCCAATTATTCAAGACAAAAAATTCTCAGATGATCCTATCGAAATTTGAGCAAATTTTGGCAAATCTATGATCAGACATTTCAAAGGAGAGACACACCTGGACGATGCTCTGATGAACGGTTGTTGAGAAAATTCCAATAAATCCATGTGAGAAACCATTTTAGATTCTGACTATTGAAACCATGGAAACTTTCATACACTGTTGATGGTGTTGAGATTTGAAAAATTATTTTGGGTGGCAATTTGAAGATGTCATTCAAAGATGGAGTGAGCATGTTCTACCCTATCCTAAACAACAGAGTGGGGAACAAGGATTTCCAGAAGTCTACCCCAAATCCTCACATCATGAACACCAGAATCCATGCAAGAGTCACATTTGAATACATTCAAATAAAAATTGTAACGGTGTTTTTTATGGAGCTTGAGAGTCTGGATTTAAATTTTATGGGGAAGAGCAAAAATCAAATTAGAGCAAAGATACTCATAAGGTAGTAGAACACATTGAGGGATGTGCCCTACCAGATATTGTAACATACATATATTATTGTTATATTTTATTAAATCGGTTATACATATATTCACACATACATATATGTGTGATGTACATGTACAGAATGCTGATATGTCAATAACAATACTATTTTTAATAAAAGTAAGTCTGAGTAGGAAGGAAATATTCAACAAATATACACTAATTTAATAGATAAATATATTATGGTCCAGTCATACAATGGAAAAATACAGAATTGGGGAAATGGATAAATGAAATAAACGGAGATCAAGCATCAATGCACATGGGTCTCAAATGCAATTTATCTTAACAAAAAAATAAAGGCAGATTACATTTATAAAAAATTTGAAAATAAGGAAAACACAAATCCATTGTTTATAAAGTCATAGTTAAATTATTTTTAAACTATAGAAATATTAAATTTACAGTAATTATTTATGTAATAAAAATACTTTAGCAAATAGTAGAATCCTAATGCTAGATCAGCATAACAGGAACATTTACCCAATTGTTTTGTATTTCTGTAAGAAACGTGTAATAATACAGATATGTCCCAGTCACACATAAACTCAGTTAACTGACTTCAAATTGTAAGCTTAAGTGTAGTTAAAAATAACAGTACAATTTATCAAGGGCTGCATGAGCTCCCTGTCATGCTAGCTTTGTAGTGTTCTATAAGTCAGTAGGGAGTTGAATATTTTGCATGTTTTGTTTTATTTTCCAATGATAAATTTAAAAACTTGATCATATAGTCTACCATTATCCATCTATCTCAAGTATGAATATTACATTTTAAAACATTCTGAAGATGTCTGAATATAAGACAGTAGAATAATTTCTATTATGTAAATTTTGTGGTGTTAACGAGTTAATCTTCCTATAGTTCTCAACTTATCTTAAATGATTGTAAATAGATTATGATTCTTTTATGAGCATTTTCAATAGCTCTTTATCTTTAATAATGAGGCAAAAAGTACACACACACAGACACACATTTTTTATTAACTTAAAATATACCTGTTTTAGTCCCTTTCTTGTGCTGCATTCAATTATTTGTACAATGCCATTTATTATTAAAATTTATCGAAATGCATTCTCTGTAGTTATTAAAATATTAAAATCTTTTAAATTTTCTATCCTTGCATTGTACTCTAATATCATAATTCAGTTAACATTGTTCTAGTTCTTGTCTCCTTGCTTCAATATTGACTCCACTTTGTATCTTTACATCCATAATAACAATACAACACACAGAAAAACAAATAATAATTCATTTTGAGAACATCTATTCAGAAAATTGCTACATCTTTGAACTCCAAAACAAAATCATATATTTGATGTAGTAATATATAAGCTGTGCCTAGATAGTTAACATTTGCGCTATGAGGTGTTTTTCATTTTTATTCATTCTTTGCAGAAAAAAAAAATCTCTTTTTAATCACATTGTAAACAAAACACTTCTTTAACCAGTGCACCAAATATTATGAAAGAGGAATATGTTGCTTTTGAACAAAGAACTCTATCTTTAGGTTGTAAATGAAAAACAGTAGTATAGTGAAAAAACCTTTTTAAAATTTTTCTTAGATTGTTGCTTATTTTATATAGATTTGAATGCCAAATACATGGTCTTTCTAATCCCTCTCACTATTAACTGAGCAATTTTAGTTTGGGGGGTAGCCTGTAATCTGTAATCTGTGTAAGGAAGGCAGAGTACAATTATTGGACAGGAGATGGAAACAGAGTCAGGAGTTGGCAGCCTTCAAATTTGATAGTCTTTACCAAATGTCCATGTCTGTAATATTGAGGCAACTTGTAACTGACAGACGTAGATGTTTCCACAATGATAAGAGGATACGCAGGAAGGATAGGATGTAATATAGATACTAGGATCTTGCCAAATCTCATTCCAAATCTGAGTAAGAACTCAATAGGTAGGTAATGGGTCTCTGCAGAACCAGCTGTGAGATGGTGTGCAAAACAGGAAAGAAAACAATGTTGACACAGATAATATAAAAATATTCTCCTAATTGAATTATGAGAATGATTATTTATTGTATTAAACATTACATGAAGTGTTTGTTGTGCTGCAAAGCATTGGACAAATAAGAAACTGTTGAATATACAGTATCTTCTATCATCAATGAGATTATCATATAAATGAAGATATCCTAGACTTCAAAGAAGAGAAGAAAAATGGAAAGGAATTCCTGGCTCTAATCACATATAATTATTACATAATGCCAAAGCATATTATTCGTTCATTAGTTGATAAGTTCCTGGAGGTCCATGGCTGTGGAAGGGTATTCATACCCAAATACTCTTTATGCTCAGCCATTCAGTCTCAAACGCTCTTTATGATTCCCAACAGATAACAAACACCATCCAACAAACTAACCAACTGATTTACTAATTCTAAGTTAACATGTGTTAAGACACTACCTTTTTCTAAAGCAATGTGAGAAATTATTTTATTTAATAGTATTAACAATTATAGGAGTCAGTAACAATCTTATTTGAAACAATTATTATGAAACATACTTTAAGAGTTTGTTGAGGCCAGGCCTTTTTTGGTTGCAGTAAACAGAATTAAAAATTTTTAGGACTAGAATTTCAGTGATTTCAACACTGTCAAAAACATTCCTCTTCAGCCATAGAATGGCATCACAAATTTTTTCATAAGAGCAGGTGAATTGCCTCCTGGTAATATTGTCTCACTCCCCATCTTACTCACATTGAACTCCAAGTTAATTCAACCTTTTGAGGCTGAAAGAGGCTATTTTAGATACTGTGTCAATTGTAATCATAGTAATTTTATTCTCACTTCCCCCCCAAAAAATAGTTTTCTAATTAATTGTCTTTTGCTTTTCCTCAATAATGTAAAATATTATCCTGAATGAATCTTCTGTCATGTGAGAACTCAAACATGGGTTGCTTGCACTTCCTTTGTTTTCCTACCTTATTGGGAGATTTAGGTGTATATGCAAATAAAATTGTGTTGGATCACTATACATCAAAAATATTTTAATTACCTATAAACTCTCCCAAGCTCCTTATTCTTATTTTTATTTTTTTGCATGAGAATGTTCAGATAACTCTTGTCAAGCTCATTTAACCTTTCTAAGCTTTGATCTGTACTTCAATTATTACAACTATTACTGGTATTTTTATTATCGGTGTTTTCCTGGTGACATAGATGATTATACTACAACACATTCCATGTTTTTTTAACATGTTTTGGATACATCTAAAATTTTCTTCTACATTTTATTCACACTTATCCCATGTCCTGCATAGAAAGTGGTAGAAAATACGACAGTGGAAATGAGAACTAAAAGACACCAATGACATTGCTGGAAATACATATTTCTGAGTTTCAGTAAAGTGAAGGATGTCTCTTGATAAAAATATTTTCAGCCATCCCTGTATTAAACAATCTACCAGTCAATCAATCAGAAGATGACACTGTGTCACAGAAATGTAGTCCAGGAAATCATGATATATAACCTTATATCTATTTTAAACATGCATATTTTTAAATGTCAATTTCATTACCATTATGTCTTAGGAAAACAAACAAGTGTGGATTATTTTTCTAACACAAAAAATAAATTTTAAAGAGATAAGTAATAACTTCAAATGGGCCATCAATAATATTCTTATTTCTTATTGAAATAAAATATTTCATTTAGAAAGATTTTGATGTATAATATCAGTTAGTGGTTTAAAGTATATTAGGTATAATGCAAATTTTGACTCTTTAAAAAACATTGAGATGATTCAATGGATTAAGAAACAAATATTGCTCTTTCTATATGTATGTATGTACATGCATATATGTATATACCAATCTATAGCATTACACACATGCAATATACACATGCATGTATATTTACATATATTTATGTTCATATGTATTAATTTATACAATAATAAATTCAGTTCTTCTAAGTTAGAAGATGACTGATTTAATGTATCTTTTTAAAAAATTATTTTTAAAAGTGTCAGATATTTATAAATAAGAATAAACTATGAAATCCAGCCATTTGTGATAACATGGATGGACATTGAGGGTATTATGCAAAGTGAAATAAGTCAGAGGGAGAAGCTCAAATACTGTATGATCTCACTCATTAAGTAGTAGATAATAACAACGACAAACAAACACATAGAGACAGAGATTGGATTGGTGGTTACCAGAGGGGAAGGAGGGGGAGGAACGCAAAAGGGATGATTAGGTACACATGTGTGGTGATGGATTGTAATTAGTATTTGGATGGTGAACACAAGAACATGATGTAATCTAAGCAGAAATAGAAGTATAATGATGTACACCTGAGATGTATACAATGTTATAAGCCAATGTTGCTGCAATAAAAAAAAAGAATAAACCCAGTATCAATCTATGCACCAACATGATGCACACATAATAGAATCTCACAGAAATGATTTATATTAGGATGATGTAACTCAATACATAATTTCCTGGAACCGATAGATATCAATACTACTCTCCTGTAACTTTTCAGATAAAACCAAATATCAGATTTTGCATAATGTAATGAAAGAAGCAAAAGAACACAACATGCTGTAATTGGTGGTATCATATACACATTTTATCATATATTTTATCATATATAATATATTAATATACACATTATTTAATAGTACACACTGATATATTTTTAATAGTTTAAAAAGTGGCCTGCATCATCAGTAATGTAGTTGACTTATGACATAAGTTACAATGGTAAGTAAAATATATTCATTGTTCCAGATCACCTTACCCAACATTAGTGCACCACTTGTAGATCAGGACCCCATACCATAGTCATATGATGGTAGTAAACTGAGGGGTAGAGTCTCCGTTTCATCAAGATTAGAGATCTACTTTTTTAATGTGCTCCTTATGAAGCTTCAGCAAGAGTGATCAGTCTCTTCACCAAGTTATATTTAAACAAAGTGCCAAAATAAAGATTAAGGAATTCATAGAATTAATGAATTCATGAAAGTCAATTAACGAATTAATGAAAAATATGTATGATCTCGTTTATAACTTTGTTGTTAGAACCATTGAGTCAATTCTGACTCCTAGCGACCCTGTGTACAGCAAAACAGAACCCTGCCCAGAATTTTGTGCCATCCTCTCACCTTCTGCCACTCCATCAGACAATGCTCCGCTGCTATTCATAGGGTTTTCAAGGCTAATTTTTTCTGATATGTGTGGCCAGGTCCTTCTTCCTAGCCTGTCTTAGTCTGGAAGCTCCACTGAAACCTGTCCACCGTGGGTGACCCTGCTGGTATTTGAAATGCCAGTGGCTTAGCTTTCAGCATCACAGCCACACGCAGCCACCACTATATGACACCCTATGGCCAGGTGGTGTGGTTCCCTGACTGGGAAAGGAACCTGGGCCATGGCAGTGAGAGCACCGAATCTTAACCACTAGCCCACCAAGTTTATAACTTACCACAGTATTTTTTGTTTGTTTACAGTCTTCCCATTTCTACACAGCTAACTATACTGACCAAAAGCAAACTGCCAGTCCCTCCTGCCTAGCCTATCATCTGTCTCCCTCACCAACCTGTCTGTGATGTGGACCTATGTGGTTTCTCTCTCCAAGCAATTCCTCTGTTTGGGGCCCTTTCTATTTTCTGATATGACACTGCAAATGTCTAGGAGCAGCTCTGATAACTGCAACACTTTTATAGAACTAGGCCAAAGTGAGAAAGCACAGACACTTTATCAGAATGAGAGAATTAAAGCTTAGACTACTTATATATCAATTTAGAGTCTACTATTATACTTATATAAATAACATAAATGTATATATTTATGTGGGAATAATATAACATCTATAAGTAACAATATGGGATATTTTAAATGAACAATGAAGGAAAGACTCAGTGGTAATAGAGGAAATATTCATTTTCACTAATAAACTTTAGGCTCCAAATCTCTCAGGTAGTTTTATTACAATCATAAGCTCAAAAATAAATAAAATAAATAAGATAAAGTAAATCTGGAAAATTCATAAAAGCAATCTTTTTTGTGTGTTTGTTTTCTATTACAGTTATGTTTCTCTCTTTTATATATTTATCTCCAAATTCTTCCCTCTTTTCAGATGTTTGTATTTCCAACTGCGTCTTCAGTACAATATAAAAAACAAGTTAACTGATCACTGTGAAGCAATTATTATCTATATTCTGACAACCCTCAAATTCACATTTCAGTCTAGATGCCTTTCTTGAGTATAAGGCACAAGTAATTTCCTCAAATTTCTTCTTCAGAGGCACCCAAAACTTTAAAACCCATAAAACTTAATTCCAATTAGTCCCAGAGTAAAATTTATACCTCTCAGTCTCAATGTTGGCAGCACTACTCATCAAGTTGTCCAAGTTGGAAAACCAGCCTAATTCTCCGCTCTTTCACCAAGATCAAATCAATCACAATATTTGATCACTCCATGACATAAGCAGCTCTTGAATTTCTTCACCTTTTCCAGCTTCTACCTCCATTACCTTATTCTAAGCCATCATGAACTTTTGGCTGAACAGATATTTTCAAACTCTCTTTATGGTCATATCACTATCCCACTTAGTTATTTAATTTTTTCCCATTCTTCTTAGCATTTTCAAGTCAGGGATCTTTAATACAGCTTCTGAGACCCTCTCAGATATGACCTCTTATTTTCCTCTGTATATTATGTCTCATTTCCTCATTCTGTATGTTCCAGCTATATTATATTTCATTTTGTTATTCACATATGCTATGATTTATCCCACATCAGGGCCATTTTTCTTCTCTTAATCACCCTGAAAAGATAATACATGCTGAGAGTTTTCCCATTGTAACACAGAGTAGACTTTTCTCTCGCTCGGTTTCAACTTTTCTTGGACTTTTATTTTTCTTGATCTTTTCTACTATAACATATGGATCTTCTTACCATGTCGTGCCTTTCCTCATATTTGGAGTTATAAGATGTAAGAATCTGGTTTTAACTTAAAAAGAAAGAGGCCTTTTCAGCCTGCTTTGGAGCACACTTTGGGACTTTCCCAAGAATGGGTGCAGGTGTCTTGTATCCCAGCATAGTTCAGCAGGGGACGCTCGTTATTTTTAGAACAGTGATTTAAAATAACTCAGAGCTTTTTAAATATAGTGCATACTTTTAGCATGCACCCTTGGGAAGCTCCAGAAATAGTAGCTTATTGAGGTCCACTCATAGTGTCTTCTCTCTATTTCTCTCTCCTTCTGTACATTCCCAGTTCACAGCGTCCTTTGTGCAACGTTACTTTAACAAGACTTACTTCTTAGCAGGTTTGGTCATTATGGTTTAAGGTCCTTTTTATTTTTGTGATTCTACTGGTTACTTTCCCCTCAATTACCTCCGAACAATGGTTTTCCATTTATTTTTGCAACTTTTCAGATCATTCTATCACCTATGCTGAGATTTATTTTTCTTATATTCTCAAACCTTTAGTTCCCAGTTCAGCATTTGGCTGGCCTCCTTCAGTTTAAAAATCTTAACTCGATCCTTTGAAAAGAAAAACAAGGAGAAATACTCTCCTATTCCAATGGGTATTAGATAATGGAAATTTAAAAATAAATGTGACATTTTACAACTATGTAAATGCTACAACTAAAATGACAATTAGGAGTATGAATACTTCCCAGAACTTGGTTATTCTCTCAGAGAACCT
Organism: Ceratotherium simum simum; assembly: GCF_057802395.1. NCBI lineage: Eukaryota > Metazoa > Chordata > Mammalia > Perissodactyla > Rhinocerotidae > Ceratotherium > Ceratotherium simum. The sequence goes on along the minus strand of NC_141917.1, from coordinate 21,018,165 downwards.
TATGTCTGTATTTCAGGCTCAGTGACATCAGACTGTGATGGTGTGGTGTGCGCGCTCTGCTGTGGCAGCCCGGGGTTCACGGGTTCGGCTCCCCGGCGTGCACCGACGCACCACTTGGCAAGCCGTGCTGTAGTAGCGTCCCATATAAAGTGGAGGAGGATGGGCACGGATGTTAGCCCAGGGCCAGTCTTCCTCAGCAAAAAAAGAGGAGGATGGGCAGATGTTAGCACAAGGCTGATTTCCCCACAAAAAAAAAGAAAGAGGTTTTTAAAGATGCCGACGACAAAATGACATACTGAGAAGTCATTTATAGATAACCAAAAAAAAAAAAACATGTTGATATTAAACATTGATCAGAGAGCTCCTAAGTTTTGCTGGGTTTTGCACCTTTCCAACATGAATGCCAGCCTTTCCTACTGCATAATAAACGTATTACATGTAAAAGGCCAGACACAAAGCCAATATTAGGTGTCAAAATTTAATTACTCAAATTTTTCCTAATATTAATTTTTGCCTCTATCTAGCACTCCTCATCCTGCTGGCTTAGCTAACATGCTTACACAAGACAAGAACTTGTCCAAATCACTCGCCTTCAAAACACAGTATAATTTAGCTGAAGGAAATGAAACTCCATCAGTAAGTATCACACAGACACTCTCTCTCTACCAGTATTACTAAAGCAAATATGAACTGCACTTCTGCTATGACTATTTAATCCCTCTACCAATATAGTCAGGCTCTTAGTTCCTGTATCAATTGCTTTGCAAACAGTGAATGGATTACTTATTACATAAATTCTCCTGGTATGTCAATTTTCCATAATAGGCAGAAATTTTGACAAATTGGATACAAATATTGAAGACATAACATTTTCCTCGCTTTAAGAATATTATAGCCATACTAAACATAATGATTTTTGAAAATGTAAATGGGTATAATTTTTGAAAATAATTTCTGAAGCCAATAGAAGTGAAAAGGTCTACCAAATAGGGAAATGTAATACTATATGAGATATTTTTTCAAGAAATGTCATATTTTTTATTCATTTTTCTAGGTATAAAATTATTTTCAATATAATTCATCTCTATTTTTAAAAATCCAACCTGCTTACATAGCTTGCCTTCAAGTTTAAGCAAGGTTAAATTTAGTAGCAATTCAGGTTAATCACAAGTAATTATATTGTACATCTGCCCCCATACTTGTAAACTTCTAAAATGACATATTCAAAATCTGCTTTCTTGTTTTTGAAAGAAAATATATTTTAAATGATAGTTTCAGGTTGTTTTAAAGAGTTTATAATAGAAAAGTCTTTTGTTCACAAATGATTGCAAAACACTTTTTTGAATCATATTCTGGACTTATGCCACTTTTCCACCTTCTTAAGGATTTCATATGCTCCATCGTTATTCTTATTATAATATTTATCTGTACCTCCCCTTTGGCTGGTCACAAATTATCTTTGTGATCTGTATCACTGAACAAGAATTTATTGAGCAATTCTATATACAACCTAATGTTTACTTGTCTATGGAGTATGAAAGGGTGAAGGAGTGACGTCTCCACTTCTCTCTGGAAGCAAACAAACAAATCCTTGCAGATGAAACCAAAATATTTTCAACGTCTTTTCCTCCTAAATGACTCACAGGCTTAGCAGCTCTTTGTTCCTGCTATAATAGGATATCTCAATGGTGACATTATTGACAGACAATTCTTTGTTGTGGGAGACTGTCCCGTGCGCTGTAGGATGTTTAGCAGCATCCCTGGCCTCTACCCAACAAATACCAATAGCGTCCTTTCCCCTGCACAGTTGTGACAACAATAAATGTTTTCCAACACTGCCAAATGTTCTGAGGGAGGAAAAATTGAACACATTTGAGAACCACTGCTCTGTAACATATCCTGTTCAATGTCCAAAACCCCCTCAACTCACCCAGCTTGTACCTATTCTCTAGTGAGCCACACACTTTCCTCCATGTTAAGTTGCATGCTTATCAAGAGTAAGCTAGTTTCTGTTCCCAAACCTGTTCAAGCCACTTTTACTGCTGTTTCCAATTATATGAATTAATTAAATATTAAATTAACATGTAAAAATACTAAGAAAATTGAGTGCTTTGGAAACAATAAAGGTGAGTTAGCATAATTAATGTCAAGATGGTGTGAGACAAATATAACATATGGTCAAAAGAAAGGGGTTATAAAACTCTTCAAGGATTGTGAGATTAAAGTATTTACAAAATGTACTAAGATTCTCTCACCACTTTGGGAAAATGAAATTGGTTACTAAAAAGTCTTCTGAGTGTACAAGAAAGACAACATGGACCTCCACTGAGTGTGGACCCCAATACTTGAAACAAAGTCTTTGGCCAGAATCAAGAGAATGAAATTTTTGTGTACATTTATAAGGGAAATTAATTGTGCATCTTTTTCTTAGGAACTATACACTTAAACCAACTTTTTATTTTAACTACCTAACTATACTTCTTGATAAAAACTATAATTCAAAGAAAACTCTGGGAATTGCTTAATTGGAAAAAGAAGAAAATGACATGGGTGAAAAAGAGAGGAAAATTAGATTTTACTATGAAAACTTAGGAAAAGATCAGGATCTTTAAATATTTGCTCTCCAGAGGAGGCAAAGCCACAGTTTTTTTCTTTTGTAGCTTCTTCATTTACAAATTTAATCTATCTTTGAAAATCTAAATTAAAATGTATATAAAATATCTACCTCTCTGCCTTCATGACTCTGCTCCAATGCATGTCTATCCCTATAGAATATTATAATATAGCTGCATGCATAAAGACACAAACTTTCTCAATCTCACTTTTTTCTCCTTCTTTTTCAGTAGCATGTGTATATGTATCAGTGTATGCTGTGGTATATTTCTTGTTGTATGCACATGTTTGTGTATGTATACATATGTGTGTATTTATAATATATACATTTATATTACAAAATACATTGTATACATATTTATAGCATATTACATATATCATAAAAAAGGAACAGAATTTATAAACGCCCTACTATATATATATTAGCAATTATAATATTTATTACTTGTATATAATAATAAATATATAACATATACTATATTAATATATTAATTGCATATGATACAGAAATAATTAACAATCATGATGTAACGTATTATATGGATTTATATATTTAACCTCTCTTCTATTGAGAAGTTTTTAAGTTACATTGCTCACATTTACAAACAAGGTTTATGCTTGCCCATAGTGGGTTACTTCTGTTGGAGAGATTCCTTGAACCGGAATTCACAAGAGCTGTCAGGCTGCCTATCTGAAGCTTTATAGCTCCAGGCTTCATGAAGGCATATGGTCTCACTTCTTCTTGAATGCTTGGCTTCCAGTTAGAATATAACATAGGGACAGAAAAGAGTACTAGCCCAGGGGGTGAGGGGGCCATGTAAGGAAATCACAGCATTAAGGGAACCTCCATACTCTCTTGTTCCTCTTTTCCATTAATCTCACTGTCTACTAAAACAGGTGGCAGAACATACAGATACTAAGAACAGCCCCCTGCCAAAGCAAGTCTGGCCTGTCAGCTGCAAAGGTCACATTCAGTTTCTGTCTGCATGTTCAATTCCCTCTGAGGTCTCGTATTTCACCAATCTGACAAACAAATAAAAAGGCACACTCAGATTAAACAGCTCCCAGTGCTGCAATCCCACTCAGCAGCCTTGCTATCTGGGAAGCACATTGCCTTTGACTGATGCCTTGGACCACTTCCAGGAATCTTTTGATGTTTCCGCCTCTAGGGAACAACCACCACTTGTAATGAAGCAGCCTCGCTTCACCCTGCCCTGCTCATGTGTGCCTTTTAATTAGCCCAGGGTCACACAGTCTGTTAGATAACAGAGTGCATTTCTCACATTATGAGATGTAAAATCCCAAATTGTCCAATAAGGGAACTAATGATCTTTGAACTAAACAGGCTGGCATTTTTGTTTTGAAAGGGATATACCAGTAACCATCTGGGGTTATTTTAAAGCCTTCATCTATCTTCTCAGCAGCTTCAACTTAACAATATTAATGCTAGGTGGTTCTTATTTTAGTTTCATTCCTATCAAACCAAGAGCAAAGGTTAATTCCTTTTCTGTTCTTTGTGCGTTAGCAAGTGAATATTAAATGAATAAAAATGACTAATCATTGCCTTTCTTTATATATTTAGAGAGAGTTACCATGAGAACAAATATTATAACCTTTCTTTTCTTTTCTTTTAATAGAACCATTAATAACACTAGGTAAAATGCAAATATGCAATAACGCAATGTTTTTCCTTCATGTTAATTATGTTGTCAGCTTTTCGTCTGAGTATATAATTGGCTCTAGCAGCAACCTATATTGTAGTGTGTAAGTGTCCTATATTGGAATTTTCTTTATGGTGGCCCTGAAAAGGACACAACCTTGGTAACTGGATTCATTAGTCAGATGATTCAATGTAAAAATGTGGCATTGGGGAACTCCTTGGCCATGGCTAGCTAGCTACTAAAACGACAAGAAGTAATGAGTCAAGAATTGGGGGGGAGGGATAGCTTCTAAAGAAATTTAGAGGTAGTCACCTCCTATTTTTAAACTGATGACCTAGTCCAGTAATTTACAACACTTGTTACTGATAACATGTGCGTACCCAACTTTGTGAAACAGTGCAACTAGCATCCAGTGTGGTCAGTTTTGGTGATTAATTGGTGCCCCAAACACAAACATAGATACTATAATTTCTTAACAGTACTTCATTCAACATGGTCACCTCTACAATAACAACAGAACGTGTGGGTGTGGGTGTGTGTATTTATGTGTGTGTGTAATTAAAAACTGAAAACATGAAAGCATGTTTAATTCTTAGATAATGGCCAAGATGGACTTACAGTTCCCCTCAGCTTGACCAAAGTTTAGACAGACTTCTTTCTAACTATAGGTCCCTAACTTCCCTTGTCTTAGAGCACTCACTAGAAAACTTGCCATTGTAAACTTTTTCTCTCTTTCTTTAGGATGTAAATCTTCTACAACCCAACTGGGAGATGTCTTTCTCTTAGACTTGGGAGCCATCCCTTTGAAATGCAATCATTAAGAAAGATAATGCCTCCTTCTCCTAGTCTCTGTGGGAGGGTAGGAGCCTAACTTTGATAAGAGACAATTAAAGAACAGAGATGGCCTAATCACACTGAACATCCTCCCAACCAAGTCCTCCAGTACTTTTTCATGAGTTCACAAGTGTCTAAAAATAGTGTTGACTCCTATTGCAATAGTCTTGAATAAAGTCTTTTTGGCAGTTCTTAACAAGTGCCTGGTGCAGTTTTTATTTTACATTAAGTACCAGATCCTGACACTGGGTCTGTGGAACTCCATATTGTAATCAAGGACCTAATTCCTAATTACTGTTTTCAACAATGAGTGCCTCTTATATTTGATGATTCATTGTCTATTTGGCAGGACTTGAAAATAGAAAATCCATAGTCCTGTTTACCATGAGAAATGCTTCTGCTGTATAAAATATAAATTTTTTTCTTCCTAGTTGTTAGGTGCCAGTCAGTCATGAGGAAGGGTACTATAACCAATTCATTCTCTTTTGGAACTTAGAATAGGCATATTCTATATTAAATAATCTCCATAGTTTCCTTTTAGTTTAAGATATTTAAAGTATAAATTATAAAACGGGCAAGGTAGAAAATCTGATTCCAGAGTTTCATTATTAATTTGTTACTGTTCTATAAGCTCAATACAGTTGAAAATATCCATAGTATGAGCATTTATGAGAGTTCAAAAAAAGATATTATTTAATACATTCAATCAACTGATCTTTTATTAATAAATTCAAATTCACTTTAAATAAGTATATTTAAATTCTTTTATAATTACTCATAATGTAAGTGACCAGAAATAATAAATACTATATTTTTATTATGTCACTCATATATGACTCCAAAGATTCTAAAAAATTCTAAAACACACATTCAAGTATACGTCCATTCACGCAATTGTGTGAGGTTAAAATTCAATAAGGTCTGATGACAAATAAACATGAGTTAGACAATTCTGTGCATAAGCTGATAAGTAAGATTCCTTTTAATGAGCATTACATGAGCTGGTTACCTATTATGTTGTCTTGTTAGAATCACTGAGCAACACTTCACAAAGGGCACATTTTATCCTCCGAAATCAATAACAAAAGATAGAAGGATACACAGACGTAATGTAAGATCCTATATATATATATATATATATTTAAAAAATCCCTTTACAAATAATTTAATAAATTATAAACTTCTCAGTTTTTAAATATATTTAATATTTCCAATACATAACTCCTATTTGGAAAATAGAGCTTAGGTCCACTAGACTGTGAATGAAATAATTATTATCTTCACTCATTCTCAGGTCTCTTTTCTTAGAAAGGAAAGCTGGAAAGGCAGAAGCATGACAAACATATGCTAGAACTCTCCCATCTCACATCCACTGGAAGATTTACCTTTAGTTTGGGTTTACTTCAGAAGGAGACCCTGAGGTAAGAATCTGCATGTAATTCAAATATTTTGTGGTGAGGGAAACCTGGCCTTAAGAGTGGGGAAAAGAAATATCGAGAGAAGGCAGTTTACAAAGGCTATGTTTTGTTATCATAAATACAATTTTGTGTGACTGTAGCTTAATCCTGCTGTGGAAAAGCAGAGAGACACAGTAAAATACAACTCAGTGACTCCCTGAGGAGTGAGGGAGCCGGGGTATTTATAAGCCAGCTCCCACCTATAACTGATTGAGTGCTGCTGGGTGAGGGGTGTTGTAAATTACCTTCCAAGTGAATGGCTGGCAGTAGAAACCATCAGGCAAACAATGGAAGCCTGGGCTGATCACAATAACCCTTCCTGCCCAAGCCCAGATATGTCCTAAGACTTCTTTCCAAACCTGCCATTCCTGCAACCACTATCAGTAAATCAGATTTTAAGTTCTTAACTTAAGAGACCTTGATTCAGCTTCCTAGAATCCAAATACTTTTCACTGGAGCACTCTAGAAAAGGTTATGTTAGTACTCTGAAAAAAAATCCTTGTACTGCTCATCCCATTTTAATATTATTTACATCACTGATAACTCCATATATTTCAATAATATTTTTATCAGTCTTGGGAATTCCATTAAGAAATTCTATTTTAAATATTTATTTTTTTCTAGCACAGAACATCCTGATTTTTTTGTTGTGGATTTCTGTTCTCTTTGCATCAGTGTTTGATTATGTGGAAGTATATGTAAGCTATGAACTTAAATAATGACTCATTCTCTTCTATCTACCAATCTTTTATAATTCTACTAAACAAGAAGAAGCTCATCCAAGATGAAAAGTGGGGGGAAAATTACAAAATAGTGAATTAAGGAAGCCAAGGGTGGAAAGATTTTTTAAGTTAAGAGTCAGCACTATCAAATGGCATAGAAGCTCATATAAGAAAAAGACTAATAAGTGTCTGTTGTGTTTAAAAGCCCCCCAGAGTCTCTAAGTCAAGGTTCTGCTGTTCTTTTTTTAAGATAGAGCTCTGCAAGGATCAGGTGTCCTATTCCCAAACTCCACTACAGTGGTTATAACAATGATATCTGTTAGCAGATCTCTCCTTTGCCTAAACTCAGCCAAGAAGTTATTCAACAGATACTTGTTGAGTACCTACAATATTTACTACACTGAATTATTTGTTGAGTAACAAAATCAAAGATAACCCATTTCTCACTTGCAAAAAGATTACAGGCTAATTAGAGAAAGAGAAATTAATCAAATTAAGAGCACATACACACAAATGTATGATTACACATTGTGAAGAATGCTATGAAAAAGCATTCAAGTGTGCTATCATAAACATAATAGGATCAACTACTGTTCAGCAGTTGTTCAGAGCATGCCTTTCTGTGAAGGTAACTTTTAACCTGAGAGATGAAAAATGAATAAGCATCAAGGAGAGAAGAGGAGAGAAATTCCAAGCAGAATAACACTAAAATGAAGAAAGATAATAGACAATTTGGGAAACCATCTTTACATATCACATGCCCATCAATCTGACATATAAAATAGCCCTAAATCAATAAAAGAAATAAAAATAAAACAATACAGACAAATATTAAAAGAAATTAAAGTAAGTTCATGTGAGAAGATAACTCTACTCCTATTTGAAGCAATGCCAAAGTACAAGATGCTTACCAATTCCATCTCCGTTTATTTTGTTTTGTATGTGGGAGGTGCTTGTTTTACTTATAAAGGCATAGCCCAAATAATTATGGTCATTGTTGATAAAGATTTAGAGGTAAAATTTCCTGAAGAGTCTGAACGGAAGAGTAAAGTCATGTAGCCTTTCCATGTTTGACAAATGCAAAAGCCACCAAAAAATATGCATTCTCTTTGAGCTTGTAATTCTGTTCCTAGGGATTTAGCAATAGCAAATAACTGAGTATATGAGTAAAGTTAGCTACAAGACATGGGTACAATATGCTTATTTGTTGTCATTTATAAGTAGAAGAATATAGTGTAAATATCTAATGTTAAATGGTAACTCGAGTAAGTTGTCTGGGATACATGTGAACAAAAATTTCAGAAACTAAAGTTTATGTTACAGACATATATCTATTATATATGATATGTTCATGGAATCATTTTGAGTTTCAAAATTTTCAAAAATAAGTAGAATTTAGGGGCAGTCCAGTGGCATAGTGGTTAAGTTCCCGTGCTCTGCTTCAGCAGCCTGGGGTTTGCAGCTTAGGACCTTGGGCGCGGACCTACACACTGCTCATCAAGCCTTGCTCTGGTGGCCTCCCACATACAAACTAGAGGAAGATTGGCAAGGACGTTAGCTCAGGATCAATCTTCCTCACCAAAATAAAAAAATAAATAAGTGGAATTTGGTTTTATGATTTTATATATACACTCATAATCTTTGTTTAGACATCAACATGTCTCAACATAGGTGTAGATGTAGATGAAGATATACATCTGGCTGGTAGACCATGTATAATTTATAGAATTCTACTTATTTTATGATATCACCTGGATAATAGTCATCAATAAAATAAATTGAGATCTTATATTAAATTTCAAAGTTATCATATTTGTGGAATATTATTGAATGGCAAATTCAAATATGTATAATTTTTTCTCTTAATTTCTCCTTAAAGCACTGTTAAGAGTACAATCTGTCCTGGTTTATTCTTATAGCAACTTAATTAGTGATTACTTTCCCAACAATTTGTCAATTTCATTTAACTTTTTAGTGACTTTATACTCTATAAACAGACAGCTTGCTTGATAAAGAAATAGGGAAACATGTTTGTGATACAGGAGTATAAGTCAAAAGATCCAGGGATATTTTCTATGCTGTTTATCCAAACACTGTGACATTGTTAAATAGGCCAGGCAGTAATTAAAATCAAAGATGATGAATAAATATTAAATTGGGCTTAGTTATTTAATTATATAGAAATGTGAGATAACATATGGAACAAATCAGAAAAACATTTCTGGATGAAGGAAGAAAGGTGCAAAGAAACAAACAAAAAATGTATGTATACTCAAAAAAGAAAAGACACAAAAGATCCGGAGTTCAAGATGAACATTCTTCTCATTCTCAGTGTCCTCCCAGCCCAATACATCCAGCATATTTCTTTTAGATTAATTTTATAAATTATGCCTTTTATCGTTTAACTCCCCTGCTCAAAGTCATTCAGTTACTTTTTATCACTAATAGGCTGAAATTTGACTACACATTCTAGAATTGATTACAATCATCTGGCTGCAATCTATGTTTCTAATTTTAATAACCAATACCAATCAACTAGTCTGAAATTTTCATAGCATGTAAGTTAAACCATCATCCCTACTCCCACTGCTAAATCTCTCTAAATCTCATACTTTACGAAGAGGTCTGATCTGGATTGTCCAAATTACAGAACTTTGAACTTGCCCATAGTCTTGGTGGAAAGAGTTTTTAAAGTCATTAAATATTTAAAAGCATTTATATGTGGTACATGTCCCTTTTGTCTTCTCCCAAGGCCTTGTGCAAGACTTGCTTAAAGGCAAGGGGGAGTTCTTTGCCTAAATGTCTACACTCAGGGCAGGCCTCATGTCTATACCAGTTATACCTGAAATATGGAAATAAATATTCATGCACTCCTTTGTATTTCAAGTGTACTTTCTGCTCAGGTTGCAGAGATAACAGAGAGTCAGGTGGGCAAAATAGAGAGGAAGTGACTCTTTAAGGTTTCTTTGTTTCTTGGCTGTGACTCAGCATTGCTTTACCTAAGATGTTACCTCCCAATTGGATCAGTCAAACATCTAAATTGGCATTTTTAAATGAATTCTTAGCTAATGATAAATATTTTCGGGGAGTAAAGGCTTTTTTATATTGTTTTCTCTGTGTATAAGTACCTCAAAAACTTTGTATAGAGTAATGGCAGGTCAAGCATTCCTCATATTATACAATAGTGATACCATGCTTTAATCACACCACACCAAGTCATATTACTGAAAGCATCTCATCTTTTTTCTACAGAACCATCTATCTTCCAATGTCTAGAGTATATGTATATTTTTCTGTAGCTCTAGGTCAACACAATGTTATCAAGAGAAACTTAATATAAAAACAAAAGACTACAGTGATGGGAGTATACTTCATTTGAATGAGATATTTTCAGCAACGACATCATATAATTTTCTTGGATTTCCACATTCTCCACACGATTGTCTCCTGCTTATTGATAATTTTGCTTTCAGTGTTTCCTTTCATGAAGAGTTACAGTGTATGAAACCAATAAATAATTTATATAAGAACATTTTCAAATTAGAGTTCTATCTCAATAGCTTGACTGAAAACAGAACAACAGGATGTTCCTCACTAATCAATGAGACATTTTTCTCCTTGGGGTCTATGTTTTGGCTTTAGAAAAAGTTATGTTCTGGCATATGTGTATATAAGTAAATCAATCTTCCTTTCAACATTCATTTAAAAAATGGAGATACATTATTATCGGAAGGACAACTCTGAAACGTAAAATGGTGATATATTAAATACAATTTTCAATTAAATATTATGTAGTTACAGCACTTTTAGCATTCCAAAATGTGTAAAGATATCCATTATTTCATTCATTCAAACATATATCGACCATGTAGGCCTATATAATTTTCATCCTCCCGTGATTAGCATATCTTGATATGCGAAGGCTAATTTCACAATATGGAAAATTTTTGGTCTTTCCCCTTTATTTGGATATTTAAACTACCATGTGTAACTGGGCAGCTAAATCACAGTTCATAAATACCATCCATAATTTTCACTCTCAAAATCATGATATTTTCCTATCTTAAAAGTTTTTAAGGAGAGGGCAATATTGAGCACAAATGATTTTCAAAGAAAATGGAAAGCAGTGCTAGCAGTATCAGATAAGAAGCAGGCTCCAGACTGGGGAGTAAAGACCAGGATAGAGACTCCTGGCAAAGTCAGTTTCCTGGTTGACAAGGACCCAGCCTGAGTTCTGTCCCGGCAGACAAGTGGGCTAGAGAAGTGGCATAATACAGGGAGGAAGGCCCATGTTCCTATATGTTGAAATTCTCTGTAGCTGTACTTACCCTCCAGCTACCACAGCTCTTAGTCAGTTAATAGCAGAACGTGTTTCTAAACACCAGCGGCCAACTGTCATCCTTCCAGGCTGAATCCTTCTGCTGAAAGTACGTTACAGCAGCCTAGTGATTCCTGGATAGTCATAGTAAACAGTCAAATGGGACACTGGTTTTGCATGGGCTCACTACAAAGGTGAAGCTCACAGCAGAGGAAGACTCAAAAGTGGAAACCTCTGTGGCAGACAGAATTTGGAGATATACAAAGTCATAAAAAGAAACTTTAAAAAAATCGAAAAGAAGCAATATTAAGTAACCCTGAAGTGTGCGTAATATTTTAAACTGTTACATAACTACATATAAGAAAGGCTAAAATTCAAATCATTTAACAATCAGCACCACACAGTCACTAATCTATACTATAGAGGATAGACATGTATGCTAAACTTGGTAAATGGCGCTAAACTTTGTTTAGAACATGATGCTGGAGTATGAGCCAGTAGAACCTTTCTATGTCCAGCGTTAGCAATTTGGTTGCTGAAGTGTGGGGAGGTACTGAAGATAACCAGGGAGGGGCCAAGACACTTAGTGTAATGATGGCAGAGGCGGGATGTGAGGATTTGGGAACTGGAAGCAGTAACTATTTACCAAAAAGAAGAGAGTATTTCAATATTTTAAAAACCAAGATGGCTATACTTTTGCTTGACGGCTGAATATCCACACTGCATAAAGGACTTAAAAAAATAATAATATGTCATAGTGTTCCATGAAGATCTAAAATTGAATCTTAGCTGACTGAATGTATTTGGTTACTGCTTGCTGGCAGGGGCATTTTGGATTCCTAGAAAAGAGTTATTTTAGAATACCCTTAAATATATTCAAGAAGTGGCTTCTCTGCTGAATGATGCAGCAGGAGCCAAGAGGCTACAAACTTCGGGAAGGAGACAACGCAGCAGCAGGTTATCCCATTTTTTCTCTGCTCCATGACCCTTTATTTTTCACTCCACATTCTGCACAGATTTACTTTGACCAATGGACTGTTAAAATGGAAAGCATAAAAATTCTGTTCCATCAATGGTTACTCTGATGGCCTCATCACCATTTTGCAGATAATATTAAACAGCAAAGTAAAAGCAATCATTTTTGCCAATGGAGAACAATTCTACTGGTATTGGTAACTATTTTGTTTAGAGAAGTCAAACGTTTTATATACTTCTGCCTTGCCTGGTTAGTTCTATTTGTATAGATAAGTTAGCCCTATTTAAGTAAATGATGCAAAACTTTGTTTAAAGCAGAAATTCAATAGATTTTTATGACACATTGCCAAAACTATGCACCTATTTATAGTTTATCTGTTGAATAGACAGGAGAAACTATTCCATTTAGTTTATAAATGCATGTGCTATCTATTTTATTTTAAAGGAATAAACAGACACATCAAATTGGGGCATATTAGCTCTTCTACTGAAAGTTATTATAAAAAAAAATTAGAAAATTTCAAGAATCCACAAAAGACATACACAATTATATTGTTACCAAAAACAACTTGTAAAATTTTTATATATGACCCTCTACATTTTTGTCTGTAACTATTGTGTGTATATGCGTAAATATATGTGTATGTATGTACACATACACATTTATGTGTATACATTATAGTGGCCTCATTGTTTTTTACATAATGTTATATCAATACTAGTACAAATTCCAAATAATCAATATTTTAATAATTATATAGCATTTAAACAATTATATGTAAACAGTTCATCAGTAATTCATTTTGTCAGATATTCGGATTTTTCAAATAGTTTGCAGCTGAAACAAAATTTTTGTTTATACAATTTTCCTTCTGGTTCTTCATAATAGACTGTGAGACATACAATTACTGGATTTATGGACATTTTTGTAACGTGTTACATATTCTGACAAAATAATTTAAGCTTATTTTAGGTAAAAAAGTCCGTGATAAGTCAACCCAACCTGCAGATGTTCATCGTGAAACGTTAAAATGGACTCAACGGAGTCATTCACAGAAGGGGAAATTTTATATTCCACCATCAGCCTCCTATATTTAACCACAATTAACCCTTAGAGTATAAAATTTTTGTTCTATCATTCCTTTTAAAAGCTGTCTTTCTGTATACGTAGGTAGACATGTAGGTAGGTAGGTAGATAGATTGATCGATCTTAAATTAAATATGTTATTTTGGAACTAGCTTTTGTCTTTTAATATATTGCAAAAAATGTTGACATATATTTCCCAATTCTTTCCAGCAGTCATTTTTGGTTGTACCAAATGTTAGACTGAGCAGACGTATACAACATATCGAGTGAAAGTTCAATTGCTACATAATGTATGAAACCTTCTCAAGAGAAAGAAAGTGAAAAAAATCCCATGAACATAAATGAAAAAGTTTTTTAAATCTAGAGCAGTTATTTAGCAAGGTGAGGCATTTCAGGAAGGAATATATACCCTAAAAGCCAAGGGTATTATTTTAATGTTATGTCACAAATGGAGATGAGATATTGGGTCTGTGTGAGGCAGCAACAGGTAATCAGACTCCTCATATATACATATATATATATATATATATATATGTTGTATATAGGACCTAGGGAGGGCTACTCCTCAATAAAAATAATATTCAAATTAGCGAAACATTCCGTCTATCCTGGACTGAGTTGTGTCCCCACAAAATTCACATATTGAAATCCTAACCCCTAGTACCTCAGAATGTGACCATATTTGGAGATAAGGTCTTTAAAGAGGTAAGTTACAATGAGGTCATTAGGGTGTACCCTAATCCAATATGACTGGTCTTCTTACATGAAGAGGAAGTTTGGACACAAACATAGATAAAGGGACAATGCCATGTGAGCATGAAGATGGTCATCTACAAGTCAAGGAAACAGGCCTCAAAATAAATCAACCCCGCCAATACCTTGACCTCATCCTCCAGAACTGTGAGAAAATAAATTTCTGTTGTTTAATACATCCAATCTGTGGGACTTTGTTATGACAGCCCTAGCAAACTGATATATACTCTCTATGGTGAGATTTTGCTTTGGTGAGGGGATTCTCTCACGAGGAAAGAAAATCCCAGTGCATATACCACAAGAATATAAAATTCAAATGCACTTTTCCAAAGCAGAGGGGAAGAATCAGGTTAAAATTTTAGAACTCAAGGAACCCAGGGATCTTGGCAGCATACAGGAAATCACACTTTCCTCATAGCAACTTTTCTACAATGTAGACACAGAGAGAAAAGCAATTTCTTGCTTAAAATGTGGTCATGAACAAAAATTACAGAATCTCAGATTATTGAACCACTCTACGGATCTTCAAAGAAAAAATAAACAGAGAGATCATCACCCACAAGAATGTAAAAAAAGAGAAGTGTTGAGAGCTGATAAAATGTATATTTTATGTAATAAAAGAGAGGAAAGAAGAATCATGAATAATGAAAGAAAAATATGAAATAAGAGAAGCGTATTTGGGGAAAAAAGGGACATATAATATCAATAGAAGTAAAACATAGTTATTGAAATTAGAATTTATCGATTTATGGCTTTTTACTCACTTAAAAGGTGAGTAGCATTCTTGATTTTAATCCGGTCACAAGTATCAATCTTTCCCTTTATACTAGTGTTTTCTTTGTCATGTTTAAGTAACCCATCCTTACTCCAAAGTTATGCAGATGTTCCTCCAGTGTTCTAGAAGTGTCCTTGTTTTACCTTTTATATCTGGATTTGATTTTTGTTTGTGAGATGATATAAGGGTCAGGTTTTGCTTTTCTTCCTTATAGAATCCAAAGGACTCAGAAATATTTATGGAAATTGCAGACCTTTTTCCACTGTTGCTTGTCATGTATCAAATGCCCATGTCATTGGAATCTGCTTCTGGACTTCTATTCTGTTGTGTTCTGCCAATATCATGGAGGAGAGAAGGTATTTATAGCACATATAGACCATAAATGTCTCATGTCTAGAAGGAGTAAAGAATAACTATAAATTAATTAGAAGAGGCAGAAAACTCAATAGAGAAAAGGCTTTGACAGACACTTCAAAAGAGAAGATGTACAAGGTACTAGTAAACATAAGAAAAGTTTCTCCATTACATTAGTCATTTGGCCAATATAAATTAAAACCTCAATGAGATAACACTACAAGTAAAGCAGAAATAGTAAAATTGAAAACAGACTGGCAATACCAAGTGTTGGCAAGAAAGAAGAAATAAGGATCCTTTGCTAACTTGCTGGGAAAGTAGTGAATTGGTATAAATTATTTGGTAAAATGTTACAATTTATCTACTAAATTTGAAGATATGCATGCATATTTGCAGCAAAAGACATTTGAAAGATATTCACATCCAAAATCTGAATACAACCTATCAACAATAGAATGGACACAGGAATAATGAATACAATATTACACAGCAAAGTAAATGAAAAAATGTCTACTTCATCAACTTGATGAATCTTACTATGTGTTCAAAGATTCTTATTATATAAATATCAAAAATAGGCAAAAAATTAATTATGATTCTGTGGTGTTTAGAAGTAATGTCAGTAACAAACTTTGGGAAGGAGGAAGGGGTATTTAGGAGGAGTACTAAGGGGGTTTCTGTGGATAGTCTAACATTCTATTTTTCTATTTCTTAACCTAGTGGTGGTTACATGGTTATATACGCCCATGATTTTGAGGTACACATATGGCCTATGTATTTTTTATTAATGTATGCTTATAATTCAAACAGTATATTGAAAGTCAATAGATGTGAGAAATTTCAGGTAAGGAATCATACCTGAAATATTGAAAGTCAATAGATATGAGAAATTTCAGGTAAGGATTCATAAACGACAGTGTAGTTTATGAATCCATTCAGGATTAAATCAACAAGAAAAAAGGTAATTCCTAAAAGTTGAAAAGAAATCAAAACAAATGAATCTACCTATATATCAAGTTGTTTATATAACAACACTAGAGAAGAAATTATTTCAAGTGTCTTCAGAACACTATTCTTACAATTTGTTCTTAGTTGGATATATTTTATAAACAAATAAAACTGCAAATAAATTTTAAAATTTACTCTGCTGATGCTGTTCAAAGAAACACTGTTACTATTACTTTGAAATTAAATATACGCACATTTGTGTATAGATACATAAATATAACAAATAAGTAATGATGCTAAAGTTAGATTTTCAGTACAGGAAAACAAAGAAATACAAGTTTAAAATCAAGGAAATTTTGTAAACATCCTGTAATACAAAATATGAATTTGAAATACCAATATATATTCATGAATTTTTAAAAATACATCTGTCCTATCTCAATACATTGAAATGACACACGAGCTAACCAGCCATGATGGCCAAGACTTAAGCTAAGTATAGGCCCAACAGTAAGAACGCCTATGTTCCAAGGCAAGTCTAGCTACTGCACCTGTGAATATTCAACCTGTCAGAACAGAGATCAGTGTTGAGCTGTGGATATTGCACAGACTGTTGCTCAAGGAGACCAACAGGCCACTTGGTGACAAATTAAACATCATCTTTGCGGGCTGCTCCTCTATTTTGCCCCTAGGAAGGCTGCACACTTTTAGCCATCCTCACAAATCTTTGTCACTTAAGCTCCTTGTCTTCCCTGTTGGCCTTGTCAGTCATAACAGTAATTGCAGCCTCCTGGCAGTTAAGTGGTGAGTCTTGACCTCTATTACTTTGGAGCTCCATCATCCAGCTCTGCAGCTGCCCCTTCTATGTCAGCTCTGTTCCACAGAGGGGAACTTCATAGTGTCGTTGGCGTCCCTCTCACTTCATGATCTTGGTGAAAGGTGAGTCATCTGGGGTCTCTCATGGAATATAAAACTCTGATGGGTCTTCTGACCTTACATAATATATCCATTCCAGCATGCCCACTTCTTCCTTCTTCTATACCGTCTCCTAGGGCAACTCAAACATTTTTCTCTCACTTAGTGCTTGTTATTGCTTTTCCCAGGCTTTTTCCAATCCCTTGAGGTCTCTCTCAGGGTGTTAAATCCTATGTCCTGGGAAAGAGTCCCAAGTTAAATCAGTGCTTACTTACTTAGTCTTATATTTTGGCGTCCCTCATAAAGAACCCTCAAGATTCAATCCTAGGAATACTCCCCTGGCTCCAGTCTGTAAAAGATGGCTATTTCTTGCAACTGACTTGGTACATAGTCTTTTTTCTACATTAGGCTCAGTGTGTTCCCAGGCAGATTTTTTTAGGATGTATTACTAACATCACCCTGGAAGTCAGGAAAGAAGGTGAGGGTAGCTCCTGAGGGGCAGCATGTTCTCTTCCTCTGCAGCATCTTCCAGCATAATAGAAGTGCTAGCTCTTACTAGGGAAGAATAGGCAACCTCTGCAAGTCCAGAGAGTCCGGTAGGGGCTGCAGAGTCAACATACTTGAGTATATCCATGCACATGTCCCTGCCCCATGTTTAGGAATCCCAGGTTTTTCCCAATAGAGCTCTGATATTTGCATAACAGACTTGCCATGGCTGAGCATCTAAATGTCTCTGAAGGTCTCCAACTGTAACAGATTGGTCTGCAGGCTACCGCTCACCTTTAATCTGCTTTTCCACTTCAGGAGATAGGGTCCTCCTTTGAGACCCTCTGCCTCTCATACCTAGCTATTAACTGCTTGTTAATAGTCATTAGTCTCCTAATATCCCTCTGATGGCATCAATACAACTTAGCAGTAACCACCTAGTTCTGTTGTCTTTATAAGTACTGTCCTCTCATTGCTCTCTGCCCCCCATCTTTTTTGAATGCCTGAATCATCACACTTGCTACAGCATTCCCAACCACTGGAACATTTTACAAGGTAGCTGCCCATGAAATATTTAGCAGCTGAGCCACTATCTCGTGCCAGCGCCATCTGCGCCCCACCTACCAACTCTGATGCATAGTGTGTGAGCCAGTCCCAGATTCCTCACCTTACCACTTGTATTCTTGGAACACTTCTGGTACCACTTGTGTTAGGCTTGACCCTCTAAGAAACAGACACCTAAACCGAATTAGCCATGAATGTGACTTATTAAGGGTAATGCCTATTAAGGGAAAAGGAGAAGGGACCTGGAAAGTCTGGGAGAGCTACTAGACTATGATGCTGATCTGACCACAGATGAAGGCAATAGAGAAGGAAGATTGAGTGAGAGCATCATAGAATGCAAAGCAGATCTAAGTCAGTGTAGCAAGTCCATTCCTGACCCAAAGTCACCTCTTAGTTGAGTCCCATGTCCTTCAGGAACAGGACTAAGTTAATATCCTTGCCATGCTCAGTGTTTGGCTGAAGTCTGTGGGAAGTGTGACCTCGGTGTGAACACGGTGATGAATTATAGAGCAGAGCAGATGGAACTATCAGTCAACTATACTCTCTGCAGACAGAGACTGAGAGGCACTTTTTCATGGCTGCCACTTGTATGGATAAATATATCTAGGTCTAGACATCTAAATATACCATTGAAGTATTCAGTACATTTAAATTTAATTATCAGACCTCGGGCAGTTTGGATATATAATGCACTACATTGGATAGAAAGATAAATATAATGTTTATTTGTGGTGATCAGTGAATTTATGTATTCACGTATTTAAAGATATGTAATGATGCATTAGAGGTATGTTTGGGTATAATGGGTTAAAGAATTGATTTTTTAGGCAAGGGGACAATTAGAAATCCACTACAATAACCCATGTGAGAGGACAGAAATAGAAGTCAGAGAAAAGTGCTGAAAAATGTTACAAATGTACATGTGCAGAAGCAACTAAGTTGTGTAGGTGGAATAAGAATGAGAAGTGTCTAGGATGACTCCCAGTCTTGGGCTTCTTTGACTGATAATGATAAAGATGACATTCTTTCAGATGGAGATTATAGAGTAAAAGGAGCTCTGTCCTTAATGCTCGTGAATGCAGTGTGTGATAAAATGACTTCCTGTTGTCTACGAGTCATTCATGTTGGATCCATTTACTAGGATTCAGAAAAGAATACACTGGGGGCCGGCCCCCTGGCTTAGCGGTTAAGTGTGCGCGCTCTGCTGCTGGCGGCCCGGGTTCGGATCCTGGGCGCGCACTGACACACCGCTTCTCCGGCCATGCTGAGGCCACGTCCCACACACAGCAACTAGAAGGATGTGCAACTGTGACATACAACTATCTACTGGGGCTTTGGGGAGATAAAGGAGGAGGATTGGCAACAGATGTTAGCTCAGGGCCGGTCCTCCTCAGCAAAAAGAGGAGGATTGGCATGGATGTTAGCTCAGGGCTGATCTTCCTCACAAAAAAAAAAAAAAAAAAAACAAGATGGCGTCTCGCCAGAAAAGAATACTCTGGGATAGGGATATAGATTTTGTGATGAAGTGCTCATGTAGAGTGAAAGGACCCAAGCATCAGTGTTTAAAGAGTGGGGACCTAGTGAAAATGGTTTTTCAAAAGCCAAGGCAGAGACAATAATAAGAGAAGGAAAGTTCATAATAGAAATTAGTAGGAAATGGATAAAGTCAAGGAATCTAATGAGCTCAATGTGCCAATAATTAGGAACTCACTGAGGAATTCTCCCAAGACAGAGTCAGTGGTGTTGTGAACATGAATCATGACCAAAGTGTATTATGAAGCAAATGGGAGCCAAGAAAAAATAAGTCGCCTCCAAATTTCCCTTGGTTGTTAGTTGGAAGCTCAGCTCTATGACAGTAGAAAGCCTCAAATATATACCACAAAATCAAGTGCTATCAGCTGTATTGTTTCCCAGTTATTCCAGATGTATTCTGTGTTCATTTGAATAAACCCAGGGGCAACTACATCCACTTTACTGTCATTTGAGAGCCCATGTCTGTCAAGATTCAAAAGCATTGAGGAACTCTACCCTTAGATATGGCATTGAGATACAGGGTCAGGTATTTCCTTTCTCTTGCTCTTTCCACCTGCCTATCCTCTATATGAACCACCTCTCAATCCCTGTAGCCTTTGTTTCAGGGTATAAAATCTTGGTTGAAAACTAACTCAGTACTATATTGTAATTATTATGAGTATCCAGAGGATTCATCACCTGGAAAATAGGGATGTAATCCAAGCAAAACTTTCCTAAGCGTGTTCACCTCGCAACAGACTTGAACCTTCCTTTTAGTCTGCATTTGGTGTATGACTAGTGGTATAACTCTTCCTATTTTAGTACAGACCCTACTGTTTCTTGGACTATCTATACCATATACAATTTACTGTATCCATCTGTTCCTACTTACACAAATAGGGAGGTATCTATTTCTATACTTTATAGAGAGATATATGCATATAGGTCCATGACACTCAAATCATTTTAAAAATTAATTTGAAAACTAACATTACACATTATATTCTTTTACAAAGTTTTACAGCACCACCTCAACAAAATAGTCTATCATTTCACATGTTTACATTATCTTATGCAAAACAATATTTCCAAATATGATTACTATTCCTATTTAAATATTGTCCTTTATCATTTAAAATTTACAACAAACTGATAAACTAGAAGTCAACCAAATCTTGAGTATAGGAGACTGATTAATATTAGACTGAATAATATTCAATATTTATGACAAATAATTTGGATAATATAGTACTATGCAGCACAAATATTTTGGGTACACTTTATGTTCAATTTTTTTTTCTCTTAACTGCATTAACTCCACACTTATCAACTCATTTTGTTGACTGTGTGTTTGTATGTGTGTGTTTTATATAAAATTTTATATCATCACAACTCTGCAAATATTATATATGGGACTCCTCTTTAGGTTGGTCCCTTTGTACAGTTTTATATCATTCCGAGCACTTTAGAAATAATTATCACTTTCCAAAAAGCAATTACATCCAACGGTCTTGCTGACTTTCTCTATATCAAGACCAACTCTTCACTCCTCTCTAAAGAGTATTGGTTACTTTAGTTGGATAATGAGACAATTAATGGATTGAGAGTGGGAGTGGAAGGAACTGAAAATCATATATTATATTGTAGTAGAAGTAGTATCTATAATACAATTTGTTGAGAGTTAGCAAAAGAAAAACTTTAGTAGCAATTCACGCTGAGAAATGGATACTACATTGGAGTTCAGAATATTGGAGGTCTAGCTGTGAGACACAGACATGGTATAAACTAAAATAATCACAACAGCTTTAAGTAAATTCCTGCCAGGTCATCTGATTAGGAGTAAATCATATAGATCTGCCTTCCAGCTGAATGTATGAAATGGAAGTTTGGCCACATATATATGTATAGAAAACTTGACAAGTGTAAAACACACACACTATCTGTTCATAAATGTGTTTAGATTCATCTTGCAGTAATTAATACATTTATGCGATAATTAATGAACTTAAGTCTAAAAGGAGATAGAAAATGATAAACTCATGATTACTTTTGATAAATCTGAAAGTGAGCAACAAATCTTTCCATCTAGGACTTAAGCAAGGTGAGAAGACTGAACTTATAGGGAAGGGAGTGGGAAAGTGATGAAATTCACAAATAAGAGCTTAACTTTTCTAGGTGATATAGGTGGCAACATACAGTAAGGTGTAGAAGAGTTTGTGAGTAATTTAAATATATACTATCTAGGGGGCATCTAAAATATTGCTTAACAGCTTTGGTTTTTTGAGACAATTTGTGATTTATAAAACTGAAAATGAAAAAAAAACTACCCAATAGAAACATTTAATACATGATTAAAAAATGAATTACTTGACCCATTAAACTATTAAAATATATATTCCCATTCAAATATCAGTATGAGCTACTATTAAATTATAGCTTATTTCCTTCTTTCTGTATTACCACACCTAATTGAATCAAACTCAAGTAATTCCTATTATTCTGAAGTATGTATTTATTTCTTGTTAGGAGTCTTTAGAGAATATATATATGTTTACCTATAAGAAAGCAATACTTATCCAAGATAGTATTTTCCAAAGGAAAATGAAAAAACAAATTTGTATATTAAATAATATTTCCTGTTTGAAATTTTTAAAAAACTTAAATGAATTGGTGCTGGCCCTGTGGCATAGTGGTTAAGTTTGGTGCACTCCACTTCAGTGGCATGGGTTAGCAGGTTCAGATCCCAGGCGTGGACCTACAACACTCATCAGCCCTGCTGTGGCAGCAACCAACACACAAAATAGAGCAAGAATGGCACAGACGTTAGCTCAGGGCGAATCTTCCTCAAGTGAAAAAAGAGAGAGGAAATTGGCAACAGATGTTAGCTCAGGGTGAATCTTCCTCAGCAAAAAAAAATTAAAAAAAAGTATAAATGAGAGATGGTTATATATATATAGAAAATACACTAAATCTAACATTTTAAAAAAGTAAATCTTATTGTGACTGGTATTGTATCACTCAGAATGAATAATTGATTCATTAAACTACAGACATTTCCTCAGAAAGGGGTTATTGTTATGTTTTTTTACTTCAGTTACTTGATTCTACTTCCTACCTTTTACTCATGGCATTTATTCAATTACATTTGAGCAATTTACTTTAAAGTACTTCGTAGTTGTTATGGAAGTTGAAAGAATTGAACAAAAAAGGGAAAGAAGGAAACCAAACCCTAAAAGCATTTGTTACACAGTTGTACTAATTTAGAATTGTTAATTTAAAATTTTTCCATGAAAAGTGCCATTTAAATATTTTAAGAATTTCATCAGTTTTACCAACATCAACATGTAATTTTACTTTATTTACTTCTTTTTTATTGATTTATTCAATTAAAAAACAGGTGCTAATGGAACATTGTTATTTATTAAAGAGGGAAAAAAACGAATGCTCCTCAAGTCCCACATTCACATAATTTTACTAAGTTCTGATATCCACCTGAATGAAAATTAATATGCCAGGAATGTGTCCTCAAACTTTTAGGCAATGTTCTAATTTCAATTTACCAACAAAGTTTTTCTCTCAGAAGTATGGAAATATATTATTTTTCTGACCTTGTTTACCATGTCACTCAACTCCAAAAGTTATAAATCTAGTTTTTCTACCTACTTTTTTAAAACTTAAATGTAATCATAGAAAATATTCAATTTAACATAGTGTAAAACCATTACTTATAATCAAGCTATTATCCCAATGTTCACTGTGAGAGGCAAATAGATCTGTAAGCACATCTACTTTACATACTTATTTAAGTAATGTAACAATTTACTTGTCTCAGAAAATAACCTTTCACAAAATTCATTTTTGATATATTTATACTCTGCTGTATGAATCGACATATGTCTGAGCATGGAAGGTTGTATAACAAATGGCGCCTTGTCACATGATGTGACATATGTGTGGACGTAGGCTATATAACTTATACATTAATAAACTTTCCAGTGACATTAACAGATGAGCTCCTTGTTTATAAAGTAACTATGAAACGTTTTCATCTCCTGTGAAGGACAAAAAAACAGGCATAAAGGAAATGTGGGCACAGACCCACAAAATGTTCCATCAAGTACGGTTGGTCACCTATAGCTAGAAATGATCTCAAAACGCCGTCATTATAATTCTCTGAGCTACTCTTTCATTCTGATCCTTCCTTTTTTTCTTCTAATCAAATAAATAAACTTCTTTGTCAAATATACAATAAGACTTTTGTTTTATATATAGAGATATTTATATATGTTGATTTCTATTTATTCATTGGATAAAAGAAAAAACAACTTATGGAGAAGAAACACTTTTTCTTGACACTACATTTTATCATTTAAAAGTCATTGTGTTTTTTTCTGCCTATAAATGGAAACGTCAATTCATCTTGGAGAAGTATTCCTTTGCCCTGGGAATAATTATGTGAATACCCCTGTTGCAAGGCAAGAATGTTTTTCCATTTTCACAAAGGAGTGTATAGCAGGTGATTCTGATGACACAGGGTAACCTCTATAAGTGTATGCCACCATGTTGCCCCTCACCAAAGAACTTGGCTATTTTAGGACTGTAATAGTGCACATTTGCCTCAAAGGGCAAGGTTTCACCATTCCATTTCTTAGTAATTAAATTTTATTGAAAAAGAAATTCTTTGGATGAATTAGGTCACCCTGAACAAGGTGGTTGAAAGGAAAAGGCCAAGGTAGTCCCCGAGAAATATTCACCATAAACGTGAGAATGGCTTGGCTTGTCTGGGCACCACACCACGGTTAGCTGAATACTGAAGAGTGATTATTGTTCACAGAATGTCCTGGCATGACTCACAGAGCTGTTGACCACATGTTGGGAGAAAAAATGAGTCTTTTTGGTATGTGTGTTCATCCGAGAATTGGAAGTACTGATAAGTAAGACTGGAAACCAAACAGTTTTTGATATGAGACAACC
This sequence comes from Ceratotherium simum simum, assembly GCF_057802395.1. Taxonomy (NCBI): domain Eukaryota; kingdom Metazoa; phylum Chordata; class Mammalia; order Perissodactyla; family Rhinocerotidae; genus Ceratotherium; species Ceratotherium simum. The sequence goes on along the minus strand of NC_141917.1, from coordinate 20,993,217 downwards.
TTTACCATGTGTGACTTGGGAAAGAGTGACCTCTTTTATGTTTGTGAGCCACAATGGCTTGACTAAATGAGCAGACAATTGCACTATATCTTAAGCCCCACAAGCCAGAGATTGACAAGAGCAGGCTTCAGCAGCAGTGGTTAATAGAGCCATTTCTTCTAAATGTCTCACACCAGAGGCATACACCAGGATGCTGCTTTGAAACCGTTGGTGAACTGGTCCTGAAGGCTGCAGTAATCATCAGTCAGGTAAAAAAGATTATCAAGAACTGTTTCTGTATGACTTGAGAAGCCTATCTCATTTTCTATTTCCCACATACCACTGTGTAAGAAATTTTGAGAGTCCTGGAGAATATTTTTCAAGGAGAAATTCAGGAAAAGATTGAATTTCCAACTAAGCAATATAGTTTCAGTATTAAAAAAAAAAGGTGGGACTACTTTTCAGTCCAAATTTGTGAGGACCAAAATCATAGAAGTTAAACATTTATCCATTCAAAATACATTGGGCATATAGTCTGTGCCAGGCAATGCAATAAATACTAGGTTAGATACAGAAATATCAAGAAGTTTCACATTTATAGGGCTAAAGAAGTGGAAAGGATTAAAAGTAACTCTGGGTTTATGTGAATTTACTTTTCACAATTTTCAATAGCATGTGCTTTTTAAGAACTATTATTAATATATCCAATCTGGTGTTCCAAATAAAGCAGACAACAATATGTAATTATTTCCACCATAGGTTGCCACTATAGTACAATTATTTTTAGAAGGAATTTAACAATGCATGTCGAAAGTCTCAAGAATGATTGTGGAATCAGAATCTAGGGATTACTCCCAAGGTAATAATTAAGTACACAGACAAGAATTTACATCTTTATCACAGAGAATAATATCATAAATATCTTAATAAAAGTTACTGGACAAATTGTGTTGGCAAAAATAGTGTAGAATATTATGTAAACATTAAAATTTTATTTTGTATGGGAATATTTTATTATATACTAAAATTATTAAAAACGTTAAAAATAAAGATGATATGATCACATTAAAAAAAATCCACACACATATAAGAGACGTTGTAAGAATAATGATTATCATTTCCTTTCTTTTGATCACCTATTTACCTAAGTATTTATATAGTTAAAAGCTTAATTGTGTATTAAAATGTAATTATTTTAGCCTTGTGTCAAAAATGAAAGTTTCTTTTTAGATGTTTAATATGAATTTTGCGATACTAAGATTTAACCAGAACAAGAAAGCATTTTGTGTGTGTGTGTGTGTGTGTGAGGAAGATTGGCCCTGAGCTAACATCTGTTACCAATCTTCCTCTTTTTGCTTGAGGAAGATTGTCCCTGAGCTAACACTTCCTCTGTTTTGCATGTGGGACGCCGCCACAGCTTGGCTTGATTAGCAGTGTGTATGTCCATGTCCAGGATCTGAACCCACAAATCCCAGGCCGCCAAGCAGAGCACATGAACTTAACCACTATGCCACCAGGCCAGGCCCCAAAATGAAACAGTTTTAAGTAAGGGCAAAGTTTAGGTAATGGGTCTGATCAATTTTGTTGTCTTCACTAGCAATATCTAATGCCCTGAACTTCCTGGCACTGAAGTCAGGAGAGGTCACCAAGCAGAATTTTCACTGAAAAGGAGAAACAAGAATTTTACAATAGAGGTCTGAAGTCATAATCCTCAAGCAAAACATAGGTAGTCCCCAGAGTTTTGAAGTACTTACATTTTAACAGCTGTCGTCACTGAATTAATATTATACAAATATTATGCAGATAACCCTAAACTTAATTTATTAGACCTTAAAACATAAAGGTCTTAAAAAAATATGTAAAACTTACATAATTAATTCAAATCTAAAATTAAGTATAAATTAAAAATGATCAAATTTGACAACAAAAGAAATAAATTCCAAATAGATTAAAAGTTATGCAGACTCAAAAGATATAACCCTTAGGGCAATAACAAACAGAGCACAAATAAAACCCAGAGTAGAGGAATATGCTAATAATGAAGACAGTAATTCTGTGAGTTATAAAAGACAAGTATATTTTATAATATAAAAATAAAATTTTCATATAGAAAAAGGTACCATAATTGCTGATTAGATACAGTGCAGTGGGGGAATCAAAGGAAAATCAAGATGTGAAATAAAGAGTAATGTAAGGAAAGTTTCTAGAAATTTGCCTAAAAATATGCAAATAGAACAAAGAGAGAAGTAAAGGAACTGGAGTTCTCAAACATATCAAAGTGCCAAAAAGAAAAAAATGGCAAAATTCATTAGAAATCATGGAGAAGCAAAGGAAAAAGTGAAATATCAAACAGCAATCAAACTGGTATGAGCAATGTAGCATCCAGTGAATAACAGTCGTTTGTGTTACTGGTAGAAACGTGAATTACTGTAACTATTTTGGGGAAAAAAAAGACAATCTATAAATTCTATTAAAATAAAAACAAAAACAAACAACAAAGCACAGCGCATGCCCAAAAAGTCTACTCCAGGGACTTTATCTTATAGGAATGAAAGAACCAAAATACAAAACTCTGTATAAAAGAGTGTTTGATTCATGGATGTCTAAAGTGGTCAAGCTTCCCTTGAAACACACTGTGCCAAACCTAAAAACAAAGACAGCAGGAGGGGAAAGGGATTGATAATCAGTGCAACATCTCACTATGGACATATACAGCATAAAATGAAATAATTAAAAAAAATTCATGAGGTATTTCTGATTGAGACCAATAAAATGCAGATGAATTTATAAAATGGAACCATATTTGAACACAGACACACAGACTACATTAACATACATTTTTTATGTGGACCTGACCTGAGTTTAGTGCATTTGGAGGGAGGAGAAATGAAATGTATCAATGAGAATAGCCTATAAATATTTTCAAAAAAAAGAGAGAAAACTTTGTGTGTCGATGGAAATGATCTATATCCGCACTGTCCATTATAGTCGCCACTAGTTACATGATATTTTTAAGGCACTATAAATGTGGCTAGTGGGACTGAAACACTAAATTTTAATTTAATTTAATTTAAAATACATTTTAAATAGCGACATTTGTTAATACCTAGATTATGCTACAGGAAAAAAATAAAATCATCCTCAGTGGCTTAAAATAACAGTATGTCTTTTTCACTTATGGTACATCTGTCTCAAGTACTTGTCTTTCTTAGAGAAGTAGACCTCTGTTTCAGATCTTTCTCACTCAAATATGCAAGTTAAAGAGGCATCCCTTATCTGGGTCAGTGGTACTCTATGGCAAGGGAATAACAGGATTTTAAATTGTGAACTGTCCCTTAAGTCTTCTCCAAATTGTGACGAATGTCATTTGCTCTCATATTCCATTTGCCAAAGCAAGAATAGAGAGAAGACCAATATTAGCATGTGCCTAGAGGAAGGCTTCTCAACCTTGGCACTATTGATATTTGGTCCACGTAATTCTTTTGTGGCAATGTCCTGCACATTACAGAATGTTTAACAGCATCTCCAGTCTCTACTTGCAAGATCCCCACACTCTCCCCCAAGTCTTGACAATCAAAAACATCTGCAGAATTTCCCAAATAACTCCTGGTGGCTCCTAGCTGAGAATAACTAACCTAGAAATAGTACTAAAAACAGGAATAGATACCACCTAGGGGGGAAAAGATGACAAAAAAATAATAAAATACATAATCCCATTTTTACTAAATTGTATATGTAATGTGGTATCAATATGTATAAAGATATTTATTTTAAAATCAGTTGGATCTATAGTTGATCTCTGAGCATATCTATGATATTGTTATATGTAACAGAGAAAGAAAAATTCTCACTTCAAAAAAGAATGATAGTTAATAAATTTAATAACATATTAAATGCTTATCTGTTTTTGTAAACAAAGAGCCAGAAACCAAGAGGAATATGAAAGAAAAGCGTTAAACAAAGAGTAAAATCTTGGAATTTACCAATCTCTTTAGGATTTAAAAACCTTATAGGAACAAGGGTTAAGGCCTTGAAACTACGTAAAATGGAACTGAGTTCCCACATAAAACAGGAATCATTGAAGAACACAGATATTAAAAATACAGGGTAGGAAATAAGTACAAGTGATGGTTAATTTTATGTGTCAGCTTGCCCAGGTTGCCAAGACACCTGGTTAAAAATTATTTCTGGGTGTGTCTGTGAGGGTGTTTCTGGAAAAGATTAGCATTAGAACTGGTGGACTGAGGAAAGCAGATCACCCTCCACAATGTCAGTAGATATCATCCAACATGTTGAGGACTCAAATAGAACAAAAACGCAGAGGAAAGTTGAATTCTCTCTTTCTGTCTGAATGGTTGAGTTGGACATCCATCTTCTTCTGCCTTTGACTGGGACTTGTGGTTCTCAGGCCTTTGGACCAGGACTGAAATTTACACCTCTGGCTTTCCTGAGTCTCCAGCTTGCAGAGGTCAGATAAGGGATTTATCAGCAAGGAAGATAAAAATTAGAGGATATTCTATACAAATCCATACTAATTAATTTGAAGTTAATTGTCATTTTAAATTATAGGAATATATATATATATATATATATATATATATACACACACACACACACACACACATACACACATATATCTCTCAATGAGTAAAAGAAATTGTAAAAATAATTTAATGGGAAATAATCAAAAGTGCCAAACTGAGTGTTTAATAGATAATTTATTTCTAAACTTCATTTTTTATTTTCTATTTAACTTGAATATTAGTTGAATATATATCTCATTATTTTTCTTCTAGTTCTAGACAATGTGAATTCTCTGTTGTTAGGATCAATTCATCTTTCCAGAGTACACATCTACTTGGTTGCCTCTAGTTCTTATCTTGAGCCGTGAGCCACCAGGTAGCCTCCAATTCCCACTATGCTCTGGTAGCAATAAGCACACGGCACATAGACCTTGGTTTCTAATGCCATTGCCAATAGGAGAAACAAGGTTCCTTACAGAAATGGCTGATTCTAGGGCTGAGGCAAGAAATAGACAAGATGACACAGTAGCATTCTGCAGTGCCATAAAATAAGAAAGTCCTCAAAAGCAAACAAACAAAACACACACAATTTTGGAGGATATGTCAGAGGGATATGCGAGTCAACTGAAAGAGCTTCCAATGGCCAAAACTAGAACAACTTGAGCAATAAAATAAATAGAGGAACAGTGGATAATAACCCAAAATATATATTTTTAAATGTATGACTCCATACTCATAAAAAATTATTGAATAAATAAATTAAAGAAGGAGCATAGATAAATCTTCCATGCAGAGGAATTCCAAATAATTTATGTATGTACTCTGCCCTCAAAGAGAGCATAACTGCTCACTCCTTAGATGTGAGCTAATAACATTCTTCCAAAGAATACAGTATAGAAAGAGTAAATTTACACTGGGGAAGCTTGACAAACACTACCTCAGCCAGTTCAGTAAGGTCAACCTCAACAGTGAAAAATCATAGTATGTAACGGATATAATGTGTTGACAATGACACTTTACCTCTGTGAACTTCTTTCCCCCAAAACAAATAACACAAGCTTAATCATGATAAAAAATGTCAGACGAATCCCAGCTGAGGGACATTCTACAAAAATACTTGACCAGTATATCTCAAAACTGTCACAGTCAACAAAAACAAGAAAAATCTGAGAAACTGTCACAGAACAGAGGAATCTAAGGAGACACGACAACTAAATGTACATAATGTCGTATCCTGAATGGGATCCTGGAACAGAAAAAGACATTAGGTTAAAAACTAAGGAAACCCAAATAAAATGTGTTAGTCAATAATAATGTATCAGCCTTTGTTTGTTAATTGGAACAAAAGTGCCATACTAATGTGAGGTGTTAGCAATAGGCGAATTAGGTGGGGTATGGGGTGTACTAGAACTCCTGGACTCTCTTTACAATTTTCCTGTAAATCTAAAACAATTCTAAAAAATTAAATTTATTTAAAAATTATTATTAAAGATGATCTCAAAACATCATTTTGAAACTATTTGGTCACTAGCCCCTATGAGTTAAGTAATTCAAATTTGAATATATATACATTTTATTAGGAAAAATAACCAAACATTGTTGTTTAATTTGTTTTGTTAAAAATTAGTAAAAATTTTATTTCTAAGTAAAGTAACGCATTTGTGTAACTAACAAGTAATTTAGTCTTGCTCACTTTTCTAACTACGTGTGTGGTTTAAAAGAGCAGCTAAATAATAACACTCTGACTCTAAGGAAATAGTGTTATGGGGATTTGTACCTGAACATACATTACAGATGTGTATATGTATATAACATAACATAACATAACATGACATAACATAACATAACATAACATAATATAATATAATATAATATATGATATAATATATTACATATAATTTACATATAGTAGAAAGAAGAATATATAAACTTTGACACACACTGTAGCTACTATTTTTGGTGTATTAAATTCATTAATTTTCATATGATTCCCTAAAGACAAAGTTATTTCTCCAATTGTCTTCCGATAGATTCCCACTCAGTGTTCCAGAAAGGATTAGGTTTGTGTTCTGTATGTGTTGGCTGGAATGAATCAGTGGAAGATTATATGGATTTGTATCACCTCTAACATTTTCATAGACGAATAAACTGAAATCTGGGTTAATTAATTTCCATAGAGAATACTGTTAGAATCTGTGTATTCTCCTCTTTGGGAAGATATAAAGTTTGAGGATATAGTAGAGGAAAGGACTAGTAGATGCCATTTATATTTTTGCCTATTGAACTCACCATAAATTTCTTATTTTTAATTCAGTGATTCAGCGTAAACAGGATAAGGATAATTGAGATCATTCTTCTAATCAACCATCTCTAACACAGATGATAATATTTATAGTAAAATTATCGCTACCTTAAAATTGAGCCCCTTAGTAACAATATAAAGATATTTTCAGCCCATAAAGTTGTTATCATCATCTTTGGAACAATTAGTAACTTGTTTAATGTGCGAAAGTGCTTCTTCACTATCCATCATCAAACAACAATGTCTTTTGTGGTGGACCTCCAAAACATTAAACCTTGCGTGGAATATTAAAGTTTAAAGAGAGAGAATATAACTATCGATTTTTACAAAAATGAAATCATTAGTGTGCTACTTCATATGATATAGTGATAATGAATATCAAGATATTACAATTCCATTTTTTATTGCTTCTTCACTTCTTATTTTAATAGCAATTTTTTATCAAAGACTTTATTATATTTATTCTGGAGTCTTATAACCATTAGAAAACTCTTCTAACTTGTTCAGAAGGAACGTCACCCCAAGTCCTTGAAGCAATAATCATGCCGCTGCTGCGTCCTGATAGCTGTAGTTTTGGATTGTACTGGTGTGATGATATGTAAATGATGTGTTGTTTCAAAGTGTCTGCAAAAGCATTTCAGACAAAGATAAGCTTGAGGTCGAAGGTTAAATATGAGATTAAACTGAATAACCTCAATTGAGACTGAAATGCTGACAATAGCAATACAGAACCATCCTTGGGTTGACCTTGGCAACCTAGGCAGCCTACAAGCCCATAATGATCTTAATGAGTAAGCAGTTAAAGAGATAAAAATGTGCTAACAATTTGGCAATGAGCTCTTAAGCAAAATCATATGGAGTAGTGGATATCACAAAAGAATCCTGAGATATTTAATATCTTTCTATATTTGTTAAATTGCATGGATATTTCCTGCATTTGCCTACAGATTAGGTGAAAAAAGTTTTGCGTCATTGCTAGATGGAACAGTAATTGCACGTGTGTTAGTGTATATATTGTTTTGTGCTAGGGTTTCTATGTTTTATTATGCTATACTGTACTCAGATATAAAGTTTCTTAGATAATAAGGATAATCTTCTATAGAGTGAGTAAATAGTTACAATAAAATGAGATAACATATAGCTAAATATTTTAACAAGGGTAAAAGACACCAAAAAAGCTGAATAATCTGAGTAGGAATTTGAAAACTAGGTATCAAATGATAAACAGCATGCAATTTTGGCCATAAGTAACTCACATTTATTTGAATGGGGGAGATAGAGAGGCAGGCAGTTACAATATAGATTTGTATGTACTAATCTTAGAATGTCATAGATGAACTGTATATAGGTAACTCACATGTAAGAAAGAGTCTAGAAACTGAAACACTTTCTGGGTCTTTTATCTCTGGATCAGGGAACCTGAGAGGGGCACCATGTGATGTTTCACAAAATATTTCCAACCTAGCACATGGAGAGAGTTTCCGGAACCTCTCGAAACAAAGGGATTATTATATAAACGGAAAGAGGTACTTAATTGTGCTTTATTTATGGTGAATCCCTTCACAACCTATAGAAAACTACTGCACCTACAGCAGTATTTCTCAGAAGGTAGAAGAAATATGCAATATCATTTGAGGAAATCAACTGTGGTAAAAGCAGAACTGGTGAACAAAAGGGAAATAAAACAGAAGATGTGAAAAAGTGTGAGATCTTTGGGGCCAGGGGGAAATGGATGGAAACAGGGAGGATTAGATTCCTGGTAACAAAACTAGCATTGTGCTAAGAGGGAAAAAATTGCAATTGACTCCTCTGCATTTCCCAGTTGAGTTATGATTTGGGAAAGGAATAAATTCTTTGTACCTGTAGTTTAGATGCATTGATAGACTTTCTATCTCTAATCACATTTCTTCCCAAAAGCTACGGCTACTTTAAAATTAATTCACTCTTCCTTGATTGACCTGAGTTATGTTTTTTTACTGATTGTTGACAGTTCACAGGATTCAAGTTAAATGTGTGGATATTCGGTGCTCTCTTTTGGGCTTTTATTCTGTGTGTGTTCTTCTCATATTGAAATTTCTCTCTAACTGGAACTGATAAATCTCCAGTCTTCTTTTCCAGGGCCATTTCCCCTACTTCCTATCAATCAGGTACTTAATTCAAAGGCCCTGGAATGTTTCCTCTGGACTATTATGACCATCTATGCTGCTCCAGTCTCCCTTACATCTCACATCCCACACCTGCTATATCATTAAGGGTTGCATGTTTATTTCCCCTAGAGTTCATCTAAGATCATCATATTTCCTTATACAGACACATACAAAGGTTTCATATCGTTACACTATATAAAATGCATGTGAATTGTATGTTATCCTCAAAATGTTAGTTGACTTAACTTCATCTAGTTTCTAGAGAGAATTTTTATTTTATTTGTAAAATTAATTTACTCTTTAGTTTTCCAAAATTGAAAGCTTTCTTAGAGCATGATAAGAGCAATTAACATTGTTGCTGATAGTCTTTTCAACAAATTGTTAACTGCTTAGCATTTCTTTCAATACTAGGAGACAATAATTAAAAGTTGGGCAAGCTTCTGCTGACAGCAACTTTCAAATCTCTTTCCCTTAGATGTGATGCATCAATATGCGTTAACATATTTTTAAAAGAAAAAAGGATTTTAGAGAAGCTCTCTTAAATTGAAAGAGATAACTCTGTCAAAATGGAAATATGTAGTCTTTAGCATTTTACATAATGAAAAAGAATACAGTTCAAATTTTATTCAAGAGTTTTTTTTGTGAGAATTTATGAAAATGCAGGTCCGTGTCTAGACACTACTGGAGACTTGATATCGAATGTTTGAACAATGACTAGTTTCTGCCTAAAATAAGCATATCCTCTAGTTGAGAAATACAAGAGGCACAAACATGATCATACTGCACAGCATAACATGGTGTCCTATCAGGAGCACTAATTGCTATATCAGTTTAAAAGCAAAACGTGAGATCACATCAAAGCTGTAAACTGTGAAACTTGTGATGGATTTGGAATGGTCTATAATATGTTGATAGAAAAAAATGAGATGGATATGGACAGAAGAGAGAATAAAAATAACAAAAGTATAGAAATTAGAAAATGGGAACATGTTTGGGAATGGTTTTCACAACTGTACAAGAAAAGTTTAGGAATTTAGGAAGGAGGGTTGTTTCACGTCAGATGGCAAGAGGGAGAGTCAATTTATAATCCATTTGCAAGGCATGAGAAATAAGTCTTTCATAATTATAGACATGAATATAATATGATCAGAGATGTAGTTTTTGAAAATATAATGACCAATGTTCACAAATTGAGTGATACTAGAGGTGAAGAACACAATGAAAACTACAGTAATACAGGGAAGAGGAAATCAGTATAAAAAGTAGCATCAGGAAAGCCAAGTTATGGAGGTTTGACTAAACACGACTAAAATAAAATGACTATTTTTCTCTCACTCAATTTAGATTATGAAGTGAGGCAGTTACACAAGTTTGAGCACACATAAAAGTACCTATTCTGACATCACTTTTGTACATAGACTGCTTTCTAGCAAATAGATAAATTATTCAGTTTATTTGGAAATAAAGTTCATTAAGTTTTCTATTTTGGTTGGAAAATGGGACATTGATGCTATATTGTGGTGTATCTGATGCTAAGAAGATAAATTTGGAGCAAGAGAATAGGAGCCCCTGACGTAGACTCTCCCCTGACACTAATATCTAGAACTCAGTTTGGCAGGGAGCTGGCCTGGCATCGTGGCCACACATGGTGTTCTACTGTTGAGCAAAAATAATCTCACAGGACACCAACATCAGACGAGATAACTCTGGGACCGTCGTGAAGGGAGATGAAACACAAGACTGCTTCATAATCTTGACTAAGTGCAAACAAAACCAGGTCACTGTGCAAAGCACAAAAGCATCACATTCCCCTCGCCCCGTGAACGTGACTGCTTCTTCTTTACCAACTGCAGTTTTATCTTCTCTTTATTTAATAATGCTATGTTCTTAGAAATCCTCCAAATTGTTCTTTGTGAACTTATACATAAACAGGTTGTGTCTCGATGGGGAGTAAGGAAAAGTCTAGGCCATATTCTTATATGTGTCTTGGGGGTACAATTGAGGGAGAGAGCCTCTGTTTTCATAATCTGACCTCATTCTCCATTTCTCCCCATTGTCATGTATTCTCAGATTCTTAGTGAACTCTGAATACCACAGCCATAAAAATTACACTTAAGGAAGGAGGCTGGTCAAACATGATAAGGATAGATGAGTGGGGTAGTGTGGTCGGAGAAAAATGGAACACCTGAAGATTTCATAGGACAAATTGGGAAAAGTCAGTAGTTTTTTCCAAGAAACCTTCATTATTGTATTTCTTGGAAGGTATTAAGAATTTTAGGTTTTGAGAGTTATAGAAAAGGATGTAGGGGCAGCAAGGCTGAGTTCCCAGGAGTCGATTTGAATTCAGTAAGAGGAGTGGGAGGAAGTCTTACAAAGTCACAGTGGGAGATGTTTAGTCCTTTAGGATCTTCCCCAGTAGATAATTTTCAGGGGCCGCACAGCCCACCTGTACTTATTACTATCAGTCTCACCCTGGCTGTTCTCAAGCAGTGCCTTGACATGATGTCTCAGTTTTCTCTTGACTTTTTTCTTGCCTTGAGTTAGTGATCTTCTAAGGGCAAAAATGGTGACACAAATGAACACAGCCATCAATCCATTTCCTGCCTGTGGCCACAGCAGATAGTCATTTTTTGTGATCATTTTCTCCACACTGGGACACAACCACCTTCTGTTTCCTCAAATCTCTCTTGCGTTTTTCATATTACTACTGAGCAAGGGCCTCCATTATTGCATCCCCAGAGCCAGCATAGGCGGCAGAAACCAGCTGGTGATGCCTGCTTTCTGGGATTGTCAACTTTTTTCCAAGTTGAGATTTTGAGTAAATATTTATTGACCCTTTATTCTCTCTTTCTGTCTTTGTTCGTTTGTTTAGTACAGGTTTGGAAAAGCACAGAAACTTCAGCAAGAGTGGTATTTATTAATTCCTAAGTCTTTAACAGCTTGGTACATAATGCCATATTTTTCTTTTTCATAATGTTGAGAGAAGATTTATCGATTTCTTTAGCTCCAGTTTAGAAGAAAATAGAGCATAATCTGGATGTTTCATAGCAGGTTCTCCACAATTATTTATAGGACCTTTGTTCCTTGGGTACTTCTTATCTCCTTTTTTTAATCACCTACCCATTCAAAATCTCCAATTTCTTTTCAGTTTGATTATATTATTCAATCCTCTATTTAGTATACACATATCCACATGCTCTCAATCCTTCTCTCTCACACAAAAATATACACACACACAACCACTCAAGAAAAGGTAAATCTTTAAGTAGTCTGCTCAACACTAGAAGTGAATATTAAAGTAAATCTATGTAATATAACATATATAAATGAATATATATGATTTCAAAAAGTGTAAAACCTCAGCACGATAAGTTTAGTAACATTTTGCATGTCACTCTGATCAAATAAAATAAGTTCGTTTTACTTTTTAATCAAATACAGTACAAGAAACTCAATTTTTCTAATATTAACATGCAGAATGTCAGCAACATAATTTGTTTTAATATTATGAGGCTACATACTTTGATTAGTTGAAGGTGATTTATAGAGCAAAATATGTTATTTACTTCTTGAACACATAGTTACAGGAACATGACTCATTTCTAATTTCAAATCCACTAGTATGATCATTCTTTCTTTGACAATGACTTCCTATTTGTTTCTCAGCAGTGTAAGGTGTTAACTTTAATTTAAAAATTGGTATTGGAGCCTACGTATTCTTTTTTTTCTTACAGCATCAAAATCCTCTGAAAATTTCCATAGACAATTAATTGCCTTTAAAATATGAGTTGAAAATGCCAGTATTTAGACATTCATGAAGTATAATTAAGGGCAAAAGGTTGAAAAAATTCACAGAAACACACAGTAATATCACTTTAACATTTTAACACAAGTATACTCCTCTAAATATAATTCTGTCACATAATTTTTTACACCTATATAAATAGCTTAATAAATCATGTTAAGAAATGGAGATGAAATTTAAAAAAATAACGCCTTGTTTTATTAATTAGCAAAAATCAAATAATCAAAAACAAAAGCAATGAACTTTACAAGTACACCACTTTCTACAACAAAGAAAAATAACACTTTCAAGAAATTAAAGATTTGTAAGAATATTAATAATGTACTTTGTTTAAACAGATTTATTGCATAGTTTTTATAAGAGTTTCAGAATTTCTCCAGATTTAAATGTCAAAATACTAACTCCCCAAATTTGTAACATTATGTATCGTATTTCATTCTGGAAGAAAATATTGCCTGGTCTCAGGGATAGTTACTTACTGCTTGGATACTTTATAATAACCTTCTATATGAAGCATTAGCACTATTGTTTCCATTCAGGCAGTTAAAATAATTTTCCCAGAATATAGTAGGGTACCAAATGTGTGGAAACCTTATAGTTAAATGGAATCAAATCAGACAGTATAAATTTCCCAGACCATAAAATCTATGAAGACAGGAGGCAACTGATTTAACTCGCAAGATGCTAATTTACAGATTTAATTATTCATTTATGTTTTATATTAAAACAAATTTTGAGTAAACAGTGTAAAGCACTTTTTCTAGGGACAATCTTATGCTGGTCGTAATAAAAGTAATAGTCTTTTACTGGTAGTTGCATTATTCTGTTAGTCACCATATATTCTTAATTAGATCCTATACTTAATAGGAATCTACTTAGCTTTCTTTTATTTCTTAATTATAAGGGACTATTTATCAAATGTCCTAAATCATGGTTTAAGAGTATGAAAAACATGGCAATTGAGTCACAATTGTTTTGCTTCCAGAAAGAGTACCAAAAGGGACATTTTCTATTTGATCTGTTTGGAATTATATTGTTGCAAAAATAAGTATGTAAGTTTCAGATAAAGAGACATTCTACTCTTCAAATTGCAAGAGTAATAATGGATAGCAATATTTTAAATTATTCTTCTATATATATTTCCCATTTGACAATCCTATTCCCGTTAAATTAACTAATCACCTTCCTGGGGTGAGAATGTCATGCTTCAAATATGGGTTGATTAAAGATTAGTATCCCTGGTAGTTGGTCACCTGTTTCATCATTAGAGTTCAAGGGCTGTGGCTGCTCAGATGAATGAACACTGCAAATAATTCTGAATATTTTAAATGCATGATTTGTTTCCCTGCTCTCCATGGGTCTGAAATTGACCAGTATGCTTACACAGATTTTTTTTCCTTGGTACCATTCTCATATACTATTACTTTGTACACTTAGAAAAAATATAGTCAAAACTATTTTGACTGTTAACTATTTTGAATTTTAATTTAAAATTAGACCATAGAGACTTATTTTCCTTTTACTTTCACAAGTAAATATATTTTTGAAAATGTGTTTATAAGTTAGATAATCAAAAACAGTAGCACTCTCATGTATCACAAAATTATTTTTCTGGAAAGTAACTTGAGAAATGATCTACTTGTCCTCTTTTCTCATTAACAATAAATATTTAAATCATCTCAGAAAACCATATTTTAAAACCTTGGGGAAAAGAAATACTATGTATAAATTTTTTTAACCATTGCTGTCCTTTGTATAATTACCTTAATGTTTTAAGAAATCGATGATGAAAATATTAAAAAAACAGATTTGAAAGGCGTTGTGTTGATATTTATTTCCCAACATCCTAAATATCCGCACTGAACCAAAAGTGTCTGAATAACAGGTGGGAGTTCTGGTATCCTGCCTTTCCAACTTCCTACTAAGAGGAGAATTCAAGAAGCCACATTAACTCTTTCAAGCTACGTGAGTTACCATTTGGCCCACTTCTGAAAGAGTCTGTTAGACCCTGAGGTGTGGTAATAAATCAACTGCTTCCCGGGAAGGCTCAATATATTTGTCTGCCTTCCTAAGTACCTAGGTAACCCACAGTGAGGAACTTTGCAGTAAAATTGCCCCATTTTTCTAATTATTTTGGTAGTAGCTGCTATGTAATTACTCAGTACTCATTTGAAACTCAGTAAAACCAAAGAAAACATGAAGTAGTAAATTCTGAGACAGAATTAGATGAGTCCCCACTGTGGTGAAAGTGAAAGCATATGACCTTCAGGAGCGAGAGCATATTTTGAAGCATCTGTTCTAATAGTTGATGTAAAAAAGTAAAAAAATAGAATAATTGCCCAAAATTGATCCTTGATATGTTGAAAAGATCTAAAAGTTATTTACTTTACAATTATAATTATTAGCTGTATCTGCAATAATGTTTAAATAAAAAGTAATCTCCAAAAGCTGAGATAAACTTTAGATCAACATCTAAAATATAAATAAGGCAATTGAATCACGAAATGATTGGCATTATAGGGAAACTTCATTGCAAGAGGCAAGGCATGGGATGTGAAGTCATAATTAGTCATTGTGTATGTCATTTCTCATGATCATGAGTGGTGAGGGGCATAACTGTCCTAGATGGTCTTAGATGTAAAAGTAGGTTTCCGCTAATTTTGAGGGTACATGTGTATGACAAAACTGCTTAGAACAATTAAAACCATACCAGTCCCTCAATCCAATTTCCCAGCCCCCCAAAATCTTCTGGAAAATATATCATGTTTTCATTGTAGCTTTGTGTTATGAATTGAATTGTGTCCCTCACAAAAAAGATACATTGAAGTCCTAATCCCCAGTACCACAGAATGTGACCTTGTTTGGAAATAGGGTCTTTACAGAGGTAATCAAGTTAAAATGAGGTCATTAGGATGGGCTCTAGTCCAATATGACTGGTGTCTTTCAAAAGGGGGAATTTGGACACAGAGACATGCAAAGAGTGAAGACAATGTGAAGACACACAGGAAGAAGATGGCCATGTGACTGGAGAGATGTGTCTATAAGCCGAGGCCCACCAAGGATTGCTGGCAAATACCAGAAGCTAGAAGATGCAAGGAAGGATTGTCCCCTAGAGCCATCAGAGAGAATGTGGCCCTAATGACACCTTGATTTGGGTCTCCCAGGCTCTAGATAATTGCACAATAAATTTCTGAAATTTTAAGCCACAAGTTTTTGGTACTTTGTTACGGCAGCCCTAGGAAACTAATTAACTTTGCATTTAACCTGTGGATCTCACCATAGATCACTGGAGTAAACATAGTTCAATTTGAGAAATATTCACTAAAATGGATTAGCCAGGGACAACATATTAAAGAAGGAGATGGTGAAGCAGAAGAAAGAGAAGCATCAGTCACCACAACATCAAAAGGCTTCACAAAAGAAAACCTGCAGAACAAACTCTTCAGGATTAAAAGGCGTATAATGCACTGAAATAGACTAAGAAATAATGTTCAGAAATGTAGAAGAAACATAGATTATATTAAATGAAAGAGTGGACTCGGAAGTACTGAACCATAAGAAATAACCGAAAAGAAAGCATAGGGATGGAAGAGAGGCTTGGACTTCTCAGTTGTATGATCACATTTTAAGTCAAGAGGAGCTTTGTCGCTGACTGGTGGAACGGAACCATGTTACATTTATTTCAGCATGGAAACAGAAGTAAGGAAATAAATACCTGACGGGATGTCTTTTCTTTTCCTTTTTGATAAATCTGTTATTATTCATTCAGCTGGGGTTCTAAAACCAATACACATACATTTACTCTTTTGGATCCTCTCAGTTATTTTATTTTGATTTTTTTTTTTCGGTGAGGAAGAGCTAACATTTATTGCCAATCCTCCTCTTTTTGCTGAGGAAGATTGGCCCTGGGCTAACATCTGTGCCCATCTTCCTCTACTTTATGTGTGGGGCACCGGCCACAGCATGGCTTGATAAGCAGTGTGTAGGTCTGCGCCCGGGATCCAAACCTGTGAACCCCAGACCACCGAAGCAGAGCATGCAAACTTAACCACTACACCATCAGGTCAGCCCCTTATTTTGATTTTTAAATGAATATGATTAATTACCTGTATATAACTTCATTAATATGTTCAAAATTTATTTGGTACATTACTTTTTTCAAAATATTCAAAGTATATCAGACATTAATCATTATTTTCAAAGAAATATTTACTTACTTTCAAATTGTTGACTGATCTAGACAACTTTAGACGCTACAGTAGTCCTATGTAACTTGAACCCAAGTGTTTCCAACAATAGATAAGCTGAAAATGTCAGCATCCCAGCAAGAAACATGGCACCGTTCAAAAAAGGGGGTGATTGTAGATAGTTTAATAGATAGAAAGCATTCTATACAAGATATAAGAAGGTTAAGAAAACATAGGATTAAGATTGATGAGAAGGAAGGAAGAAAGAAGAATAGAAAAATGTCTTTATTACTCTTGGGCCTGAAATACAGAGGTAGAATGAAGTTGTCCATAACATGTTAGAGCTGAAAGTACAGTAGAGGGCTGCAAAACAGCCCCTGTGGCATTAGATAGAAGGAGCAGCCACTGCCACGTGGTGCCCCAACTCAGAGAGGAACCCAGGTACCACCTATTGTGATCTTTCTCTTCTTCTGTCTCCCATTAGCTGAGCACAACCAAATCCAGAAAGCAAGGTAGCTCAGTAGCACAGAGGTCAGTCTTCTGGATGTCAATGCCAAGGATGATTGAAAATGCATGGTGAAAACAGAATAAATAAATAATATAAATATAAACATATATCATATAAGATTGTCTTTTTTCCACATAAATAAATAAGCAAGTGGTGCTAGCTATATGAATTACTCAGAACAAAAGTTATAGTAGAATCTGTCTGAATATTCATTAGCTAAATAGTATAGGATTATTTGAAAGGGGCAGGTAAAAAAAATTGTAAAATATAGCCCTAATTCTTAGAGTATACTTTGAATTTAGATGTTGTAAAAATAATATAGGGTACATTAAAATCTAGTTTTGCATAAGGAAAATTTCTAATAGAAAATGATTAAACTTTAACTGGAAGTTAATTGTAGTATTATTTATATTAATATTATTTATATTTACACTGTTATTAATTATCAATTAAAAATTCATTTAGCATACATGTGATAAGAAATTTGAGTCCCTAGTCAGAACTTTTAGGTTTCCCTTCCCTTAGCTTCCAGAAAAGTACACCAGATATATGCAAAACAGAATTAATAGTTTAAAAGAAAAATATCTTGAAGAAAATTCAGTTCAACTCAGTAGATTTGTATTAAAAATGAAAAGCTGTCACACGATGTTTAAACTATGGCTAGCATGGGAAAAGTAAAATATCTTAAAAATCTGATTGCCCCGGCTAGCCCGGTGGCACAGTGGCTAAGTGCGCACGCTCTACTTCCGCAGCCCGGGGTTCGCAGGTTCAGATCCTGGGCATGGACCTAGGTACCGCTCATCAAGCCATGCTGTGGCAGCATCCCATAAAAGTAGAGGAAGATGGGCACAGATGTTAGCTCAGGGCTAATCTTCTCAGCAAAAAAGAAGTTGATTGGCATCAGATATTAGCTCAGGGTTGCTCTTTCTCACACACACACAAAAAATTTGGTTGCCACAAGCTATTTTAATTATAAATTAAATAAAAATAATTCAAATTTCTGGCTCTTCAAATTTAGAGAAAATACTTAAAATAATAATTGTACCTCAGCATGAAATATATCTTGTAATATGTTGTCTTCTCTGTTATCCCTTTGAAAATGTATTCTCTCAATTTTAAAGAAATGTTTATGTATAGTCTTAATAGTCTTGTACATGATATATTTCATGATTATAATCATCCTTAATCATATATAGCATATATAATATTTATTATGTATAAATATTTATCATTTTTATTGAAACTCTAAAGCTGTTGCTGCTCTTCTAGTAATCTTCTCCCATTCAGAGGAATCATCTATCCTTTTTACAAGTGTAGAGTCAAAGAATTAAGCATTCAGAAAAGAGTTTGAAAACTCAAGCCATCCTTTTCTTATTTCATCTTTCTCTCCCTATTTATGAATAATTCTTTCCTTATTTACTTTTGAAATATTTAAACTGAAGATGTCTATATTATGATCTCAATATGTTATTGAGAAAGAGCTCCCTTCATGATGCTGGAAATGCTTCTGTGTGTGTTACTAAGGAAGAATTGCTGAACTTCATTGGATAAAGCTCACTTAGTAGCATGCACGCGTGGTGTGAGAAGGACCCCCTCATAGATATTATTTCAATCCAATTAATTTTCTCTTGACATATTCATCGAGTCTCAATCTCATAGACTTGGATCTAGTATGAGTAAAGTAATACCAGATGAGTAAATTATTAAGTGCATCAAAGTTATCAGGCCATCATTTATCCATATGTTAATCTTTCAACAGAAATTTGCTGGTATTGAGAAAATGTGTTCATTTATATGTAAGCTCTTTTTCACTGAGCCAGCTATTCAAGAACAAGTTGTTATTAAAGGAAGGAATTAGACCAGTGGGATGAGCATTTATCATTTAAGAAGAGTAGAACTTAATGATACACCATGAGGAGAAAGAGAGTCTCTAAGGGCAAAGGAGGGAGGATGAAAAGAGGAGAAACATTTTTCACGTTTCAGTATTTTTTTTTATCTGTAAAATGCCATGAACAAATATTTTGAGAAAATTATATGGTACAATACATTTAAAATCTTTATAATAGTGGCTACATTTTTTTTAAATGTGGTTTTGCTCACATTATAGACTTTTCTAGTAGAAAACAGAATTTTCCATGACATAACTTTTCTTCAGGTGAAGAATATCATAGAGTGTCTTCCAAATTAGTATCTGTAACCCAATTACATTTTTTGATTTAAGTAAAATGTGTTATGTAGAAATGTAAAAACACATTCTTCCTATTTTGAAGCCATATTATTTATAATATGAACTAAACATAAGTGAAGAATCCTGGGACAAATATCTCAGACAGAAAGAACCCCAGAAAGCAAGATCAACATTTTGGGGCACTTCTTTCCAATTTCAAAAGCAGTGACTGAGACACTGAGGAGTAAACAGATATTTTGGCAGATTTGTCAGGGCAAAATTATAGATCAGAGTCCATCAGAGAGGAAGAGACCTGCTAAGCTTCCCCAGCTTTCAGCTGGAACTCTGAAAGGCTACACTCTAGGAATGAATCTAAACATGAAATAGAACATCCTTCCCAAGATTTTAAGCCCAGCTTCCAGAGAATAGAATTCCTGACTGGATTAAATTGGTCTGAGATTACAACTGTATCTAACTCAGTGGCTCTCTACTACTGGACTCAGGATATCTTTTATATTCTTAAACATTATTGAAGACTCCAAAGAGTTTTGCTTATGTGATTTATATCTATTGAAATTTATCATATTAGAAATTACAATAGAATTTTTTAAATATATAATTATTAATTTATTTACACATAGCAAAACCCAAAACATGTAACGTAAATAACATACTTTATGAAAAAGATATTTTCAAGAAACAAATGAGAAGCATTGTGTTGTTTTATATTTATTGAAATATCTTTAAAGTCTGGTGTAATAGAAGACTGCTATACTATCATAGTCGCTTCTGCATTTGATCTGTTGTGAAATCACGTCACATAACTTCAGGAAAATGTCACTGGGCACTCGTGAAATAACGAGTGTAAAAAAGTCAAATAACGTCTTAGTATTATTGTGAAAATCATTTTGGCCCAGTGGACTCCTGACATTTATCTGGATCCCCAACCCATCTGGGTTTCCCAACCACATTTTGAGAATCTTGCTCTAATTTACCTGCCTCACAATAGCAAACATAGTTAATCTCTAGAACAGTGCTTCTCAACATTTTTTCTCCATTATCATCCTGCTAAGTAGCATTTTTTGATATATTTTTGCTAGTCACACTCCTCTCATGAAATTAATAACTAAGGAAAAATATTTTGTTGGGTAATGTTGAGCTTTCAAGAGCCAAAATCATTGTAACACCTAATGTTTTTTTTTCACACTTCAAGAGGTGATATTGCCAAGTTTAGATTGTATACTCTAAAGTCATCATCATTCAGAGTCTCAGATCATATCTTCATTTTTTTAATATCCAAAATATGATTGGAAGATAGAAGATAGATGATGATGATGATGGTGACAGATGATTGATGATAGATAGATAGATAGGTAGATAGATAGATAGATAGATAATAGACAGATAAGTAGATAAATAGATATACAGGTAGACAAAATAGAAATAGACCCCCAGAAGATCCAGTTAGCAGAGTAATCAAACTTTAAAAGATATAGACTTTAAAAGTATAGAGATTAATTTGTTCAATAATGGAAAACAATATTGTAGATTTTCATGGAAAGATAAAAGCTATAAAATTAAACAAAAATGACTTTCATATCTAGGTATGATTGAAACAGCAGTTCTGTGAAAAACAACCAGCAAGGACTATTTAAAAAATGTGACAGAGATGAGGATGATTTTTTAATTTAAATTTTTTTAACTTTTATTTTTAAAAAATTTTTACAGGTTTATTGAAGTATAATTAATATACAAAAGTGCATTAAATACAAATGTATTTAATGAATTCAGTTTGATGAGTTTGGACACATGCCTACTCCCTTGATACCATCACCACAATCAAGACAATCAAGGCAACAAACATATCCATCACCTCTAAAAGTTTCCTTTGTCCCTTTTTTTGTGGTAAAAATACTTAGCATGAGAACTGCCTTCTTAAATTTTTAAGTGCACAACACCGAGTTATTTACTATAGGTACTAGGTTATAAAGGAGATCTTTAGAGCTTATTCATCTTGTATAACTATGACTCTATACTCATTAAGCAACAACTTACCATTTCTCTCCTTCCCTTGTTTCCTGGCAACCATCATTCTATTTTCTGCTTCTATAAGTTTGACTATTTTAGACACTGCATATAAGTGGAATCATGCAGTATTTGTCCTTCTGTTTCTGACTTATTTCACTTAGCATAATGTCTTCCAGGTCCATCCATGTTGCTGCAAATGGCAGGATTTCTTTCTTTTTTAAAGCTGAATAATATTCCATTGTCTGAGTATATCACATTTTCTTTATCCATTAATCTATCGATGAACATTTCAGTTGTTTATATATCTTGGCTATTGTAAATAATGCCACAACAAACATGGGAGTGCAGATATCTCTTTGAGATCCTGATTTCAATTCTTTTAGATATCTAGGAGTGGGATTGCTGGACTATATAGTAGTTCTATTTTAATTTTTGAGGAATTTCCATATTGTTTTCATGGATATGACACCAAAAGCACAGGGAAAAAAGCAAAAATAAACAAATGAGACTAAATGATCTAAAAGGCTTCTTCACAGCAAAGGATCCAGTTGACAGAGTGAAAGAGCAACCTGCACAATGGGAGAAAATATTTGCAAACCATATATCTGATAGAGGGTTAATTTCTAAAATATATAAGGAATTGCTACAACTCAATAGCAAAATAATAATAATAGTCCAATAAAAAAATGAACAAAGGACTTTAATAGACATTTCTCCAAAGAAGACATACAAACGGTCAATGGGTTTGATACATGGTGCTCAACATCCCTAATCATCAGGAGAATGCAAATTAAAATCACAATGAGATATCACCTCACACAGGTGTTAGAATGGCTGTTACCAAAACAAAAACAAAAATAAAAAACAGGTGCTGACAAGGATGTGGAGAAATTAAAATCCTTGTACACTGTTGGTGGGAATACAAAATGATGCGTTTACTGTGGATAACGCTTTTTTAAAAAACTTTAAATTTTGAAATAATTATAGATTCATATAAGTTGCAAAATTATGAAGGGATGCCCTATATGCTTTTCCCCCAGTTTCCCCAAATGGTAATATCTTGCATAATTAGAAATCAATACAATCAGGGAATTGCCATTGGTGCAATACCCTGAGATTATTCAGATTTCACGTTTGCATGCAATCATTTATAAACACAAATGTGTGCATATTGTCCTATGTAATTTTATCATGTGTAGATTCATGTAACCAACACCACAATCAAGATACAAATCTATTCCATTAATGGAAGGCTCCCTCTTGCTTGCCTTTTATCTCCACAACTTCTCACCCCTCATCCCTAACCTCTCGCAATTCCTAATCCCTACAGTTTTTTACTTCAAAATGTTATATATAAGGAATTAAACAATATGTAACCTTTGAGACTGGCTTTTTTCACTGAGTGCAATTCCCTTGAGTTCACATTGATGTTTTGGAATTTTAGTTTCTCTCTTGTCATTTGCCAAACCATGACACAGTGCAAAGGGCTGAGAATTAAAGTTTTGTCCAGAGGAGAGCTAAATAGGGAGTAAATAAAATAGCGGAGTATTTTGCGGCCTAACGTAGAGACAAAATTGGACCCCAGGAGGGATAAGATCCTGATGAGAACTATGTAGTGGATAATAACAGCCTGCCATAGCTGGTTTTCCCCTACAGAACTTTGCTCAAGTTGCGTGGGGCAGAAGCAGCAGCTATGTAGAGAGCTTCTGAGAATTAGAGCAAGTAGTTAGCAGTCAATACTGTAGCAGTTCTGAGGAAACAACTGTTAGAATTCAAGACTATCAGAGGTGAGAAGATAGTGGATAACACTCAATAAACCTCTTAGGGAAGGCCATGAGAGCTATGCGTAGGAGCAGAGGCAAAAAGAAGTTGAGAGAGACTTACCAAAGCTACAATTTAGGTCTGAATATAATCTATCCCTAATTTAATCAAAATAATCAGTCCTTATTTTATCTGCATACATAGCAGAAGAAAAATGTGAATAAATATAAGTTCCAACATCCATTTAAAAAAAATCACTCGCCATGCTAAGAGCAAGAACCATATTTTTCAAAAAATAATAAGATAAAAAGAAATAGAAGCAGACCTACAGTTGATATAGCTTTTGGAGTTAGCAGGTAAGGTCATAATGTATTTAATTTGATTTAATTAAGAATTGTAATATTAATAATCGTTAAAATGATTGAAATAATGAAAAATATAAGAATATTGAGAAAAATTTTACTGAATAACTACAATCTATATAAAAATATATGGAAATTCTAGATTCAGAAATATGAGAATGGAAATTAAATTAAGTTTAAGTTTAAAAGATTGTCAAAGCAAATTATATACAGCAGGAGACATTCATAAGATGAAAAACAGCTGGTGATACTGACGAAGAAAAATATAGAAAGCTCAAATAGTCAATATCAAAAATTAAGTGGAACCTCCCTATATGTGGATCTATAGATTCTATAATTTAAAATTTAGATGTAATGGACAAATTCCTAAAAAAAACTAGCCATAGACAAGCCAGATTCCTCTTCATTTGTCATGCCACTCCAATCTGACTTTTATCTTTTACCTCATATCCCCCATCATTTTTTTAAAAAATTTCTCTAAAACACTGGTGACCCAAATGTGACCAAATAAAGCGACAGACTTCCATCCTTAGATTCCTAGGTCTTTAAGACACACTCTGTAGATCTAACTGTTCTTTCTTCTCTAAAATATCTTCTTCCTTTGGCTTCCGTGAAACCACATAACCCTTGCTCAACTCTGGCTTTCTCTTCTTGGAAGGCATCTGTCTTTATCTAATTTCTAAATATAGAATTTTCTCAAAACTAGTTTGTTCTCTACTCATTCTTCTTAATGAATACTAATCCATCAACATGCATATGACACTCAGTTTTATCTACATCTAGATTTGCTTTTCCCACTTTTAGACATATATATCTAAATTTCACCTCGAATACGTGGAAGTGGATGTGTTGTGTGATCTCCATATAAACCTATTTATAGCTGAACATGTTATCTTCCTTCCCCAAACCTGTTCATTCCCCCATCTTCCCCATCATGTCACCCATTCACTGAGGTGTTAAAATCAGGATCTATTTCCCCCTTTTTCCTTCACCTCTCATGGCTAATCTACCAATAAAAATACTGAAAACTCAATCCTGAAGTTTTCCCTTGAATACTTTTACCTCTCTTCCATTAACACAACTCTTGCTTCTGTAACATTCTCTAACAATATCACTTATCCTTTCTCTTCTTCCTAATTGTATACTGCTCTTTCCCTTGGTCACTATTTATTTTTTTAAGTATTATACTTTTTATTATAGAATTCTAAAATACATTCTTATACCATTAATTCCTGTTTTAAATTATGAAACAGTATTTAATTCTATTCCCTCATTCAAAGATGAGGAATTTAACTGAGAAACCATCTCCCTTCTCCATCTTCTCTTCACAAATTTTGTTGGTATAGCTGTAATTTTAATTCCTTTTCGTTTCAATTTGATCATAAAATTTATAAATAAAACCTCTGCTTTATTATCCATAAATTCTAAAATTTAATTCTTGATCCCTATGCTGTAAAATAAGGTAACACGAAGGCTTATTATTCCCAGGTAACTTTCTTACCACCTTCCACCTGCAAACATGTCAGCTGTACCGTTATATTAACATTTTCAATGTATTTCACAGTTGCCTTTCCTATATCTCTTTTTTATGTATTTTTTCATTTTTATTCTGAGATTAGAAAATAAATAAAACTTTAGTATTGTTTTATTATTTCCTGCACAATCACACAAAACCAATGAATCCTTCTCAAAATCATCTAATGAATATCGTTCAGAAAATGTCCTTAGCATTGGAATATAATAGATTATCCTTTCTTATAATTCATGAGTTATACAAAATAGCTTAATGCTGTTTTCTATCTCCTTACTCATGATTTTCCCTCTTTTTATCTCTTTCTTTCAGTTGTTAAATT
Organism: Ceratotherium simum simum; assembly: GCF_057802395.1. Classification (NCBI taxonomy): domain Eukaryota; kingdom Metazoa; phylum Chordata; class Mammalia; order Perissodactyla; family Rhinocerotidae; genus Ceratotherium; species Ceratotherium simum. The sequence continues at coordinate 20,967,595 of NC_141917.1, read as the reverse complement.
ATCTCTAAGATACATAAGGCCAGCCAACTTTCACATTCACACCGTTTCTTCTATATCAATCTGTTATCTACATTTGTTATGCAGCTATTATTTTATGATTTATTTTTATTGAACTCTTAGGATGAACTTAGACACCTTTTTGTGTGTGGGACATATCTTTACTTGCTTACTTAGAAATAAGAAGTAAATATGATTTTTTTCTTTTCTGAACCAGTATTAATCTTGTTTTGCCATACAATTGATATTTGAATATTTATGGTTGGAACCATAGGTTCAAAATAATTTTTGCAATAATTTAAAAGTAGCTAATTTCTCTCAAAATCCAATATTATTGATGCTAATTTTTATTCAAGTCTAATACTCTTTAATTGTAGATATCATATTTATACCACCAACTGGCACTAAATTGCTTTTTAGGATTTTTAAAAAAATCTTTGATGATCTGAAATGTCACAGTGATATATCTCAGTGTTTTATTTCATTCCTGTTCCTAAACATTATTGACTTATACTATTTTTGCTTTCTAGATCTTAGTATATTAACAATCTTATATTGGTCTCTGTATTTGAACATTTCTTTGATATTTCCACCTCTTGCTATTTTTCTCTAATCAATGTATTTCCTAAAAATTTCCTTCCAATCCTTCTGTTCCTTGTCTCTTAATTTTTTAAACATAGTATCTTATCTGTTTGTTTTACAATATCTTTTATTAAATATTCTCATGGAAACACTTAAAATTCTATAAATACATGAACAAACAGAAACATATACCATGTTTCTAGATAGGAAAGCTCAATATTCATAAACATATAAATTCTCTCTAAGTTAATTTATGAGTTGATTCAATTCCAGTAAATATCATCAGTTTAATTTTTAGAACTAGAGAAACTGATGATAAAATTTGGGATAAGTGTTCAAGAGAGTGGTCAGGAAACTGAGAAAAGTAACGGAGGAGCCACTTCTACCAAGCTTTTAAGCTGATCAGAAACTGGATATAGTTAGAGCAATTTAGTATCAACTTGTGAATTGACAGACATACAAATGAAATAAGATAGAAAATCCAGCATTATACGAAGTATATTCGGAAATTCACTATACAGTAATGAGACACCTCAAACCAGTGAGAAAAAAGGGACTTATAAAAAAATCACTGGTGTTGGGACAATTACATTGTTTGAGGGAAAAAATAAAACTGGATCAATTTCTCTCCTCTCCATCTGCATATATTATAAAAGTAGATCAGGTATACAAATGTATATAAAATCAAATCATACAATTACTAGAAAAAATGAGTCAATTCTCAATGACACATAAGTAGGAAAATTTAATAAATATTCAAAATTCAGTAACACTAATGGAAAAAATTTTTAAATTTGATTACATTAAACATTGCCTATCAAAACACTATAAGGAAATAAGAATGCAAATGAAAAACTGCAAAATAAAATTGCAACTTATTTAAAAGAAAGTGATTTCTATATTTGTGATTTCCTCAAGGGCTTTGAAAATTTATTTTAAAAAAACCTGAAGAGACAAAAAAAAAATAATATGACTATTAAATGCCAAAAAGAAAAAGCCAATGGCTCTTAAACATGACAAGAATGTCAACCTCACAAATACTAAGATCAAAACAAAACAATTGAAGTGCCATTCATTATCTCTCAGATTGGTAAAAATCTAAAAGTTGCATTATATAGTCGCTTGGCAAATTGGGGATCACATGAGCATTTATATATTTTTTGTGGGAATACAAACTGGTATCACACTTTGGGGAGATTTGGCAATGTTTATCAAGATTACACATTCATTTACCCTTTGAACCAGCAATCCTATTTCTAGGAATCTGTTCAAAGATAAATTGGCAAAAAATATGAAATAACTTAAGAACAAGGTCATTCATTTTAGCATTATTTGAAATAGTAAAAGACCAGAAATAACTTAAATGCTGTTTGGGTTGACCGGTTGGAAAAACTATGTTGCTTAGGAAACTAGTTGAATAAACTATTAAAAATCACCCAGAAGAATGCTATGCCACAGGAAAATGGAATGAAGAACTCTATAATTTGCTAAGTAGTTATCTCCAAAGAACATTGTTAAATGAAGACTTCAATGTAGATAAAATTATATATAGTGTGACATCATTTTCAGTATCAAAGAGGAAAAATACAAAATTATATTATAAATTTAACGTTGTGTAGTTCAAGCACCTTGGTTTTTTTTTGTGTGTGTGAGGAAGATCAGCCCTGAGCTAACATCCGTGCTAATCTTCCTCTTTTTGCTGAGGAAGCCAGCTCTGAGCTAACATCTATTGCCAATCCTCCTCCTTTTTTTTTCCCCAAAGCCCCAGTAGATAGTCGTATGTCATAGTTACTGTATGTGGGACGCGGCCTCAGCATGGCTGGAGAAGCAGTGCGTCTGTGCATGCCGGGGATCCAAACCCGGGCCGCCAGCAGCGGAGCGCGCACACTTAACCGCTAAGCCACGGGCCGGCCTGTTAAAATTTTAAAAGGAAACAATGGGAAGATAAATGAAATCTCCATTAAAAACAATTACTTCCAGGAGCAGCGAGAAAATAGTAGGAAACAGAGATAAATAATATTCTCCCAAAATACTACTTCCTTCAGTATGATTTCATATTTGTGTGCCTGTCTCTTTGTTGATATCATTAGGAACCAAGATTGTCAGCATAAGAGTCAAGATATACACACAGAAAATAAAAGAAGTTAGGGGCGGGCCGGTGGTGTAGTGGTTAAGTTCTCGCACTGTGCATTGGTGGCCCGGGCTTCGCAGGTTCGGATCCCAGGGGTGGATCTATGCACTGCTCATCGGACCATGCTGTGGCAGGTGTCTCACATAAAATAGAGGAAGACTGGCACAGATGTTAGCTCAGGGCCAATCTTCCTCAGCAAGAAGAGAGGATTGGCAACAGATATTAGCTCAGGGTAATCTTCATCACAAAAAAATAAATAAATAAGTTAAATGATGGTCTCAAAATGTTAATTTATTTGGAAGCATGTATTTAAGTGCATGCCTTTTTTCTCTAATTTAAGGAAAAGTATTATTTCCTAGCTTTGTTCATTGCAAAGCCACAGAAACAAATAGCCCAGTAGAATAATCATTGCTATTATCCAGATAATTGTCCACAAATACTATTTTTTATTAAAGTGATCCAGAGTTCCTTGGAGGGATTGCTGATGCAGCTTCATGCCGTGTGATATCTTGTCATTCTTGAAAGCAAAGGATTATCAACAAATATGAGGGTTTTGTCATAAGACATATGAGCTTATGTAAAGCAGGTCTCCATTGGCAAAAATGGGACAATTTGACAATAAGGAATAAAAATAACCATAGTGAATTTAATAGACTTAAATATATGATTATACATGAGTTCATAATAACACTTCAAAAAATATTACCTTTGGGAGTTTGTTAGAGTACCAACTCATTATTCTGAAAATTGAGAAAGAATCAAGCATTTGTCTGTCTTTGTTCTGTTTCAGGGTAATAAAACAGTTGATGAGAACTTTTTCTTACAGAGAAATCACAAATAATAAATGCAGAAGGAATGTCAGAATTAGAAAGTTAACAGATTTCAGCACTGATGAATTAATGGATCCAGGCAATATTCATCAATGGCTGTCTTAACCACTCATTGAAAAGTTGGCCCAGTGCTGCTACATGAAACTACTAATCAATCTCAACATCACTAGAAGAGGGATAAACAAAAAGTTTGTGCCTCTTGACATGCTGCAATAGAACACAGAATCACCTCTAAATTCTTTTATTAAAACAGCAAAAACAAAAGCAAAATCTTGGATCCAATCAAGTCTCTACATAACATCAGTTAACAGAACTATGGATGACTGGGAACATGCCAAATTATGTTACATAAAAAGAAAATTCCAGATTGTGGAAAACCACTTGAATTTACAAACATATACACTTCCTTTAACAAATAAATGGAATGGAAAAAAAAATAGGAAGAGAAATGGAGAACTGTTGTAAATTAATGAGATCTAAGAGACATATCAACCAAATATAATGTGTTCTTTTCCGGAACCCTGTTTTGAACTAACAGTGGTCATACATTTTAGGGAAGAGTTGATTTGGAGTAAAACAGAAAGGATATTTCTCTAGGATCCATACTAAAACCACTAGCTCCTTCAAAGCATTTTGCTAAATTTCTTTTGTGGGTGTTTCTCTGATTTTATCCTAAGTATAATTTTAATTTTGGCTATTATTTAAATCAATCACCTTGATTTCCAGCCCTCCTTCTCGCCATATTCTCCATAGTGCTCAAAATTTGAGAGTTTTGCTATGAAATAGAGCTCTCAAAACTCTATAAACTTCTCCTATATGAGATATCCTGCAGTGGTTTACTCATCAATTTGATTCAGATTTTGTCAGAAATTTGTGAGCATCTTTGCTCCACTGATAGCTCCTATTTCTGTCAGAGATTTTTGAAACACACTTCCTAATGAAACTTTTCAAATCTGTAATGTCAATGAGAAATGACACAAAAGAGTTGTGATTCCTCTACCATGCTTAACCCAAAGTCTAGTTCAGTAATATTTCCATCCCGTTTCACTTTTATTAAGCACAGCCACAAGCATATCTATAAATTGTTGATCCGCGCATCATACCAAAGTTTTTTTGTTTGACTTTTTAGTTTTCTATTTTTCAATTTATTTTCTAAAAAACAATGACAAAACGTCTTCTTTCAATAATAGTTCTTGCAGATAGTCTTCAAAGATGGCTGCCATTAACTCTTTTCTTCTCTAATGTGCATGCCCGTCCTCACACCAAGAGGTTTTTACTTTCTCTATTCTGGAAATCAACTGAAATCTAACTACCCTTGCTGTGAGCTAGGCCAATCTAGCCAACAAATAGCGAAATCAGTCATTGAGAGAGAAAGAGAGGAGAGGAGGAGTGGGAAGAGAAGGGAAGAGAAGAGAGATCTGACTAACACTCAGGTGTTTCTGCTATTTAATCTGAGGCATCAGACATGTGAGTGGAGAAGTGATCTTGGATATTGCAGCTGTAGCTGTCACCATGAGGAGCAGAAACACTACCCATCTGTGCCCAGCAAAAATTGCAGAATCTGAGAAGCAATAACATTTTGTTATTTGAAGACACTATATTTTGGTGTTACATAACAATAGATAACGGAAAAATTAGATTTAAAAAACTTGCCATTACTATTAATTCCAGAATAATGTTGAAAAATAGTAGTCACAGTAAATTTATGTGTCTTATTTCTGAAATAAATTGAAATGCTTCTAGTATTTGGTCATTAAGTGCCATTCTAGCTTTGGTATTAAATTATATAAATTAATATATTTAATGAACGCTTGCTACATGTCAGGTACACTTCTATGCGTAGAAAATATTTCAGCATACAACACAGACATCTTAGTTTACATTCCTTAAAAGCAAAAACCTGAGACAAGGATATGGATGCAGATAGTTTGTTTGGTAAGCACTCCCAGGAAGCAGGAGTAAAGGAGAAACAAGAATGAGATAAGTAAGGAAAAAGAGCAGATAAAGGCTATGTTATCAAGGTCCCTGGTTATAGGGAATGGGAGCGTGATTCGGCCAGGAATCCCAAGGCAGAGGCTGGGCTTTTGTCCACTGTTCTCCATCTTCCATTGTCTACGGGTTGCCTCTGGAAGCATTAACTTTGTTATACTTGGGGACCATGTTATCATGAATGCTATTCACAGCTCTGGAAAACACTCTGAGAACAAAAACCAGGGACACTTTTGTTTTGATCTCCAAGTGATAAACATGAGTTTGAGCTCCCCAATAACTGTCCACCACCACTGTAGCTGAAATTAAAAATGAGCCAAAGTACTGTGATCATGAATATCAAGAGTGTGTAGGCTCTCATTATTTAACTCTGCTCTTGAACACATTAAATTCCACTTTTTCAGGGCTGGCCGGGTTGCGTAGTGGTTACGTTTGCAAACTCTGCTTCAATGGCCCCGGGTTAGTGGGTTTGGATCTCAGTCACGGACCTACACATCCTTCATCAAGCCATGCTGTGGTGGCGTCCCACATACAAAGTAGAGGGACATTAGCACAGATGTTAGCTCAGGGACAATCTTCCTCAAGCAAAAAGAAGAAGATTGGCAAAAGATGTTAGCTAAAGGCCTATCCTCCTCAGCAAAACAAACAAACAAAAAAATTCCACTTTTTCACTGATTTTTAAGTCGATGGTTGGCTCTAACCTCTGAAAATACTAAAATATTTGGGAATAAACCACAGTATCAGCTGATGTAACTAGTCCTGAGGTAGAAATTGATAATCTGCTCCTCTCCTTTCTATCACGTTTCCTGCTCTTCGATATGCTTGGTCAACACAATAGCTATCCTAGTTTTCCCTGGTGAAATAAACCAGGAGTGGTTGCCTTGTTCTTGTTACTTGTTGATGCCATAATTGCTTATTAGATCTTAGCACCAGAAACACATTAGTTAATCCTCTGAATTCTGGATATACTAACCTGCTTTTTTTTAATAGAATCATCACCAGAGAAAATTGATCATCTTAGCTCTTCATCATAGTGATGATCAATTTTCTACTTAGTAATTCCTTCTTTTGATTCAGATCCCCTGGTGTGAGAAACCTAATGCTAAGATTGCCCATTCTTACTTTCGCTTCTGGGTTTCTCAAACTGCATACACTAACTATCCATTGTTTCATATATATTGTATCATAGAGACTAAACCCCAACACTGCAGTGTGCCTTCCCTGAGCTGGCATATTATCTGAATCTTTCTTTCATAGACCATTCTGTCATCTTATTAGGTCAACTGCTTCTGAAAAATATGATATATGATTAGAATAGAGGATTCCCTATCATATATTCATTGTCATACATCTTCTACCGTAAAACTCATTCTTTGGTCTCAAGTGATGTTATGTGAGATATTATGTAGATAAATTAAGCTTTCAGTAAGCCTCAGATCACGATGTTAGCAAAGACAATGTGAGCAAAAAAACAAAAACACATTTCTGGAATAAGAGTCAGTTTCAGTAAAGATGAATCACTGCCCCTTCCAGGATTGAAAGCGTTCAATAACTGACTTGGCTCTAAACGGTTGGTTGCTCTCATACAAGGAATGGAATGGAACAGTATCAAAGTCTTAGTCTCAATCTCTACTGTTGACACATTGGGCATTTAGCATCAGTTGTAGATAGATTAGTCCTAAGGGAGGAAAACCATGCTATGACTCACACGTGTGGCCCCACCGATGCCATAACGGCTGATCCATCCTGTTGCCCCATTGCACAAGCACTTTAAGGCTGAAAGCAGAGGCTGGCTGATATCCCGTGGACAAATCAGGCTGTTCAGCCAGTGGTGAAATCTTCCTGATGGCCAATATTATTTGTGATCTCAGGCAAGCAATAAAGTAAAAGAAAACCAAAGATCTGCACGATTTATTCCTACATTCCTAGCTGTATCCTCATCTCTCTTATTCAAACATTTGATCTTTAAACTTACTCCTTTCAGGCATCTGTGCAATCAGCCCAACCATTCATCCCTACAAAGTTTAAACATATTATTATCCCAAGAAATTTACCCCTCCATACAAATGGGCAGCCAAGTATGTTGCTCATAGCTCAGCCCCCTGGGAGGATTTCCTTTTCTTCAAAGTTCATTAAGACCAGCTCTCCTTATTTTTGTGTGTGCCAACAGTCTGTTTATCCTTTAGTACTAACATATTCAATAAGCCCCTCCACTAAGCCAGTATGAAACTTTTCCTTATCCATTAAAGACCATAGGGAACTCTCCATGATGTCATGGGTATGAGCAGAGGAAGATATGCAACAGGGGTAGATGACATGAGAGTCTGGGCCACTTTTGCTCTCTGGATATGCTTTGACCAGATCACAAATGCATTATTTTTATTATGAGATAGATTGCTGCTGGGTGCATGTGAGGAGCTCTTGTTCCAAGATCCAGCACTCAGTCTCTAGTCTAGGGTCTTGTAGCACATCAGAATCAGTATTTCAAACAACAAATAATTTGCTGCTGCAGAAAGCATGGCCTTGACTCAGAACTTTGATAGTTTGTGTCACAACTCTCCAAGTGGGAGTTCCACACAAGTCCTTGGCTAACATAGGTACCTCTAGTACCAAAATATGGCCTAATAATCAGAGCAGCTTACACTGTAGCCTGTATCTGCTGCAAAGTCTTCTTTTTCCATGGGACCCACTTAAAAAATCAGCCTTCTGATTCACCTAACATAAGAGTCTGAGCAACATTCCCAGAGGTATAGATGCTGCCTCTATCAGCCAAAGGTGTTGAAAAAATGCTGTACCTCTTTCTTAGTGGTAGATTCTGTCCTTTACCTTAGAAGGGATGCCCCAGCAAGTCACAGATCTTTGAACTCTACAGTTTTTCTCTCACATATATTAGGCTTGTAGCTTGCTAAGGCATCCAGAGCACTTGCCACTTTCTGTTCATCAGTTTCGATTAGCACAATGCTATCAATTTGGTGCACCATCGTGATGTTTCCCAGAATGTACAGACAATCAAGGTCCCTGTGGGATCATACTCTATCAGAGAGCAGAATTTACATAGACTTGGGATACGAGAGAAAATGTGTGCTTTGTTCTTCCATATAAGTGTAAACTTTTTGATCTTATTTATTGACGGTGGTTGAAAAGAACATAATCTCCAGACTATAGCCACATACAAAGTACCAAAATTGATCTGTTTCAGTAAAGATGCCATAACCAACATAACAGCTGTAAATAAGACTCTCCCTTGGTTAAGTTTATAGTAGCCCACTGTCATCCACCATGGGTCTGTCTGCTTTTTTGCGGGGACCTTATGGGTAAATTGAACAAGGAAATGAAGGGGCCCACCACCGTGTATTCATTAATTGTTTTGGAATAGTGCTATTCTCTGAAATTTAACTCTGGGATTAAGCATTATTTCTGATTCAATGTCTTGGCTAGGGAAGGGGCAGCTTCAAGGCTTTATATTTTGTAGTACTCAGCATAATAGCTATCACTACACAAGTCAGGAAACCAATGTGTAGGCTCTTCCAGCTATTACGTATATCCATCCCAACTATGCACTCAGCGTCTGGAGAGATGATTATGGACTGGAACCTAGTTTTAATTGAATCCATTAAGTACCAGTTCTTCATAAACTCTCAATCTAACTGGGAAGGAAATTTTGGATACACTTGTGTCAATCAATATAAACTCAAACCTCAAATCCAACAGTCCTTGAAACTTCTTGATAGTCTTCGTTCCCCAGAATAAAGTCACTATGGTAAATGGCCACAGGTTCTTTTGGTTAGGATATGCTTAATATTTCTTACTTGCATTTGTGGTGTCATTGTAGAGTATTTCCTTGAGGTTATCTAGCCGCCACTTCAACAGATGGGCTCTGGTTCAGAGAACAAGCTCAGACTGGGGAAGTGGGTGAGCGATTATGATTTTTCATTATTGCAGCTAATGTCAGTCTTCTGCTTGTCAGCTCCTAATTTGTTCTAGTTGACTATCCCTGGTTGACTATCCATCTATTTCACCCCTAGGAATATCGTAGTCTATTATATATCACAACTGGTCCTTACAGAAAAGGCATCCTGCTTTTTACTCTGGCCTTGCTGCTCAATACAGTTACTACATATATCCACTCTACCTCCGAAGACTAAATGTCACCACTCGGACTGAGCTATTCAAGAATGCTATAGTCCCATTATCTCTTCGCATACTTGTTTCATGGCAGTATTTCCTACTATCGACTCGGGCCTACTCATAATGAAAATCACTGAACTGCTGGAAGGCCTCATTAATAGGGCATTTCTGTGGCCTTGGTGAAATAGGCACTTCATCTATCAAAGACCATCTCAGCAACTACATTTTAGAATCCTCTCCTGGCATTCTTGCCTGAATCTTAAGTTCAGGGTCACTGGAAAGTGACCATCTATGTCATACCTACCACTTCTGTTAAAAAACTAAACATTTACTTCCATACACATTTCTGGGGCTCCTGCCAATACATCTTGGCCAGGCCTTGAACTCTTCAGGGAGTAATCTGACCCTAGCTATTGGCCTAGAAGCATTTAGAGAATTATGGGCAAGACTTGAGGAGGATGAGCATCATCTGGAGAATCATCTGCTTCGAATGAGTCTTTCTAATGTCTCCAGGCAATAGGAAATTCCTGCTCTGGTCTAAGAAGGAGAAGGACTTTGTTTTCGTTGAACTGGAGGTTTTGCAGAAACTGAGGATTAAAGATTTTATAAGTCATACTTTCCAGCATCCTCATTCCATGTTTAAGGCTCTCACTCATTCCTGACAGGCGCCCAGTTTTACCACAGGAATCATGTTAAGGCTTGGCTTACATTTCCTTTTGCAGCTCTGCTAGCCTTAACGTTAAATTGCGTGCCTGATTCTTAGTAATCTACCTCTGACTGCAAGAGATGAGGGACTCTACACCATCAAGGAAGCATCCTGGATTTCACCACATGCGTTGAGTTAATAGTTGGCAGATGTGAATCTGTCACTCGCTGTCTTCAAAGCCTTTAAGGCAGTTGACAAACGTGAGCCAATTGTACAATATTTACAATTACTGTTGTTCTAATACTGTTAGATTGCTAGAGGTTCTAGACAACCTAAGTCTTCCTTTTCCACCTGTGCCTCATTCTAATGGACTAAAAGTTAAAGTCTTAGTAATATCAAAGCTATAGTATAATAGGAGGTATCACTACCCCACTTACCAACAATCACAGGAACTTATTACCATCTGGCCAACATCAGACCCAATTCCAGAATTCTATTATAAGAGTCTCTTTCCTGACACCGCTCTGATAGCAATTGTCTTAGTTTGGATGCACTGAAAGTAACATATGAGACAAAGACTTGGGTGCAGATCTAGATCTTGCAACATTTAGTTGTTTGAATTTGAGAGGTTGTCCTAGACAGAAGTGAGGAAATAGGGAGGATGAGAAAAGGCACAATGAAAAGCTAATGTAAGAGTATATGGTTGACATTGCTGCTTTGAAAAGAGTAGCTCAATTTTTTGTAGAGCAGCTTGGAAGCATAAAGAATGCTTCTGAGAACTGTGCATCCTCAGGACAAGGGGCTGGACCTTCATCCACTGGCTCCTGTTCTCCATTGGTTGAGTATTTCCCTGGAAACATTAACTTTCCTGCGCTTCCATACTGTGCTTCTGTGTTGGTGGAGCAGGCTCTCCAGACTTTGGAGAAGACCACAAGGTGAAAAAGCAAGGGACTGGTGTTGAGAGATAGAGGTGGAACAGTGTCAAAATGACTCTGAGCTTATAGGGCCTTGTCCAGCATAGCTGTAGCTGATACCAGAGGCATTCCTAGAGATGCAATACAGGGCACGAAAAGTGTGCCTTTCTCAAGGCAATTGCAATGTAGGCATCAACTAATTATCTAGCCATCCTTCATTTACAAAAATATGTAATTAACTTGTTTTACCTTTTTTGTTCTATTTTTGAATTTTATCAAAATTATTTTTCATAAGTATTTGCATAACTATTAATATAATTATATACATTTCTCCTTAAACTAACGCTTTGGTACATTAAATCACCACAATTTCTAATAATGAAACGCATTTACCTACTCAAAATTAAGGCATCTTGTTGAGCATCATGTACTATTTTTGAGTCAATAATAGTGTCATCTTAGAAATATTTTTGAAATGATTTCTTCATGAATATTATTTTGTGAGATTTATCAGAACATTCTTGGTTCTACTGCTTTTATAAAATTTTATACCATGGTCTCTGGCTTTGGAAAAACTAATACAAAACTTTCTCATTTTGTGGTGTGTGGTAAGTGGTAAAAGCGAACACAAAAATCTCCAGCATGTTTTCCTGTGTCTTCCATCAATATACACAGCTTTCTAATTGCCTTTCAGTATATTTTGATACTCTATATTTTTCTTCAAAGTTAATTTCATTAACTTGTGAAAAATATTAAAAAAAATTTGTGTAAACAACTCATATTTATTTCATTTTCCTAGGTTTCTGTGATTTTTCTCCGTTTCTTCTAATGAAGTATAATTGTGTTTTCATTTTATTTATTAACTAAATATTTTGTGGGAGAAGGAGAAATTTAGTTTTTTAGATGATCAGTTTTTGTTTAACAGTTCTAATTTTTCATTTCATTATTCCTAGTTTTAGTTTTATTCATCCATACGGCCCATTTCAAAATGTAATTTTTCATCATTTTGAATTTAGTGAAGAATTCTATGCATGTATTTTCATTTTCATGTGTTTAGAAATTCAAGATTTTACAGCTACAATTTTTTTTCTGAATACAGATTTAGCTTTAGTACATGGATATGAATCTAATGATTTCAAATACTTATTTTTTTAAATCCAAAATTTTAGCTTTTAATTCTTCTTTAACAAAAAAGTTTTTAAATTATTTGTGTGAGTGTGTTTGATGGAGGTAGTTTTTTAAATATCAAAACAGTTATATTTTTGTTTCTTCTTAATTTGCAGGTTATTCTATTTTGTTTAGGGACTAATTGTGCTATTTCTAATCTTGGTGCACTTTATTGGTGATTTATTTGACTTAATATGTGTGCATTTTTGGTAAATATTTAATAAAGGATTGTAATGGCTGATTTCTTGAAGTTGATTCAGATATATAATAATCACACCAATATTAGCAATTACACAAGTGAACACTTGTATAAAGTTTTTGTCTACTTTGTCATAAACTGAGAGAAGAGAGTTCATTTTTCTGAATGTCTGTTTTCCTGCAGATTTGTGTCTGCATTTCTCAGTGTACTTGCTACAAATGTGTTGATCCTATATTATTTGGTGCCAAAACATTCATAATTGTTACATTTTAATTTTTATCAGGACTTTATTGCAGACTCATACTGTTATTAAATGTATTTTGACATCAATTCCACTCTTATTTTTTTTTTTTTTGTTTAAGATAACTCTTTGGCTTGCATTTATGTTAACTTTATTGATCTTTGTCCATTCTTTCCTGATAAAACTTTCTAGTTATATTTTCTCCAGTATACACAAGATGTCATATTAATAAACCAGCATCAGGGAATTTTTTTCTCATAGACATTTTATCTCGTTGAATGGTATTTCTGATGCAGAATATGTTGAGTATTTCCGTATTTTGATGTGTTCTTTCTCATTTTAGTTCTCTCTGCTGTTCTATTATTTTCTTTTTTTTGTTCCTTTAGAGTATATCTCTCTTTTTTTTCTGGTTAGTTGGAAAACAAAGTGTCTACTGCTTTTCTTGTTGGTGACCTAAGTTACTGGTAATACATTTTACCATGAAGCTTTTTTTTTTTCACTGAAGAAATAAGAACTAAAATATTGCCCATTATCAATTAATCTTAAGAATGATAAAATCAGTTCATTTAAATTTCCTTCTAAACAACTTTTACTACCATGCTCTGGGTTCTGGCTCTAGTTCTTTCAGTCATGCTGTTAATCAATTATATACTTTTTTTTTTTTTTTAAATAAAAATTTAAATTTGTGGTTTATTTCATAATCCCAAATTGAATTTTTCCTTTTTCTTTCTTTTTTTTTTTTTAACTTTTTGTTTATTGCAGTAACATTGGTTTATAACATTGTAAAAATTTCAGGTGTACATCATTGTACTTCTATTTCTGCATAGATTACATCATGTTCACCACCAAAATACTAATTACAACCCATCACCACACACATGTACCCAATTATCCCTTTCACCCTCCTCCCTCCCCCCTTCCCCTCTGGTAACCACCAATCCAATCTCTACAAAGAATCCTAAAATTTATATGGAACAACAAAAGACCCCGAATAGCTAAAGAAATCCTGAGAAAAAAGAACAAAGCTGGAGGTATCACACTCCCTGATTTCAAAATATACTACAAAGCTATAGTAACCAAAACAGCATGGTACTGGCACAAAAACAGACACACAGATCAATGGAATAGAATCGAAAGCCCAGAAATAAACCCACACATCTATGGACAGCTAATCTTTGACAAAGGAGCCAAGAACATACAATGGGGAAAAGAAAGTCTCTTCAGCAAATGGTGTTGGGAAAACTGGATAGCCATATGCAAAAAAATGAAAGTAGACTCTTACCTTACACCATACACAAAAATTAACTCCAAATGGATTAAAGACTTGAATGTAAGACCCGAAACTGTGAAAGTTCTAGAAGAAAACATAGGCAGTACGTTCTTCGACATCGGTCTTAGCAACATCTTTTCAAACACCACATCTGACCGGGCAAGAGAAACAATAGAAAAAATAAACAAATGGGACTACATCAAACTAAAAAGCTTCTGCACAGCAAAGGAAACCATCAACAAAACGAAAAGACAACCTAACAATTGGGAGAAGATATTTGCAAACCATACATCTGATAAGGGCTTAATCTCCAAAATATATAAAGAACTCATGCATCTCAACAACAAAAAAACTACCAACCTAATTAAAAAATGGGCAAAAGACCTGAACAGACATTTCTCCAAAGAAGATTTACAGATGGCCAACAGACACATGAAAAGATGTTCAAAATCACTAACTATCAGGGAAATGCAAATCAAAACTACAATGAGATATCACCTCACCGTCAGAATGGCTATAATTAACAAGACAGGAAACAACATGTGTTGGAGAGGTTGTGGAGAGAAGGGAACTCTCATACACTGCTGGTGGGAGTGCAAACTGGTCCAGCCACTATGGAAAACAGTATGGAGATTCCTCAAAAAATCAAGGATAGAACTACCATATGATCCAGCTATTCCACTGTTGGGTATTTATCCAAAGAACTTGAAAACACCAATTTGCAAAGGTACATGCACCCCTGTGTTCATTGCAGCCTTATTCACGATAGCCAAGACTTGGAAGCAACCTAAGTGCCCATCAAGGGACGAATGGATAAAAAAGCTGTGGTATATATACACAATGGAATACTACTCAGCCATAAGAAACGATGAAATCCAGCCATTTGTGACAACATGGATGGACATTGAGGGCATGATGCAAAGTGAAATAAGTCAGAGGGAGAAGGTCAAATACCGTATGATTTCCTTCATTAAGTAGTAGATAATAACAACAATAAACAAACACATAGGGTCAATTATATACTTTTCATGAAATGTATAATATTTGTGTTGCTTTATTTTGTTTTGATCTTTTCACTCATTCAGCTGAATATCTTAGTCACATAGTAAATAGCACTTAAAAAATAACTCTATAGCTGACTCTTGTATTTTATATTCACATCTGGATTAGTTGAATTTTAGAATTAGTACAGTTTTAGTCTGTAAGCGTATATCTTCATTATTTTATTTAAAGGATTAATATAAACTAAACCTTCAGTCTTTGAAGGTTTGGTATTGTATGCATGGCACCTTACATATGTGAAAACAATTGTATTGCTGCAAAAGTTTTAGTTTACTCTCTTTTGTCCTCAGAATTTTGTGCACAATGTACTACTTTATTTTGTAAGAAATGATGCTCTGAACATTTCTGAAACTAGCGTGTTTTCTCTTTTCTCTTAGCTTCACCACTTCCATCGTCTCTCCTTCTACCTCCAAACACTTAAATTCTCTCTTTCTCTCTACCTCTATCTCTACCTCTGTCATCTCTATCTCTTTTCTCCTTAAATAGCTTTTATTTTTCTTTAAACTCCAATGATAAAACTATGATTGACATTCATCCTTTTTTGGTAGGCTCATATTAATGTTCTAATCTGTCAAACCAGAAAAGTTTTTCTCATAATATTTTAAATATATTAATTATGTTTTAATATACTTTGTCTTTTATTTGTGTGTTCCCTAGAAGAAGGTATATATCATGGCTCCATTTCCAACCTCTATGTCTTTCATAATCTCTAATTACATTCATGTCTTTCTTCTTCCTATAAATTTTATGTATATTCCTCACTACTTTATTTCATATCACTAATCTGGCAACAATTATTATTTCTGATTACTTTATTGATGTGATGTCATTTTTCCCTTAGTGTGTTTTTTTTCTTTTTTCAATTTCTAAATTCATGACATTCTGTAGACTACCTCATCTTTTATGGTTATTTCAACGATGTCAAGTTTTCTTTAGTTTCTTTGATCACATGAAGTCTTCTGCTTAAAAATTGTGTTGGTTTCCTAAGGTTCTGTAAATATAATGATTTTTCATATGCCTTTTGCAAGATATGTTTCTTTTGTTCATTTCTCCCATATTGAATAGGTATCTTGCCGTTTCTCCTCAGTTTCTTCATGTGGGATGGGACTGTCTCTATGTAGCCCTTCTATTTGTTCAAATACAGGGAAGATAGATTCTTCTTATTCTGCCTCTTATAAATTTTAGTCTTGTATTTGCCATTTGGAGTTTCTGCTTGAATGCTTGCTGTAAACAATTTGTGTCTACAATCACTTATTTTGTTGCCTTTTCCAGGAAGGAGAAATGAGACAGTTGGAGGATTAATGCATTGAACGGAGTGGTTTTGGCCTTTCTTCACTTTCCTCATTTCTCTACCTAAATTTTGTTAAATGACATCATCAGGCTGACACTTTCCACCTCCATTTGGAAATATTTTATCATATAGGGCATCCCTCTTGGTTTTAGATTAATCTCTTGAATCAGAATATTTCACTGAGTTGACTTAATTTAGCTCTTATTTGCTTTTGGAGAAAATTAGCCTAAGCTAATGATGGAGAAGCTGGAAAAAAAGTTGAATTTGGAGCTCTCAAAACTGTGACAGTGGTGTATGTTATCTGTTGGAAAGTATTGGGCTTTCCTGAGAACTTTTTGAGCACATTTTTTCTGAGTCACAGGCATCTACATTTGTTATTGTTCTTGTTTTTCCTTTTTCCTCTTGGAAAGATAGTGCTAATGGAGATAATACATTGTAGAAAATTATTCTCCTGACATCCTAATTTCTTCCCAGGGAGAAAAATAAAATGCTATTATTTTGGTGCTTCTTTCAGCTTCTGGTGGGTTTCTATTTATTAATCATGCAGCAAAAGTACATTATTCTGATTTCTCATAGCGGATATCAAAGAGGTTTGGTTTTTTTACTGTCGTTATTGTTATTTTACTTATTTTGTTATCTAATCCACTTCTTCCCCTCAAACAGATCTCTATGATGGTGAAGAAGTCACTTATCTAGTCTGGATTTGATTTTTAATTATTTGAATTCATTTGACCTGATAGAATTTCAGTTCCACTCATATATTCTTATTTGCTTTTTAAAATTTTTTGCTAATTTTATTAGCATTGGGGCAGTTATACTTGTAATGCTACTTTGATCATAATATCTTTGTCTTCTCCTTATATTTTATATTATCATTTAATCACTGTATACTGGCCCACTTACAGATATATTATAATGTTTTAAAATTTTTCTAGCTTGTAAGGTATAATTGACATATCACATTGTGTAAGTTTAAGTTGTACAAGTTGATTTGACACATTTGTATATTGCAAAATAATTACCACCATAGCAGCAGCTAATACCTCCAACCTGATGCATGTATCCTAAATTTTAGCATCTTAACCATTTTTAAGTGTACAGTTCAGTAGTGTTAAGTACTCTCACATTGTTGTGCAACCAATCTCCAGAACTCTTTTCATCTATCAAAACTAAAGTTCTGTATCCTTTAAACAACAATTTCCCATTCCCCTCTCCCCACCAGCCCTGGAAACCAACATTCTTCTTTGTGTCTTATAGTTAATTTTTAAACAATGTCCTATTACTGAACATTTTGCAGACTTAACACTATTTAATTTTAGTCCTTACTAAAAAAAAAAAAGAGTACTAAGAGAGTAGGATTTTATCTCATGTTTTCATTACTGTATCCCTCATGCAAGAAACTTATGTCTCAATACATAATTTTGAAATGAATGGCTCCTTCCAAAAATAAAACTCTTCCCAATTTTTTATGTTTGATTATAAAAATTAAATAAAATCTTTGAATACCATTCAGTTAAAGAGTTCTCAAAAACGATTGGGCTACAGATCTTTAAGTAAATATAATTCCAAAGAAGACATTATGAAATGTATGACATTCATTTAGCTACATAAAAATGAAAAAGCTTATTTAATAATGATCTACCATATTTTGTACTTATATAATATAGAATACATCATATATAGAAACATATATATTCAACCGAAATCCTATTTGATTATACTGTCTGATTTACAAATGATCCCTTTCATCAGGAGTCATTTTTAACTTTTTTTTGGAATTTTATTGAAATTTTGTCATTTGAAATTAATCATATTTTATGAAAAATAAGAAAAAATATAGAACATTAAGAATGCTCATTGCCCAGTGGTATTAAAATTAACCATAATTGTATTTGAAATTTCATAGTTATAGTTTTGTTTCAACCAGATATTAAATGCTAATCTTCTCATATATTGTATTCTGCTGAAAAATTTTATATTCATCATTTGGGAATCTTTTAAAAACTGTAATAATAAAATTGAAAGTATTCTGTTCACAATTGGGAATGAACATTAGATGAATAAATTGGTATTGAGGCACGAAAGGGAGTAAAGAGAAGTTGCTGTCCTAGAAGAATTGTCCTGGATTTATGTCTCCCACATGGTAGTATTTAATAAGACTTTCTTCTAAAAATACTCTTTTGGCACTAATTCCTTAAATCTCCTTTTTACAACAGGGAAAAATGGATGAACATAGAATGAGGAGAAATGACAGCTATTCTTATAATCAGTTGGGAAAAGAAAACCAGATTGAACTTAATTTTCTAACAATTTCTAATTCCATTTATATTTCCCTTAAAAGGTGCTTAACTATATCAACGTATTTTGATTAGATTAAGAAATGAGAGGGGAGGTTAAATGACAAAGCATAAGGGTAGAGAATTGTGTTTATCAACCTTGATCGTATATCAGAATCACCTGTAGTTGTTTTGTTTGTTTTTCTCTCTGTTTCTGTGTTTTAACAAAAGAAGAGTAAAATGATTTACGCCCCAAGAATGATTTTATCATTTTTATAAACAAGTCCTATTTTTCTTAATCTCTAGAAAATAAACTTGTAAGGTCATGTACACAAGCACACACAAAGGGGTTTGGATATTTTTCTCTAAAGTGTAAGTTGATCCTTATTGAGGAAATGAGATTTTCCTATTCATGCAGGTAGTTTCTTGTTTAATATTTTAACTCAGTCAATTGTAATTAAATTGAGACTAATTAAAATGGGAAACCAAAAACAAATGAATTGACAAGGTGAATCATTCCCTTAAGACTAAGAAGAAATTTAAAAGTAATTTTCTCAGGCAAAGAGAAAATTATTATCATTATAGGTCAATTACCTAAGGCATTGTGGAGTGGTTTTACAGTAAGAAATAATTAACACGGGGCCCCACATTGTTAAGATGATAAAGGAAAATAGTTGGCCAAGAAATTAATTTTAACTTTTTGTTCCTATAATTATGAGTATCGTACATGTTTATTAAACAGTGATCTATCCTTAGAGATGTGCCTAAGGCATCAGAAAATGCAGCAGAAGTAAAGAGTTGGTGTTATGAGTTCCTTACAATTATAAAACATAATTTTGGTTTATAGATTTTTATAAAATTAGTCATTTTTAAGTAAATATGAAAGCATATTTTCTTTATTTTCCACTGTCTTCAAAAGTAAATACAGAGTCCTGATTTTTGATTCTCTAACATGTTGAAAAATAGCACACATGATTTTGTAAGTGAAAAAAAAATTAGGTGGAACCATAGAAATTTGCCAGTTTTGTAAGTTTAAATTGGTCAAATATGGGCAATTTTATTTAATTTAACCTATACCATAGAACCAAATTTTTCTAATTTCTCCATAAGGATAATAGGGCCCAGAAAGGATTTGAATTTTTCTGGCATTGACAGCTGGTCAATAATAGGAATGGAAATAGAAGCAAAATCTTTTTGGCTTCCATTACAACGATCTTTTGCTTATTCCATAAAGTATCCAGTAATAACGTGCCTATAAAATCACATACTGGAGTGAATACCCATTAGTTTTTGCACACAAAAAATATCTTGGGGCCGGCCTGGTGGCATAATGGTTAAGTTTGTGCGCTCCGCTTCGGTCGCCCAGGGTTCGCAGGTTCAGATCCCAGGCGCGGACCTATGCCCTGCTTCTCAAGCCATGCTGTGGCAGGTGACCCACAGAAAGTAGAGGAAGATGGGCACGGATATTAGTCCAGGGCCAATCTTGCTCAGCAAAAAGAGGAGGATTGGCAACAGATGTTAGCTCAGGGCTAATCTTCCTCACACACACACACACAAAATATATATATATATATCCTGAGAATTTCCAGAGAGCTATCCTATTTCTACACCTGAATGAATTTTTGGGACTAAGGATACAAATTCAGGTGGGGCCACCAACCCATTGATAGTGGTAATGATTAAAAAAAGGGGAACTACCCAGGATTTCAAGTCCCCTGTCTGAATCGCACTTGTCACAATCCTGGTCAAGACTATATTCACATCTTTCCCAGAGATTAGTGCAAAGTCTCCTAGCTTCAGTCTGACCTGCTCCAGTCTATCCTCTATGGGCAGCCTCAGCGTTCTTTCTTTCTTTTTTTTTTTTTGTGAGGAAGATCAGCCCTGAGCTAACATCCATGCCAATCCTCCTCTTTTGGCTGAGGAAGACTGGCCCTGTGCTAACATCTATTGCCAATCCTCCTCCTTTTTTTTCCCTTTTTTCTCCCCGAAGCCCCTGGTACATAGTTGTATGTCATAGTTGCACATCCTTCTAGTTGCTGTATGTGGGACGCTGCCTCAGCATGGCTGTACAAGCGGTGCATCAGTGCTCAGCCATATTTCTGAAAAGCAAATTGCATCCCTCTCCCCAACACACACACACACACACACACACACACACGCACACTTTTAAAAACCTTTAGTGACTTCTCATCGCTTTTAGCAATAATTTCAAATTTGTTATCATGGGTTTCCAATCCCCATTATTATCTGGATAAATTAACCCCCAGCCTCATGATTGTTGGTTCCCAAATCTTTCCTGGGCCCATCCAATCCCCCAAATACACAGCACAGAGTGCATTGGATACAGACATACTGAGCTTCTTTTCAGTTTTTCTCTCTCTCCTATTCAGTTCTCTGCACAATCATACCTTGTCCCTGTAAAATGCTTAGTCAGTATCCCCCTCGAGCTTTTAGAGTTGCTTATTTCTATCCAGTCTTCAGTTGTCTGCTAAAATGACACTTTCTTCTCACACAGCTTCTGTGACTTCCCAGTGTACTCCATGGGCTGTGTACTAATTTTGTACTGCTACTGCAACAAATTGCCACAAACTTAGAGGATGAAAAAAACACAAATGTATTATCTTACATTTCTGTGCGTCGTAAGTCTGACTCAGGTCTAACTGGCCTAAAATCGAAGTACCATCGGAGCTGTGTTCTTGCAGAAGGCTCTAGAGAGAATTCATTTCCTTGGCTCTTTGAGCTTCTAGAAGCTGCCTTCACTCCTTGGCTAATGGCCCCATTCCAACTTCAAAGCCAGCATTGGATAGTGGAGTTTTTGTCACATTATATCACTCTGACATTGATGCCTACCTCTCTCTTTCATGTGTAAGTATCTGTTTGATTACATTGGGCCCACAAGAGTAATCAAGGATAATATTCCTATTTATAAGTCAGCTGATTAGTAAAATCAATTCCATCTACAATTTCATTTCCCCTGTGCCAGGTAAGATAATATATTCACAGGTTCCAGGAATTAGGGCATGGATATCATTGTGAGACATTATTCCACCCAATACTGGCTGTTAACAAGACTGCATTTTGGAGGCACTGCTATACCACAGGTATCAGATCCTCCTTCTACTCTCTGTAAGCCAATTTAACAAGAACCATATGATCTTATTCATTATTCAGTCTTTGTTCTTAGCTACAATGTCTTATATAAAGTAGAGTCAAATATAGTAATTAAACACAAGTTGAAAATAAAAGGCTGAGGCACATTAGGTATATTATAGAAAAATGTTAGGTGCCTGAGAATGGGACAAAGGGACATACTGAGTCATTTCTTAGAAAATTTCAGAATCTGGATTAAGGCTGCACTCAATTTCACTCCTGGCTTCCTCATTCTATACCAGGATTATTTCTCTGTTATCACTATTTCGCTTTGAATCAAATTATTTTAACAAAAATTACATCCCTTTGAGATATTTTCTCCTCTCTTTTGTGCCTGCATCCCTGACTGCCCTCCATCCCTGATTCCCCTTTTATCTCCATTTTTTTGTTCATTTACTGTTTAAATTGAGTAGCCGCTGAGAGGGGGCATGATAATACAAAGAACTGAGAGCAGGCAAAGTGTGAAGACAGTGGGAAGGAAAGACACTTTAGATTACTGTTCTGTACTCACCTGTAGTCTACTTGTGATTTAATTCTTCTCAAATTTGCAATCATATCTCATTTAACTATATAATTTTTAACTAAACTTTTGTTAGGGGCATATGTGTATTGATATTTTCTTTCATTAGCTTATCATACTCTACCCCGTGAATTGTTTTGTTGTTTTTGTTCTATTTGTTTAACATCACATCTACCACTATCACATTCATTACCAAAGGAAGTAATTTCCCAAAGGATAACTATGAAAAATTTAGATTCATACAGTTCACCACACAGTCTGACAGGAAATATGTTGACTACTGTACCAAGGCAATAGCAATTGTATTAATTTTTTTATATTATTTTAGGCACTTCTTTTAGGCTATGTGTGGTATCACGTCTTTCTGCCATCAAATGTGTCACACATGGTTAATTTAGCTTTAATTTCCCTGCAAACTAATATTAGTGGGAAAGACACAGTATAACCTATTCTAACATCCTTATGCCATAGTGATTGCCTTTTTTTTTTTTTTTTGGTGAGGAGATCAGCCCTGTGCTAACATCTGCCAATCCTCCTCTTTCTTGTGCTGAGGAAAACTGACCCTGGGCTAACATCTGTACCCATCTTCCTCTACTTTATATGGGTTGCCGCCACAGCATGGCTTGACAAGCGGTGCATCGGTGCTCGCCCGGGATCCGAACCAGCGAACCCCGGGCCACCGCAGCAGAGCGCACACACTTAACCCCTTGCGCCACCAGGCCGGCCCCAGTGATTGCCTTTTTTATACTAACATACTAATAATGATCATTCATTTTATTTGATTTGTACAAATGCTTTTGTGGCCAGAGAAATGTTGATGAAGAAACGCGAAGACTTGTTGTACCTATCCTCTGCACTTGCTGAGATATTAACTAAATGATATTGCAAATTTTAATATATAAATCAGAGTCCTATAGCTCCAATTAATTAATAATTATTTTAAACTTTAACAATATATAGGGCAGATCGTACGAAACAACAGGGAACAGCATCCCATGATACCAAACTTTGTGAAATTCTGATTTTCTGGGATTTTACCTTTTATTTCCATAATTAATAAATCTATTTTTCTACTCCAATTATATATGATTAATAAATTAACAAAATATAATCTATATTAGACAATTAATTTGTCCTAAGTATTTTACTTTACTTATATCTTACAACAGCTCAAAGTGAGCAGTGTTCTTATTGATATTTGAAACTAAAGAAACCAAAGCTTATCAACATTACACCATCGAAGGACACATATTAATAAGTGGCTGATTTAGGATTTGAATATAGAGATATTTGATTCTGTAAACCATAATTATAATCAGCACACCATACAGGGCATTTCCAAATATTAAGTCTTCTTAGAATTGCAGCTTTTGAAAATATTCCTGGTGAAACCGTGACCTGAGATCTACCATTCTATTTTAAAAAAAACTCTTGGTGTTTTTTTTCCCTCAGCTTTGTTGAGATATAATTTGCATGTAACATTGTGTAAGTGTAAGATGTATAATGTGATAATTTGATACATGTATATATTGTGAAATGTTTAGCACAATAAGGTTAGTTAACACATCCTTTATATCACATGATTGTCATTTGCTGTTGGTAAAAATATAAAGCTCTGCTCTCATAGCAACTTTCAAATACTGTATGCAATACAGAATTGTTAATTATAGTCACCATACTGTACATGAGATCCCTGGAATGTATTCATATCATAACTGAACGTTTGTACCCTTTGACTCTTAGTGTTTTAAGTTTTGTAACAATTCTGACATTTAAGTTTGTTAGCTTTCATCAACAATATTTTTTTTTTAAACTTTATTTATTTTTCCCCCCAAAACCCCGGTAGATAGTTGTATGTCGTAGATGCACATCCTTCTAATTGCTGTATGTGGGACTCGGCCTCAGCATGGCAGGAGAAGCAGTGTGTCTGTGCGCGCCTGGGATCCGAACCCAGGCCGCCAGCATCAGAGCGCGAGCACTTAACAGCCTAGCCATGGGGCCGGCCCTCATCAACAATATTTGATTTTCCTCTCTTCTGAAATTAAAATCCTTAATGGAATATATGTGTAAGTGAGTGTGTGTATATGTGAGAGAGACAGAGACGGAGACGGAGTGTGTGTTTGTGTTTTCTTGTACTAGGCATCCATTCTCCTCTTTTGGTAAAGTTACATTCTTTGGGAAATCACTCCTCTTCACTCTCATTTATGTGGTCTGAGTAGGACTGAAGCCCTTCTACTCTTGCTGCAGAAGTGGGCACATGGCCTTGTACTGGTCAATCAGTTTACCTCACAACCTAACTATAATGCTTGGTTTGGGGATGATGGGTCTGGGACTGCAGTTAATCCAGTGAGGCTCATTCCCATGACTTTTGATAGGATTTGAGTAAAAGTAATCCCTTTCTATTTTGATTGCAAGGTATGTGGATATTTTAAACTTCGATCTGCAGATCATAAGGATAGGGCTTAAGAAGGAAGTAGAGGAGGACATTGAAACACTGAGCCTCTGAGTTCAGACATTTCTGAAGATAGCTTAACCTTGTCTTCAGATTTTCGTGTGTCAATAATTTCCTTTATTTGCTTAGGCCTTACAATCTGTTTTGTCAGGCACTGTTTTATTCTATTGCTGACATGTAATCTACTCTGGCTACCTTAATCACACAGGAATTCATTACAGGTTGTAAGGTTTTAGAGTTTACAGAATGAAAAAGGAAAAAATCTTTGAGTCTACTAGCCAGGAAACGTGATTTTACTATATCACTGCCCATCTTGCAACCTCCATGATGGCAGGGACTGTGCACTAGAAACTCCACCGAGGCATCCCCCAAAGAACCATATGTTTCTGCCATTCTCCTTGTAAAAAATGGCCTTTTCCCAGAAGAATGTTATTTCACATTGCTCAATTCTGCCTTCACATCTTGTGGGTCTACTTGGAGGAATACATCTTGTGTGTCTCTTAGCTTTCAGAAAATATTGGAAATATTTTTCTTTCCTTTCTTTCTACCCTCTACGGCACAACCAAGCACTGTAGAAAATACTTCAGCGAGTTCCGAGAAAAGCAGTATGCAATATTGGCAAAACTAGCAACTGAAAGAATTATGATTCAGAAAATGGAGTTTTAAATCATTTTTCTCATAGTGTGACCATCATCACCTCTCCAGTTTACCCTATCAGCTCAATGTTACTCTCTGAGAATGATTATATTTCAATTCCACGTTGGTACTGGGGATCTCAGCATTTATGATGAAGTCGTTACCCAATTTTTTTTTTGGTGAGAAAGATTCGCCCTGAGCTAACATCTGTTGCCAATCTTCCTCTTTTCTAACTTGAGGAAGATTAGCCCTGAGCTAACATCTGTGCCAGTCTTCCTCTATTTTTCATGTGGGGTATCTCCATAACATGGCTGATGAGTGGAGCAGGTCCACGCCCAGGATCCGAACCCACAAACCTTGGCCACCGAAGCAGAACTTTAACCAGTCAGCTCCTGGGCTGGCCCCCAATTACAATTTTAATATGTTATTTATTTTATATGAGTTGTGAAGTTATAATATTCATTTAATATCTTTTATTCATTATAGACTGGACAGCATGTAATTAGCACACATGATGTCTTAATAATAACGTAAAGAAATAATGGATGGGATATTATGCAACAATAACACAATGTTGATTATTTTATAGGTGTCCTGGTTGTTTAATCCATTAAGAAAATCAAGATAAAATCTTAGGTAACTTTATTTTTATATTGTTATTAAAATGCAATTATTCTTATGGAAATTTTTTTTAAATGTGCAGCAATTTCTAGCTACTAAACGGAGAGCTTTTATTTTTCTTTCATTAAAATGTCTTCTCTGTTGACTCTAACTCATGCTTTTCTCTCTATCAAATTAAAAATAAAAATACAAAATGTTATGATATTTCTTCATGTAGTATTCAAAGCTTATGATGGTGTTTAAATATGTGGTTCTTTGCCCTGTTACCTATAGCCCTACATTCAAACCACACAGCAATATCACCTTAGCTATATTGCCTGCACCATTCAACATTATTATTAAAATTTATTTAAAAACATTTATTACTGAATTCCTCAGTTTGAATCCAGGCTCTACACCAGGTATTAGGATACTATGATGAAGATGGCAGGAGAGGTTGCCTGGTAGCAGAGTAGGAAGACAGGTAAATAAGCAATTGCATTAAAATATGATAAATATAATATTGTGATTCAGTGTATACATGTTGCAGAGAGATTTACTGGAGAGATTAGAGATTTGGACATAGTGAGGATATTTAAAATGAAATAAAATTTTTTGACTAAACCAAAGTTAGATCTGTGGCACTGATTCCCAGAGCCAGCTGCAATGGAAATCACTTGGGAAAATTATAAAACATGCTAATGCATGAGTTCCATCCTTAGGATTCTGATGTTATTGGTATAAGGGAGGACCTAGCCATCTGTGTTTTTAAAAGAATCTACAGGTGACTGTAATATTGAATTTTTTTTTCAGGAAGATTGGCCCTGCACTAACATCTGTTGCCAATCCTCCTCTTTTTTCTTTTGTCTCCCCAAAGCCCCCATACAGAGTTGTGTGTCATTGTTGTAGAGTTGTAGCTCTTCTATGTGGGACACTGTCTCAGCCTGGCTTGATGAGCAGTGAGTGGGTCCGCACCCAGGATCCCAACCAGCAAACCCCGGGCCGCCAAACCAGAACGTGCGAACGTCACTGCTACACCTTCTGCCCGGCCCCTTGTAATGTTGAATTTTAATTTAGAAACTGTTATAGAGTGAATTGTGTCCCACTACCAAATTCAGATGTTGAAGCCCTAACCACCAATGTGACTGTATTTGGAAATAGGACCTTTTATGGAAGTAATTGAAGTTAAACGAGGTCGTAAAGGTGGGACCTTAAAACGACAGGACTAGTGTCCTTATAAGAAGAGGAAGAGACACCAGAGATTTCTCTTTCTCTCTGTGTGCTTGCACAGAGAAAAAACCATGTAAGAACTTAGTGAGAAGGTGGCCCTTTGCAAGCCAAGGGGAGAGGCCTCAACAAAAGCAGCCCTGCCAGCACCTTGATCTTGGACCTCCAGCCACCAGAATTGCAAAACAATTAATTTCTGTTGTTTAAACCATCCAGTTTGTGGTATTTTGTTATGGCAGCCCAAGCAGACTAATACAGTAACATTTCCATAGCAAAGCAAATAGTGTGTATAAAAACACACGTCTGAGAAGATATGTGCATTTGGAAAAAAATAAAATAAATTTGATTGGACATGACTGTCCATGGTTTTATTTAGGAGAATGGTGCCAGGGGAGAGACAGTAGTGACCAGGCCTTGTTCTAGCAATGGAAATGGAAAAAATGTTGAGAAACTAATGATTAGATTTTTGTGTGTCTCTAAGTGCTTCATATAGTACCTCAGGCTCATTGGAACAGGCACCAGGTGTCCCACTTTATTGTTTTTTTTTATTTTCACAATTCCTATCAAAATATTTTGCAGTCTAGATATTCAATATATATTTGGGAATTAATTGAAGTTGGTAGAATTAAATATTAAATATATATCCTATAGAACTGATCCTAGTTAAGTAATTTGAAAATGTCTGTGTTTTTATGGCAGTGTTATAGAAGAACACAAAAAGAAGACATGTGACTCTTTCCTAGTATATTGGAAGCATTAAATAATTTGATTAAAAATCAGTTTCTAAAAGACAGTTGTCTAGAACTAACCAGGAATATGCTAACCCCTTGTGTAATCCACAAGACATTTATCATTGTCTAAACATAAAAAAAAAACTGATGTATTTTGAACTGGTAATAAGTGGAAACTATTTAACATAGAATGGAAAACATACAAATATACTATTTTTTATTTTACCTTGCTAAAATGATAAAAAGATTAATATCCTGTATTTATACTAAAATTTAGCATTGTCCTGTTCCCTAACTCTGGCCATCTTTACATCAGAATAACTGTAGAAAAGCATAGACAGCAGATAAACTGTAATTATATTTCTGCAAGAAAACAACATCATCTCTGTTGTTGATATATAGATAGTAGTCACCGCAATAGACGAAGAATAGTAAATTAAGATTTATTAGTAACTCTACTCAAAAATACAAGAATGAACTTTCAGTCCCATATTTCTTATTCTACTCCTTGTGTGATCTTCCAAGGGGCAATTAGCCTTTTGTGATATGCTTTTCTCAGTTGTAAAATGTGAAAAAAAAAATTATTCACATCTCAGAATTATTATGAGGATTAAGTGAAATAATTTGTGTAAAATATTGCACTGTAATGTAATTCCTTAAGCACACACATACGCACAGATGCTTGTGTAAGCAAAAATAATGTAAAAGAGGAAAATAATGTCATTGTAATCTGAGTGATAGAAAAATCATGATAATACTAGATGTTAAATTTGATGGTAGATTAGAATCTGACTGAGCACTGAATTTATTCCAGAGTGATTTTCAGTTCCACCTTTTTCGTAGAATTTAGAATTTAACATTTTGATTCTTCACCACAGTGAGAAGAAATGAGAAAATGAAATCTCTGGGGAAGCTCCTCTTTGATTCCCCGCTTCTGATCTTTTCTCTGTATTTGGGATCTATATTGCATATTCTTCCTTTGATCTCTGCCTGAAAAGGCCACTGACAACAGATATAAACTTTGGTATGGAAAGTTCTAGATGGACTTACACAAGAAAAATGTTTAAATGTGTAATAAGGATATTCTATATTACAACTGCATTAAATTCAATTAACATATTTCTAAAATAACTGATTACCCAAATTTTAATAATGGATCACTTATATATCCATCTTTCCTCTCTTGTTACAAATTAGTATTATAGTAGTTTTATAATTATACAAATATGTTACCCAAAAATTAGAGATAAAAAGTAAATATAGAAAACACCTAATAGAGAAAACTGGAAATACCAATATTAAAAAAAAATATTCTTCAAATATACGATAGAAAAAGTCAGCAATCTAATTTAAAATGGGACAAAATTATAAAGACAAAATCCACAGAGGATGGTGAAAATATCCAATTGATACATAAAAAGAAAGTCTATTTAATTACTAGTCGAGGAAAAGCTTATCAAAAATATATTGAAATATTATTGTCAATGCATGGATTAGAAAATTAAACAATGTAATTATATCCAGTGCCTATTAAATTAGGATATATGGGAACTAGAACTCTAATACATATTTGGTGGGAGAGTAAATTGATACAGTCTTTTGGAACAATATCTGGCAGTATAAAATTATTTTAAAAATTAAACGTGCTTATATGTTCAAATAGTTTCACTTTGGGGAAATTATTCTGCAGAAATAAGTCAACTATATAGTTTTCAACACATGCACATATATCATATTTGGTATTGATAAAACAAAAACTAGAATGCTATATTTAGGAAAAATATTGAAACTTCTTGTATAACCATACAATGGATTAGTGTCAGTAAAAATATGAGTTAAATGCAAATATGTTTTTAAAAACACTTACCACATGCCTCCTCTTCTCAGGCACTGCTTTAGGTCTTGATGATACAGCAAGGATTAAAAAAAAACAGTTGAATTGAAAGGCTGCACAATTGCTGGCTAATGTGGGAGCATGAAATTTCTGATAGCCATAGACCCTCAGAGAGTTGACACCTACTCCCAGGCTCTTCTCCAGTGAGCTCCACAATGTGTCGTGAGAAACAACGGAGGGCAAGTTGAGAGACCGGAGAAGCTCCTTCCGTAGCGTAGTCCTGGAGGGGGGAGGCAGCTGCTACCGGAATAAAAGAATAAACATTCACTTAGATGATCTTTTCCTCAAGGAGCAAAAGCCTTAAATTGGCAGGAGAAGGGCAACAGACTTGTTACCCCGAGGGAAGAGGAAAAGATTCACTATAGCTAGAGAAAAGGAAAAGAAAAAAGTCCTTTACCCTGGGGAGAGGAAAGAAACCAACTTTGGCAAGTCCATCAGAAGACTCAGTGAGGGGAGTGGCAGAATCCCAGAGAAAACCCCACATCTGTGAATCAGTGACATAGGACCCGCCTGAGACTGAGACTGGAACAGGATACCGGAGAAACCTCCCCTGCCTCCCCTACAGGTTAGCCAGCACTAGTTAACAAACAACAGCAGTCTACAACTGGGGGAGGGAGAAGAGCATGAGAGATACAAGCACATAGCATAGACCCAAAACTGAGGATAGAGTACAGACATGAAGAAGATTCTGGCAAACCAAATCCCACATTAAGCACATAGTGTCACTAGAGGAATTTGAAAGTGATGATGCAAGGAAGGCAATGACAAAATCCAAAACCAGCTCAACTTCGGACTAGTAATGGCCTAGTAAAATAACTAGAATTAGTATGCAAAACCAGCTCAACTTCGGACTAGTAATGGCCTAGTAAAATAGCTGGAATTAGTATGTTAAAGCCTTTAGCAGGACAACATGCATGAACACATGAGGAATTTCAGCAGAGAGACAGAAAGTATAAGAAAGAGAGAAATGGAAATGAGAAATGTGAAAAACATAGTAACAGAAATGAGGAATGCTTTCAAAGGGCTCATCAGTAGACTTAACACAGCTGAGGGAAGAATCAGTGAACTCAAACAGAGATCAGTAGAAATTACCCAAAACTAAAGCACAGAGAAGAACAAAGTGTAAAAAACCAAACCAAACCAAACACCACCAAAAAAATCAGGGCAGAGCACCCAAGAGCTAGCAGACAATATTAAGTGGTCTAAACCCTTAGTAATTGGAATCTCGGAAAGGGAAGAGAGATAAAAACGGGCGAAAATAATATTTGAAAATTTAAGGAATGAAAAATTTCTAAAAATAATGAAAAGCATCAAATCACAGATCCAAGAAGCTCAGCGAACATTATGAAAAACAAATGTCATAAATAAAAAGTAAACACATTTTAAATTATAGTAGAGAAAATTACAGAGAAGAGAAAAACAAAGAAAAGAAAATTACAGGTAGAGAAAAACAGAGAAGGATGACACAAAGAACAAATGGAAGAAATAGAAAATGAAGAGAATAGATTTTAATTAAATCACAATAATTATGTCAAAAATAACTTGTCCAAAAATACCAAATAAAAGACAGAGATTTTCAGATTAGATTAAAGAAAACAAGGCCAATCATATGTTGTTTACAATAAAACCATTTTAAATATAAAAGCATAGAGAGGTTAAAAATACATATCATGCAAGCACATATCCAAAGAAAACTAGAATGGGTATGTTAATATCTGACAAAGTAGACATCAGATCAAGAAATATTAGCAAAGGTAAACAGAGATATCACACAGTGATAAATGGGCCAATTCACAAAGAAGATATTAAGTATTCATCCAAATACAAGTCTTCAAAAACAGTAATACATATGAATCAATGAAAACCCCAGACAATATTAATATATTGCTGTATGTGGGTGGGGAGTATTGTGTGTCCTAATTACTTTATTTCAAATATATAGGATTAAATGATCCATTGGGAATTTTGCATATGCCAGTTAAAGAAAATAGAATTAAATATGTTTTTTTGAAAAGTTTAATATATAATCTGTGCCACAAAAAACAAAATACATATTTTTGAAAGTTATGGAGAACACAATACAACTGCATGTTGTTATATAGTAATACATTGAGATACACAGATACATGTTGCAGAAATGGATAGGGATATAATGAAGACATATTTGGAAGAATGTTAATCTACAATATGTATATGTGTACATAATGTCTGTTTCTGTTTAGATATTGTGATATATGTATTTTGTAAAGCTATAACACACAAAAATAATAGAATAAAAAAGAAAGTAAGACGATAGTGATAAGAAGGTAAGTATTGCAGATATAAATATATGGTTATATACAATTTTAATTTCCAAATAATCCCCAAAAGAAACTATAATTTAAAATATTGACATATTTGGTAGTGAAGTTAAAATGTTGTTATAACAAGACACTAAAATGATTTTTAATCATATCACTATATATTTCTAATATAAATATGACAAATATTAATATAATTATGTGAAGGGATTTCAAACAAAAACATATCACAGAAACAGAATATATATAGACACAGAAGAAAACTGAGCATACACAATAACAGTAAAAATATTTTCTCTTAAAACTAAAAGAAAAAGTAATTACTTCACAAGTAATTATAGAAATGCTTAACAATTGTTGTATCACTGTTGGTTTTAGATAAGTACAACAACAGAATTTTTTAAAAAAACGATTATCTGTATGTGGTGAGATTAAGGTGATTTGTTCTTAATTTTTCCTGTAGTCGTTTTTTTTTTGTGAGGTAGATCAGCCCTGAGCTAACATCTGCCAATTCTCCTCTTCTTTTGCTGAGGAAGACTGGCCCTGGGCTAACATCCGTGCCCATCTTCCTCTGCTTTATATGGGGCGCTGACACAGCATGGCTTGACAAGCGGTGAGTTGGTGGGCGCCAGGTTCCGACCCTGCGAACCCCAGGCCGCCACAGCGGAAAGCACGCACTTAACCGCTGCACCACCGGGCCGGCTGCCCTGTAGTATTTTTCAGTTAATGGATATTCATTTCTTTCTTTCTTTCTCTCTTTCTATGGTATAATAAGAAATATATTTGGTCTTTGCCCCCAGTTCCTGGTATTGAGCTCTTAAACCCCTTGGAATTTCCTGAGTGATTGGAGTGTCTTTTGTTATTCATAAGGAATCCTTTTTGAGCACTCTAGCACTTTATGCTAATGAGGTGACTTAAGGTGTGACCTCTTGATAGCTTTGGGATGGGGCTGGTTATCAGAAAGGCTGAGTGATTACAGGGTTGAAACTTTCAGCCCCACCCACTGACCTCTGGGAAGGAGAAAGAGATGGGGCTGGAGATTAAGCTCTGTGAAAAGATCTGATGTGCTTCCTTGTTGGCGAACACGAGGAGGTTTTGGGAGGGTGGTGTGCCTGGAGAGGACATGGAAGCTCTGTGCCCCTTCCTCCATACCTTGCCCTATGCATCTCTTCTATCTGGTTCTTCCTGAGTTGTATCCTTTTATAATAAATTGGTAAATGTAAGTAATCATTTCCCTGAGTTTTATGAGCCATTCTAACAAATTAGTGAACTGAGAAGAGAATCGTGGGAACCTTGATTTATAGCCCTTTGGTCAGAAGTACAGGTGAAACCTGGACTTGTGCCTGGTGTCTGTTATGAGGGAAGTCTGTGTGGACTGAGCCCTTAACCTGTGGGAGCTGACACTATCTCCAGAGAGATAGTGTCAGAATTGAGATAAATTTGTAGGACACCCAGTCAGCGTCCACTGAGAATTTGAGAATTGCTTGGTGTGGAAAATCCATACTTTTGGAATATCGAAGTATTCTGCGAGTAGAGAAAGAAAGAGTTTTTCCTTTTACACTGCTCCATGAGTGATTGTAGAGATGTTTAACAATTGCTATACTGTTGTTAGTTTCAAGTAAGTGTAATAACAGAAATGTTAAAAATCATGATTATCTGTATGTGGTGGGATTAAGAAGATTTGTTCTTAATTTTTCATATTAGTATTTTTTAATTAATGATTGTTCATTTTCTTTCTTTCTCCTTCCTTCCTTCCTTCTTTCCTCTCTTTTTCTTTCCTTCTTCCTTGTATGGTTAATACTTGGTAAGAACTAGGATGTTACCTGGTGAGATGGTATATCTAAGCATACAGCATCTATGACTAAATGTCTTCTCATAGATAACCATTGACACAGTTATCTTTTCCCATTCCAATTATTAACAAAGATAACTATCAATACCAAAACTGTGTAATTTGTATTAGAGTGTAAATAAGAGTCCCTCGAATTGAGATTAGTTCAAACTAAGACTTCTTCTTACAAAACTTGTAAGTAACTGAAATTCCCTGAAAAACCAACAGACCCAAAATTCTCTAAAGGCCATACTATACAGCCATGACCTTTGTTTTTAACTCTTTTTAATTTCTTTTCTTTTTTTTTTGCTGATGATATAGAGGAAGTTCTCATTCCTGACAAAATTGATACCTGACTGGGACCATTCAGCTAGGAAAAGAACATAGACCATTGACTATCCTATTTTTAGATATCTCCGTTGAACTGGAAACACCAAGGAAGTAGACAGCAAAAGAAATACACATCAGCAATTAAGAGTTATATTCTTTAAGTACATGTAAAGGAAAGAAAGATGCTCATGATATTTGGTTAAATGAAGTAATAAAATCCAAAAAATTATACTTACACAGAGTAGACATCAATTACTGTGAAAATACATAAAAAACAAATTAGAAAAATACGAATTCCAACAAAAATGGTTAAAAGATTTGAGCAAGTATTTCTCAGTACAGGAACAAAATATGGTCAATAAGCATATGAACAAAAATTCAGTTTTAACAGTAAAGGAAGACATGAGAATTTAGACTAGGAGTATTGCTATTACAATGCGTTGATAGTTGTATTGTTCTCAATGGTGGATACTTTAAATAGGTAAAGAGCTTACCTATGGGAGAGTGAAAAATGAGTGGTGGCATATTCATACGGGAGAATACTATAAAACTGTCCAAATAAATAAATTTCAGAGACTGACATCAATATAGCTGTATATTAATTATAATTTAAGGGGATAAATGTATCAAAAATGACATAAAATATGGCATATTATCTGTGATGTTAAAAGTATTTACCACCAAAACAATAATTTTTAGGAATATATATATATAGAAAATATATGGAATGATAGAGTACTCAGCGTACAGAGTACCTTATCAGTAACTATTGCTATCTGATCCTACAGAATTGGGAGCTGAAGTCCTAGAGTTTTTTTTTGTTTTCCTATCACTAAAATAATCTGAAGGCTCAAAGCCTGAATTGTGTCGAGTACAGTGATGTTAGATAAATAGTATGACACTGCAAGAAACCAGATCAGCTCCGAACCAGCTCTTGCTGCCTTCTTAACTCCATTATTCTCAATGGCCTGGCATATGGGATTGTTTTGACAACTGTCAATCTCACTTGCCTACTCTGATTTTCCCCCCTAGGACACAAATTTGCAGAGAACTCTATTATCATAGAAATCAACAGGTGAATGGAAGATTACCACATGCTGCACTGTTGGGATTTTATTGACTTAATACTATATTCATGCCTTCTTCCATCTGAACATGTTATAAGAGAAAAATAGACAATATATAGTATATAGTATCGTGGCTATCATCACAAAAAAATCCTGAAAAAGCAGATCTTTTGTAAGTGATGCTAGATGTTTGCATAAACATTGCTAGCCTCTACATGAAACTGACGCATACCTCCCCCCGAACAAAAAGCCTGGGACCATGGAGTACATTTTGAAATTAATTCCTACTAAATGCACAAAAGATGAGCTGTAATGGGAACAACTAGACTATAGTCTGACTTTGTAAGGCATGTGCTGCCTAGTTAGATTATTTCCCCATCCCCAAGCACGGGAGGTAGTGGGAAGAGAAGGCACTTGCAAGTGGGCGTGTTCGATGAAATCAGAAACAAGGCACACTTGTTCTTCTGCTTCTGCTCTACTTCTGTTCATGCCTCAGTGAAACTTTACAGAGTTAATGTTAGGCTTTTTCCAATAAGAATAGAAAATGTTTCTCCCATGCAGAGGATGGCGAGAGGGACTGAAAATTTTCCCTGTAATAATCTCCAGACTGAAAAGTGAAAGCCAGTTGGAAATTCTGTTCTTTCCGTCACAAACCTATTAGGCAAAGAGAATGTAGCATTCTGCTTCACAGTTATATAATTATCTGGGTTTGGGTGTTGAGAGTACTTAATTTGAATAGGCTATACCTCAGAGATATTAGGGGGGATTAAAATAAGATGACCGTGCTAGTGGTGCAGTTGGTGTCTGAAGTCTTTCTTTCAGTTGGCTGCTTGAAGAAACACATAACTCGTGACACATGAGTTTGCTTTAACAAAGTGCTGAAAGAATATATTTTCAGCAGAGCATGCTAGGAGCTATTGAGCTGGCAGACATTCAATGAGAATAGTTTCTTGACTGCATTCAGATTCTTACAGAAAACTAGTGGTTGCTATGCTGCCAGAGTAAGGGAAGCCTTGTATTAGGGATCATCAAATGGTTATATTTCCAAATATATCACCCTAAAAAACATCAAACTATTTTATATATTTACAAAAATTATATTTATAAGCCATGCTTCCTCTTCTAATACCCAGGTTTGGGGCACAGTATCTTTCCTGTAGCTGTTATTATACTCTATCCTGGATAGATGATCTAACGTAAAAGCAGTGGGGGTTACAACTAAGTAACCATGCATAGTCCATAGCATGCCTGATCAGTTCAAGGTCTGGGATAAGGCAGAAAACAGTGTTCCTCAACAGGACCTAATGATAAGCCCTACTATTTAGCCTAGGAAAAAACCCTCTTTGCTCGGTTGGATAGCTTAAGAAGGCAAAAGAGATCATGGTCCAGCCTAGCCTAACTAAAATCAATCCCAGTGTCAAGAGAAAAAATGTCTTAGTGCACAGGCATTAATAATTGTTCTCAGGTAGTCATGCACAGATACTTCCTAAATGTCTCTCAGGTACAGGTACACCCCTGTATGTGGGGTGGCGTGTAGCTTTTCAAAGAGTTGTGGATGCTCATGTTCTTCAAGTCAGAGACATCATGCACTGTCCAATAGTATTTACTTCACTGTGCTAAGCTGTACTCTTAGTTCTTCCTAGTCTTGTTCTCTGCCTTAGGAGTCTGAGCCCTGTGAAATGATCACTTGGGCTCCCTTACTGAATAGTTTTGTTTGACTTTGACCAAAACAACCTCTTAGGAGATTGGAGAACAGGGAAGAAGTGAGGTCAGGGTATTTCTTCACTTCTCTCTTCCACGCTTATTTGCAACAGTGGCTGCACCCCTTGTTGATTGCTGTTTTCTCTGTTGGACCCTCCTTCTGGTTTGCCAATGAGTCCTTGCAGAAAAAGAATATCTAATAATGGGATAACAAGTGAATATGTTACATAAACTGCTTATTTCCAGTGTTATGTGATCCAGTAAATTAGAGAGTTGAGTGGTGCTGCATCATTGCATCATTAATTAAAAATAGCATATATATGAACGGACTCAAATAGCCCTCAAAGCCACAACTTAGTTGCAAGGAAACATTGCTCAGATTCCCATGGTACTTACTCTTGGTGCTACAATGTGTTTTTTTCAAATGATACCTAAGGCCTCATGAGGAATTTCACAAGATTAGTTAACAAATAATGCAAATGTAGCTCTTATTTATAGATGGTAAAAGCAGAAGTGGATTTTTATTGTATTACAGCCAATGTGGCTCAGGGGTCACCTTGCGCTCTGGTTATCCACGATGGTGTAACAAACAACTCCAAAACAATAATCATTTTATTATACCTCATGATTTTACGCGTCAGGAATTTGAAGAGGGCTAAGCTGAGTGAATCATTTCTTCTATGTGGTACCAGTGAAGGTCATTTGGCGGTATTCGTCTGGTGGAATATCTGGTCTGGAATGTCTGAGATGGCTTAACTCACATGCCAGTTGACTTGGCAGGTATAACAGGAAGGCTACATTCAGCTGGGGTTGTCAACTGGGAAGTCTAATCATGACCTTAGCAGTATGATGGCTTAAGAAAATTGGACTTTCAATGTGGTGGCTTAGGGCTCTGAGAGTGAGTATTCTCAGTGAGTGAATCAGAAGTAAGTAGGCCTTTTAGAATCTATCCTCAAAAGCTACATAGTGTTGCTTTCGCTGTATTCTGTTAGACAAATCATTCACAAGCATGTCTAGGTTCAAGGAAAGGGGACATAGACCTTCAAATCTTATTGGGAAAAAATGTCAAAGCATTTGCAAACATGTTTTAAAACCACCACACTGGAAAAAGAAATGGTAAAGAGAAATCTGCCCTTCTGGTAGAAGTTTGAGCAGTATGGAACTATCTCGTTTTCTATATTGCTTTGAAAAAAACATATCATTGACTCAATGTGGCTAATGGGATATATGGAAGGACATGAGAAAATTGTTGACAAGGAAGTCTGGTGGAGAATTATGAAATTATGGGAATGGACCTTTTGGAATCAGCACAGGGTGTAAAGATATTTTCATTCCATGTAAATCCACACCAGAGGACAGAAAGAGTGCAAGAGGCTCTCAAAAACAGGTGGATAAGATAACATGTCCTGTACATATCAGAGAGTTGTTTTTCCTGGATATTCCACTGCTTGCTCAATGGAGTCATGTATAAAGTGTCCATGGTGGTACAGGTGGATGATATAAATGGGTTCGATAATATGATTTTTGTTGTCCCAAGTCTTATCTAGCTATAACATGTCTACTGAGTACTCAAACAATGTGCAATCCAACATGGTACCTTTAACAAAGTCCAGATGGATTCCCTGTGTCAAGCTAATTACATTATATTCCTCCCACCATGAAGGAAGTGGCACTTTTTCCTCATGAGGACAGACATACATCCAGCTATGGACTTTCCTTTTTTTTGCTCAAGGTGTTTCTACAAGCACCAATACTTACCTAATAACTTCAATCAACATCATGTTATCTTTCACAACACCTTTTTCCAACTTGATGACAACTGTCATACTTAGGAAAGCAGGGCAATGGGTTCATGCCCATGGACTTCGATATGTGTTCCATGACTCCAAATTGTCCAGCTCAATAGAAATGTGGACTATCTTTTTAAGGGCTCAGCTCCAATGCCTGCTAAGAGAAAATCAGCCTCCCTCTAGGAGACAACATCCTGATTTAAGATGTATACCATATGCAATCCTATAGGGAATGACCTTTGGTTTAAACCAGAGGCCAGTATTTGGTTCTGTCTCTCCAAGAGCCAAGATATAAGGGCCAAGAAGCAAGAGTGAAAGTGTGCTTGCCCTTCCTCACTTAAAACCTAAATTTGTGGTTTAAATTTCAACTTCAAGCTTTAGGTTTAAAGTTAAACCTGAGAACACATTGTAAGAATATTTTCCTTCACATCTCTGTAATGTGGGCCTTTGTGATTTTGGTGGTTCTTATGCCCAAGGGGTGAATCATCTTACCAGTGGGCAGTCATGATTATAATATATTGGAAGCTGAGGCTGTTCCCTGTAGGTTATATATGCCTCTAAACCAACCGGCAGAGAATGAGATCATTGTACTCTCTAAGGTCATTGGTCCTGACTCCTGCAGATTGGAGTGGGAGAGTATGGATTGGGGCTGCAGATATACATTAGCAGCAAAGACTGCTACATTTGGAATGCAAGAGATTCATTGGAATGCCTAGTAATACTTCTTTGTCCAACAGTACAGTTCAATGGAACATTATGGCAATCCAATAAAAATAGATTCCCCAAGGATTCAGATCATAAAAAAAAAAAAAGAGTCCACTTAGATGAAGGATCCAGTCCAGTCAACGGCTGAGATAAAGTAAAGGGAATATGAGAGTAGTGATATCAGAATGTAGTTTTGATTTTCAACATAGTCTTCCAGACTCACTACAAAAGTGGTGACGATCAAGCTGCTTTATTTTATGTTTTTTCTTTAGTCCATCCCCCTCTTGAATATCTCGTTACCTTATGTGAACAACTGTGGTAGTAAATAATGATTTAGATTTCAGGTGAATGGTGATAAATTTGACATCATCTTAGTACGGGACTTTGTGGGTCTCCTATGTTCAGGACACAATGTAGCTCACCTTGAAGAAAGATAAAAGTGAGTAATAAGGGACAAAAGGAGTTGAATATGCTGAGTATGTTTAATTTGCTCCCACAGATCCAAATTCCATTATTTTATACCCTGGTTTCTATATCATGAAGCTTATATGTATATGGACTACCAGTGTCAACTGTCTTCTTGATAAAAACACTCAACAAACCAGGAATGGTAGGGAAGTTGCCAATCTTATAAAAGAGATCTAGAGAATACCCACAACAAATATCATACTTGGCGATGAAAGAGTGAATTTTCCCCTAAGGTCAGGAAGAAGACAAGGATTCCTCTCTCACCACTTCTATTCAATATTTTACTAGAAATTGTAGCCAAGAAAATTAGGAAAAAAATTCAGTTTCGAAAGAAGCAAAAGTCTCTCTATTTGTAAATGACACGATATTGCACACAGAAAATCCTAAAAAACTAGCAAACTAGAACTAATAAACAAGTTCAGCAAAATTGTAGGATATGACATCAATATACAAAAATCAATTATATGTCTATACACTAATAAAGAATACCCCAAAAATGAAATTAACAGAACAATTCCTTTACAATTATGTAAAAATAATAGCATATTTAGGAATATATTTAACAAAAAGAAATGCAAAACTTGTACTTTGAAAACTGCAAAATGTTGTTAAAAAAATTAAAGAAGATCTAATAACCACAATGAGATACCAATTGATACCCATTAGGATGACTGAATTTAAAAAAGACAGACAATAACAAGTGTTGGTGAGGGTGTGGAAAATTTGAACCCACGTACATTGCTGGATTGTAAAATGATGCAGCCACTTCGGAAAACAGTTCAGGAGTCCCTCAAAATGGTAATGATAGAATTACCACATGCCTCAGTAATTCTACTCCTAGGTATATACCCAAGAGAAATGAAAATGTATGTCCACACAAAAATAAACAATTATAGCAGCATTATTTATAATAGCCAAATAGTGGAAACAACTCAAATGTCCACCACTGATAAATGGAAAAATAAAATGTGGTAATCTATACAATGGTATATTATTTGGCAATAAAAATGTATGAAGTATTGATACATCTATAATATGGACGCACTTTGAAAACATTAGGCTAAGTGAAAGAATCCAGTCACAAAAAATCATATTGTATGATCCATTTATATGAAATGTCCAGATTAGGCAATTCTATAGAGATGGAAATCAGATCAGTGGTAGCCTAAAACTAGAAGAAGGGTGGAAGGTAGGAAGTGACTGCTAATGGGTACAGCATTTGTTTTGAGGGTGATGAAAATGTTCTAAAATTATATTATGATGATGTTTGCATGACAATTGACTTGTACACTTTAAATGGGTGAATTTTGTGGTACATGAATTATATCTCAATAAAGCTGTTATTAAAAAAAAAAACTGGCCTATTAGTTATATCTACTTAGAGGTCTTAAGGATGTCTCAAACTGAACTTGTAAAGTTCCCTCTAAAACTGCTCATAGTAGGTTCCATAATAGCCCCATAAAATGGCCACACTAATCCTTGGAGCCTGTGAGTATGTTACTTTATATGGAAAAAAAGGGACTTGGTAGATGTGATGAAGGTTAAGGATCTTGAGATGAGGAGAGTATCTTGGATTGTCCCAGTGGGTCCAACATAATCACATGAGTACTTAAAGCTAAGAAGCTTTCCTGCCTGAGGTCAGAATAAGAGGAAAATGTGACAGTGGAAGAAGGGTCAGAAATATACAACACTGCTGTTTTAAAGATGAAGGGGTCTTCCAGGAACTGGAAAAGGCAAGGAAACAGATTATCTCATAGGGCCTCCAGAAAAGAATACAGCTCAATCAACACCTTGATTTTAGCCCAGTGAGGCTCACATAAAACTTCCAACCTACAGCACAGTGTGGGAATTAATTTGTGTTTTTGTAAACCAATAAGTTTA
Organism: Ceratotherium simum simum; assembly: GCF_057802395.1. Taxonomy (NCBI): domain Eukaryota; kingdom Metazoa; phylum Chordata; class Mammalia; order Perissodactyla; family Rhinocerotidae; genus Ceratotherium; species Ceratotherium simum. Next base: position 20,925,589 of record NC_141917.1, on the reverse strand, counting down.
TGGTACTTTGATACAGCAGTAGTAACAAACTTATAAAACCTAACGCTACTTCACAGTTTTTACATCACAGTAAAAACGACCACAATCTATCTATACCTAAAACTGGAAAACTAGGGACCATCTTCCTTTTCTCTTTTTGTCCTGATCTCTAACTTATACCTCAAACCTGCCCAGGCGTTACCATACCTAGTACCAAAACCTTTGTCACACTTAACTATTATCTCTTGCTGATACCAATCGTCAACAAACGTTTAATGTAATTGTCCATATAATAAATATTTTAGGTTTTATGGACCATATGATCCCTGTGGCAACTACTGAATTCTGCCACTGTAGTGAGAAAGCAGCCATAATCAGTACTTACACAAAGGAGGATTCTAATAAAACTTTATTTACAAAATGAAGCAGTGAAAACTTTTGTCTTCACACAAACCTGCATATGCAGTTTATAGCAGCTTTATTCATAATTGCCAAAACGTGGAAGCAAGCAAGATGTCCTTCAGTAGGTGAATGGATATATAACTGTGGTACATCCAGACAATGGAATAGCATTCAGCACTAAGAGTAATGAGCTCCCAAGCCATGAGAAGACATGGAGAAACCATAAATGTATATTACTAAGTGAAAAAAGCCAGTGTGACAAGGCCGTATGACTGTATGATTCCAACTATATGACATTCTGAAAAAGGCAAAACTATGGAGACAGTAAGATCAGTGGTTGCCAGGGGTTGAGGGAGGGGAGAGATAAAAAGGCAGAGCACAGGGGATTTTTAGGGCAGTGAAACTACTCTATGATATAATGATGAATATATGTCATCATACATTTGTCAAAACCTATAGAATGTACAACACCAAGAGTGAGTGCTAAGGTAAACTATGGACTTCGGCTGATAATGGTGTGTCAATGTAGGTTCGCCAATTGTAATAACTGTACCACTCTGGTGGGCAATACTAATAATGGGGGCGGATACGCAGGTATAGGGACAATGAGTATGTGGGAAATCTCTGTACCTTCCTCTCAAGTTTTCTGTGAATCTAAAACTGCTTTAAAAAATAATGTCTATTAAATCCATAAAAACAATTAGCAGGTCAGATTTGGTGTGCAAGCCATCGTTTGGTTACTCTCGGCCTAAACTAAAATACTCTGTCATCTGTTTTATACAGAATTGCAGTTTTACTTATAAAATATAAATCTGATAATGTCCCTTCCTTGGTGGAAACACATCAGTGATTTCTCATATACACCATAGTGGACAAGATACAGCCACTTCTACTTCTGTATCTCAGGCCTACTCTAATTTTGTCCAAAATCCTAGTTATGTTGAATCCAAACTTGTTTCTTTCAGTTGTTTCCTGTCCAGGGACGTTTTTTCCTGCCATCTTCTACCTCACACATACTTTTCTCACACTGGAATCTCATGCTTAAGTCTTATTTATCAGCTTAAATATCACTGTATTAGAGGAGGTGGCCCTGTACAATTAAATCCAAATGCAGTCTTCCTAGATAGTCTCTTTCTCAGAAAACTGCCTCCTCCATGATGCTTAGCATGAAATATTACCATTTGTTTGTTTCCCTCCTCCCCCCCTTTTCTACCACTGTAAGATACAGTGCAAGAGGGAAAAGATCGTGAATAACCTGACTCCTCTCTGCGTCTCTAGTGTTGAGTACATGCTCGGTAAACGTTTGTTCAATGCATGAGTGAATGAAGGAGCTGTACAGTTAAAAGATGACAAGCTGAGTGTCATAATATGCTAAGGACTGACAAGTAGATAATAGGATTATCTCCAAAATGCCCAGACAAAGATATCTGGGTTAAAGTAAAACTCTCAAATCTATCACCAGTCCGGAAAATATTTGCCCTACTTCTGTCATACAATATGAATTGCTTCGGTTTTCTAAGAAAGATAATACTGGAATAAACTTTGAAGCATTGCAATGGTGCAAGATTTTGAGCATTTATTTGTTTTTTGGTTGGTCGCTTTTTCTCCTTATTTCTTGTGTAATTAAGGATCACAAAAAACCATTTTGGCACAGGATGTCAGAGCACAGGCATGGTGAGGAGGAATCTGCTAGGGAGAAAGCCGTGGAGGTGAGAAATTGGTTACACGGAAGGGAATTGATCAAATAAATAAAGTTAAAAGAAAAAAAAGCAGAAGCCAGATTTCTAAATGCCAGAGAGTGGGTTACAATATGGAATGGCAATAAACAAGTATGAACACTGATATTGGATTGAAATTGGATGTGTTGATAATGAAATCATGGTTTTCAATATATAAAAATAAATGTGTATGTAAATGTATCTATGTATGTATATATATATATAAATATTTATAAATGAAAATTTATACCTATTTTATACATATATACTATGTCTAGCTATCTATAGAGAAATAGAGACAGAGAATGAGTGCCTAAAGAAGCTACAATCTAATAGCAACGAGAACACTCAGTGCTCAGATCTTAATACCATTCTCCATTTAAAAAGAACCAAAGTTCCTTAGAGATAGAGCTGATTCCAGGGCTGGGGCAAGAAAATTATAAGATGATACTGGAATGTATTGTGCCAAAAAACAGGAAAATGCTCAAAGAATAATTGAGGCATCTTGAAAGTCCAAATGTTGACAATTTGAGCATTGAAATAATTAATGGCCTAAATGGATTAAAATCCATTAAATAAAAGAGAAAAATATGTCTGTATTGATACAAATAAATAAATGCATACATTGAAAGATTAATTAGGCATGAGATACACGTGTAGTTTCAAAACACCTCCCCACAAGATACTTAAGAAAAATTGGTAGAGACTATCTTTCCAGTAGAGAAGGCTGGCTGACCCCACCTTAATTAAGTAAGTGATCAATATAAAATATCATCAAGATAAATCAAAAGCATGCATCACCTGAGAGCATGCAATGAGAACACAGCATCACGTTGTGATATTCCCACCACAGAAGCATACCTTGAATCTAACCATGAGAAAATAAAAGACAAACCCAAACTGAGGGACATTCTACAAAGTAACTGACTTGTAATCATCAGGGTCAAGATCATGTAAGTCAAAGCAGTAGGGAGAAACTGTTCAACACTGAAAGAGCACAAAGAGACATGTCTACTATATGGAGTGCTCCATTCTGAACTAGATCATTTTGTTATGACTAACCTATCAGGACAAGTGGTCAAAGTTGAACAGGGTCCAAGGGTTAGATAGTAGTAACGTATCAGTGTTAATTGTCTGATATTGGTGGTTGTATTGTGGCTGTATAGGATAATACCCTTATTTGTAGAAAATACAAACTAAAGTGTTTTTGGGGATGGGTCCTTGTGTTGGCAATCTACTCTTAAATGGCTCAGGGGAAAAAAGTCTTTGTACTGTACTTACCTGTTCCCAAAATTAATGTCTGTTTCAAGTTTAAAGTAAAATTCAAGACATTTTAAGAAGCCAAAAGAGGGGGTAGCCTGGTAGTGTAGTGGTTAAGTTCTCAGACTCCGCTTCAGTGGCCCGGAGTTCGCCAGTTCAGATCCCGGGCACGGACATATGCACCGCTTACCAAGCCATGCTGTGGCAGCATCCCACATATAAAGTGGAGGAAGGTGGGCATGGATGTTAGCCCAGGGCCAGTCTTCCTCAGCAAAAAAAGGAGGATTGGCAATGGATGTTAGCTCAGAGCTAACCTTCCTTACAGAAAGAGAAAAAAAAGCCAAAAGATAACAAAAAATGACTAATAAATTTAGTAGTAATTCTATAGTATGATTTCTTTACACTGGCTTCATTCCAAAGTGGTGCAGAACAGAATGACCTTCACCTGTGTGGGGAGATAAACTGGTGACAATTTTCCTCAGATGTTTGATATACCGGAGTTGGGCATTGGGATGGAGGAGCTTGTATTAATCTACAAAGGACAAATTCCACAGTTTAGTCTTTCCATCAAGCAACATAAAATCTGATTTCACCACTCTATACTTTCTACTACTTATAATTTCCAAAATCTTTCAGTCTTCTTTGTGATTATTCTACGCACATCTGAAATAATAAAACTGGTATAATGAATTTATACACAATGTTATTTTAAGGGAGATGTGCCATGCACTTGAAAAACTTAAAAAGTGATTATTTTAAAATGCAAGTTTATATTCTATGGAAGATGGTTCATAAAGTTATAATTAAGATTAATATATTCATGTTTCCACATGTCAGTGCAAATAATATTACTTAACATTTTGACTTCTAATTTTATTATTCTCTCCTAGTTGTTCAATTTGTAATGATTTCAATATATTTAAGGGCAATTTTCACCTGAAAATGGAAGTTAAGAGAAAAATATGATCCAATATGAAGAAATTTGCTTATCAGTTTGTTACTAAAGCAAGCATTTATCTTTTTCTTTTTTTTTTTTTTTTTGCTGAGTAAGATTGGCCCTGATGTGACATCTGTTTCCAATCTTCCTCTTTTTGCTTAAGGAAGATTGCTGCTGAGCTAACATCTGTGCCAATCTTCCTCTGTTTTGTGTATGAGACACCACCACAGCATGACTTGATGAGTGGTGTGTGGGTCCACACCTGGGATCCAAACACACGAACCCCGGGCCACTGGAGGAGAGTGCATGAACTGAACCACTACACCACCGGGCCAGCCCCTCAAGCATTTATCTTTCATAGTATAATATATACATTCTTATAATTTTGTCTTCAAAAAGTGTCTGATACCCTAAATAGAAAGGAAAAACAGTGATTAAATTGTTTTCACTGAATTTAAAATTGGATTTAAAAAATCTTTCTAGAAAATAATAGAGAGCAGGAACATAGAGCAAAATTAAATAATTGGATATGTGGCATATAAATGTAACTGGAGTAGGAAGGAAGAATTGCCTATTTTGTCTCTGAAAAAAGTTTCAGCCCTCTCTTCTTACCCCCACTATTGACATAGCTTAATTGGACATGGATTGGACTTCTATATTGTCTTGGATAATCATATCCCTTTACATTGTCATGTAAATTCTGGAATCACCAAGTCTATTTCTGAAAAAATAAAACTGAAAAACCTTCTCGGATTTATTTGGGATATTTTTGAATTTCTAGATTAATTTGGGGAACATTCTTACCATTACAATATTGAGTTCTGATTCACAGACTTTGTAAACCCTTTAATATTTTCTTTTTAATATCTCTTAATATTTTAAAATTTTCTTTATAGAGATTTTGCACATCTCTTTCATTAGATTCATTCCCAGGTATTTTTGATGATAAATTAAATAGTATCATTTTTGAAAAATTTATTTTCTATGGCTTTGTTTCCACTATATGAAAAAACATTGCTTTTTGTATATTGATCTTGAATTCAGTGGCTTGTTGAAATCATTTGTTAATTTTTATGATTTAATTGTAGATTATTTTGGTTCTATTTGGTCACATTCTTTGTCTGAGAACAATGATAGTTAAATGTGGTTATATTTCTTAGTCAATCCCTATAACTTTGATTTCTTTTTCTTTCCTTATTGAAAGACTAAGACTGTGTGTACAGTGTTTAGTACTTGTAAAATTTGTAGATTGCTGACATCCTTGTTTGTGCCTGATCTCAGAGAAAAAATTTCAAACTTCTGACAAAATTGATTAATATATGTCAGTAGTTGATACTTTATTATCAGATTATGAAACATTCCTTTGGATCTGAATGTTTGAAGATTTTTTTTTAAAAATTACAAGTAGATGTTAAAAACTATCAAGTTGGTCTGCATATATTGAGATTAAAAGATTTATTATTATTTTTCAGCAATATGCATACATCAGTAGGCCTTTTTTTTGAGGAAGATTGGCCCTGAGCTAACATCTGTTGCCAATCTTCCTCCTTTTTTCCTTTTTCCTCCCCAAAGCCCCAGGAGATATCTGTATGTCATAGTTGTACATCGAGATTTATTTTAATAATAACAACATGGTGAATACATTGATCTTTTCATGGTAAGTCAAACTTGCATTCATAGATTAAGATAAAATTGGTCATGATTTAGTCACCATTTTGTGTATCATCTGATTAGGTTTGTTAATATTTTGGGGGGCATATTGCATCTATCCATGTTCAAGAATTAAAATGCCCTTCTCAGGTTATTGAATCAAGCTTACATTGGCCTCAAAAAATGAGATTATCAATATCGTTCATTTTAAAATATTTCTACTTACATTGTGACTACTTCTTTCATGCATGGGTTGTTTAGAAACATTTTGCTTAATTTCCAAACACATGTGGAATTACTTTTTAGTTAACTTTTTGCTACTTATTTCTAGCTTAATTCCATTATGCAAGGATTTCATAGCTTTATGTTTTAAAATATTTATAATTAGATGATACCTAAAATATGGTTGAACAAAAGTCAGGGTAAATATTCTGTGTATGTTTGTGTACTTTTTAGTTATAGGGTGCATTATTCTCTATATGTTGATTTGTTTACTAGGTGTTCAAATCATCCATCTTTTTATAATTTTTTAATATGTATGCTCTATGAGTTTTTGAGAGAAGTATGTTAAAAACTCTAAATTTTTTATGAGCTTGTGTATTTCTCTTTTAGTTATTTTAAAACTATTTTGTGTATATTGTGGTCATGTACATTCAAGGCTAATCCTTGTATTTCCTAGTAGAATAAACTTTTGATCATTATTATACAACTCTTTTTTTCTCTAGTTAAACTCCTCTTTAATGTCTTCTTGCTCAGGTATTACATGAGTTAAACCAACTTTGATTAATATCCACTGCTATATCCTATATTAATGTTCAAAGCTACATTTTTTCCATCCTGTTAATTTCCTGTTTTTCTTATCTTATAGCAAAGTTTGGTTTCTTATAAAACCATTTGGCTGGGTCTTGCTTTACATTTCCTCTGGAAAGCTCTTTTGATTTAATTGGAGAATTTGTTTCATTGAATGGAATATAATTACTGATGTATTTGGGTAATATTTGCTTTTTATTTACCCCACCTGAACCATATGCTTTAATATCCTTAATTTCTTCTGGATTTTTAAAAATTTCATTTTACTTTCATATGGTTTTGTATTTATACATCCTTTTACTTTTCTTAGTGAGGTCAATTATAGATTCTAATATGTATCTATAAATTTTTCAACTTCCTGGATAATTAAACAACATTAGAACATTTTAACTCTGTTTTCTATCCCCATATATTTTATACTATTACTGCTTTCTATTATACCTATCTATCTATCTGTATCGGTTTATATGTGTGTGTATCTGTGTATAATGTTATGTGAGCATATATCAAACTCCACGAATTTGTTTGGACAGTAGTGTTCATTTAGAAGTGCCACATTTTATACATTCCATTGCTCTTTGTTCTTTCTTGCATCGTGAAACTTCTATATTAAATTATTTTTCTTCTGCCTAAAAAGCACAGTTTAAAGATAGTAATATGAGGCTAAAGATGACAAATTTTCTGTTTTTGTTTATCTGACTATTTCTTTATGTTTTCTCCATGTTTGGAGGATATTGAAGTTATAGCATAGAATTCTAGGTATGGATTAGGTACAGAATTCCAGGTTGATAGTTACTTTCAGCACTTTAAAGAATCCTTTCTACTATCCTCTATAATCTAGTTTTTTTTTCTGTTGAGAATTAGCTGACAAACATTTTTTTCATTTGAAGGAAATCTGCCCTATTCCTCCATATGTTTTGCATAGATTTTATCTTTGTCTTTGCTTTCCAGAAGTTTTACCAGGGCCAAGATGAGGGTGAGGCAAATGAGGCATGTAGGTTCAAAATATAAGGAGTCACTTATACTTAATGCTATGCAACTGAGCATACGTATTTCTGAGTGTCAGTATGTATGTGCTATATATGCGCCCATATGTAGTCTAGTTTTTCTAGTTGTGTTCAGCAGGAGGATTATTCTGACCCATCTAACCTGCCATTGTCAAATTAGAAATGGTATACTACCCAAGGTTTTTTCCATCATCATCTTCACATCTTTATTTTATTATTATTAATTATTAATGTTGGATTATTTTTATTATTATAATTAAATTTATTGTGATAGCACTCAAAACAAAATTGTCAAAAGTTAGATTCAGCAGTGTTTTGCTTTGGATGAATTGCAAAATGGAACTGGCAAATGTTAACTTCAGCAAAGCGTTTTACCTTGGGTGAATGAATTCATACATAGCTAATTGGTGCTATGAGAGTCTGAAATTATTTTAATTTGAGGTACATTGATACAGGACTAAGACAAAGAAGTAAGATCTGTCTGGTTCCTGCAAAGAGATAAGGAAAGTGAAGGAGGTAATTGAAAAAAAAAAGAATGCCATTATGATGGGAGTGATTTGGGTCCTTGTCGTATGTTTAAGACAAAGACAAGGACAATGACATTATTTCTCCTTAAGATCTGATTTGAACACTTGCGGGATAAGAGGGATAGCTCTAACTTGAGTTTATAGACATAGGCACAAGTTTAAGCACATCACTTGGATTATTGTTTTTGTGCTTTATTTTGAATTTTTTTGTTTGCTATTCCAAATGAATAAATTGTTGATCCTTGTCTTCTCATTTCCATCACTCAGACAATAGATACTATTCCTACTGTTGCTCTCATAATCTGATTTGCCCTGTATTATGATTTTATGCTGATCCAGACTCTCTATCAGCGTTAAGAATCTTCTGCAACATTTGACCTGACTCTTAATCCTAAATTCCCAAATTGGATTATTTGGTTGTTGCCGGTGTCCCTTTTCCTGTTGGTAGTCCCCCAAGAGTAGAGTCTTTAGCCTCCTATCAAATCATGTTTCACAATCCCTTTACACCATCTCCTATCCAAGGCAGTCTGAATGCTACAATGACTTTTTGATTAAATCCACATACTTAAGGCATTTACAGATGGTGCTGAGAGTATCTTAGAAATAAATTATCCGAAAGGCTTGAACAGAGAAGACAAAGACAAGAAGGATGGAAGAGAAAAAGAAAACAATTAACAAATTGCATCATGGTTTCACTTGGATAAATATCTTGAATCCTATTGCATGCCTAGTTCCTAACACTGGAAACATCCAGAGAAAAGTTTAAGCAGTGTTGGTCACCTTTGCTTCAACCAGTCTTTCTTCCAGGGCTGAATATTTTGCTTTCTCTGGCTTCCGACACTATTCTGACTTATGCTCTTTTTAGCTATTCCTTTCCCCTAGAAATGTTCTTTTGGTTGGCATTTCAGGATTTCAAAACTCCTAAGTGATCTGAAGTTTACTCTAAGGATACATTTATTTCTCCAGACTCTTTTGTGAAATGAGATCACTACAGCCATGTAACTGGATTTGCTTTATCACTCAATCAATACTTCTTTCACGGAGAGGTGGCAAGAGAAATCTCAGGGAAAGCAGTGGCTGTAAGGGAAAATGAGTTTGAACAGAAATGGGGGCACAAGGGCGTATAGAAGAATTCTTTCTAAAATAATATAGAGAAATAAAGATTTACAGGATAATATTCATTGCACCTACAAAAATTTCTTAAATTCCTTTTCTTTCTATTTCACTCTGTGTATCTTTCTTTAAGTCCCTTGCTTCTAAACCCCAGCTTTTTCCCCCCATTTATTCTTTTACTTTATTTTACTGTTTTATAGAAGAAACATTAACTCCAATTTCCCTGTCTTAGTTCCCCTTTCCTTATAAGTCAATTCTTAAAAATTAACAGAAACTAGGAATTCAATTAAATAAAACTTCTTAATATAAATACATTTACATGAGAGTTCCAAACATATGCATGATTTCATACAATTTTTACAACAATCCTGATTGCTGTGGAGATATTATTACTATTATTGTTAATAAATGTATTATTAGCTGTATTTTATAAAAAAGAAAACACAGAGCTGACCCAGTGGTGTAGTGGTTAAGTTCACACACTCCACTTCAGAGGCCCAAGACTTGCAGGTTTGGATCCTGGGCAGGGACCTACACACCACTCATCAAACCATGTTGTGGCAGGGGTCCCATATATGGCACGGGTCCCTAAGAGGTAGGCACAGATGTTAGCTCAGAGCCAGTCTTGCTCAGCAAAAAAAAAAAAAAAAGAAAAAAGAAAAGAAAGTAAACACAGACATTGAGAAAGTAATTACAAAAGTCAAAAATCTTGAATGAAAGAGAAGTGAGATGTAAATTAAGACTCCAAAATGCAAAATTTTTAACAATCATTAAATTCTCCAGAGTTTGCGGTATTCTTGTGTTTTCTTCTAAAAATACAATCAAAATAAAGCAAACAAGTAAATGCTGATTGTTATGGTAGAAAAAAGTAAATGCCGATTGTTATGGTAGAAAGATAATCTCTGTTTCTCACTAGGTCTATCTGATTATTTTGAACATCCGAAAGTAAAGGAGTATTTCCTTCAAAAATGCATAGTCATACTCTCATTATTTTATGCCTTTTTTGTTGTTTAAAGTATTGACAAATAGGAACTGTGTATGATGTATAATTTACTGTGTATGATGTATAATTTAAGGTGAAATTATTTAAAAATAAAGACTAAACATCTTTGAGGACATTATGCTAAGCGAAATTAGCCAAAGAAAGGCAAGTGCTACGTGATTCCATTTATCGGAGGTATCTAAAATAGTCAAATTCATAAAATCAAGACTGGAATGGTAGTTACCAGGGGCTGGGGAGGAGAAGGAAATGGGAAGTTATTAATCAACAGGGATAAATATTCAGTTAAGTAAGATAAATAAGCACTAGAGGTCTGCTGTAGAACGTTGTACCTATAGCCAATAATAATGTTATATAGGCTTAAAATGTGTTGAGGATAGATCTCATGTTAAGTGTGCTTATTACAACAAAAATTTAAACATATATATATATTTCAAAATAAACAACTAAATAAAGACCAAACAAACAAGAAGTACAACAGAAGTAAAAAGTAAAAAAAATGAAAGATCTGTTTTTTCTTTAATTTAGTGCTGAGTTTGAAATTTTGAAATTATTCTTAAATATTTTTTAATTTTTATGGTTATTTATAGTTTATATACAGTGAAATTCTATGGTTATATACAGTTTTCAGTTTAGACAATCCATTTATAATTCAAATTAATAATTTTTGACAGCAAAAGCAAGATCAATTCTGCATTGTTTTTATTATTTGATATTTTAAAGATAATTTCTGCTATCAATGAGTTTTGCAATCTGTAATGAAAGTTGGAATGATCAGGCATTTGAAACCAAGACCATTTAAGAACTGAGTTAAAAATAATTCCTAAGAAAAATGCCATCAAAGAGTGAAAGATTATTACAATAGTTGCAAATGGCATACAGGTCTGCTGTTAATTTAACTGATTCTTTTTATGTAGCCACCGGAAAATAAATTTTCTGTAAAATTTTACACAAAATGTTCATTAATTAGTCATTTATATTTGAAGAGCTTTTAAAAAATCTATTAATAGGCATAAACTTTTATATTTTTACTTTAAAGTTTATTAATATAGAGAAACTTTCTCTACATTACATTAAATTGAATCTAAAAATATATTCCTGTATTTGACAATAGCATTTTATGTTTCTTCATTTTTTAAGTAATCACATAAAAGTTCTGAAAAGAAACATTTATTCTCATTTTAAATGGTATACACATAGGGGCCGGCCCTGTGGCTTTGCTGTTAAGTGCACGCACTCTGCTACTGGCAGCCTGGGTTTGGATCCCGGGCGCGCACCAACGCACTGCTTCTCCGGCCATGCTGAGGCCGTGTCCCACATACAGCAACTAGAAGGATGTGCAACTATGACATACAAATATCCACTGGGGCTTTGGGGGAAAAAAAAAAAGGAGGATGATTTGCAATAGATGTTAGCTCAGAGCCGGTCTTCCTCAGCAAAAAGAGGAGGATTAGCATGGATGTTAGCTCAGGGCTGATCTTCCTCACAATAAATAAATAAATAAATAAATGATATACACCTAAATATATGCCTGAAAATGATTTTAATGATAAAATCTTGACTGTCACAGGAAAGTCTAAACATATTTTTATTAATTGTATAGTAGAAGTTATCACATATGTAAGTACAGGTTATCAAGTAAGACCCAAATAAACATTGCTAAAAACATTTCTAATCTGATAAAAAAAAAAAAAAAAAAACATATTTTAGTCTTACCAGGCACAATGTCCCCTCAATACAAATTTTAGTCTTACCGGGCACAATGTCCCCTCAATACAAAGCATGTCTTCTCTGTTTCTAATATTTACAAATATTTTCTTTTTAGCACTATTTCAGAAAATAAATTTAATTGTAGGCTGTGTAATATTTTTTCTTATTAAAGCTTTACTTTTTAGAGTAATTTTAAATTCACAGCAAAATTTAGGGAAAGGTAGAGATTTCCCATACATCTCTTACCCTAACACATGCATAGCCTCCCCCATTATCAGCATCACTCATCAGAGTGGTACATTTGTTACAATTAGGGAACCTACATCAGTACATCGTAATCACTCAAAGTCCATAGTTTGCATTAGGGTTCACTCTTGGTATGGTACATTCTCTCGGTTTGGGCAAATATATAATGACATATATCCATCATTATATTTTTACAGAGAATATTTTCACTGCCCAAAAATCCTCTGTGCCCCACCTATGCATCCTTCCCTCTACCAAGCCCTGGCAACTACTGATCTTTTTACAGTTTTCATAGTTTTGCCTTTTTCAGAATGTCATATAGGTATAATCATACAGTACACAGCCTTTTCAAATTAGCTTCTTTTGCTTAGTAATATGCATTTAAGATTCTGTCATATCTTTTCATGAGTAATATTCTATTGGCTGGATGTACCACAGTTTATTTATACATTCATCTACTGAAGGACATCTTGATTGCTTCCAAGTCTTGGCAATTATAAACAAAGCTGCTATAAACATGAAGGTGTAGGTTTTTGCATGTAAATAAGTTTTCAACTCTTTGGGTAAATACCAGCAAGTGCCATTGCTGGATCATGTAATAAGAATATGTTTAGTTTTTTAAGAATCAGTCAAACTGTCATCCAAAGCAGCTATACTCTTTTTCATTCCCACCAGCAGTGAATGAGAGTTCCTGTTGCTCCACATCTTCATCAGCATTTGGTGTTGTCAGTGTGCCAGATTTTGGCCATCCTAATAGGTGTATAGTGGTATCTCATTGTTGTTTAATTTGCATTTCCCTGAAGACATATGATATGGAGCATATTCTCATATGTTTATTTGCCATCCATTTATCTTCTTTGGTGAGGTGTCTGTTAAGGTCTTTGGCCTATTTTTTGGTCCAGTTGTTTGTTGTCTTATAGTTGAGCTTTAAGAGTTCTTCATATATTTTGGATAACAGTCCTTTATCAGATGTGTCTTTTGCAAATATCATCTCCCAGTCTGTGGCTTGTCTCTCATTCTCTTGACATTGTCTTTTGCAGAGTGGAAGTTTTTTAATTTTAGTGAAGTGTAGCTTATCAATTATTTCTTTCATGGATGATTCCTTTGGTGTTGTACCTGAAAAGTTGTTGCCAAACGCAAGGTTATCTAGGTTTTCTTCTACGTTATCTTCTCAGAGCTTTATAGTTTTGTCTTTTACATGTAGGTCTGTGATCCATTTTGAGTTAATGTCTGTGAAGAGTGCTAATGTAAATGATATTGTATTTTTAATTTCAGATTCCACTTGTTCATTGCTGGTATATAAGAAAGCATGTGACTTTGTATACTAACTTTGCACCCCAAAAACTTGCTATACTTATTAGCTCCAGGAGGTTTTTTTTTTTTTGGTCTATTCTTTCAGGTTTTCTACATAGATGATCATCCGGGAACAAAGATAGTTTTATTTCTTTCTTCCCAATCTGTATACCTTTAATTTCCTTTTCTTGTCTTACTACTTTAGCTAGAACTTCCAGTATGATATTAAAAAAGGGTAGTGAGAGAAGACATCCTTGCCTTGTACTTGATCTTAGGGAGAAAGCATCAAGTTTCTCACCATGAAATATGATAGCTATAGGTTTTTTTATAGATGTTCTTTATCAAGTTGAGGAAGTTTCCCTCCACTCCTAGTTTACTCAGAGTTTTTATCATGAGTGGGTTTTAGATTTTGTCAAATACTTTTTCTACATCTACTAGCATCATCCTATTATTTTTCTTCTGCTGTCTGTTGATGTGGCAGATTACATTAATTTATTTTCAAATGTTGAAATAACCTTTCATACCTGAAAATAAATTCCACTTGGTCGTGGCGTATAGTTTAGTTTCTGCTGCTCTGTCTCTTAAAATTGTGTTTTTTGCCTTTTGGTATGCCTTGTAATTGTTTCTGGATATCAGTACATGAAATACTGGGTAAAAGGAACTGTTGTAAATAGGCCTTTAGTAATGTGGTGGTGGGGTGTGGTGGGAGGGGAAGAATTCAATAATTCTATGATCAGATCTATTTTTTTGTCAGCCCATGTATCTGGACTGTGAACTTCATAAGAGCTTTTACATGTTTTTCTCCCCTCTTGGGTGACATAGGAAGGCTCGAGTGGCTAGTGTTGAGTACCTTCTTTGCTCCAGGATTGTTAGGCTCTGATAATATCCCTGTAGGATAGGCTCTGGTTAACTAGTTAACGGAGGACAAGCCTTGGTAAGAAGAATAGAGTGCTCTGGCATAGCAAAATGGTTCCTTATTTCTATTTCTTGCTATGGAGATCTCTATTTGGGTGAGGCCATTGCCTGTGCTCTGATGTCAGGGGGATGCCACTGGCTGAGAATAATTGAGCAGGATTGCTGGCTTGGTTCCTTGCCCAAGACTGACTGTAGGATGGATTTTCTTGGCTGCCCAGATTCTCTCTTCAGATTCTAGTCAGGAAGGACTGGATGCTATACACAGCAGATGGGGTGGGGATAAGGTAAATTTGTTTTCCTGCCTAGGCAGGGTCATTTAACAGACTCCACAGCCTTTTTGGCTTGATGTTTGGAGAACTCAAATCAGGCAGAACTGCCCACGGAGCTCCCTTCTCAGGTGAGGCCACTAGGTTGCCTTTGCAGATAGGCAGAGTTGCTAGCTGCGCTCTCTGCTTGGGTGCCACTGTAAGTGGGCTATAGGATGGGCTATGCAGCTTCCTGGGTGTTGTTTGGGCTTCTTGTTAGGAGAGGCTGGAAGCCATATTCAGCAGTTCTTAGAATTTGCTTCCGAACCCAGGTAGGGCCATAGAACAGTCTCCACGGCAGGTATGGCTCATTGGCTGGGGACCCAAATCAGGCAGAACTGCCCATCTAGCTCCCTGGCCAGACAGGGCCACCAGCTCAGTTCTGCAGATGGGCAGAGCTGCTGGCTGGTATCTCTATTTGAGTGATAAAGGAGGAATGTGGTCTGTCAATACCTGAGCACTGTTTGCTATAAGCTCTGCATCCCTTCTCCATCGCAATCTGATCTCCAGTGGTCAAGCCTTGAGAATTCCACCTGTGATCCCTGTGAGGTGAGACTGAGTGGGCCTCCCAGGAAGCATCTCACAATGCTGAGGGAGTTGATTATCCCCCTTGGACTCTCTTTTTCCCACTGGAGAGATTGTAGGCTCAGAGAGGCCCTCTGGCTGTGAGGCTGTACTGGCCTGGGGAAAGGGTGATATGGACAGAGTGTAGCCATTCCTCTTACCCTTGTAATATGGTCCTTCTCAGCGTCTGCAGTCCAATGGTATGTTTCAGCCTCACTCCTATGTTCTGGGATTTTCACAGGTATGTCTTGTATATGGATGGTTGCTAGTTGGTGTTTTGTGAAGTGGACCAAAGTTGGAAGGACCTATGTTGCCATCTTGATGAAGTCACTCTCTGCTCTTTTTTATTTTGGAATGTTGGTATGCATTTCTTTTTCTTTTTCTATCTTTCTTTCTTTTTGTTTTGTTTTGTTTTATTTTACTTTTTGGTTCTCTTTGTCTAGGAATGGCTTTCATTGTCTGTATTTGTGAGGAGACAATTTATTATTCACCTATTTGTAATAATAAACCTGAACATTATGTGATTGTTTCTTCATTTGGAATAATTACATTAGAAATAATCTCATGTGCAAATAGAATATTGAACTAAGAACTTACTTCAAACTATTGTTTTAAACTTCTTGTAAAATAATAATAATTTTTTATATTTATATTTAACAAAACAAATTTCAATTTTTTTCTTGCACCATTCAGTTAGATTTTTTTCCATTTCATTAGGTCATATCAATTGGAAGATTGCCAGAGCTATACAAAATATTTCTGTGTGATCTCATGCAGAAGAAAAGATGAAACAGGCAATAACCCTCTGTTCTATTTGAGAGCATTGTGTTTAAAAATAGTTCATGGCAATTTTAGTCAGTCCTTTACCAGAGTAAAATTTTAGTATTATGGCATCCTGTCAAGTTCTATCATTTTAATAACATAATTATTTTGGTAATATCTACTATTTACAACATCACTTGGTATGAAAAGTGGAGGATACAAGAT
This sequence comes from Ceratotherium simum simum, assembly GCF_057802395.1. NCBI lineage: Eukaryota > Metazoa > Chordata > Mammalia > Perissodactyla > Rhinocerotidae > Ceratotherium > Ceratotherium simum. The sequence continues at coordinate 20,909,166 of NC_141917.1, read as the reverse complement.
GTATAAGCCATACCCTTGTCCTGCAGAGAGATTGTAACTGGATATAAATATGCATAAGGATATTTGAAGGATATAAAATTCTTTGTTAAGTTCACAATGTGTAGAACAGTTATGGTTACAGAAATTAAAAGAAGGGACAAATCAATCTCTAATTCATTGAGCTGAGAAGATTTTAATAGATTATATAATATAAGAGAAAAGACGCAACATGGTAAGTGGAATGAAGGGCAAAGGCACAGAACAAAGAGTGAGTGTAGAGGGAAAACTTGACTGTGTCTCAATAACCAAGCTAAGGAATTCAGAATTTATCTTGCAGAACAATAATTTGCAGACTAGAGATCAACCATAAAAGAAAGAGTTCCATATACAAATTTTTTTGGTAAATGTGGTTGTTCAGTTTTATGCATCAATTCGGCTAGACTATAGTACCCAGTTATTTATATAAACACTAGGATAGGTGTTGCTGTGAAGATATTTTGTAGATGTGGTTAACGTCTACAATCAGTTGACTTTAAATAAAGGGTATTTTCCTGATAATCTGGGTGGTCCTCATCTAAACAGTTGAAAGACCTTAATAGCAAAACTGAAGTTTCTTTGAGGAAAAAGAAATTCTGCCTCAGAACTGCAGCATCAATACCCATCAGAAAGCTTCCAGGCTGCCAGTTTGCCCTATGTAAAATGGACTTTCCAGCCCCCACAACCTCATAAGCCAATTCCTTGCAATAGATCTATTGTATGCCTATGGTTATCCTAACAGGTACAGAAATCATTTGATGAAATCCATCATCCATTACTGATAAAAACTGTCAGCAAAATTAGGAACACAAGGAGCAGGTATAGAAAATTTAATGATGACATAGTACCTAACCGGGAAAGACTGAATGCTTTCTCCCTAAGTTCAAGAACAATGAAAGGATGTCTCTTCTTACCAATTCTTAAGCATTGCACCAGAGGTTCTTGCTAGTACATTAAGGCAAAGGAAAGATATAAGAAAAAGAAAATAACAACATCCACTTTGGACAAAAAATAAAACTGTTCTTATTTGCAGGTGACATGATCATCTGTGTAGAAATTCTTAAGGAATATACAACAATCTACTGGAAACAATAAATAACTCTAGCAAAATTTCAGGATACAAATTAGCATACAAATATGTAAAATAAAAAAATAAATTATATTGCTATATGTTAATAATCAGAAATTACAGTTTAAGATAGTATCAAAATATATAATGCATGGGGGTAAATCTGACAAAATATGTCCCAAACATGAAAACACATGTCTATACAAAGACTTATATGTTCATAACAGTCTTATATGTAATATCCAAAATCCGGAAAGCCAAGTGTTCAACAATAGGTTAACGTAAACAGACAAATGGTTGTGTATCTCTATAGTGGAATACTATTAATCCATGTAAAGAACTGAAATATTGATGCATGAAAAATCATGGCTGGACCGCAAAATAATTGTGCCGAAAGAAGCCACACAAGGAAAAGAGCACATACTATATTATTCCATTTATTTAAAATTTTAGAAAATATAAAGAAGTCTATAATGTCAGAATGCAGATCATCTATTGCTTGGGGATGTGGGGTAATGTGAGGAGGGTCAGGAAAGAAGGATTATAAAGGAGCATGAGGAAATTTTAGGAAGTGATGGATATGTGCATTATTTTGATTTTGGTGATGATTTCACTGGTGTATACATATGTCAAGCCTTACCAAATATTTGTCCATAAATAATACAATTTATCAATTATATGTTAATAAATCTGAAAAAATTATCAAAAGGGCTAAAAAAAGAATGAATAATAGAAAGTAATGCTGAAGTTGGGGACATGATTATAAAATAAGTTCATATCCTTTTTAGAAGTGAAACAATAGATAATGTCTGTAGTTATTAAACTTAGCAATCTCATTTAAGAATGTTGTTTAAAATCATAGCGGAGGGCCGGCCCCATGGCTTAGCGGTTAAGTGCTCGCGCTCTGCTGCTGGCGGCCTGGGTTCGGATCCCGGGTGTGCACCAACGCACTGCTTCTCCGGCCATGCTGAGGCCGTGTCCCACATACAGAAACTAGAAGGATGTGAAGCTATGACATACAACTATCTACTGGGGCTTTGGGGGATGAAATAAATAAATAAAATTAAAAAAAATAAATAAATAAAATAAAATCATAGCGGAACTGGAAACTGTTGATTTCTATAAAAACTTTTTAGTGTCTATTTTTGTTTTTTTAAAAGTATGTATATGTATATCTCATGTATGCCTTTGAGCTATGCAAGCATATACACACATGAGCTTTTAAATGATTGCAGTTTCTTGTCTAATAAGAGTGCTTGGTAAGACACACATGCATGCACACACACACACACACATATATCACATGTATAATATGATAAAGAGTAATGATGTGGGAAAGAACACCTGGGGTCCAGCTCTGGATCCCTAATTATTTACCCATGAGAAGTGTACACTGTTGGCACTCTTTGTAGTTCCCCTATATTAGTCCTGTATACCCATCCTCCAGGTGCTTGCTGTAAGTGATATCTGATGAAATCTCACAGCTGCACCCTTCTACAGAAAATTTACTAACTTACTAATTTACAACTAAATGGGAGCTGTCTTGTCCAGGAGATTATGCTGATGTGTGTGTGTGTCTTACCAAGACATCCAGAGTCCTTGCCACTTTCTCTGATCAGATTTAATTAACATTATGTTACCAATATAAAGGACCAATGTGATGTTCTACAGAACATCTAAGTATTGTAGGTCTGGTGTAAGATAAACCATAAAAATATGAAGTGGCCTGCCAGAGATGTGATATGTCAGAGATTTCAGTATTTTTGTGGCAGGCTGGGATATCGCTTGTAAAGTTAAAGACAAGATAGGGCAATTTGTACCTCCTACAACTTAAAAGAACACTACACATGATTGACTTCTTTGAGGTTTACAGACACTATGTTTAATGCTTGGAAGACAGCTCTGAACGTAATGATCCGTTTATGGGGTTACGTGGAAGGTTGCTCATTTTGAGTGTGGCTCTGACCATGAAAGGTCTCTGCTGCAAGTCGACAATGCAGTACAAGCAGCCTTGCCACTTGGACCATGGGAATAAATTGGCCCCGTGGTACTAGAGGGATCTGTAGTAAGAAGTGAGGCTGGTAAAACCAATGACAAGGCCTAACGGGAGGCACACCGGCCATGAGAGTTCTGGCACAAGGACCTGACATCTCCAGCAGATAATTATACACCGTTCAAAAAACACCTCCTTGCGTGCTATTGGGCCCTCCTAGCAACTTTACATCAATTTACCATGCAGCCAGGATTGACCACTAAGTCTAAGTTCACATGAGCACAGAAGGCATCCATTGTAGACTGGAAGTGGTCAATCTAGAACTGAGCTCAAAGAGGTCCACAGGGCCCGTGTATGCTGCACAAACAGATGACCAAACTCCCATGTCATCTTTCAATATTGTACTGTCAAATGACACCTATAGCCTTATTGGAATTTTGCAAAACTAGCTGATAGTGAGTGGAAAAGCCCAGGGTTAGTACAAGGATGAATTATCTCATTGTGGACTGCTTATACTTTATAGTCCCATGCAAACGTGGCCCCGAAAGACAGTGGTCAGGGGTATACTGTCAGTAGGTGAGTTTGGGCAGCATACCTGATAATCCACTTTGTGTAGAAAGAGAATTGACCTGGGGTAAGTGTATACAAGAGTCATGTGAGTGAAAGTATAAGACATAAAATACAGGGTGTGAATATTTGCGTCACAAATTAATGCCCATTAGAGAGCATCTACTGAAGGAGAGGCAATAACCCCCCAAATGTAGAAGACACCTTATTAAATTAAGTGTCGTTAAATGTCAGCCAGTCTTTGTCATTGGGCACCCCAGTGCTTGTGCCATAAATCAGGCAAGGAAGAGTATAGATGAAGGTTATGTGTAGGTCTGGCAGCGTGTGCTCTTTCACACCTCTGTGATCCGGCTCTTCTTGCTGCTGAGTACCTGAGCTGCCAGTAACTGAGAACAACGCTGAGTCCACAGTACAGCACAGCACAATCCCTCAAGTGGAAGAAACAGTCATTTGGTGGCAATTTGGTCACAATGAACTCCTTAGAATCTGGAAAAGGCAATGATTCATCCTGAATAGGATTGTCACATCTTCTAGAAATGGCTTTGCTTTCTTTGGCTGCCTCAGTCAGCTCCACTGTTTAAATACTTATGATGTGCCTGATCTACCAACGTGGGATCTCCTATAACGTGTTCTCAAATGAAGGACTCTTTACAGCAAAAGTGTTGCAGCAGTGTGCACATGACCATGGTTCAACCTCAAATTTCACTATCCTAAAACCGTTAGTCTGAGAAAGCAGGTTAAGAACCTCTTGAAGAAACAGCTGAAGTGCCAGCTTGAAGATGAAACTCTGAGAAGATGAGATTCTCTCATTCAAAATGTGGTATAATCCTTACCAATGGCCGTGATATAGTGCTTTCTTTCCAACAGATAGATTACACAGGTCTGGGACTGAAGGAATGAAAGCAGCAGTGGTTCCCTTCACCACAGTGGCTCCCAGCGACCAGCTGAAGAATTTGTGCTTCCTGTCCCCTCTAGACTCTCTAAGTCTAGAGTGGGTCACTTCCACAAGGAGATACACTAATAGCATCACTAGACTTAAAGCTATAACTGCTGCCTGGTGACTTTGCACTCCTTGTGTCAGTTGATCAGCAGGTGCAGAAGGAAGTTACCATACTGGCACAGATAATTAACCATGAAGGCTACTGTTTCACAACGAGGGTGAGAAAAAATGTACTTGACAGTTAGGAGATCCTCTGGATATTTCTTGGTGCTTCTTTGCCTAGTTTTAACCGAAAAGGGGTCAGTAAAGTGATACAACCTAATAAATGCGTGACAACCAGGGCTCAGAACCCTAAGGGGTCAGAGTTCCCACCAGGCAACCACATGGACCAGTAGAAGTACTAGTTAAGGATAGAGGAGTCTTGATTGGGCAGCAGAAGAGGTAGATGATGAGGATCAATTACAGCCTTAGACCAACTGCTGCAGTGTGTGCTGCTGTCCACTGCACAAACTCTTCTATTATAAATTTTCCCAGAAATTGTGGCCAACCATTGGCCTGGATGCAGTGAACTAAATGTGAGAAGTACAATGAGTGGACCATGGTGAGGACTAATGGTGACCATTTAGATCTCCTTTACTAGGACGGTGTATCCCAGCTGTCTTGTGAGTTAGCTTTTAATGGTTCACAGCTTACTCCTCTTTCAAAGATTCCCTGTTTTCCAAATAGGATAGGTTATGTTCACTGCAGCGGACAACCTACAGTTGAAGATTGGCTAACCGAGATATAACTTAAGGCCTTCCTCTTGCCTCAAGCTGAGACCAATTTCTGGGACTATTCACCTTCCAGAACTTCTCAAGGAGTCAGACTGAAACTACCACCCAGCTGTGATCTCATCCCTGATTAGTTTCAATTCCCGCTCTATTCTGCTTACTTCACTCCCTTTGTCATGAGATGAACAGAGAATTCCTTCAACAAACCCAACGAATCATGTGCACCTAAATCCCTGTTTCAGGCACTACTTCCAGGGAAGCCAAGCTAAGATACTTTATGACCAGGAGCTATTCAATTATAACCGTAGATTTTCAGCTTTCTCTATTGTAATCCATTAAAAATATATGTTCCTGCCATTGTGCTATTGATATAGGTCCTACAAAATCTATCACTCTATAATTCTTAGTATTCTGCCTTCAATCAGCTGAGTAGTTTAATGATACAATAATGATGTCTTTTATATATTTTATTGTATCACACAGTACAATTTTCAAATGCTGGGAAGACAGATAATTTTTTTGGCCCTGATATAGAATATATATATTCTGGCCCCATTCTAGCTCTATTTCTTACCATCGGTTAAGGCATTTAGAGGGCCACCAGATCTTATGTCACCTCGGTAGACTATGGTCTAGGCTCCCATGACATTGGACTTCTTACCACAACACTGGCTCACGTCTAGGGCTGGTGTTGGCTTTGTCTTGAGCTCTGTTGTCCTGAGGGAGCATCATGCTACTGGTGTATTCCTGAGAGAACACACTAGGCCTGAGAGAAAGTCATACAGCTGCTGTTTTGGAAAGTGCCTGAATGTGCGAGTGGTGATATCCACAAAGGTGAGTTCAAAGTCCCTGGTTGTGTGGTACAGAGCTAGAGGCTCTGGGGCTCAGGGTGCTGGCTCTCCTTATACCATCATGTTCCAGGACAGAATTCTTAAAAGTGAAGATTGAAAATTCATACTTGAACTTTCAAGTGACTATAAAGATATATTTTCAAGTTGGGAGAATTGAACATTATTCATTTAATGGTTTTTAGCTTGTTTCTATATTTTTAATTATTTAATGAAATACATGTGGATCTTAGTTTATACTCTTGCAAGTGTCGGGTTGAACTTAGTATTGCATTCACTAGTTTAGATCTTAATTTCTATAGTTGAACCCAAGTAACGTCTTTGTATAAGGTACAATATTACAATATGTCCAAGCATTCTCATGCACAATTTTTCCCTTTGTTCATCTTCTTCATTGAAATCTTTTTTTAAATAAAAACTGACATGCCTGAGATGTGAAATGCACATTAATCTTTTCTACAAACATATTTCATTTTGTTCTATACTGTCATTGCTACTAATCTCATTATGTCTATTTGTATTATTTCTCTGTTTTTGATATAGTTTGTAACACTTTTCTATTTTGTATCATATGAGAACCTTATTAATATTCCATTTACTTGCTCTTCTAAAACTCTTAATTAAAATGCTAAACAGGATATTAAATTGGATGGAGGCAAAGAGTGACCTCTGTGACAGACCATAAGACAACTTCCTCAATGAATCGCTATTTTTCATGTTTCTTGATATATTACTTCAGATAGTTTTCTATGACTGTGAAATCAATTTAATATTTTCTTAAAATAGAGTTTTGTTTGAAAACTTTACTTATAACTCTCAAGGTCATTATTACAAACTGTAAGAAATAGAATTTTTCCATTTTCTAAAAATCATTAACTAAAATACTGTATGATGAATGTTTGTCTTAATCAGGATTCAATTTAAGAAATGCTTGGTTTTTCAAAACACCATCATGAACTGTAATTAATATAGAAAACATAGACTTTTGGTTTAGTATTTTATGAAACCAGATTGTTGTAGAAAAATATGAATGCCTTGTAGCATTTGGCTCAACACATGTCTATAATGTTCATTCTTTCTTTCTAAGCTCACTTTATCAGGGCACTCAGTTTCTACTGGACAACCAGAGACTTATTTAACATTTTTGAAATGGCTGAATAAAACTCATTCACTAACTCAGAAGAAATTTGGAAGCTTCTGACAATCTAATGTAGAAGTCTTCATTCCAAAACAGTAGAAAAATGAGAATGGTTTTATGTATTCAAATAAGAGTTGATTTGAACCACTCACTCCACAGAATAATCATATTTTGAGGGCATATCGTCCTCTTTCTTTAAAAATACCTCAATTAGGTATTCTGTATTTCTACTAAACCACAAGAGGAGTGGTTAGGGATGCCATATTTTCTGATTGTTATGGTCTTTCTTTAAATATATTTTGGGGCTATGGGTACAACCATTTTTTACCCATTCCAGTATATATTGCTCTTTTAATATTCTTAAAATATACCAGTTAAAAGTCATAACATGTACAAAATCCATTTAAAGGGACACAAACGAGAATAACAATGTTGTAAGACACTCCTTAAGAATCAACATCTGGAAACATTTATTCAAAAATGTTTAATTAAATATTTGCAAAGTATAATCATATAATTAAAATGAATGCAATTAAACACAGTTTTAAGTAAACCATAAAACCTATAGAATTTGGCTAATTATAAACTATAGGACAAATATTTTAGGTCACAAATATTGGAGAATACGAATACACATCTTTCCAAGAGCTTATGTCTAATATGGAATGCCATTAACACATTCCCCAGTTTCATAATGTCATTTATTCAACATATATTTATTGAAAATCTGTAATACGTGAGGTTTTTTAAAATGAATAATGGACACAATAGTTAATAATAAGGACAGTGTTCCTGCCCTCATAAGGACTGAGATGGACAAAAGATTGTAAACTAATGAATATGATGAGAATTTCAGAGATTGAGAGTGTTGGAAATACGAGCAGCATTATTGGATAGGGCGTGATTGAGGGACTGAGGGAAGTTGCTTCTTTAAGGGGATTAGGGAAACAGATACTTCATCATGATTTTTACCAAACTTTTGGAATTTAATGAGTTGCAAGTATATATCTTAAAATGAATGGATCTACTAGTTTATGGGCCCCAGAAGAGAAGAGCCTCTAGAAGTCTACTGTGATTCGTGCCGAAAATAATTCAGTAACTAGCAGAGAACAAAACAACTACCTGGAGTTATTCTACAAATTTAAGTTGTGAAAGGTTATTTTACACAATGAAAAGTAGGTATTATAATAATGACTATAATGATAATTACACCTATGTTGAGGTGTAGGTTAAGATACTATCTTCTCTATGTCTATCATTATATGCAAGGTAGTATTGTATATATTTACAATATTTCTTTCTTGTTTTTAACTATTATAAATATGAATAACATTTCAATCTCATCTTACCTCTATTAAATGTCTTCATTCAATAAATAGTATACATAAAAATATATGTGTGAAGATAAATAAATTGAAAGTAGATATCACAACAAAAAGAAGATATTCAGTAACAATGTAAGATAATTATCCCTTAGCCTCCTCTCTTTAAATTCTTTCTGATTTCTGTATCTTTTGCCACAAAAATAAGAAATTATATAACAGTGATTTGCAATTTTGAGTGTCAAAAGTGGAGCCTTAAGAAAAGTTAAGTATCTACATTTCAAACTTATTGGTCCAAAATACTTTGCCAACTCCATTAAATTTCTTAAATCAGGGGCCTAATTAAAGTCACAGACATTCTGTCCAGGGCTCGGAGTCTGCCAGTTATCTTCCCAAATAGACGAGTCAGTTGCTGAATTATAGATTTGTACTGTGGAAAATTACTATATTAGTGGTAGTCATATATTTATTGACTTTATGTCTAAATGGAAAAACTGAAGGCTATTATACATATTAAAGTATAGTGAAAGAGACTATAGAGCTTGACCATAGCCTTTTAAAACCATTATTTACTTCATCTCTTTATCATGTGAATATAGAACTTAGAGATTGTATCCGGCAGCTAAATGTCAATTTAACCTTCAGGCTTCACAAATTTCATTCACATTAAACTACATCTCGTAAGTACAGAATGTTGCAGGGTCTAAATGCATGCTGTAGATCTTTAATTACAATCACTCCGCAGTTTCGGAAAAAAAGTTAATATTACAGTGTTTATATTCTGGACACCTAGGGCATAAATAAATTTTATTTCTTAGATGAATCACTTAAAAAATGAGCTTGTTCAGGAAATACTGCTTTCGAGTCTATGAAAAAAGAAAAAAAAGTGTGTGGAATGGAATCAGGGTGTGGAAAGATCGAAATGAGAGTTCACACTAAATGATGCCTCTTTTCATTCGAGTAAATGTCAGCTATCAGTTTCAGAACACTGTCCTGATTTTTTAAGAATAGAGCCATGGATACAGTGGGTAATATGATGACTATAAAGATTATAAAACTTTGGGAATTAATAAAATTCTTCATTGCAGAGAAGAGGGTGATTACTATTGCACACAGGACATCGGGGTCATTTTCCGAGGCGGTCTTTGGAAATGTAGCCCTTTAACTGGCATTTCCCTCTGCAATATTAAAAAGCAATTTTTATAGGCCAGTTTTCTCTAGTTGAAGTCAAGTGGAATGTAGAAATAATTCTACAAAAAATTCAGGAAAGAAATACGCTTTTACCTCTTTACTTTTGTGACAGCCACCCAAAGAGTTTTATTGATCTAAACCCTGAGAGCAGTTTGATGGGCCCTAATCAGAGAAGTACAACTGAACAATGAAAAGGTTACTAAGATACACTTACTCCCAACTCACATGCCAGGTATCCTGGAGATAATCTGTAGCATCAGATAGTAAGTTGTACAGGCACCAGGTGTGTAGAAAACTACCCTGACATGTTTGTGTTTAATTCTTAATGCTTCCAGAAATAATGTTACATCATTTACAATCCTCATGGAGTCACTGATATTTTAGATAATTTTAATCTATTAAAAAGTAAGTTTTATGACTCATTTTAGTTATTAGATAGTTTTTTTTTTACTTTATTACTTTAAAAAAATAGCAGCAAAACAAAGCAAACTTGAAGACTGAAACATCCTTCATAATCAAAGATTATCACAGAAAACCTATAAACTTTGTAAGTAAAATTGCCTGAGTAATTATTTTCATTAGAAGACGTTATGCCTCTGGAGTAAATACAGTTTTAAAAAATCTAAAAATACCATTGTTTTGTATTTCAGCTTAATTTAATGTAAAATTTTAATATAGTTTCAAAAGAGGATGGGATAGTTGATTACAGTTAAGGAACGTGGTCCTACATGGACCCAAATGTACACAACAGTTCTAATACTGTCAACTAGGATACTGATGGATGTTAGTATTAATACCTCAATTTCAAGTAGTTTGAATAGTAAGACATTCATTAGCTCACTTCAAAATTCAGAGGTATGACTATTTAAAGATAGGTTAATTCAGAGGCATAAAAAAGCCATCCATTACACAGAATTTTTTCATCCTCTACTCTGCCTTCCTCAGCACTTTGGTTTTTGTGCCGTGGTAGAAAATTTCCTCAGATATCTTCCTGGAGATTCCACCTCATGTCCTTTGGCCAGAATGGCATTATATGCCCATTCCTAAATGAGTAACTAGCACTGGAAAATAAATGACTATGGTTATTTTAATCTAATGAAAATCAATTCCCACCCTTGGGGAGGATGGAGGGAAAGGTATGGACAAATGGGAGGGTTTGTATAGAAGAAAAGAAACAACCATTAAGCAGATAACCAAGTGTATTTTCCATACCAAGATTGGAAACAGTTGGCTTATTACGAGAAACTTTATGAATCAATAAAGTGATTTGACCCCTCTTGCAAACCCAAGGGAAGGAAAATAGAGAAAATTATTCAAAGTGAAGAATTATATATTTTTTACCTTGAAGAGTTAGCCTAGCATTGATTTTTTTTTTTTTTTAAAGCTAGTTGGTCCCAGAAAGTAGGGCAGGATTTGAAGATATTTTTAATAATATTCTGTCTGTCATGAATTTGAAATAAACAGTACTAAAATATATCTGAGTGATTTGAGCAGTGCTGACATGCCTCCTACTTTTTACTTTAAATCATGACTATTATATTTTAACCTTTGATTTTAAGACTTTAAGAGAAATACTTTATATTTACATAGCATATTCAATTTAGGGAACAAGGAGCTGTCCATAAATTGATTTACTAACTATAGACCATGCTCCGCACTTAATTATTCACCATTATATTCCTCTTTAGAGTCTTAGGACAAAAATGTAACTTCTCCCAATACTGAAATAAATTCAGTCATGTCTGCTGGGCTATTTGGAAGCTATTCAATCGTATCAATTAACACTCAGTAACAACTTAGAATCACTCCCAAACATTTTAACTGTAGAAGCACATCAAAAGTCTCTTGCTAATGTCTAACTGGGGAGAAAGTAAAAGAGGAGAGGAAGGCAGAAGGGGGAAGGAGAAGAGAGGGGAGGGGAGGAGATGGACGAGGAGGGCAGGAGAAGGAATTAAAGCAAGAAGTATATGAAAAAAGTGAATAAGAAATACTTTAATCTATTTAAAAAATCAGTAAAGTTAAATTAACTGCTTTATTTAGAAAAAAATCAAGTATGCCGTTTCTCTTATGAAATTAAGCTAATTATAGAGCTCCAAAATGTATATTTGGAAAGAATTGTCAATTTTTGAATGAGAAACACATGCTGTTGTAATACCACGATCCTCATCTTTATTCAAGTAATTTCCTGTACTTTTTATGTGAGCAATAAATTCTAATACACCACAGTCTCTGAGATTAACATAAAATTCAATAGTGTTTGAATCAATCAGAGACAAAATCAAATATTACCTCTTACATCTAACCACACAGATATGGTTTTAGGAAGAGGCAGGGTGATGTAGCAAAAAGACTCAGACATTCTCAGTAGGTAGGACCTGGTTTGAATCTACTGCTTTCTTTGTTAAAAAAAAAACCTTTTCCTTTGTTCAAAAAATTTAAATTTCATTCATTTATCTGAAGAATAACAATAATAAAACACATCTATGTTAAATCATCTAGAAATAAATTAATATGTACATGTATGTGTATAATATATATGTATTGTATGTGTGTGAATGAGACTGAATTTGTGTGTATTTCTTGTATAGACAGAAGTTCACACGTATACAAACAAACATTAAAATTTAGTTCAAAATATTATTTTACAATTTAAATTGGCTGTGATTGGCCTATCTCAACAAACAAGAAAAATCTCAAATAAACAATCTAACAATGCACCTAAAGGAACTGGAAAAAGAAGAACAAACAAAGCCCAAAATCAGTAGAAGAAGGGAAATAATAAAAATCAGAGCAGAAATAAATGAAATAGAGACCAAAAAAACAATAGAAAAAATTAATAAAACCAAGAGCTGGTTCTTTGAAAAGATCAACAAAATAGACAAACCTTTAGCTAGACTCACCAAGAAAAAAAGAGAGAAGGCACAAATAAGTAAAATCAGAAATGAAAGAGGAGAGGTTACAACAGACACCTCAGAAATACAAAAGATTATAAGAGAATACTATGAAAAACTATATGCCAACCAATTCGACAATCTGGAAGAAATGGATAAATTCTTAGAATCATACAACCTTCCAAAACTGGATCAAGAAGAAGTAGAGAATTTGAATAGACCAATCACCAATAAGGAGATCGAAACAGTAATCAAAAATAAAAGTCCAGGACCAGACGGCTTCCCTGGTGAATTCTACCAAACATTCAAAGAAGACTTAATACCTATCCTTCTCAAACTCTTCCAAAAAATTGAGGAGGGGGGAAACTCATTCTACGAAGCTGACATTACCCTGATACCAAAACCAGACAAGGACAACACAAAAAAAGAAAATTACAGGCCAATATCACTGATGAACATCGATGCGAAAATCCTCAACAAAATACTAGCAAATCGCATACAACAATACGTTAAAAAGATTATACACCATGATCAAGTGGGATTTATTCCAGGGATGCAGGGATGGTTTAACATTCGCAAATCAATCAACGTAATACACCACATTAATAAAATGAAGAACAAAAATCACATGATCATCTCAATAGATGCAGAGAAAGCATTTGACAAGATCCAGCATCCATTTATGATAAAAACTCTGAATAAAATGGGTATAGAAGGAAAGTACCTCAACATAATAAAGACCATATATGAGAAACCCACAGCTAATATCATCCTCAATGGTGAAAAACTGAAAGCTATCCCTCTAAGAACAGGAACCAGACAAGGATGCCCACTGTCACCACTCCTATTTAACATAGTATTGGAAGTCCTAGCCAGAGCAATCAGGCAAGAGAAAGAAATAAAAGGGATCCAAATTGGAAAGGAAGAAGTGAAACTGTCACTATTTGCAGATGACATGATTTTATATATAGAAAACCCTAAAGAATCCACCAGAAAACTTTTAGAAGTAATAAACGAATATGGTAAAGTTGCAGGATACAAAATCAACATACAAAAATCAGTTGCATTTCTGTACACTAACAACGAAGTAGCAGAAAGAGAAATTAAGAATACCATCCCATTTACAATTGCAACAAAAAGAATAAAATACCTAGGAATAAACTTAACCAAAGAGGTGAAAGATCTGTACACCGAAAACTATAAAACATTTCTGAAAGAAATTGAAGAAGACACAAAGAAATGGAAAGATATTCCGTGCTCTTGGATTGGAAGAATTAACATAGTTAAGATGTCCATACTTCCTAAAGCCATCTATAGATTCAATGCAATCCCTATCAACGTTCCAACAACATTTTTCACAGAAATAGAACAAAGAATCCTAAAATTTATATGGAACAACAAAAGACCCCGAATAGCTAAAGGAATCCTGAGAAAAAAGAACAAAGCTGGAGGTATCACACTCCCTGATTTCAAAATATACTACAAAGCTATAGTAACCAAAACAGCATGGTACTGGCACAAAAACAGACACACAGATCAATGGAATAGAATCGAAAGCCCAGAAATAAACCCACACATCTATGGACAGCTAATCTTTGACAAAGGAGCCAAGAACATACAATGGGGAAAAGAAAGTCTCTTCAACAAATGGTGTTGGGAAAACTGGATAGCCATATGCAAAAAAATGAAAGTAGACTCTTACCTTACACCATACACAAAAATTAACTCCAAATGGATTAAAGACTTGAATGTAAGACCCGAAACTGTGAAACTTCTAGAAGAAAACATAGGCAGTACGCTCTTCGACATCAGTTTTAGCAACATCTTTTCAAACACCACATCTGACCGGGCAAGAGAAACAATAGAAAAAATAAACAAATGGGACTACATCAAACTAAAAAGCTTCTGCACAGCAAAGGAAACCATCAACAAAACGAAAAGACAACCTAACAATTGGGAGAAGATATTTGCAAACCATACATCTGATAAGGGCTTAATCTCCAAAATATATAAAGAACTCATGCATCTCAACAACAAAAAAACTACCAACCCAATTAAAAATGGGCAAAAGACCTGAACAGACATTTCTCCAAAGAAGATATACAGATGGCCAACAGACACATGAAAAGATGTTCAAAATCACTAACTATCAGGGAAATGCAAATCAAAACTACAATGAGATATCACCTCACGCCCGTCAGAATGGCTATAATTAACAAGACAGGAAACAACATGTGTTGGAGAGGTTGTGGAGAGAAGGGAACTCTCATACACTGCTGGTGGGAGTGCAAACTGGTGCAGCCAATATGGAAAACAGTATGGAGATTCCTCAAAAAATCAAGGATAGAACTACCATATGATCCAGCTATTCCACTGTTGGGTATTTATCCAAAGAACTTGAAAACACCAATTTGCAAAGGTACATGCACCCCTGTGTTCATTGCAGCCTTATTCACGATAGCCAAGACTTGGAAGCAACCTAAGTGCCCATCAAGGGACGAATGGATAAAAAAGCTGTGGTATATATACACAATGGAATACTACTCAGCCATAAGAAACGATGAAATCCAGCCATTTGTGACAACATGGATGGACATTGAGGGCATGATGCAAAGTGAAATAAGTCAGAGGGAGAAGGTCAAATACCGTATGATTCCCTTCATTAAGTAGTAGATAATAACAACAATAAACAAACACATAGGGACAGAGATTGGATTGGTGGTTACCAGAGGAGAAGGGGGGAGGGAGGAGGGTGAAAGGGATAATTGGGTACATGTGTGTGGTGATGGGTTGTAATTAGTATTTTGGTGGTGAACATGATGTAGTCCATGCAGAAATAGAAGTACAATGATGTACACCTGAAATTTTTACAATGTTATAAACCAATGTTACTGCAATAAACAAAAAATTAAAAAAAAAAAAATAAATTGGCTGTGATTTATATTAATCAGTGCTTTAATATTTTAGCCTATTTTCAATTGTCAATCATACCTAATAATTTTATAAATCCTTTTACATAATATGAAAAATGAATTCAGAATTTATTTTAAGCTTAACTAATACTATCTGAAATTTGCTACATAAATACAAAAAAATTAACGCTCAAGAAGAACAAACTGTAAAACAAGCGATTTAAAAGGATAAAATCTTTTACATAGTTCTAGTTTATGTGGACATAAAAACATCAATTATTTTTAACCTACTTAGTTTCTAACATGGTTAAGAATACATTTAGGAAAATCTAAGAAGCTTGATGTATATTGATTTGATATTCATTTACATTCACTTATAGTACATATTTGAAAATAATAAGATCAAGACCATGCTAGATGTTTGCCATATACCTGAGAATTTGTAAGTAATATTTCTGTATTTAGATGGCATTAGAATTGATTGAATACTAAATATAAATAAATCTGCCTTTGAAAAGCTTTTGGTTTTAATGTTAGTTAAAATCCAGAGACCTTGCCTCAAAATAATTGTAATTTATCCCGGCAACATGTACAATATGGACATAAATTCTTTATTGATGATCTTAACTCTGACTTGAAATTCAGATAATTTAAGTGGAAAACAAACATTGCCTTAACGTTCTTTCATTAAGATGGTAGACGTAATGATCAATACTCAGCTATCAAATAGCTTCTTGCTGCCTGGTTGATATGCTACTAAATGCAAAGGCCCACCTCTGAATTCCATGCTTAGGTATCTGGTTTAAGCTTACTATTTGTAACTATGGTAAATATATGCATAAGCTCTGAATTTATTTTTATACTGTAGGCCAATTTGAAGCATCTGAGTCCTGCAGAGCATGATTCTCGTGTTGAATTTAACAAGTCAAAAAACCAACACTGTCCTAGCGCATTTTTGAAGAATGTGGTTAGGTACTTGTTTTAATTTCAGAGAACCCAAAATAACTCCTTGTTTTATCTGTATGTAACTTTTTTCACCCTGAACTAGTACAGACCTCACAGAAATAAACCTGAATAGCCTAGGTAAGAGATACATAGCATTGATAGGGGTCTGTTCTCCTAGGAAACCTTTTGGGGTTCTGTATACCATAAACCCAAAGATGGCCTCCCATGACTAGAATCGTGGGGCAGCCTATATACGCTGTTTGTTGTTGGTTCACCCTTCCTTCCTTCCGTCCTTCCTTCCTTCCGTCCTTCCTTCCTTCCTCCCTCTCTCCCTCCCTCCCTCTCTCCCTTCCTTTCTTCCTTCCTTCCTCTGTTTTTCTCTTTCTTTCTTCTCTCTCTTTCTTTCTTTTTCTTCCTTCTGTTCCCTTCTTTCCTTCCTTCCTTTTTTCCTTCCCTCCCTTCCTGTCCCTCTCTCTCTCTCTCTCTCGCTCTCTCTCATATCCACACAACACACATTTGTTGAAAATTCCTACCTGCTTAACATGAACACTGTGGCTGAAAGTTGGTAGATTCACAAGGCTACCATGAGAGGACCATAAAGAGCTGTAAATATTTGGCCAGTTGTAGAAATCTATTTTCAAAATGTCACCTTGTTCATAGACAGCCACAGGTCTGTTTGACAACGCTGCTTGCTTAATGAATTATTTTATTGGTTTCTATTGCCTATAATTTAATTTAGTTAGAACCAACAACGATTCTCAATCACTCCTTTAAATCAGCTCTGTGTTCTGATCAATTCTGAGGTATGATATTTTTTTGAAAATCCAGTTCTGGATTCATACTAATAATCCCAATCTTTTTCTCATGTTATATCTTATGAATTTCATTTCATGCTAAATAGAGGACATCCAGAAACTTCCTAAGGTAATTCTAAACTTGTCCAGATGAATATGTTTTATTTCTAAAATCTAAAATCCGAAATTTGGACCACGGACATCTTTGGAGTAGATTTGAATTCTTGACCAAAGCATTTATGTAGCCCCTGTACCTGAATAATACACTGTGAAAGTTTGAATTAAAATCTTATTTATTAGCACAGAGACAAATTCTAGCCTCATTTAGCTATTAGTGTACCAGCCATTTGACTCCAAATCTTATAACCAGAGAATACTGAGAAGACTGTATTGGCCCAGTGCCACATTTAAATGGCAGAGTAATAAACCCACTTTGTTTACACTGATGTAATGCCCTTGAAAAATGTTAATGACAATATAATCAATAAGTATACCATACGTTTAGTGAAAAGTAGTTCTTGTGAAATTCAGTTATTCATTCATTCAATATACAAGTAATTAATGCCATATGTATCAGATAGTCTAATAGATGGTACAACAGTGAGATACATAGTAATTATTATAGTATTTATTTTCTGATTTTATAGAATGAGATAATATCTCAACCAAGTTCTCGAAAATGATGTGTACGCAGAAGTGGAACACATATTTTTTGAATCACAGCCAATAGCATACTTATGTGCCATTTCAGAAACATATGTCTTTAATGAAGATCCAGCAAACGTTGCTATCATATCAACACTTTTCTAAATGCCCCCAACTTACATAGGGAAATACTTGACTGTCTCTGTAAAATAATTCTTTTTCAAACATCAATCTTAAAACACACTTGTAGAAAACTATACTCATATGTTGTCATTCACTGTAACTATTATCTCATAAATTTATATTTTATTATACCATAACTACAGATCATAATACTGGTAAAATGATGTGTTAATATGAGATTAGAATTGAAAAGTATTCTTTCAAAATCTCTGGTGGGCATTGAATAAAGACAAAAAAGTAATAATTAATCAAGGAAGAGGGTGGGAGGCAACTTTTGAAGGTGAAGATTTATGGTATAAATCCATACCATGTTTGTAGTATAGATTGTGGTGATGGTTTCATGGGTGTATACTTATCTCCAAACTCATCAAGTTGTATGTACTATATATATACTACTTTTTAAAATTAATCATATCTCAATAAAGTGGTGACAAAATTTGCTTTCCTTCTCCTTCTTATTACTTATGGGCCCTTTTTCCATCTCTTGCATAGTAGAGAGATTAATAGTCCCCAAAGATCTTAACAAAACTAATTTAGAAATAAGTAAAGTGCCATGGAACAGTTATGAAGAAATTGAAGACCTACTTAAGAAGATTCTCACAAAGAAAAAACTAGAACCAGGCAAATATCTTCACAGATTTTATCAAACTCTTAAGGAAAAATGATGCCCATCTTATATAAACTCATCTGTCAAACCAATCATTCTTTTAAAAGAAGGTATTATTGTTACGAGAAAAGAACAGTGAAATGAAAAAAATTATATAGGACCATCTAACTTGTGAAGATGTATTTCAAACTTTTAACCAAAATGTTGGCAAAGCAAATCTAGCATTAATATAATTTATGAAATAATAAACTCCATGATATTGGTAATTTTCTAATTCTTGGGATGAGCTCAGAGCACTTTATTGTATTATTTGTTTTATAACCTATATTAATGCTACAAAGATTATTTTATGTTTCAGATTTATATTGGAAAAGTTAATAAAGAAAAATTAAAGAATTGATTTTTTTCTAACATCTGCTCTGAGTAGCTATCATTTTCAGTGCTTCATATGTACCATTATTTTAGTAAAATAATGTTCAAAAAAAGTGAACCAAGAGATCATCAGTGTGTGTTCTAAACTGTTAGATAATCTTAACTTTTCATACAGTGTCATCAAATCAAAACATAAAAACAAATATTCAAGCAACAACAACAAAAACAAGTAAAATATAGCAAATATGTTTAAACAAGGGCACTTATACCTGCTTAAACAGGTGTTTTTCACATACCAAAAAACTGATAAGGTAAATACTTACTATACTTACATATTCATTAAAACACAACTTCCAAAATCGCTTGCTTACTCCTAGTGACTAGAGGTAATTTAATTCTACTTCTTTTTAAAAATGAAGTGTAAGCAGTATTTACCAAGAATTAAGTATATATATCTATATATATGAGTATATTTTGTGAGTATATTTTAGCATGAATATTGTATATGAGTATGTTTTAACCATCTATAATGGAAACTACAGTAAAATCATTACTTTTGACTTTACTTTTTACCTTTACTCCTTTTTAAAAACAGACTACGCTAGCCAATTTATATATATACATATATATATGTGTGTGTATATATATATATATATATACACACACATATACACGAATTTTTTATACTTGTAACGTTCACCAGTTCGCTAAGGTGACTATTTGGACAAGAACTATTGAAAGAGCCATGCAGCAATGACATTATATGGAAAAGGCCCAAACAAAACACAAATTTGGTTCAAGGAAATGGAAGGGACAGGTGGCAGAGGAATGATTCTAAGATGCTCAGTACCTAGTATTCAGTTGGTCCTGTCCCATAGGACACAGTCATCAGCAGACTTAAGCCTGTGTCTCTTGCTGGTAGAAAGATCTACAATAAAGAGTGAACCAAAACCAAAATTAGATCTTTGAATAAAATATTTTCAGTATAGTGAGATCAAAGACAAAAATGTCTGTATCATCAGCAATAGCTGCAGCAATGTCTGAAAATGAGACCCTTGCAATGAGCTGGAGTTTTGGAAGGAGTGTAGAGGCATGGCGTCATTCTATCACAAACATGGCATAGACACTACTACTGTGTTGGGAGCAGCAATGGGTAGTGAGATGAGTCTGAAAGGGAGTAATATATTGGAAACCTAACCGTAGCCAATGGAAGTTGATCTTCCTTCAAACTAGAACATGTCACATTGTTCCTAAAAGTTTATTTGTGGCTTTAATTTCTGTTCAGTGTTTGGTGGAGGTTGACTCATCCTACATTCAAAATAGTCTAAATGCATAACATTTTTCTATATATTTTTTCCAGTATGAGTGCATTTTACCTTTACTCCTTTTAAAAAACAGGCTATGCTAGTTAAATGTCAAATGTAAAATGATCTTAAAATAATTATGTAGTTTATGAATTTTAGAGAAAATTACGTATGTGAGGTAAAACTAAGTACTTTCACTAATTAGAGCAGTTGCAAGAGCATCTCAAGTGGGATCTATGTGTGTGTCTGTATGTTTCCCATTATAGCTTCATTTAATAATCATTCTATATTCATTATTAATCATTTCATAATGATATAGCAGCTTTTTAACTATGACATTATATATATCATTAATAGATGATATGCAAAAGATTTCTATGCATACTTGGATTATGTCATTTTTATTGTTATTGTTTTGAATCTTTTACACAAAAAATTCTTTCGGTTAATATTCTTTTTAAACCAGAAGTTCTGAAACTTTTTGTTATCAGGACCTCTTTATATTCTTAAAGAGGAAAAACAACCCCAAAGATATGTTTTTTTGTTTGGTATATATCTATCATTTTTTTATTGTATTAGTAAATAAAAGTGAGAAATATTTAAAATTTATGATTTTAAAAATTGATTTATGAGTTAACTTTAAAATACCAAGAATAAACCCCTTACATACTAACATAATCAACACATTTTTTAAAAACTATGTTTTCTAAAACGGCAACAATAAAACTACTCAGAGGAATGACATTGTTTTACATTTTTGCACCATATCTTTAAAGTCTAGCTTAATAGAAGATACGTTGTCTCTTATATCTGTTTCCAAATTCAATCTGTTACAAAATGTTGTTTTAGCTGAAGGGTGTAAAGGAAATCCAGGAAAGGATGAACAATTAAATAGCTTTTGAGAGTATTGTAGATATCCATCTTGATCCAAGCTAAAACTGGATAAGTGGAATATGAAACCACACCCAAGAACTTGTCATACTCTATTATATTGAAATCAATGTTTATAATGCACTTTAAACGGATCTGTTACCCATGTATAATTTTTTCATTGGTTATTTTGGAAAATATTGCTTCACTAAGCTATGCGGACCTTCTAAATGTTGATATCACATTTATTAATATTACCTTTGACTTCATGAGAAAATTCTTTCAATATTGAGAATCCTTCAGCTCACAGTTTCCAAAATTCTAGTTTTTGCCCCAAAACATTCATTTTGCCAATAGCAGTGATCAGATAGAAGTGTTTTCCTTAAAGTGAGTGGCTTACTTCAGATTTTCTTTAAAATGTTTGCAAAACACTCAAGTCTAAATTACCATTATTTCTCTTCAAGTCATTCTTTCAGTAAAAATGATCTTCCTTGGGAAAAAAAATATATGTGTTTAGTTCAGCTCACAACTCAAATAATCACACATGTACTTTTTCTGGAGACATCCAGCAGAAGCCCTTAGTGTGGACTTCCAGTCACTGCAGCATTATTCACAACAGCCAAAATATGGAAACAACCCAAACGTCCACCAACAGACAAATGTATAAAGAAAATGTAGTGTACACATACAATGGAACATTCTTCAGCCTTAAAGAAGAAGGAAATCCTGTCATATGCTACAACATGGATGTATGGGAGGACATTATGCTAAGTGAAATAAATCAGTCACAGACGGAGAAATACTGCCTGATTCCACTTATATGAGGTATCTAAAATAGTCAAAGTCATGGAAACTGAGGACAGAATGGTAGTTGCCAAGGGATGCAGGAGGGGAAATGGAGAGTTGTTCAATGGGTATAAAGTTAAAATTATACAAAATGGATGAGTTCCAGAGATTTGCTGTACAACATAGTGCCACAGTTAACAAATGGTAGAGTAGCTTGATCAAACACTTAAAAATTGGTTAACAGGGTAAATTTCATGTTAAGTATTGTTACCACACGCACACACACACACAACAAAAATCAAAGAGACACAAGAAAACTTTTGGAAGTGATGCATATGTTTATTGCCTTAATTGTGGTGATGCACACGTACATGGTGTATACATATGTCCAAATTCATCAAATTGTGTACATTAAATATGAGTAGTTTTTTGTACATCAATTATACCTCAGTAAAGCTATAAAAAAAGCAACTTGAAAAGATGTGTACTAAGGGTCGAGACATAAATTAAACATTGTAAGGTGCTTCACGGGCATATTCATTCATCTTTTGAAAAGATATAACAATATTTGGCTTTTAAAGAGCAAATCACGTCTACGCTTAACAGAGAGAACTCTGCTATGTTGATTTTATCTTATTTCAGCAACTTTATACATAGATGGTGCAATGTGAGTTGAGAAAGCAAGTCATTTAATCTCTCTTTTTGAGCTAAATATCTGTTCTTAACTATAAGAAAATATATTCTAACAAAAATTCTAAAAAAATAAGTTTCAGATATATACAAGTTCCTCAAAATTTTTAAAAATATTGTAAAATAAGCAAACTATATAATTTTTGTGTTTCTAATGTAGGCACACAGAAAAGTTTGGGGTTTCCAGATAATGACTTATTGGACAATAATAAAATTACAGAGATCATGGTGGGTATAACTGAACACAGCTAGAAAGAGTACGGTAGGAACTCTGAAAGCAAATTGAGTTAATCTCTGGAAATTATTTCTCTCTATCCATTTATCTGTTTATCTATCTATCCACCGACTACCTCAGAATATTCCAGGAAATATAAGAATACAAATAAGAATATACAATATACAATACAATGCACATTCCATGAATCATAAGAGCAATTACCCCATCACACATCATGTAGCATTTAGATAACACCACACTACAATTATGAGTGAATAAGGGTGAAAACAAAAAATAATGTTTTAGTGTTATTATGGAAATACATTTGACCTTAGGTCTCTCTGAAAGGATTCTCCAATAGACTTTGAGAAACACTGGTTTATGGAATGATTTCCATTCCCAGAACATTTATTTTTATTTTATTTCCTATGAAATTGTTCACTTTGACAGCTTCTTTTTCCCTTCTACAATATGTACATATGTTTGTGAATTGAGCATAAGTAAGGAAAAAAGATAAGTATATCGAACACTCTCATATCAAGGAAGTCTGCAAGCATAACATATTTTTTAACGTAGGTACAAAATCATTGGGTCTCTTTGTTTTATATTTTTGCAGATAATTAGTAAAATTACACTTTGAATATTTCAAGTATGATTAATTTCTTCAGTATTTTCAATTCACTTTTCAAATTACTTTACATATTTACTGTTTTTTTCTGTAATAAAAGTATAAACTGTATGTTCCATTCATTGTAGAAAAATTGAAAAACAAAAACTATAAAGAAGGATATTAAAATTATCTGAAGACTCAGCACACACAAATAATGAATCACATTGTTTTATGAATTGCCTTATATTACATAATATTATATTATTTATTATTTACATAACATAAAGAATAATATCTATTTCAAAGTACTGTTATACTCCAAGTGTGTGTGTGTGTCTAGGTCTATATGTGTATGAATGTTTGCATATTTATATATTCTCTTACATTTGTATTTAACAAAATGCTCTACAACTAGATTTTTTATTATTTTCATCTACCTAACGGATTTATTTTTTGTTCCAGTACAACATAGTTTTTGCTTTTTGTAAAGAAATGTATTTAAATATAAGGCAGTACAACCAGTCTGCATTTTTTCGAATGTTTGGTTTCTACTAAGTATTTGCACTTGTATTGAAATTTTGAAATAACTTTATGTAATTGAAAAATATATTAGATTTATGGTGATAGAGTATATTTAAATGGAAATTTTATTCAGAATCATTTGTAGTATTCGTTTAGGCAAGTATTTAACCGTATTGTGCTATTATATTTTGATCATTATTTCATATTTATAACGGAATTAACTTCTAGGAAAGACCTATTATGTGGGTTATGTTAGTGTCTGGAATATTCATTCCATTTTAGTTTCTACCTTGTTCTAAACACAAAATCTCTATCTTATTATTGATGATACATATGAGAGCTATTGACTTCCATAATCTTATGTTGCGACAGAGAAGTGCACCAACCTTTTATGATACTGTATATGTTCTAATGATATGTTAGCTTCTTGTATTGTTTCCAAGTAGACAGTCTTCTGTTAATTAGAGTAACTAGCCAATATTTATCAATCTCATTCATTGTTCTTCTTTAGGACATCATTAAATAATTGTAATGGGCATTCTGTTCTTATTTTCAATTTTCAATAGACTGATGCTAGTGATTTAGCTTAAGTATGTTACTGTTTAATAGATTCAATCAGCATGTTCAGAGTTCTCTTTTATATCAAATTATGATATTTTATTTTCTTCTAAAATAGACTATTCTTTTTATGTTTGAATATCTTTTCAGAAGCTCCTTGATGATATGTGTTGTATGGTTAATTTTAAGATAAAGTGAGATCAGTCATAGCATTCTATTTCCCAAAGGACAGCATGTGAAGCCCGAACCTAGCTTAGATTTAACTTCTAGCATTGCAGTAGGATCCTTTATGAAATTATAATTGTTGGGCAGGTTTACATGCAGCCAATTAAGTTTGCACTTTATAACATTTATTCTTATGATCCAGACATGCACTTCTAAGATGGACGAATCACTACAAATACTGCCTCATTTTCCAATTCTCTGAATTGAGAAAATACATGAAAAATACAGCCCATTTATACACTGCTCTTAGGAATCTTCCTCTTTGTGCTGCTATCTCTTAATTTAATTAAGAGGTCTATAAATCTCACTGTCCCCTAGATCTGCTTTGCATTCTTTTCCTTGGAAATTGCTATTTCTGAATAGGTTAATTTAAAATGACTTCAGTCACTATCCGTTGGTTACTATTATTCAATAGTTTTCAAGGAAAAAATAGTGTCTGAGGGATTGAAAAATCAACTTGCACTGCAAAATGATGGCCACTCAAATTTTTGATTAATATTATCTTGATCCTGTGGATTAGAGGACTGAATATGAAGTATAAATTATGACTTTTTCCTTTATTTCAGTTCAATTCTATGTTCTGAAATTTGTGTGCCATAGAATGAAACATGGATAGTTTAGTTTTCTTCCTGTAGTCAGCTTTATAGTAGATTGTTTACAAAAATGACTTCAATTATCCCACTCTCTGTAATTATGTCCCTTGCAATTTGATTTTGCAATGCTTTCCATCGAGAAAAGAAGTCACTCTCCCACTCTTTGAATCTAATTGGCCTTATAATTTATTTTAGTTAATATAATGTTAAAGTGGCAGATTTCCAGTTCCAAGCCATAGCCTTCAAATATCTGAAAGCTTCAACTCTCCCTTTTGGGCCCCTTCCACTGCCATGGGAAAAATGTTGGAAGAGAGCTCTGCTTTGCAGGCATGTCCATTCTAGATCAGGAGTCAGCAGAGCTGCCTACAGGTCACTACAAACAAATGAGAAAGCAGAGCTGAAACCAGAAAAAGCCACTCAGCTTCTCATCGTGATAATGAGTCTGACTCCATTTTTCTGATATTTGATTGATGACAACCTTTAAGCCTCGACTCTCCCTCTTTCCCTTCTGCCTCAAATCTAGGAAAGCTGATAAGAATATCTGTGGACTTCCTTCCTCCTGGGGTGCTGGTAGAATGTCAAACCATATAAGCCCCGGAGAACCACACCCTGGCCTCACTCCCTAACCAGTATAAAAACCCCAAGCCAGTCTTTTTACAATGCACTCTCAAGCCATTTTTCGACCAGCTTGGAAAACTTCCCTGCCTTACTGTTACCAGAAAACTTCATTATGTAAGTAATAAACTTTTTTATGTCCTCTTTTTCTATGTGTGGTATCATCTGTCTTGACATCTCAAATAATTTTGGGGAGGGAGGGGCTGGTCCATCCTGTTTCTGGAGAGTATTTAAAACAGCCATGGACTTATGAGTCATATAATAAGTATTGTTTTACGCCATTGAGATATGGTGTCATTGTGATTTATATTTAAGAAAGATTCTATTTGCAAGCATATAGGATGTTTTTGTTTTCAGGGTTGTGGTATGTTTCTGTATATGAGCACAGATTATCTTCTTCAGTGCCTTACAAACATCTTAAAATGACAATGAGGGACACTTCATGAATGGTTATCAGCCAAATGTCACTTTTTTTTTTTTGTAAGGAAGATCAGCCCTGAGCTAACAGCCATGCTAATCTTCATCTTTTTTTTTTTTTTTTTTTTTGCTGAGGAAGACTGGCCCTGAGCTAACATCCGGTTGATCTTCATTCACTTTATGTGGGACGCTGCCACAGCATAGCCTGACAAGCGGTGCATCGGGAATGGGCACCTGGAATCTGAACCTGGACTGCCAGCAGTGGAGTGCATGTACTTAACCACTACGCCATGGGGCCAGCCCCCCAAATGTCACTTTTAATGAGAAACTGAAAATGAAAAACTGAGGAATTCTATTAGTTATCTGTTGCTGCAAGAAATATTTATTACCACAAAATTAGCAGCTTAAAACAACACACGTTTGTTGTCTCACAGGTTTTTTTGTGAAACAGGAGTCAGGGCCTTTACTTAGGAGTCTGGATCCTTTGCTTAGGGTCTCACAAGGCTTCAATAAACATGTAGGATAGGGCTGAGGTCTCATCTGATGCTTGACTGGGGATGGATCCAATTTCACTTTCACTCAGATTATTAGCAGAATTCAGTTCTTTGCAATTCTAGGATTGAGGACTTTATTATCTTGCTGTCTGGCAGCCAAAGGCTCTCCTCAGTGACTAGATGCCTCTCATAGTTACTTGCCAAGTAGGGTTCCTAAAATGGCTATTTGCTTGTTCAAACTTAGCAATGGAAAGAAGAGATACTCCTTCAAGATGGATGCTCTGATCATTCAATAAAATATACATAATCATGTAAATCCAATTACTTTCATCATTTTCTATTGATTAGAAGCAAGTGACACATCCTACCCACATTAAGGGGAAGAGATCATATAAGGGCATGAATGTCAGGAAGTGGGGATCATGAAGCTCACCTTGAGAGTCAGGTTGCAATAAATGAACTAATTTTCTGCAAACCCACTTGTTCACTTAAGTCATAATCTAATATATTATTTCTGACAAAAAGGGAATTATTGAAGTTTGATGAGATAATAGTTTTCTCAAATTATGTAATGGCTAGATTAGTTTATTTTTCTTTTTTGTTTGTTTGATTATAGTACCATGGGAACTTAGATTAGGATTAAAGTTTTGGTTAAGGGTATGTTTTCCTGGCTTCAATCTAAGCTTTGAAACGTGATCTTTTTTAACCATAGAAAATTATTTAGTAATTCTAAATGTCTATTTCTTCAGCTGGAAAATGGTGCTAAGAATGATGCCTACTTCATAACATATTATGAGATTATCTTAGGTTTCTTTTCAAGGCAAAATAAATACAGCCGTGTGCCACACAACAACGTTTTGATCAACAATAGATTGCATATACTACAGTGGTCCCATGAGACTAGTACCATACAGCTTAGGTCTGTGGTAGGCTATGCCATCTAGGTTCGTGTAACTACACTCTATGATGTTCCCACAATGATAAAATTGCCTAATGATGCCTTTCTCAGAACATATCCTTGTCATTAAGCAACACAAGACTCTACTCAAAAAATGTTTATTATTTTTTTACATCACTCTTTTGCCATGCAGAAGCTTTTTAGTTTGATGTAGTCCCATTTGCTTATTTTTTTCCTTTGCTTCCCTTGCCTGAGGAGACATATTCAAAAAGATACTGCTAAGACAGATGTCAAAGAGCATACTGCCTATGTTTTCTTCTAGGAGTTTTATAGTTTCAGATCTTACGTTTAAGTCTTTAATCCATTTTGAGTTATTTTTTGTGTATGGTGTAAGACAGTGGTCTACTTTTGTTCTTTTGCATGTGGCTGTCCAGTTTTCCCAACAAGTTTTATTGAAGAGATTTTCTTTTCTTCATAGTATGCTGTTAGCTCCTTTGTGAAAAATTAGCTGTCTATAAATGTGTGAGTATATTTCTGGGCTCTCAATTCTGTTCCATTGATCTGTGTGTCTGTTTATGTGCCAATATCATGCTGTCTTGATTACTACAGATTTGTAGGATACTTTGAAAACAGGGAGTGTGATGCCTCCAGCTTTGTTCTTTTTTCTTGGGATGGCTTTGGCTATTTGGGGTCTTTAGTTATTCCATATAAATTTCAAGATTCTTTGTTCTATTTCTGTGAAAAATGTCATTGGGACTTTGATAGGGATTGCATTGAATCTGTAGATTGCTTTAGGAAGTATGGACATTTTAACTATGTTAATTCTTCCAATCCATATACATGGAATATCTTTCCATTTCTTTGTGTCTTCTTCCATTCCTTTCAACAATGTTTTATAGTTTTCAGTGTACAGGTCTTTCACTTCCTTGATTAAATTTATTCCTAGGTATTTTATTCTATTTGTTGTAATTGTAAATGGGTTTGTGTTCTTGATTTCTCTTTCTGCTATTTTGTTGTTAGTGTATAGAAATGAAACTAATTTTTGTATGTTGATTTTGTACCCTGCAACTTTATAATATTTGTTTATTATTTCTAATAGTTTTTTGTTGGATTTTTAGGCTTTCCTCTATATAAAATCATGTCATCTGCAAATAGTGACAGTTTTACTTCTTCCTTTCCCACTTATAACACTTATATTTCTTTTTCTTGCCTAATTGCTCTGGCTAGGACTTCCAATACTACGTTGAATAAGAGTGGTGAGAGTGGACATCCTTGACTGGTTCCTGTTCTTAGAGGGATAGCTTTCAGTTTTTCACCATCGAGTATGATGTTAGCTGTGGGTTTGTTATAAATGAACTTTATTATATTGAGGTATTTTCCTTCTATACTCATTTTATTCATAGCTTTTCTCATAAATGGATGCTGAATCTTGTTGAATGTTTTCTCTGCATTTATTGAGATGATCATGTGATTTATATTCTTCATTTTGTTAATGGGGTCTATCACGTCGATTGATTTGTGGATGTTGAACCATTCTTGCATCCCTGGAATAAATCCCACTTGATCATGGTGTATGATCTTTTTAGTGTATTGTTGTATGCGATTTGCTAGTATTTTGTTGAGGATTTTTGAATCTATGTTCATAAATGATATTGGCCTATAATTTTCTTCTTTTGTGTTGTCCTTGTATGGTTTTGATATCAGGGTAACGTTGGCCTCATAAAATGAGTAAGAAAGTGTCCCTTCCTCTTCAATTTTTTGGAAAAGTTTGAGAGGGATAGGTATTAAATCTTCTTTGAATTTTTGGTAGAATTCGTCGGGGAAGCTGTCAGGTCCCACACGTGGCTTCAGCTCAGTTGGGCTCTCTGAGGCTAGTTGGATCTTGGTCAGCAACCTATCCTTGTCTCTATTCTTCATCCCTTTTATCACTATGTGAAACCCTGTTGTTTGTATCTCCTGACCTCATATAATGTCATGAGCCACCTCTTCCTCTTCATATCTCCCAGTCCATGAATCCATCATCTCATCTCCAAGAGGGGCTAAAGGGATAGCTGACGACATTCTATCATTCGTTTTTAAAGAGAATATATGTTATTTTTTTACTCACATAGCAGTTTATTTTTTATTTTTAAGAGTCTGTTTAGGTAATCAAATTATCAATATTTAAGGCTATCTTTGCATTCTCAGTAAATCAACCATAATACACGTGGAGGCAATGTGGGTTGAACAGCATTTATATGAATGTTCAAAAAGAGAAACACAGGGCTGCCCCGTGGCTTAGCGGTTAAGTGCATGTGCTCCGCTACTGGTGGCCTGGGTTCAGATCCTGGGCGCGCACCGAAGCACCGCTTGTCTGGCCATGCTGAGGCGGCGTCCCACATACAGCGACTAGAAGGATGTGCAACTATGACATACAACTATCTACTGGGGCTTTGGGGGAGAAAAAAGGAGGAGGATTGGCAATAGATGTTAGCTCAGAGCCGGTCTTCCTCAGCAAAAAAGAGGAGGATTGGCATGGATGTTAGCTCAGGGCTGATCTTCCTCACAAAACAAAACAAAAAACAAAAAACGAAACAAAACAAAAAAAAGCATAAACATTAACATTTCAGGATACAGTGCTATTACAAAGAGATGAATGAACAAATGAATGGATGAGTGGATGAATGGTTGAGAAGATGGTAATGAAACATAAGTGTTACACAAATATGGCAACGTTCAAACTATAATTTGATACTGAATAAACAATAGGCAATGTGGTAACCAAAGTTTGATTGTTATTCTTTCTTATGTTAATAGAGTTAAAATACTCTGACTCTGGTGGATATGTGTCAAGAGTTTTAAGGAAATCACATTTTTCATGCGTTTCACTACCATTCTGCAATTTATTCAGATTTTGAAGTTTATCCTTCTATTTCTGTTTACACTTTAAGAAAGATATTTCATTCAATTAAGTAAGTTGCTCAAAGTTTTCAAGAAATTGCAGGACAAATTTGGTCTGAAAACAGAGTCTTTGACTCTATTCTGCTATGCTTTCCACTGCTCCAACCTGTCACAACTACATATGTCTGAAGCAAAATTAATTAATCAGAAATAGTGGAAACCATCAATACTTTGGTTTTGAATCAAAGGCATAAATAGAGATATGTTCTGAACACAATTTATAATACTTTATGCTTTTACTTTTTGATTCATCTCATAATATCTTCTCTACTGATATTTTTAATAGACTAAAATTTATCGAAATAATTATACTTGTGCTGCTGATCTGGTTTATTTTGAAAACTTTGCTGATTTATTTGACCAAAAAGATTTTCAGTATCTTTATTTCTTATAGTTTCAATTAAACTTCTTTCATTAATGAATGTATCAAAGTATACTTTCTTCAGTTATTAAGGGCACAATTGCACAATTTACTATAATCATTTGATATTTTTATAACAGAATTGATGAATGAAGCATTTTAATAATTATATAATTTACAATGGTTAAACTGCCCAGTATACTTTCTACTATTTTAAAAAGACATAGGAATAATTTGCATAATTTACACTCATCTGATTCACTTATAAGCATGATATGATGCACAGCACCAAGCTGATTAATTTTTCCTTGGTTTATTATTCAGAATGTGGTCAAAGTTTTAGTGAATTAATTTGACCACCATTATATGTAATGGGCTGAAGTCACATTAATCTACTAAGTGATATCCCCATCAAAGCTTGTGAAGAACTAATTCATCTAAATGGGAACTAGCAAAATTGATTATATTTTCAACATAAGAAAAGAACACTATGCATGATTTTGTAACTTGAAATTAAAGTTTAGCCTATATAAAAAGAGATATGTGTAGTTTTTCAAAAGACCTATAATTTTTTATAGGGTGAGAGGAGTTGTAAGAACATGGTCGGTAGCATTTGTTATAGGGAGTACATAATTATATTAACCCAAGTGTAACAAATGTGTAAAATGTACTATTATTAATTTTAATGCATAATAAAAAATAAATTACAATTCCATGAAGAGAATTAAAACTGAAGATGATAAAAGATCATTATAGATTCAATTTGGTAACCCTTTCATATTCATTAGTAATCCTCCAAGTGAGAAACCATAATCACTGGGAGTACCCTTAGCCCAAAAAATCATTTAAATTTTCTACCTTAGTTCTTTACCTTCTTTAATGTAAGCACACACACACAATACACACCATTCACACACACTCTTGTTATATAACTTACCTAATATAAATAATTTTTTAAAGAGTGTATAAATTAAATATAAAATTATTCCTAATACTCTCAAAGGAATTGCCTCTTATACGATTATGCATTTTTTTTAATTTCAATGGTTATTTATATGATTTTCGGAACTTTTAAAGCTATGGTATATGTTATGGACTGAATGTTGTGTCCCCTCAAAATTCATATGTTGAAATTCTATCCCCAATGTGATGATTTTAGGAGGTGGAGCCTTTGGAAGGTGTGTATGTCATGAGGGCGGAGCCCTTCTGAATGGGATTCAAGTCTTTATAAAAGAGATCCCAGAGAGCTCTCTTGCCTTTTCATGTGAGGGATGCAGCAAGAAGACAGTGGTCTACGAATCAGGAAGCAGGCCCTCACCAGACATCAAATCTGTGGGTACCTTGATCTTGGATTTCCCAGCCTCCAGAACTGTAAGAAATAAATGTTTGTTTTTGAAATCATTCAGTCTATGGTAGTTTGCTATAGAAACCTGAACAGACTAAGACAGCACAAATTTGAAAAACATGATCTGTAAGAAATGTATGATTCAAGTTCGAAAGTTAGTTTGATTATTATGAAAAGACATTTATAACAATGTCACTTGAATGCAGAGAGTACACAGATTTGATACAATTGCTTATAGTCAAATAGCAGGCATGTCCCTCAACTTATGCCAAAACAAATTCAGTTGTAAAATACTAACATTGAAATAATTTGAAGACATAATAAAACATAAAATCCAAGGAAACTGTGAGGTTTGACAGATTTAGTGCAGAGAAATTGAAAGATTTAATATCACGAAGACCATGAATAAAGCTAAAAGCAAATAACAAAATTGAAGAGATACTTGATTTTTCATATTTTCACATAATCTTTATTAAATTATAAAAAAGTAAATATTATTAATTTGGACTTGAATAACTGTCTACATGTGCTTCAAATATGATAATTTGCCAGCTTTCTCTCACTTTCCCACCAAGAAAATCCATTTCCAGGCTCTGGAATATATTGTCCTACATCTTTCTCTCTCTCCTTCACTCTTCACAGACCAATTTTTAATTCTTTTTACAAAGACATAATTATATTATAT
This sequence comes from Ceratotherium simum simum, assembly GCF_057802395.1. NCBI lineage: Eukaryota > Metazoa > Chordata > Mammalia > Perissodactyla > Rhinocerotidae > Ceratotherium > Ceratotherium simum. Next base: position 20,875,834 of record NC_141917.1, on the reverse strand, counting down.
GTATAAAGTATTATCCACCCCCAACTTTTTTCTTTTTGCCATTGGGGAAAAACATATCCTAGAAATTGACTTGTGTTGACAGATATAGATAAAAACTGCTATCTATGGCTGCATAATTCTCCATATAGCCTAATACATATGGAGCAAGTTATTATCTATGGCTGCATAGTTCTCCTTTCACGGTAATTTATTCAAATGTTGCTCTGTTGATGGACATCCCATTTTTTCTAGATTAAATATAATTTTATGACTTCTGGAGCCTTATGAGACCCATCCTGATAATTGTCTGCTTTCCCCAAAGGAAAGCTCACAACAGATCTGTGGCTCATTTGCATGCTGAAGCTTTGGCCCAGGATTCTGTGAAGCCGCTGACTTTGTCCCTCTTCTGCCACATAGCTCCCTCAGAACCCCAATCCACACAATGGTTCTGCCTCCTACAGACATATTTGTCTTTCTCAACATCAGCCCATTTCCCCAATTAATTTCTTGTTTTTGTGCCACACAACTTTGCTACATTCTTTGTATGTAGAATCTCTGTATTCTGCTGATGATTGACGTGCTCTATTTTCCCTGGCTCTGAAATTCTGATCCTCAAATGCAACATCTTGACCTAATGTCTTTATGCTTAATATTTATGCTTACTATAACTCCTTTTTAGGGTTTGCTGGAGATGGGGTGATCAGAAAATAAACTACAATAAGAATTGAATCCAAATACTGCAGGATAATATTTTCCATCAGGAAACTACCTGCCACTATCACCGCCCCCTTCCTCTTGTACACGTAAAAAGTCAGAATGCCCCAACTCACACACCAAGACCTGCATGCACACGATATCTATAACAAACTAAGGAGAAATGATCTAGGAGAAATGGGGGCAGAGGGAGGGTAGGAAACTCATAATAAAGCTGTATATTCAGAAGTACCCTGCAGTAACAGAATACATATTACAAAGTAATGAGCAAGCAGCAACATTTTCCAAAGACGCTTTTATTCCACAGATTTTGAAAGACTGGAAAAATAAATCAGTTGTCTATATCAGAAGTAATTACATGAAATTATATGAATATTCAAGTCATCAGAGGAATGATGTTTACCATGGCTTGGCTGATGTAAAGTTATAAAATGAAAAAACATTGTACTGTTTTTACTCTCAAATGAAAGGCTTAGTTTAGCTTCAAAGTTTAAAGGGCATGAATCTTCTGATATGGTTGGAAACAAAAGCACCGATGGAAATATTTACTCTATTACTATTTATAGTTGTTATGGCAGCATTCTTGTTCAATTCTGACTACTACTATCCCTTAAATATTTTGTACATATCTGAGAAGCAACTAAGATGAGTAAAGAAAGTATGAAGTGTAGTAAAATCTATACTTCTAAGTTCCTAGGAATAAACTTTTAAATTTAGTTCTCCTTGAGAAATTTCTACCTTTTTTCAGAGATTCATATAGGCCACAGTGAATTAATCCTAACCCAGCAGCTCAATAGGGTATTTGGTGGCCACAGATGCAGTACAGACGTCTAGAAAAAAGTAGCATTGTTTTTCTGCCTACTTTCTTACCAATTCTCTTACTGCTAAGCATTATCACAGCTTTTCTTAATCACGTCTCCTGAGACACTACTAAACAAACACAAAAGATCACTCTTTTTTCACCTGTCTCGATTCTTGATTGCAAGGTAGTTTCCCAACTGAATGGCTGAGCAGTGAGGGCCCCCTGTGTATCAGCAACCTCATTTAATTAATTTAAGAAGAGAGAATCCAATGGGAAAAATACCAGAAACAGCTCTAGCTGCTCTGCTGGACAACCACGGGCTCCTATGGGTTTTCAGTTTCCCACCCACAGCTCAGCGGACTGCAGATCACTGCAGGAAGGGAACCCGAGAGAGGCCGCTGCCTGATCAGGTTAAGGATTTGAAGAATATTAGGTAATGCAGTCTAATGAAAAGAAACAAAAATGCACAGGAAAAGCAAAAGTTAAAAAAAAGTGTAATTTGAAAGTCAATACAGAGAATCCTGTCCTCATTCCTGAAAAAAGAAAGAAGCAAATGTCTCCTGATCGTAGAGTGACATGACTGCAGTGGTCGATATGGGTTATTAGATAAACACGGGTCCGTGTGAAACAAGGCAGAATGAGTGCTGGGTTGTAACTGAAAGTATCAGAAATGGCACCACCTGTGACCGCGTTGCAAAGGAATGCATAAATAGGAAAATAAAATTTTATAGACACTTCAAAAAATTGTCTGAACACATTATACATTTAATTTCACTTTTCTTTCAGGATAGGGCAAAAATACCACATATCGATCCAGAGACACTCCGGGATATGTTCAGAATTATGAAAGAGAACTGAGTGCACAAAGATCTTCAAAAGGCAGTCAATAGAGGACCAGTTCACCACCATAAGTTCGTCTCCTGGCCTAAGCACATAGCCAGTAAACTCCATCATCTTTGTAATGTTCAACATTAACCAATTAAAATTTTACGTACATTAAATCAGCTAACTATGCAAAAAACCTTTGAACTATTTTACTATAACTCTTTTCAGATGAGATGCTAGGAGCAAGGCCAGTGGGTTGGACAGTAAGATTGGACCTGAAATGTAAACTCAAGTTTCAGAGTGCACCTTGCATGAAGCTATACCACCGCTTTGAATGCTAAATGACAATATATGACAGGATAAGTACATAACAGTTACAAACACCCCTCTCTCATACACATTTTCACAATCTTTAAGAATATAAATATGCAATCACATTTTAATAGGTTTCCTTTATCATATTAATGTAAGTTTTTATAGAAAATTTAAAAATAAATATAAATTGTACTTATTTCCGTAATTCAGGAATAACTAATTTCAAATGTATTTTTTCTAGACTTTCTTCTCACTATTCCTTCTTCTCGGTGATTTGGGAAAATCATTTTATTACTTTAGTAAAAAAATGACGAGATATGACCCTTTTGTTACATAAATTCGAAGCAGATACATATTCATTGTTTCAGAGTAGGAATAGAGACATGTTTAAATATAAATATTAGTATTATGGTTTGGTAATATTAATATTTGTCAGATTGCATTCTAAGAATGAGAATGACATTTTATTTTTATTTCAAAAATTCTCTTTTCTTGAGTGGGTAAGACAAAAAAAGACAGATAAATTTCTGGATAGAATATAAATCTCTACAGCTTTGTGCCTAAAAAGTTTTTCTTGTTTAGCTAGAAAAGGAACTTTTTCTTTTCTTTTTTAGGGGAGGTTAGTATTTTTGTTGGTTGGTTGACACTACAGGAAAAGATAGAAAAGGAAAAGCTGAAAATTACGCTTTCCTGAATTTGGTAAGCAATGGAAATGAGCAATGTTGCTTAGAAACCTTAGTGACAGTTTACGGCAGGGAGCTGGGGAAAGATCTAATCTGCTAGCTCTACGTGCAAATCCAGCACCGCGCTCTCACCTTAGCGAGTGGCAGCTTTAAGAGAGTTCTGATGCAGCACCCTTGTTACAGAACTAGGATTTCACAAAGGACACCATTAGCAGTGGTTTCTCAGAGGGTCCTTCTCACAGTCTCTGAGGGATAGTCATCAGCTACAGAAGGTCTGAGCTGGAGAAACGTATCATGGCAGATGACCACAGAGTCACAGTAGTGGGCAAGCTGTATGGCAAGCTTGCCTGGGCCTTCTCAAACTGACATCCAAAAGAAATAAGGAAGGGTTTTCAGGGGTGGCGGTTCCAGGGAACAGAAAGCATGCTGGTAGGGTACAAGTCCTCTTAATTGAACATTTTGTTGTTAGTGCTATCGAGTCAATTCCAACTCCTAATGACCCTGTGTACAACAGAGCAGAACCCTGCCCAGTCTTTTTGCGCCATCCTCTCACGTTCTGGCAACATATCAGACAATACCACTGCCATTCACTGGGTTTTCATGGCCAATTTTTCCCAAAGTGGGTGGCCAGGTCCTTCTTCCTAGTCTGTCTTAGTCTGGAAGCACTGCTAAAACCTGTTCATCATGGGTGACCCTGCTGGTTTCAAACACCAATGGCATAGCTTTCAGTATCTCAGCAACAGGCAGCCGCCACAACCGACAGATGGGTGGTGTGGTTCCCTGACCAGAAGTGAACTGGGGCCTTGGTGGTGAGAGCTTTGAATCGTAACCATTAGACCACCAGGGCTGACTAGTTGAACGTTAAATGTTACTAATTTCATATACATAGACTTGCGACAGCAGAACATGTGGATTGTATATATATATATGTGTATATGACTGTTTTATTTGTTTGAAAATCGTATTTTTATGTATACTATTTCATTACCTGAATTTTTTTCTTAGAAGTACAATATGCACATTTTCTCAAAACATTAAAGCTTTGAAAATTAAAATGCAAAAAATAGGATGGCTTTTCCCTTCTGTCTCCATCTAAAGATGTTACCATTTCTTCCATTTCAAAAGAGGACCAGACTTTGAAGGGAAATTGCAGTTTCCCCTTCTTATAAGATGTACAGTACCAATATTTCTATTTTGAAATTTGCTGATCTCATCTGAAAGCAATTACCTCCCTGCCTCCTCTCAGGGCATCTCTCTCCTAGCTATGAGTATTTTTCCAGGGAAAGGGCAAGATAAGTGTCAGCTCTCAGCAACTTAGTATTACAACCTGGTATTTTTTCCCATTAAGAGAGATTCATTTACTGAATTGTTTTTTAAACTGTAAGTGCATACATAGATGTTCTAGGGAATAATAGAAGTCATAGGTTAAAGCTGGTATATTTTCTTGGGTAATCCATTGTCATTTTGGTTGGTAATAAGAAGGTAGAGGAAAGAAACACGTAGTTACAAATTTTCTGAGTTGTGCCTGTGTTTTTTGATCACTTGGTGTTCTTGAATATTTTTGAACTGAATTCAAGATAGATGACAGACAGGCCTTGATGGAAGCACATAGGCTGGCTCACACTGTATTGGGGGTAAGGGGCAGAATGGTGGGTGAGACTAGGAGCTAGAAAAATAGCTCATTAAGTGACCCTAAAGATCTCTGAACTTGTGTAGTAATTGCGGTTTATGCTCTGTTTTGTCTTCTTCTGAATAGCCAATCAATTTTGTTTAAAAGTCAAATCTTATCCTTTATTAGGCTGTGATGTACTGAGTTCCACACTTAGGATGTATTAATAAAAAGAAATTTAGAAAGAAAATACATAGAATATATGACTTAAAATTACTTTACATTGCCCTTTTTTATTAGGTTATCCCAATAATTTTTATTAAAGCCAGCTTATTTTAAATCTATCACTCTTGTTTGTTAGCAAATAATAAATGCATCCATAATTTTAAAAGAATAATTTTAAAGAATAAAATTATTTATTTAATATGAATTTAAGAATATTAGAAACAGACTAGATAATATTCACTTCTGAAAAGCAGGAAAAAATGAATTAGGAATAATTTGGGTATTATCCAACATACTAAAATTTTGAAGATATATTTTTTCAATGCAAGTGTTTGGAAAATCATAGAGCTGGAACTTTTTCAATTCCTGATAGGCCCAGCAAGTCAATGCAAGTTGCAGTTAGGCAACCCTGTGCATTAATTAGAAAAGGTCAAGCTGTGCAAAGGAAATGAGTGCAGTTCATATGGGTGAGAGCTTAGAAAGTACAAGCTGTGACAATGAATTCCAAATCTTAACTAATTACCGGAGGTTTCTCCAAATAAAATGATACTGAATGTTCAAGCATGCTTAAGAGGAGACTTTCTACCTTAGTTAGAAGTTTAAAGAAAAATATAATGTTGTTTTTTAAGAAAGTAATTTATAGCTTGTAATATCCCTTTTTCAAAAACGATGCCTTATGATTCTAATAACATACTGCAAGACAAGTAGGTCATTATTCCTATTTTACTGAAGAGAAAAACAAAACTCAAAGAGAATTGGCAACTTGTCAAGGTCACAGAGGTTGTAAGTGACAGCATGCATGAAAACTTGTCCTCTGTTTCTTTGAATATTTCAAAAATATGATCTATTTTAAAATCAGCATGGCATTTAGTTGGGTTCTCACCAACATATTCACATAAAGTCTTATATAGAGTTTCATAAGTTTAGATAAGCTACAGAATGCTTCAGAAATATATTCAGGTTATTGCTTTACAAGGTTAATGTTTTCAAAATATCAAGAGAATATTAAACCAATATATTCTTATTTTCAGTAATTCCTAATCATCCCAAAACCCTTTTATCAAAAGTCATGTATGGTCAACTCGGATCCATAGAGTTTCTTCAAAAATGTACAGAGGCAGCCACTTCCACTAGTTGGAGGACCCGCAGAGCTTGGTGTCCATCCCAAACCTACATCCTCTGGACAAAGAAAAGAGAATATGACATAGCAAAAGTCTCTGGGGGAAAAAAAAGATAAGTTTGTCTCTTTTCCCTCACTTTGAGTGGAAAGCAAAGAAAAATAGAGTTAATTACAGAGTCATCTTCTCCACCCCCACCCCAACCTCTCAGGGTCCATATCCAGATGATTATGGATTACCTGAAAGAAGTTGCAAGCATGATGTAGAAATCTAGAATTTCCCCGCCAGGGGTCTACAGAGACTCAAGCCTTAATGTCTTAAGGTGTCCATTACGTATAGTGAAAACTTCCTATGCATCTAGTATGATACTAGTACCATCCATGGGGCAATTGCGAGAATAGCCACTCAAGCAATTTTCTCTATTCTGTAGTTCAGATGGGGAAGCCTGATTTCAAAAGACGTGCCTTTAGACTGAGAGTCTTGCATTAGCGAAGGAAGATGCTTATTTAGATGATAAAATGCTGTTTTTGTCTCAGAGTCCATACTGAATGATCAGAGTTCTAAGGATGTGATAAAGAGATACAGAGTGGTTGTGACAAGCACTGGACAGGTAGATGCCCAAGGTCTGAAAGAGCAGCCAACAAAGAGTAGAGCCCTTAAAAACTGACAGCAATGGCAGGAGGGGCGGTCAGCAACAGAGCATGGTACAACTTGACAGTGTTTTCCCAGTGACTTTGAGGGACAAGCCAGCATACCAGCAAATTCAGTGAGGACAGAAGGCAATGTGCAAAGGTAGGTTTCATGGATGCTTCAAGCAGCAGACAGCGTGGGTTTTGAGCAACAAGTTTTCATCATCATTGTTTTCCTCTGTTTATTGTTGTTACTGCTGCTGCCACTCTTTTCAGTTAGAGCAAAATCAGTCATGAAATCAATACTAATTATAAACAGTTATGCAAGTTCAAGTTTGCATGGAAGTTTAGCTTCTCTATAAAGGATATAAGGTATTCCATCATTATCGAGAGACTATTCATCTTCTGGTTCAATAATCTGAAATTCCTTAATCTTAATGCATATTTTGCACTTCAAACATTTAATCCTTTGAATTACTCTCCTTTGTACTTTTCCAAATGATCCTGGTTTATCCCAAGTTGTAGAAACTAAAACAGAATAGAAATATTTATTATACCTACAAAAATTACTGACAAATTCTATGACACTCTAATATTTCCTATACAATTGTTCCTATATTATTAGTATATATCTTCCATAATTTTTTGCTTTAATGTAAATAAATCATAGTTAATGAGAATTCATATTCAGTACATTGCTTCTAGATAATGTACTGCAAAATTTGTGTTTGTTTTTCCTCTTCATTGCATCTTTTTCTGTTAATTTTTAATTTAAGAAACACTGATTATATCCAGAAACTATCAAATTCATTTTGAATTTAAATGCTCTTCCGTGAATGACAAGAATGTCTTCCCTTCTGTGGTTAAGTACTCATAAAGATGCTTTCTATTGTAATTTTCTAATAAAATATTTAAGTACTAAGTCAATGATGGTTTCCTGTAGATGTCATCTGATGTATCTTTCTGAACATTTTACTCCAATAATAAATATAAAGAATTGACCATCTTCTATCTCTCGTTATTTAATGGTTATGCTTCTCAGATATCAGCTGTGCTTATTATAGATCATATAAGAGAAAACCAAAATTTTATAGTTGTAATGCTTTGTCTGATTCATAAAACAATATTTTAAAAAAATAACTCGGTGATATCAGCTTCTATGTATATGCATCTCAGAGTAATATTTCTAATGATAAATTTTTATTTCAAATTGATGAAAAAGTATATAAAGAAAAAAAATAGATCAGGAAATGTTATACTGAAACATCAATGTCACACCACATTAGCCTGTTGTGAAAGCTCTATCACTGAGGATTATAAACTGATAGATAAAATTTATGAAATGATATGTTCTTAGACTAGTTTTTTGCTTCTTATCTAGTTTTTATTCATGGGTGGTGCTCAGACCACAGGACAATGATCTACCAAGTGGCTACTTGGTGATGTCAGAGGAAAAGGTGATGATTTAATTTTGCACATATGTATCTCACTTATTTGGAACAAAATTTTATTGATTCTCTTGGACATTTCATTATGTTCTTCTAAATACACTTTGAAAGTGTGTACATTTCCTAAAAGGACAATATTGGTCAATTGATCTTAGTTCACCTTGAATAAAGAGAGTGTAAATTGTTGTGTCATTTCTCCATTGTCTTTAATTTTTAATTTTTATTACAATGAGTTCCATTATGGTGTGTGTTACTTTTATATGTGTTAAAGCTTCATTTTTTTTAGCATTACTACTGTCTTGTGGTATGTCTTCTATTCATAGAAACTAGATATGTTATTAATAAATAGTTCATTTAAATTTAATCTTTTGATAAAAATGGTAACATAAATATTGCCCTCCGAATGCTATAAATATAAATAATGATAGGTCTTGATATAGGAATGGATAAAGTGAATACTTATAAATAATTTTGTAAGTGCAGCTTCCTTCTAAAATAAGCAAAAGCAGAAGTTTGAATATGAAATATAAATTTATGTTTTGTAATTTTGTTAATTTATTTTATTAGAGATAAATTTTATTTCTATTTTATATAAATATAAAATTATTTCCAAATTGAATTTTATTGTTCCTCTGATACATTCACTCCAGTCATCATGGCAGTATATGCTATAAAAATATTTTCAAAAATCATCAACATCAATAGGAATCCATCAAAGTTCCAAAGTAATCTTCAATTAAAGTACAATGACCTCTTGTTTTGATACAATAAAAACACAAAACAATTTGCACCCAGAAACAAACTTTAGGGGCCAGCCCGGTGGCGCAAGCAGTTAAATGTGCGCACTTTGCTGCGGCGGCCCGGGGTTCGCCGCTTTGCATCCCGGGTGCGCACCGACGCACTGCTTGGTAAGCCATGCTGTGGCAGCGTCCCATATAAAGTGAAGGAAGATGGGCACGGATGTTAGCCCAGGGCCAGTCTTCTTCAGCAAAAAAAAAAAAAAAAAAAAGAGAGAGGAGGATTGGCGGATGTTAGAACAGGGCTGATCTCCTCACAAAAAATAAAAGAAACAAACTTTATTCCAATAACAGAAAACAGTTAAAAATTAAATGCATCCTTCAAACCTACATTTTTTTTAAAGTTATGTCACAAGCTTATACAATCAGTTGTCAAGGTAAGGACAAATACATTCAGAGAGAGAGGAGAGAGAGATCATAACTAGTTTTTGATAAAAATTAATTTTACAAATGACAGTGTTGGATACCGTATTATTAATGACATAATTTATGCAAGGGCAAATTATTTTATATGTACATGGTGACCAGTGTTTCAATTTACAGGTAGTTGAAACAACTGATTTTCAGAATCTGAATCAGTACTTTGAGACCATTAATATATGGTGATGTTTGAGGAACAAATACTTGGGGAATTTGAGTACTTCCCACTGAAATTTCATTTGCAGGTTCAAGAGTTCTGTTTCGGATAATGGTGGAGAAGCTTGACCAAACATATTCTTGGGGAACACACACACACACACACACACACACACACACGCACGCACTAGAAAGCAAGAAAGAAGATGGTGGAAAAGAAAACTACCATTGGTGAAAGAAAACTTCCAATGATAGAAAGAAAACTACCGTTGCTGATTATGTGGTTCTGCAACTTACTATCATCTGAGGGCGTTCTTCACTCTTCAAGATATAGGAAAGCTGGGTTCTTTATGTATTTTGGAGATTAAGCCCTTATCAGATGTATGGTTTGCAAATATCTTCTCCCAATTGTTAGGTTGTCTTTTCGTTTTGTTGATGGTTTCCTTTGCTGTGCAGAAGCTTTTTAGTTTGATGTCGTCCCATTTGTTTATTTTTTCTATTGTTTCGCTTGCCCGGTCAGATATGGTGTTTGAAAATATGTTGCTAAGACAGATGTCGAAGAGCGTACTGCCTATGTTTTCTTCTAGAAGTGAGAAGGTCAAATACTGTATGATTTCCTTCATTAAGTAGTAGATAATAACAACAGTAAACAAACACATAAGGACAGAGATTGGATTAGTGGATACCAGAAGGGAAGGGGGGAGGGAGGAGGGTGAAAGGGATAATTCGGTACATGTGTGTGGTGATGGGTTGTAATTAGTATTTTGGTGGTGAACATGATGTAATCTATGCAGAAATAGAAGTATAATGATGTCCACCTGAAATTTTTACAATGTTATAAACCAATGTTACTGCAATAAACAAAAAATTTAAAAAAATAAAAAAAGATATAGGAAGGCTGGAACTCAATTACAGGACATAGGTGTTACTGTTTTAAAAGGCCAGAAGACAGAATTTAAGACTACAGAGGCACCTAGATAATGGGAGAGAATTCTGGAAAGAAGAGAGTCTCAGTATAAACTCTGTTCAAACCACGGACTAATCCTTGAAGTTCACGTGGTTGTAGTAAACATTTAAATACCTATGTGTTCTGTAGGTATTTGTTAGGTCTACTTGATTTATAGTGTTGTTCTTGTCCTCTATTTCCTTGTTGGATTTCTGCCAAATTATTCTTACAATTATTGAAAGTAAGATGTCAAAATCTCCAGCTATTATTATTGAATTTTTTATTTCTCCCTTCAGTTCTGTCAAGTTTTGCATCAGGTATTTTGGGGCTCATTTTTTTAGGTGCATATATGTTTCTAAGCATTGTATCTTTAGTATAACCACTCCATTTTTCTTATGGTTATTGTTTCCATGATATTTTTCCATCCTTTACCTTTCAAACCATTTATATCTTTAAACCAAAAGTGTGACTCTTTTATATAGCATATAGTTGGATCTTGTTTTTTTATCCAGTCTGATCATCTCTGTTTTTTGATTGGATTGTTTAAACCATTCACATTTAATGTTATTATTGATATAGTTGGATGTATGTATTACATTTTGCTTTTTGTTTTCTATAAGTCTCATGGTTTTTTGTTCCTTATTCATCTTTTACTGCTTTCTTTTTCATTAAATGAGTATTTTTTATAATAATAGTTAAATTCATTTAATGATTTTTTTTTTTGGTAAGACCAGCCCTAAACTAACATCTGATGCCAATCCTCCTCTTTTTTTGCTGGGGAAGACTGGCCCTGGGCTAACATCCATGCCCATCTTCCTTTACTTTATATGGGATGCCGCCATAGCATGGCTTGACAAGTGGTGCATTGGTGCGCACCTGGGATCCAAATCTGCGAACACCAGGCGCCACAGTGGAGCGTGTGCACTTAACCACTGCACCACCAGGCTGGGCCCTCTTTTAATGATTTTTTATTATGTTTTTTGAGTTATTTAGTAGTTACACTAGGGCATACTATATACATCTTAACTTATCACAATGTATTTAGATTTATACTAAACTAATTCCAATGAAATATAAACATATCATTCCTAAAAGCTCTATTAGTTCTCCTTCATTTTTGTATTATTATTGCTATAAATATTACATCTATATATGTTAAGATCGCAACAATATATTTATATAATTATTGCTTTATAGAATTTCATGTCTTTTAAAGGAACTGAGAGAAGAAAAGAGTTCAAGTCTGTGTTTATAGGGTTTGTTATATTAACCTTTTTACTCGCCATTTCTGGTTTTCTTTATTTGCTCTTGTGGATTCAGTTTACCATCTGGTTTCACTTCCTTGCTTCACTACAGCTTTCCTGCTACCCATCTCTTTTGTGTGGTTATTATATAATATATTATCTTTCTATGTGCTATGGGCCCACCAATGCATATTGGTACATATTGTTTTATTCAAGTCCTTTAAAATAAGCAAGAGAAAAACATACGCTCGCTATTATACTTCTCTTATAGTTGAATAACTACTATTACTAGTACTCTTTGTTTTTTCATGTGGATTTGCATTACTGTCTGAGGTCACTTGCTTTCAGCCTACAGAACTGCTTTTAGTATGCTGGAGACATACTGGCCTCCTTTTAGTTGCTTAACACCAAAATTTCCATTGTCTCAGAAAATACCCTTATGCTTGAACTTCCCCACACTCTGTTAGAAATAAAATCAGTTCTTGGGTAAAGCTTCAGCAGTTTCTGTTCTTATACCAAAACTCTCTCATTGGGAAAAATTTCTGAGCCATTACTAAAGGGCTGGGAGTGGAATACAACCCACTTCTCATGGAATGACACCCCGGCTTGACAATCAGGGTGATGGGTGGGAGCTGTAGCCTCTGCTCTTCTCAGCTTGCGTTTTCCAGCAGGGAATTCTGCCTTACCAGAGAGTTGGGGCAATAGTGATAGGAGTCTGATTATTCTCAGGCTGCCCGATCTAGGATAGAGCTTATGCCCTTGGTGGAGATAGAATGTCCAGACCTCTCAGCTGCTCTTGCCTGAAATAGCACCTCTGCAACAGAGCTGGGGAGATGAGAATTACTGGAAGCTTACTCCTCCAGAGGAGAAACAATAACCTTAGACTGAGAGCTGGAGTTAGAGTAAGCCCTATATTCTTGCATGCACCTATTAGGGGTATGACTTCCATAACGTTGAGCTAGTACAGGGTGGGAAGAGAATGGGTTGTGACAAAAATGCCACAGAATCTTACTGAGATTTAATATTTCTTGAAAAAATGTTTCTTCATAAGCTCTATGCCTTTATAAGCACTATAAGCTCTATGGTGTCCTTTAGGACACCATTCCAGAAGTCATCTCAGCATAAGCCTTTGAAATGTAATATTAGTTCATGAAATTGATATTACAGGCATAATTTACAGGCATATTTCATTTATTGTGCTTTACTTTATTGCTTTTTGAAGATATTGTGTTCTTTACAAGGTCCTCCACCAGCAAAAATATTGTGACTTGATGAAGGCTCAGCATTTTAGCATTTTTTAGCAATACATTTTTTAATTAAAATACATACATTGTTTTTTTTTAGCTATTGCACATTTAATAGACTACAGTATATTGTAAATATAACTTTTATATGCACTGGGAAACCAAAAAATTTGTGCGACTCGCTTTATTGTGATATTCTCTTTATTGCAGTGGTCTGGAACCAAACTCACAATATCTCTGAGGTGTGCCTGTATTAATACCATGAACATGATTCCAGGCTTCTTGCTGAAGAGGTATATCTCAAAGATATGCTCTCTATTTTGATAAATTTAACCTACTTCTTCTGCAATGACATTTTAGAATATGTAATTTTAATGGTAATAAAATCACAATTTTTACAATGAAATTGTGGTTTTTGTGTTTCAATCAATATAAATTTGACTCTTTTCAAATACTTCATTATTTTTCTACTTACTAAGACAGGAAGAAGAAAAAAGAAAAAGCAAAAAGGAAAAAAAATGAAGTGGTTAGGTATCAAAAGAAAAAAAAGGACAAAAAGAATAGTTTATGTATTAACCTAAGAGCAAAGAAATGTCAGAAAAGGTGAGCAAATGAGGTAATTTTCCCACTGATTAATCAATATTAAAAAATCTAAAAACTTAAATAATACCTAATGGGTATATCTACTCTAAGTAGGCACCTTTATTAGTTAATGTGGCATAATAATAAATATAAACATAGAGCAAATATAAATGTATAATAAACATAGTGATAGAAATATAAGTGTTTCCTTGTCTACAATCTAGCAATCTGTGTTCCATTTTGGTGAATTGTTTTTAGAGTTATTTACTTCTATATACTAGATTGACTTTGATTCTTTAGTTTCCATTTTAATATTGGTCTGCCTTGTCAGATGCTTGTCACTATTACTATGGATTTTAAAGTTATCACTTAACTATAAGACTTTTTTTGTGTGTGAGGAAGATCAGCCCTGAGCTAACATCCATGCTAGTCCTCCTCTTTTTTGCTGAGGAGGACCGGCTCTGAGCTAACATCTATTGCCAATCCCCCTCCTTTTTTTTTTTTCCCCAAAGCCCCAGTAGATAGTTGTATGTCATAGTTGCACATCCTTCTAGTTGCTGTATGTGGGACACGGCCTCAGCATGGCCAGAGAAGCGGTGTGTTGGTGCGCTCCTGGGATCCCACCCCGGGCCGCCAGTAGCGGAGCAGGCGCACTTAACCACTAAGCCATGGGGCTGGCCCCAAGACTTTTTTAATATACTAAATAAGGTGGTTATTTGATAAATAGAGAAATATTTATATTTTTGTCATACAAAGAAGTCCCAATATAGTATTTAAAATAATCATTTTCAGTTTATTGAAAAAGAATGAAAAATATTAAAGATGAAGCATATGAATTTGGAAAATTTTTCATCAGCGTTCCACTGTGTTTTATTAAATTTTAAATAACACTATAATTTTATATCACATTTGTCTAAGGATTTTTTTTTTAGTGTTGCTAAACATAACATATACATGAGGTGAAACAGTTTTAGGCCTTTGTAAATGTCTTCTCTAAAGTTTATAAATGGAAAATCTATTTTTCTATTGGTGATTTACTGCCAAATAATTGTGTCAGCTATTTAAAGATTATTCTTCAACATAATAAATGTTGTCATCTTATGTAGCACAAGTGCATATAAATGACAACTCTGACCAATAAAGTTAAACTATCTTAATGAAAGCGAGGTAAAGCTTCTGCTGAATATCAATCATAAGTGTGCCTTTCATACTTTCAGCTAGCTAAAAGTTTTATAGGCAAATATATTGCCATATACATGTTAAGACTGTTCAGAGAAAGGGTTCTAACATAGAACATACTACAAGCAAAACCAACAAGATGAAATATTTTTAAAGAAATTACCTTGTGCTTATAAAGTACAGAATACTACTATTATGGAAATTACTTTATAAAGTATCAAAAGAATTCACATACATGTTCAGTATTCCAAGTAATAACAAAAGTTGGCAATTGAGATCAAGTAAGAAAATACAGAATAGATGCAAATTCTGACGAACATGTAATTCGTATGTTTTAAGTAACAATAAGTACTATCACTAAAATATCTTATGTTTTTGTTGTATTTTTAATTGTAGATCTGTAACATCACTAAACATACAAATTTACCAATTTGGCTTCCAATAAAAATCTAACAATTTAGTAAGTAGACAACCCCAGTGAACCTATAAATATTGAGCTAAATGGAAAAATAAAGTAATTTCCATAATTCTCCCCCAAAAATGAAATTATAGGAAAATTTCTGGCACTTAAAACTTCAGCTGAAACAATAATACATATTTTACAAAATCTAAAATTTTAACATATTTTAGAAATATTATCCATATATCAACAATTATCATTTCTTAAAATGTTATGATTAAGATAATTAATCTCCATCTCCATTTTGCAAGAGGCAACCAAAATATATTGAAAATCACAGAAAGTATCGACTTTAAAATTAAAAAATAAATGAAAACATAAGGCAAATATCTATTTTATTACATAAATATTTATAAATCAAAGTTACAGTTCTTGTTTTTTAAATGTCCCTGAGATTTTCCAACTTTTCCAAATAACTGAAAAGTCTTGATTTGTTTTAAAAAAGATAAAATTTGGATTTATGTACAATGTAATTTATAATCATCACATAATACATTAGGGAAAAAAACCTCCAAGAATTAGTACATAACCAAGAAATTGCTAGTAACAAGACACGACTTCATCAGTGTTGAACATAATGCTTCAGAATATTCACTGAGGATGTATAAAAAATATTAATAGTGTGTCTTTTCCAAAAGAGCACCTTTAACAAAATCTCTTCATTAGGTAGTTCATTAACACAAGAATTGTGTAGTTCCACCAAGTGGACCTTCACTGTTCCTAAATAAAAAGCTTTGCTGATTCTGGCAACTATACCAACATTATTCCAGAAAATCTTTATTTCTTTATCTACTTTATATCATATCTTCTACCAAACTAGTTACGCCACCTTATCTGAAAATTTATCTTAAAATCTTCATATGGGGCTTTTATTCCTGTCATTATTCATATATGCATATTTCCTCCTCCTGCAACATCTTCTCTTTACAAGGTTTAACACTCTATCACTCGCATTTCCCTGGGACATAATTTCTTCATTGAAATATTTAGATGCGTTGTTTCTTTTTTAATTAGATTGTCATTTAAAGATATTTTATTCCTCAAATCCTACCTCCATAGGTGGGATATATTTCTCACTCTGTCAATTTAGGCCTGGCTGTGTGACTTGCAGGGTGAGATAAGGCAGGTGAAGCAGCGCTGTGCACATTCAAGGCCAGATTAAAAATCATAATAATAAAGACAGAGAGTAGGAGGAAACTTTTGGAGATGATAGATATGTTGATGGCATAGATTGTGGTGATGGTTCACAGATGTATGTTTATCTCCAAACTCATCATGTTGTATATGTTAAATATGTACAACTTCTCAGGGGCCAGCCCCATGGCATAGTGGTTGGGTTTGGCACGCTTTGCTTTAGCGGCCCAGGTTCATGGGTTCAGATCCTGGGCACGGACCTACATGACTTGTCAGCCACGCTGTGGCGGTAACGCACATATAAAGTAGAGGAAGAGTGGCACAGATGTTAGCTCAGAGCTAATCTTCCTCAAGCAAAAAAAGAGGAGGATTGGCAACAGATGTAGCTCAGGGCAAATCTTCCTCAGGAAATAATAATAATAATATGTACAACTTCTTATACGTTAATTATACCTGTATAAAATGATTGAAAAATTTTAGTATTTTGCTCCTCATGGAACTTTTGCATTTTTAAAATATTACATTAAAATATTTTTCATCCTGCTCACTGAGTTTTTTTGGCAGCCTCTCAAATTTTGTGCTCTAGGTGAGTGCCTCACTTACCTCACCCTAGTCCCAGTAGAGTTTTAACCGTCTGAATGTTGATGAATACGGTAGTGGCTCACTACTGAGCCTAGGCATTCAGAGACCTCTTGTGGTGCTGCTTGCCCTCTTGTAGCTATGCCATCACCATGAGAACAGCATGTTCTAGACAGCCTGTTGATCCCAGGAAGATGAGAGTCTTGTGGGGTAGGTCTAGCCCTGAAGACCTAATATGAAGCAAAGATTTCCGGGAGCTCCAGCCTGAAAAAGAAATCCTTACCCTCTGCTAACCTGGGACCCCATGAGAATGCATGATTTGTGTTCCAGGAACTGACTTTGGGGTAGATTTTATGCAGTATTATTGTGGAATTAGCTAAACAATTCAGAGTCTTTTTCTGAAACTTCAACCCGTTCTTTAAAGCTCTGTACTCTGTCCTTGCACTAATTAGTATACTGGACCTGTCTTCCATAGTATTACAAGTAAACTCAACAATGCTAAACAAAACAAATATATTTCAGTCTGTATTTATATTTCTATTATCTTGGCTTGGTATGAACCGACTTTGCCTCTGTTGGATAAAAAAACCCAAACCTCTTCACCTACCTAGGAAGCCATCCTCAGCCAGTTTGCTTACATGGCAATGGTTTTCTTTATCTCTCTGCTGGAGGATATCTCTATTTGTTGGAGCACCATCAGCCCATACAAAGGGTAGGTGAGAAGTATTGGTGTGTCAACAAATGAGGGATAAGTGCTTGTGGATAAACCTTTGCCACTTTACTGGAGAATTCTAGCTGAGATTCTATACAGTCTCTCAGACATTTTAAAGTGGACTCAAGCCCTAGAAGCCTATAGCATTAACTTCTATTTTATCATTTTTATAACTTTCTCACTTCCCCACTCACCCATCACTCTTCCTGGGATCACCTTCTAAATAAACTCTTTGCACAATTGTCTCAGGATCTTCTTTGGAATGATCCCATACTAAGAGAGTTGGTGCTAAGAAGAGAGGTTATATTTTTAGGATGACAGATAAGAGGGCAAAATCCAGGGTTTGAGGGAGTCAACACGTTTTTAAAAGTAGACTAAATTCACAATCTAGTTAAAGCCCTGACAAGGAAGGTAAGGGACCTTGAGAACTGAGATAGGAACATTTGAACCTCCAGTTTCCCCTATGTTTAGAGCCTAGACCATCTTGGACAGTAGAAGGGGTCCTTTTCACCTTGCTATGGCAAAGCAGTCTCCTATTGCCTATAACCCATGAAAAGATTATATTCGTCCTCTTAAAAATATAGCTTTTCCTCCACATTGCTTCCAGACTAAAAATTAAACAGGTATAAGCATAGCCAGAGCAATGAAGAAACATTCCCTACAATAAGGGGCAATGGCTTTTTACCCCCCAAAAAAGAAAGAAAGGAAGGAAGGGAAGAAGGAAGGAAGGAAGAAAGAAAGGAAGGAAGGAAGGAAGAAAGAAGATATAAATTAAAGAAAAGAAAAATAAAAAGTAGCAGAATCAGGTTACTAGTTAGCAATAGGAATCGGAAGAATATATGTGGACGTGGATCTTGAGTGTTGAACCGGGTGACAGAGGAGGCTGGGCAGTGGAGATTTATTGATATGAGATCGTTATCCCATAGTTCAGGAGCCTGACCTATTATGCTGCTAGAATGACTCCCCAAGCCAGAAGGCAGTGATGGTCATCAGTAAATGAGATGAAGGTGTGGAACTGCCAGGCAGAATTTTGAGGCAGAGTTGAAAAGACTCAGAAAAGCAGGCATTGAAGAATTTATTTATTCCATAAAAAACAGAGAAGTATCAGATATTTCTTAAAAGGGCCCAGAAGACACTGCCTCCATTAAGTGATTTAAAAAAAAAAATGCGAAGGAATCATCAACGTTATTCAACACCTCACTAGTGGCAACCCAAAACTATACGTATGGAAAAAGGTTTCACCAGCTTGAATTAGAGAGACTGGTGGCTGTTTGAAAGTAAAAATACTTTGAAGTCCTGATTTTCTATCTACAGAAAGCATGCTGACAGAACGATTCAGTTACCAGAGAGTGTGTATTCTCTAATGTCCACTATGATATGCCCAAGGAGGACGATGGAAAACGAAGGGTCTCTCAGAAGCAGAAGCAAGATCCATGAAGAACAAAGGTCTGGACAATACTCTCAGAGAGCAAATGTGGGTCAAAGAAAGAAACAGTCCATACCCCAAGGTAATAAAACCTCACAACAGTAGCTCAGAGGTTTTCAGAATTGCAATGGACCAGTGAATACTGTATGCTTCTCATTGTGGTTATCTCCTCTTTTCCCACCATTTTACATTGAGTATTTGGAAGGTAGATAATTTTTATTTTTATTTCACAAGTAGCAGATGAAGAGAATTCTTATCTAATTCTGACAAAGATTATGAGATCCTGGATATCAAGCCTGATGGGACATGACTTTGTGAGTGTCCTTGGAAGGAATGAGTTAATTGACATGTGAAAGAAATGTGCATAATTACGACTAAGACTGTGGTAGATTGCAATATTTCCCTCAATTCTTTACTGTTTTCCCTCTTATATGTGATTGGGCCATGACCAGAGTGGGAACATTCAAAGATATTAATGTTGAACCATTGAAATGAAGGTGAAAGTGACAGTGTTCCAGTACTCAGCTAATACTTGAAGAAAGATGTTTTTTTTCTGCCCATGTGTTCCACAATCACCATGAGAAAATGTCCCAAGTAGATGCTAGTCCAAGAAAAATGTGGGTAGACATTGAATAGACATGATCCCAGTGAAAAGCTTATTACCAAGCCCAGCCAACCTCCAATGTGTAGTAGAGCCATCCCAACTGAAGAAAATAAATGATTGTTTTTGCAAGACATTGAGTTTTGGAGTGATATGTTATGCAGCATAACATAGTAGGATTAGCTAATACACAAGAGTTGATAGTAAAATAATTTTCTATGAAACTGACTTTGCTTGTATCAATCGTTATAAGGTTCTGGAAGAGTTGGTCTGGGTGGCAGCATATAACTGTCAATGGCAAGATGGGTAGAATTAAAATAACGGACAACAAGGCTGAAAGGCCACTAGCTGGCCTTGGCATGCAGGGATCAGTGGCAGTGGGTAATAGAACTTAGTGTTCCCAGTGGAAGACAAATGGCCAGCCAATGAGGATAGTGCTTGCTTATATAATCAAAAAATCAAGAGTTATCAATGAGAGGGTTAATGTCTGTGTCTTCAAGGAGAATTATTATCTCTTACCCAGTCTCTAGAACTAAGCCAGTTCTCAGACTAAGAGACCATTATTTGAAGAGGAGGCCTGTCTCCTGGAGGAAGAAAATTGAATTTCCACAGAAAGAATCTATGATAATTTTATCTCTAATTATTTCCTAAAGGGATCCACAGTCATCTACCAGAAACACAACACACTAGGTTAAGATAATGTCCAGATCTTACAAGAGCAGTTGATTAGAGGGTGAGTTTACACTGATACCAGGACACTCAAAATTCAGTCACAGCTCCTCTGTTAGAGTGTGGTGAATGGAGGTTGTAATGGATTCCTGGACTCAGTCCATTTCACAATGGGTCCAGTGGTTTCACGGACCCACCCAGTTGTCTGTCTACATATATGAATATCCAGTGGTTTGGAGACATCCTCTCCAAGATCTAGGATAAGTTATTGCATGTTGAAATTCTGACCATGAAGAAAGAGGCACAGCTCATGATGACAGATCACTTTGTATTTTGCAGACAGCATATAGTACAATTGAACGTATTGTTCCAACTGAGTGACTCAGAAGGCTGCCATATTTGAATGGGGTCCAAAGAAAGGGAGAGCTCTGCAGTAAGTTCAGGCTTTGGCACAAGCTGCACGGCATTCAGCAATCTGACCCAGCAGACTCTATGGTGCTCGAGTTATCTGTGGTAGATAGGAATGGCATATGGTGTCTCTGGCAAGCTCCAATGTGAGAGACACTATACAGATCCCTAGGGTTCTGGAACAAGACCATCTGCAGCATACAATATTTGTCCATTCAAAAAGGAACGTTGGACAGGCTACTGAGCTTAACCTTGTTTATATCAAGAAACTATGTGACCAGAGCTATCCATCCATCATAAGCTGGATAGACCACCAAGGCACTGATTTGAGTAAGCCAAGCTACAATCATGTACACGTAGGAGCAGGCTCAGTCAAGTGTGGAAACCGTGCATGCGCACATGCACACACACACACACACAATCCCCCATGAGAGGCAACGGACTCCACGTAACTATGGATGGTGTTATGAGTTGGACTGTGTCCAGTAAAAATTCATGTGTTGAAGTCTCAACCCCCAGTACCTCAGAATGAGATGTTTTTGGAAACAGAATTGTTGCATATGTAATTAGTTGAAATGAGATCATACTGGAGTTGGGTGGGTCCCTAATCCAGTATGACTGGTGTCCTTATAAAAATGAGAAATTTGGACAGACGTATGCACATAAGGAGAATGCCAAGTGAAAGTGAGATCAGAGATCTACAAACCAAGGAAAACCATAGATTTCCAGAAAACCACCAGAAGCTGGGGGAGAAACATGGAACAGATTCTCCTTCTTTACTCTCAGAAGAACCAACCCTGCCAACACCTTAATCTTAGATTTCTAGCCTCCAGAACTGTGAGACAATACATGTGTGTTGTTTAAGTCACCCAGCTTATGGTGTTTTGTTATGATAACTCTAGCAAACGAATACAGATGGTTTCACTAAACTCTTTCTCTCAACTCACACATATGGCTTTGTGCATGTGTGTGGAAGGTCTCTATGACCAGTGTACAGAGAAGGAAAAAAATCAGATAGATTGCCTTGATATATTATATTGGTTGGATCTGTACTACAGCTGAAATTATGGTAGCCTGTGAATGCTGAAGAGATAGCCTCCCATTCGTCAGTACACTTGGTCTAGAGAGAAAAGTAGTCAGAGGTAAGAATATCCTTGAAATTTCAGGCAGTGTTGAATGACCTGGCTAGATGTTCAGGCACCTGGAATGAGCAACACTGGAAGATCATACAGAAGATAGTCTTGAAATGATGCATGTGGAGGGCTCTATTATAGTGGACACAAAAGGTACAGATCTTTAAGTCTCATTAAAGCGCTTAGAAAGTATCCATCACAGAAGTTGGCAAATTATGTGTTCAGTGCCTGCCAGGCAGGCTTGGTTTTAGACACTTAAATGCTGTACAGTGGGTCCATTAATGTGATGATCATGATGGCACAATGCGAAGTCATGTATGGGCCCAACCTTACTTTCCGCAGTCTGATCAAGCTACTACTACTGCTGAATGTTTAACTTAGCAGCAGCAGAGATGGATCTTATGTGAGATTAGCCTGCCAACTCTGATGAAATTTGAGTTCACTAGACCTCTTCAACTCAGGGGAGGGGAAGGAGATTTATTTGATCTTACTGTAATTGAGATGTATTCTGGGTATGAGTTTGAACTCCCTGCTCAAGTGACTCTGCCTACACCATTACTCAAGAGCTCATAGCGTGTCTAATTAACTGACACATTACCCTAAATTAAATCACTTCAGCCAAAGGGCTCACCATATGGCTGAAGAAATGCAGCAATGAGCATAGGCCCAGGGATCCACGAGTCTTATGATATATCCCATCACTTGGAAACTACTGGACTGATAAAACTTTGGAGTGGTCATTTAAGGGATTAGTTAAGGAGCTGCCAGCATGGGGATGACTCTTAGCGGGGTTGGAACTTCTGTCTTTCAAGATGTGAACTGACAGTCATTATATGATGCTGTGTAACTGACAGGTAGAACAGGAATCCAGGAAATAGGAAGTACGAATATCCCCTCCTCTCACCACCACTCCCAATAACCAACTTGCCAAATTTGTCCTCCCTGAGCTTGCAACTTTAGTCTCTGTGCAATTAGACATCCTGATTCATAAGCGTAGAACACTTCCACAAGGGTCGCGGTAAGAATTCCACTGAAGTCACTGTTGGCTGGTCATTTTGCTGGTAAGGGCAAAGGAAATAGTTACTCTACCAACAGGAAGGATTTTCCTTGATTTGCATGAGGAGCTAATGTCAGTGCTATGTAATGGGATAGTGAAGAGCAGGTCTGTGATGTAGAGAATTTCCTGGGGTGCCTCTTGGTGCTTCCGTGCATGGATGTAGAGTATTGACAATTGTGGCACCCATGGCCTGTCACAGGAAAAATAACCAAGGCTCAGGTCCCTCAGAAATGAAAGTTTCAGTCACTTAACAGGAAAAGTAACCTAGACCAGCAGAAATACTGGATAAGGGTGAGGAGAATCTACAACTGTGATAGAAAAATAAAATAATATATATTAATTCTGGCCTCAAAAATAACTGCAGCATGAGAACTATAAATTGGACCATTAACTCTCCAGTTGAAGGTCTTTTTGAAGGCATCATTCCTGGCTGCAACCTTGAAAAGTCACTGACTAGAAAGAGTGAGCTTAATTTGGGATGACCATGTTGAAATGGGAGGAACTGAGCAGAGCTCCACCCATTCCACCTTGTCCCTACCTGGGCTCACCCAAAAACACTTCCAGTACATTACAATGGCTTCCTGGTTCTTCCTGACTCGGGTGTTCTTTGTCCACAGGAATGTGTTCAACGGGTACCCAAAAATATCAGCAAGTTAACACCTCAAGATTTACCCTCAAAAAATGAGAAGTAAGAGTTGAAAGATACCTCAACTTCCTTGGCTTTTGGGGGACACTTGTGAGGAGTATTCTCTACAGTTTTCTAAAGGGACCACTGTGGGGTTTAGTGCCAGGTTCTTACAGCTGTAATCAATTCATTAACACATTCAATATTGACTTTCTTCCCTTCCTTTTCTCACTTCATCACACCTTCGCCGTGTTACATCTGGGCAAGGAAACATCGTGAAGCCCTCTCGTAAATCCTCTAAATTCGAGGCATAGTCCTCCCTCTCCCTTTGATATTTCTTGGGATCACTCACTAAATAAAATACTTGTAACCAAGTCCTTGTATCAGGATCTGCCTTTGAGGAACTCAAACTAAACGTTGGAAGGTAGAAAGCGTAGCTGGAAAATGGAAGTATTACCATGACAACAATACCATTCTTTTGTTGCCTAAGATCAGCAGAGATGTGAGGTCATGGCTTTCCTGGAAGTATCTTCCTGGACCACTACAGCATGTAGCTGAATTGGTACTGAAATGTGTTCAGCTCTTTTAACAAAAACAACCAGTGTACAGTCCTTCTAACTATTGGAATGCAAATCAAAGCAGCGCTTTGATATCTACTTTCATCTATCAAATTTACAAAGATAAAAGATTTGTTAATAACGAGCATTGGAAAATTAGTAAAAACACGATCATACACTTCTAGTAAGAGAAGATCAATGCATCATTTTAGAAAAGCAATTTGGTAGGTAGTTGGCAATCAAACCAAAATCCCTCAGTCCACACCTCTTATGTTGACCATCCATCCTTTCTGAAATTTGTCTGTTTTGTGTACTTGTCATCTGTCTGTGTTGTCTCAACTCTCCTTCCATCCTTCTCTGCTCTGCTGGAAGCCTGAAAACTGTGTTCCCTAATAGATTCTCCCAGTGGAAGGCACTGGCAGGAGCCGGGGCAATGGGAGAAAGAAAGGTCATGTGCCCCTCTCCTTTGGCTACTGATGTGCCTGCAACATTAGGGACAAGTGCAGCTCCTGCTCAGGTTGTGTGGTTCCAGCATTGACAGTGGCAGAAGGTGGCTGTCACCCTGACAGCACAGAGTTATTGGGTCCCACAGCAACTGTGGTAGCATTGACTTCATCAAAGGCTCTGGTTTTGCTGGAGGCAAAACATCAGTGAGTGCCTTTAAGCTTCCTGGCTACTGCAGCATAAAAAGTAGTGTGGGCTCCTGGAGTTTTGGAAGGCTGTGGGGCTGTGGTAGGATTGTTCTCAGGCAGCCAAGACAGCTGCAGAATCTCCTGCAGCTTCAGACACAGAGCAGTTATGCAATATGGGCAACACAATTTTGTTCTTTCAGCCTAGGGGTGGTGGGGATTTATTGAAATCCCAGCCCTTATGATACACTCGTAACCAATTTTCGGCGTCAAATCCACTCCATTTGAAACCTAGAGAGTGGTTCTGTTTTCCAGGACAAATGTTGACTGCCAGACTTCCCCTCCCTGTTTTCACTTCAACCCTCTTCCACATGTTGGCCCACTTTTTATTCTGCTTTCACTTCTATTGCTTATCCTCTAAATGTTTGCTTTCCTTGGGGATCAATTACAGGCTTACTTTTCTTTATACGTACTCCCTGGGTGATGGAATTCATTCCGTTGCCTAAATACCGAATATTCCCCCCTATCTTCATCTCATGTGAAATCTCACCACGACGTCAAGACTGTCAGCTGAAAATCTCTTGGCATTACAAATATAAATATTCAAATTGATATTAGCATCTTTGCAGGGTGCTATCACTGTTTTTGTTCTGCCATTTCAGCCGGTTGCTCCACATCTCTCCAATTTCTTAAGTTATATACTGGATTTCTTTCTTCGCAATTCTCTCTTTCTTACTCTTTCAAACCAATCTTTCACCTAGTTCCATTGCTTCTGGTTCTGAGTATCTTTTGACTATCCTTCCCTGCTGCTTTGTTTCATTCTTAATTTGTAACATGGTATCTCAGAATTCACTGTTTATCCCCTCACCTTCAGCATTTCTACCACAGTGATTTTATAAATTAGGAATTTAATTGCATAACTCTCTTTGTAAAAAGTTCTATTGAATTGCCAAAGTCCTTGGGGAAAGCTCGAAGCTTTTTAGCGGGGCAGGAAAGACAATCAAGGACACAGCATGTGTTTACCTTGTTATGTTTCATCACTAGACACTGCCTCCTTTGCACTTTTGAGTCCAGTTTCATTGAATCATTGGCATTTCTGTTAACATGCTATGACCACTCTTCCTCGGTGCCCATTTTATCTCTTTTTATCTTCTTCCTGGAATATCATTCTCTACTTCGTTTCGCTGGCTAACTCTGATCATCCCAGACCATCTCAAGCATCCAAGTGTCTAGGAATACATTCCTATACATTGCTATACATTGCTTCTATGTGACAATAACTCTTGATGCATATGTTTCCCATAGTCCTTGTTTTTCTTCATTTGACTCACTGACTTACTGATCTGCCTGTCCATATATATTGTAAATTCGTGGGGCTTGCACAGCTCAATATGGAATTTCATTGTAGACATTCACTAAAACCCTCCTTCTTAGTTCTATTTTCTGTATTTCCTTCAAGCATCTACATCTTGTCTTTTAAATTGCTATTTTTATCCTGACTATTAATTGACTTCCTTCTTAATAAATATGTTATGTTTCAAAATGATATACGTCCTTTAAAACCAGGGTTGGTAAGTATTTTTTTGTGTCTATCTATCTCTGTGTATTGAGTAATAAGTTTCTTAGTAAACATTTAAGTATTCTGGGAATTCAGAAAGAAAAAACATGATTTTTTTCATCTTGTATTCTAGCCTTGGGTATATAATTAATTCATGTGAAAATAATAATAAGATAATTGATAGCTAATTTCTTAATAAGTTCATAAGGAACAAAGAAAGGAATCTTTATAGCCAGTCTATTTGAGCCAAGTTCAAATCCTGCTATTTGCTAGACATTAGACCTAGGGGACATTATGTAACCTCTTTCAACCTGAGTTTCCTCATCTGTGAAATGGGTATAATTATTATAATCTCCTCAAGGATTTTATGAAGATTAAATAAGATGCTGCATATAAACTGCTCAGTCCATTTTGACACATAATAAGCATGTGATAAAAATTAAGTGTTATTCTTATAGAAGTTGGAACTTCAGGTAGATTTTAAAAATATGGGTGTGAATTGGTTAGTCATAGGGAAAAGAGGAGGAACTTCAAGGAAGGAGACTGACTCATGCAAATAAAAGCACTCAAAAGACTATTGCAGGCCAAGGAGACAGTAATTCCAGTAGGGTTGTAAGTGGAGAGCAGAGGGAAATAAACTTGGAGAAGTAGGATATCCCGGATTCGGATATACTAGAAAACTGAGCCAGAATAATGGATTTCATAAAACTGGCAATTAGTGACCAACGGGTTTTTTGAGTAAGGAAGTAAAATCATAAGGTTTAAGGTGGGTTATCCCGGCATCACAAAGAAAATTTGTGCATCCTTCAGTGTAAAAAAATGAAATAATATAAAACTTGAGTAATTGGTGCAGACTATTTCTTTAAGGAAGCAGCCACATCATTCACCCTGAATCATCAGTCCTTTAATTCTGGGCTGTGACTTTGTGCTAAAGGGCAGACTGGTAAGCTTCCTCCTTAACTGTGAGATTCTTCACTTTTACTGTTTCTCACTTGCACTTAAAACCCTGTAAATGTTGTATTATTACACCATTATGTAACACAATAGCTGTTATCTCTCACTTCTCCATGCTGATCTATGCAAGGCACCTTCTGTCAAACAAGTCAGGACCTCTTGCCAGATGAGAATGATTGATCAAAACTGCTGAGGTTTTTCATAACTATCATCCTCACAACGCATCACAAAAGACCATTAGCAGCCTTTAATTTTCCAGGTTTGGTGCAGCATAACAACTTTAGTTTATGTTTCACTGCTTCTCTTTGTAAAGAAATCAATGGTTTTAAAACTAAACAACTCATGACAAACATGTTAGATTCATTAGCATCTGCCCTGGTTGTCTGTATGGAGGTTATATTGCAAACCTGATTTGCATTTTTATCTGCAAGGAACACAAGGTTTGAATTGCCTAAATGTTTACTTAATTATTGCTCCCGTTCTCTTCCACACCCATTCACCTCAAGCCCTCCACAAGCAGAAAGCAAGACTAATTAGTATCTAATTGATATTTTTTCAATAGTGCAATAGAATCTCTCTCAATACAAAGAAAGTAATTTCATTATACACTGCAGAGAACACTTAATCAGTCATAATAACAAATATGGGAGTATTTGTTAGGTTTTCAAAGTGATGTATTTTAAATAAGAAGCACCTGGTTGTCTTGACTAGATTTTATTTCTCAAATAGAAAGAAATTATAACCATTCATTTATTTTTCACGCATTTACTTGGAGATTATTGTACAATCACTGAGCTAGGCATTGCCGATACAAAATGAATAAGATAAGATTTCTCTCAAGAAACGCATAGTCTATGGGGGAAACGGACTCAGAAAAAATAATTTAAGTATATGGAGTGGTAGGTTTTCACAGAGTATCATGGAATCACAGAAAAGGGCAGACTAATTCCATCTAAACAGGTCAGGGATAGATTCCTAGAGATGACACATGAGCCAAAGAGAATGCAGCAAATTAGCTATCAGATTGAAAGGAAGATGGGGCAAAATGCATTCCAGATAGAGAAAAAATCACTAGCAAAGGTGGCACTGTAAGAAACATATTCCAAAGTTCTATTGCTGAATATATTGCATATTCATGAAATACATTCAGGTCTCATAGTAATTTTTCAACATTCCTTTGGCAAAAGAAAAGTAAAATTTGCTCATAAATTCATATAAAAGGCATTTATGTGTTAAGTAAAATAAAATAGAACATATTTTGCCTTTTAACAAGTATCACACATGAACTTCATTTTGTTGTAAATAACTTTCTGTGTTCTCTGGAGGTCACATGGAATCCACCATTCATGCATGTCCTGCATGTCTGGGACTCAGGGGACTTTGACAAAACTCAGGCAACAGTGAAGAACCGAACTGATTCTGCAGATGGTGACATTGGAAGAGTAGAGGAAAACAATCTTGGAGATTTGTGGCTATTACAGATCTGAACAGACATCAAAAAATGAGCTCAAATTATTAGATTTGAGATATTTGAAAATCAGCAGCCAAAGCAGTTTCTTAAGGTGCATATTTATCTCAGTGAAGTTTGATGATTTTGTCTCTTCAGTGATATATCGTTTTTTTCTAATAGTAATTGAAACATTAATTAAAATTGAAAAATTCATTTAAAGGCCCTACGAAGTATAGAAGCTCACCAGCCAAAGACCATCAAGAACACTCCCAGATTCATATTTCGGCCATTTAAGATATCAGAAACAAGAGAATATGAGAATTAAGGCAGTCTTGGTAAGAGGAAGTTATGAGGGGCTTTTTATAGGATTTGGGATTCAGATGGATCATTTTAAGGAGGCTTTAAGGAAACCAGGGAATGATACTTCTGAATTGAGTGCTGGCAGGAAGCAGGGACAATTAGCTTATTGGATATCTTGTTAATTTTTATCTAGAAGGCAAGAGGAAACCTGGCTAGTGTTGTCAGTGTAAAAGAAGCAGTGGGAAGGTGAAAACTGTTTAGTCATTGTTTTGAAATCGTAGTGTCTCCGTATCTGCCTTATTTTAGAAATTGCCACAAAGTGGTCACAGACAGGCCTTGCGTGATCTTCTTTTATACTCTGTGTGTGTTGGTTGAAATGGCCTAGCTGCTTGCTGCTGGTAGCCAGGGCTGGGTCAGCTCATAGTTTAGTCTATAGGGTCTAATTCCATACATTGCCAGAACTCTGTTGATGAGAAGTTGGACTAGAATGAGTACCCCATGTTTTTTTGACTGCAGGATGTGTTGTTTAATCATGTTCTGTGACAATGCTTGTACAGTAGCATTTAAATCTCTGGACAGGATGTATTGGCCAATTGAAATATAGGCAATTTCCAGTTGCAAAATAATTGTGAGTCCTAATAATAGACTCTGAAGGCAGAGATATAGATTAACAAACACAGACCAAGGAAGCATATCTCAAAGAACAGCTAGGCCTGTCTAGAGAGCCAGGGGGTCATTTTCGTAAAACTCTTCATTTATTGTTCTACCTGATCATTGTTTTTCATTTATGGGTGCAACATTTATAGGTGCTACAGCATAAGTTCCTCTTGACTTGTTGTTAATGCCATTGAGTCAATTCTGACTCCTAGTGACCCTGTGTACAGCATAGCTGAACCCTACTCAGTCTTTTTGTGTCATCCACTCACCTTCTGGCCTTATATCAGACAATGCTCCACCGCTATTCATGGGGTTTTCATGGATAATTTTTTCAGGAGTATGTTGCAAGGTCCTTTCTCCTAGTCTGTCTTAGTCTGGAAGCTCCACTGAAACCTGTTCACCAAGGGTGACCCTGCAGGTCATCCGTGGCATAGCTTTCAGCATCACAGCAACACGCAGCCACCACAGTATGACAACCAACAGAAGGGTGATGTGTTTCCCTGACCAGAAATGAACCCAGACTGTGGCACCAGTGAAAGCACCCAATCTGAACCACCAGACCCCCGGGACTAGCTCTCCTTGACTAGCCAAGGGAAATTCAGGGCCCAGATTATTGTCTAAGACAACACTGAGTCATGGACATAAAACACTTGCTTGAGCCTCCAGAGCAGACTTATACTCATTTATGATTAAAAATGGGTCAGAAACAAAGTTCAGAGCTCTTTTTAGCTGCATTTTTCCACAATTGGACTACAGCTCACACAGCATGTATATAAAGAGGGAGTAGAATACTATTCCTCAAAGGAGCCGTCCTAAATAGCACGTTGCCTTATTTAAGAGTTCTCTGGGTATCTTTAATCCTGTACATTGAGTATGATATAGACAATGGACATTTTGAGCAAAAGCAAGGCTATGCAGAGTTCGTTAAAGATAGTCCCAGTGAAAGTTATATCCTTGACACTGGAAAGGTAGGTTGGCATTCCCCACTTGAGAGACATAAAGCATTAAGCAATTTTTGTTTTTTGCTTCTGTTAAAACAAGTAGCTCTCTGGCAAGGAAAAGCCTCAATCCATCCTATGAATAAGCTAACAATGACCAGATCATATTTATAGTCCATTCCTGAGGGCAATTGATTTGATTAATAGTACTTTTTAGAGTGGTCATCAGCTGGGACATTCTGGGATTCTAAGCCTGTGCTTTGAATGACATTCCATTTTTATTATGGCTACCTATGTAACTGCAAGTCACCAAAAATGTATTTTAATTGATTTTTCCTATTTTTATGGGAGATCCTGTAGAGGTTAAGAAATCTCTTTCGTCAAAGCATTCAAAATGATCAAGGCCCACTCCAAGACCATACCTACCAGCTGTATAAATATTGTTTTTTACCTTTTGTTAGCTGAAAAGCTTGTAGAAGGGTGAGCTGTTTAGTCTTTTGAGTTGATTTAACTTCCAGGAGATGTTCGTATTTTAATGGTAAATTTATGTGTATGATACTGTAGTCAGCTTGACACCCCTTTGGTATGAGTCATCAACACACAACATGAAATCAGGGTTATTCAAAGGAGTTTTTATAAGGTCTGCACTGGGCATGAATATTTCCCTAATGGAGTCAATGGGTTCAGGGTGTTACAGTGATAGATAGTAATATGAGAGGAAAGTGACAGTGAAGACATTAGCAAATCTCCAGAGACTTTAATTTATCCTGTGAAGTGTATTGTGGATGTCAAAGATTGACAAGGGTATTTCTCGATTGTTTTGTTCATTTAAAAATTGATTTGTTGACAGTTATTATGTTAGTCCATGCATAGAACTTGAGTATGCTTCTTTTAACCTGAGAAGTATGCTGCCATTAAAACATACTCATATTAATATGTTTTAATTAACCTAGAATGACTTTACTTCTCTTTTGGCATATTCATTTTTTTTTATCCTACATTTGGTAAACAAGAAAGCTCTCACAATAAATAAGAGATAATTAAAATCTAAAGGATATCAAACAAACCAAATTATCTCTATTTTTTTTTTTTATGAGGTGAAGAAGCAAATCTTTGCTTTATCTGTGGCCATAGAATCTTAACAGTTTTATTTATCCTAACATTTTAGTAGTTTTATTAATCTGAATTTGAAACCTAAATCTGGAAAAGGCAAAATAAAAGAGAATTTTCAGAAGGGGTAAGATATGAACATAAATAATAAATGTTTGTATGTAAGAAATATTTATAAGCAGTATATTTAAAGTCAGAAACGAACATCAATGATTACTAAAAACGTTTAATATTTCCTTTCCAAAACTAAGGAACTTAAAAACAGGTTTAACTAAATTATGGCTGAAAGTCCCAAAGAAAGTAAAATTAAGTTTCCACCATTTTATGAAACATTGTCTTTTGTTATATTTGTAAGTTTTTAAATCTTATATATATAAGTGTAAACAATATGTTGTATTTGTTATATAAGTTATCATTATATAAAATAATGTAATATAAAATACTGTAGCATAAATTATTACAAGTATACAAATAGATAACTTTAAAGATTATACCTTAGCTTGAACATAAAACTAACATTATCAGCATATTAAATAAAACAATATAAGTATATAATATTGAATATGACATTTTAATGAACTAAAAAGTTCTCTTGAAAATTATAAAAACCATACTTATTATGAACATTTTTTATATATTTTTAATGGTTGTACCACATACTGCCTCAATCATTTATATTAATTAACACCTTTAAGCAAAGTAACCAAAATTGATTTCCTCCAGACACAGAGAAAACAAGAAGACAGAAAACCAAGAACTGTCTACTTATATTTTTTCTCTAAAAGGACACACGTCATATAACTTACTAATTCCAAGGTAGCAAAAGCAAATGTATACAAAACATCATCCAAAGGACTTAATAGTCTTTTAATTTTTAACTCTTCTATAAACGGGAAATGGGAATGAAAATTATGGCTAGTGACCAATGTCACTAGAAATTAACCAAGTAGATTAAAGACTGAATAAGACTGAGTTACTCCAAGAAATCTGAAAAAAGGATAAAAGGGAATAAGTTTTCTGTTATGGCAGTTCTAGCTGACTAATATAATCAGGTTAAACTTAAACTGATTTTTATGGTTATTCATTATTATGGGCAAAGAATACTCAGCCTTTGCTAAAAGAATAGGATTTTTTTCCCCTTCTCAGTCATTCCTGTAGGAGAGGCCGTCATCAATTGTCCAGATGTTCAACTGTGTGTTGATTCTTCATGAAGAGAAGATTGTGGAAGTCCTCTTTATGGTTTGATGTTTGATCAATGTTATTGTTTTTGTTTTCAAATCATTTGTTGAATTCTCTGCTGCCTGAAGTTATTTAAGATTCTAAACAACAGATACGTGAGACAAAGAAAAATAACAGAAAGCATTTTAGGAAAGTACAGAACACACTTTGTAGCCATGACCTACCATTGTTCAGATCTGACTAAGAAAACAAGTCTTCATGATTTTCTGAGTCTATCTTAG
Organism: Ceratotherium simum simum; assembly: GCF_057802395.1. Classification (NCBI taxonomy): domain Eukaryota; kingdom Metazoa; phylum Chordata; class Mammalia; order Perissodactyla; family Rhinocerotidae; genus Ceratotherium; species Ceratotherium simum. Next base: position 20,842,502 of record NC_141917.1, on the reverse strand, counting down.
ATAAGCAAGTTACCTTTTTTTGGATTGTAATGTTATGGTAAAACATGAGTTGTTAGCCATGGTGTATCCTCCCTCTTGATAAGCCAAAAAGGAAAAACAAAACAAAACAAAAAACCCAAGCCTGTTTTATATTCTACGCTAGTTGCCTAAAATTTATACTGTGGTGTGCTAAGATCATTTGATATAAGAATATAAACTTAAACTAATAATGAGAAAAGCCGTAATCAAAGGGATAAAGAAAAAAGAAGCATGCAAAGGAGAGTGAGAAAGTCAGTGGTCCCAGATTTCTAGGATTTTCTTCTAATGGTATAGGGCAGACACTGTTTACTTTGTGTAGTGGGCTATTTGTTTTGAAAACCTTAAATCTGCCTTCAACTTCTCACATTAAACAAGAAGTGACAAGATTTTATCATTCAAAATCACACTAAGCAAACTTAAAAGAGATTAATATGAAACTAATATATAAACCAAAATGTCAATTTAGAGATTTAAAATGACTTAACGTATCTCAAATGCTGAATTTTGCCAGTCGTTGGTTCAAAGCACTTTGTATGTCAGGAGATTAAACTATATATTAAGTTATTGTCAGTAGGCCTAAAGTGAGATATTTTAAATTTTTTCCATGAAATATTGAAGGAGAATAAATAAGACTATTCTACTTGAATGACATTTTTCTCTAGATAGACAAATTTATTCTCAAAAATCAGAGCACTGTGTAGTACTAGAACCAAACTCATAAATTCTAAAATATTGACCCTTTTCTTTTTTCTAGACTCCATGAACTCTACAAGACTTCTGTTAGGAAATAAAGTCATATTTATATTCATGTTATCATAAATTACAAATTAAGTTAAAAGTTCAACAATAAATTATCAAGCAGCTCTTGTGTGTTAGGAGCTAAAGCTAAAGGACATAATTCCAGCCTCAATTAGTTTACAGGCAAGTGAGCAGTACGATATTTAATCTACCATATAGAAATAGAAAGAAACAAAATGAGAGACATAACAAAGGAAAATTTCATTAATCTTCAGGCCTTAATTTCAGGGCTCTCAAGTTACATCTACTCATTTATTCATTTTGGATTCAGATGATTGCCTGTGATATTATCCCACAGATTCCTGGTATGATTTCTGAAATCCAAGCTAAAACGTATCTACTTGATAGCAATAACACAAAAAAACACCAATAAAAACGCTATTTTAAGCAGCAAGGTATGAGTATGAAAAATAAGATTTACTTCTGGTTTCATAAAATATCTGACAATATGGACTAGTCAACTAAAGGATAAATCAAAATTAAAAACTCCTTAGCATGGATTTACTGCAAATATAAAGAATGGAGAAATAATAAATAATAATTTTGAAAGATATAAGGACAAGTAGTGAACACAAATGATGAATAAATGTATGAAAAAAGGTTGGATGACTTGAAAATTGAAGAAATGTACATTGAATCATGAATGTAGTAACATTTAAAATTTTTGTGTCCACTGATGGTTACTGTATGGTCTATATGAAGCATACTCTTGCCCTCTGGCTTCTAGCTAATTGGCCAGTCCAGTGCATTGACAGAGGTTTCAAGAAAGGAAACAGAGTGATGTTTACGTATTTATTTCCTCCAGCTCCTTTCTGGCAGGGGAGGCCATTTTGGTTCATAGTTTAACCAACAGTCAGATATGTGGGTCTTTCTATCAGCCAGGGTAAATTGCCAGGCAGAGTGGAATGCTGGGAGACAATCAGAGCAATGATGACCGTGTTTAGGACCCAGGACATTGAATGGAGTGTCATTTATAACCCTTGTTAAATTCCGGTCACTGGTAGACTGCAATAGTCAAATAATTACTAGAGGCATGATTACGATTCACCCAGTTAGATAAGGAATCCCCAGTCTTAGTCAAGCTGCCAGCCAGTGTGTAGGAAGCATCAACTCAGGCTTCAAGACCAGCTCCAGAAGCAAGGAGTGAAACAGCCATGTTTTATTTTATTTATTTTCCCTTCTTTGTTCTCCACTCTCTTATATGAAGAACATTGTGAATTCACCGGTTAGGTTTTATGTATAACTATAATAGAATTGTCACCAACTCTCGACAATAGAGAGGCTCACGGGATTTGCATGCCTTTTACCCACAGCACAAACAAAAGTATATACCGAGGGGCAAATTGGGTGCATTGTGCCCACTCTATCAAGTTTCTCTTTAGACCCACTCACTGACCTTGTTTTCTGTGCTTAGGGCTCTGGGCTAAGTGGACAAAATCAAAATTGTCTATTTCTGCCTTCTGGCTTCCTGTCAAGCAGTCGCTCAACATAGCCTTCTCTGTCTCAGATTGAGGTGATTATTCCCTCCCTTTGCCTTTCAGGCCTGGGGTGCTGGAGGATCCCAGTTATTACCAGGCCCAGTATTCTGTCCCTTGTAATTTCCTTGCACATGGTCTATACCCTTGTAAATAGTCTTTTTAATAAACTCACAGCCAATTATGCGAATGTAAGCTTTCCATTTCTTTCCTACTCAGGCCCTGTTTCATAAGCTACCCAATATTTGCAAGAGTGCTGACTTGGTAATATTATAAAGTATTGCTTTAGCTATAAATTACTACAAAATTTTCAGAAGGCTGTTCGATCATATGTATTAAAAATCTTGAAAAGTTGTTAGTTAGGGTAGGCTAAACTATGGTATAAAAGCTACTCCAAAATTTTATAGCTTAAAAAACAAGAAGTTTGTTTCTCAAGTAATAGTCCTGGGCAAGTGTGCAGGCCAGCAGAACACTTTTCCGACATGTAGTCATTGAGAAGCTAAGGCCAGGGCAGATATTAAATTCAGCAGATGTTTCCAAAGTCACCTTTGTTGTCACCATGCTAGTCATTCAAGATGGAAACAAAACATGGAGGATCATTTTATTGGGAAGATCTGGAAGTGAAGCCATCTATTCTGCTAGCCTTTGATTGGAAAAAAATTAGCGACATGGTTATACCTAATTGTAAAGGAGGATGGGAAAAATAACCCAGTCTTGACTTCAGTAAATGGGAGAACATATATCAGTTGATAGCAGGCAGTCTTTTCCAATTCAAGAAAGTTTCTGAAAAATATTTACGGTCATACAAATATAAGTGTAAAAGATCATATATCATATTGTAATTTCTATAATAGGAAATTGAAGACAAAGTACTTGATCTAAATTTGATTGGTTAAATGATTATAGCTCTTTTATTACTGAATTATTATGAAGCTATTTAGAATTGCAATTTAGAATATTTAAAAACATGGCTTGCGAATATATATTTATACATTCTAATTTTTTTTGTGTGTGAGGAGATCAGCCCAGTTCTAACATCTGCCAATCCTCCTCTTTTTTTTTTTTTTTTTTTGCTGAAGAAGACTGGCCCTGGGCTAACATCCGTGCCCATCTTCCTCCAGTTTATATGGGACGCCGCCACAGCATGGCTTGCCAAGCAGTGCGTCGGTGCGCACCCGGGATCCGAACTGGCGAACCCGGGCCACCACAGCGGAGCACGCACACTTAACCTCTTGCGCCACCAGGCTGGCCCCCATATATTCTAATTTTTAAAATAGTCAATGTGTATATTTTTAAAGGTGGCCAAGAAATAGAAAAAATATGAACCGTAGTGTTCTCTGTGTGTGGGTTTTTGTATTTCTTTAAATGCGTCTGTGTTTTTAAATAGTCTTACAATGATTGTGTGTAATTTTTATAATAAAAAAGTGTGAAATTATTTATAATAGTTATATAAGCATGTCATTTGAACTACTTTAAATATAAATAGGTAGCAAATTATTTTTACAATGAAAAAAATATATTTTCCACATTCTCACTTGTTGGAAAAAGGGAACAGATTTTCCTCCCACATGTGAGAAAAAAATCACCTTGGGAAAGAGGCAAAACATGCGACACTTTAGTGCAAACCGAGACTTTTTCAGAATCGTGTCAGGTTTTGAAAACAGAAGTTTATAATAGAAACTGTTTAGTAACATAAATCATAGCATTTGGTACAGTCTTGCCCACAATGTCTAAACATTTGTTTAAAGCTCTTGTGGGGTTACAAAAGTACCTACATACACAGTGTTTACTGAATTTCATATTATAGTATCAAAACATTTTCAGTTTTTTAATGTCAAATTATTACCCTTTTACCTACTTTTACCTATTACTTCAATGGTATTTATATGTCACTAGTTATATTGAAACTAGTTCTCAAATAAAATATATCCATCTTGATAATGAAAACACGAAGGAATCTTAAAAGTTGTGAACATTCAATTTTCTTCTTTTTTTAAACGTGGTCTATACCTCTCTCAAACTCTTTGGGATTAAAATTTTTTAACCAAGGACAAAACTCCAAACCTCAGTTTTCTCCCTTTAAACTTTGTACCAGAATTTCTTAAATAGCCAATTTATATGATTTTGGTTCCTCTTCAAAGTTTGATAAATATTCAAGGTCAAAAGAAAAAGAGCTAATTAAATGTGTATGTTTGTGTGTGTATGTGTATGTATATACATATACACATATACATATATTAATACATATTATACACATGCATGCAAAGTAGTGATGATTGTTGCTAGTAACCGAACCCCTCGAATGCTTCTGATTGCCACAGTGGTGATCTTACCTGATACATTAAGCATAACTTTATTTCTCAGTTAACTACTCCCACGTGGCTCTGTCACTACAGAATGCCAATATCAGAAACGAAATCAGGAAACTCACTTAAATAGCAGTCTCTCCCAACTTCATCTACAGCTCTAAGAGGAGAGACTGTATAACCTTTTTCTCCATAAATAAATTACTACATATCACAAACAAAGATTTTACTATACTAATATCATTATCACTTCTAAAAGTTTTTAAAAAATCTATTCACGTTGTGTAATAACAGTCTATGTTGATTTTCCCCAGCCTATCAAAAACATATTTTTGCAGTTGTTTTTTTGTTGCTGTTTGAATCAAGATGCAAATATGGCCCATCCCTTAATTTCTTACAGTTTCTTCTTCAGTTTATCTTTTCACGCCTATTATTTATTTATTCATTATTTAAATGTGGTAACTTGTACTCTAGAATTTCCTACTTTCTGGATTTAGATTATTTCATCCCCGTGATGTCATTTAACATAGTCCTCTATTGACTAAGTTTTCTGTGAACGGGAAGTTAGATTTCAAGACTTGATGAATTCCAGTGAGGTCATTTCAAGTTACTCAGACAAGGCAAGAATGGAGTAACTAACTACCTTACAGGAGTAAGCTGTAATAGAAATAGAAACTCGATGAATATTCTTTGAAATTTCTCAAATGGAATATGGATTGATGGGAAGAGACACTAAACACATATTTATTTCTGATTTATTTACCCGAGACTACAGTAATTGACTGAACAGAGCACAAGCAAATGAATATAAATTAGTGTGGCTTTCCCTGTCCTCTCCTTTCTCTCTGAGGACACTCTACATGCAGATTAGGTCTTGTTTAAGAGTTGAAAACACAGCCACATTATTGTCTTTCAATAATCTTTTTATACTCCAGGTTGCAGCATCTTCCCAAAAGATTTACATTATTAATATCTGCACTCCTCTTAAAATAAATACTTATAAATATTGTTGTTCTCTGGTAACCAAAACAACACAGCCTCAGCTAGGCCATGTCCTCATAGCAAAGGCAGCAGGATCCCTTCCCAGGTGGTCCTGAACAATTTCCACCTTTCCAGGATCCCAGATAGCCCATTTCAACACAGAATTTCTTCAAAGGCAAGGAAAAAGTGATAACATGGAGCACATCCAGATTGAATGTACTTGCATATGTTTTTAATTTAAGCCTGTTGTATAGTATTTCAAAGAATTAAATGAGACTATGATGGATTAGCAATTCATTTACATAATACATTAAGATGTATTTTTTTCTGATAGAAACAGCAGATCAAGTCAACTTAATACCTGAAGAATAAAATGCAAAGATAATAAGCCTGACAGAAGTGAAATAGTGATGTTAGGTTTGCATGCAATACTGTGCAGAACCTCTGATTCCTGTCTGTACAACACATTTATTAGGTAACAATCGGACATTCTGTTAATCTCAGATGAAACTCGATTTTCATTAAACTCTGATAATAGTTTTATGAATAAAATGTGATAGCTATTAATATTTTAGTATATGGTTTAAATCGAAATATAAAAAAGACTGCAGTCACCAAATATTCAGAGTCATAGACAAGGCATTTTCACAAAAGATTCTTGTTGAATTAAATGACTTTTACGCATTTTTCTAATTTCAAGATTCGGTGAATATACTATTCCTGAAAAATATCTAAATTTATCTTCACAAATTTGGGTATGTATAGATAACTCAGATACCTCTATGTCCCTTTAACTCCACAATACTTGTATCATACGGTAATCTAATTCTACTTTATTATTATACCTAATAGAATATAGCATCATTAAGCATAATTAACTAACTTTCCATAATCACATATTTTGTGTGTGTATGAGGAAGATCAGCCCTGAGCTAACATCCAATGCCAATCCTCCTCCTTTTTTTGCTGAGGAAGATTGGCCCTGGGCTAACATCCATGCCCATCTTCATCTACTTTATACGGGCCGCCGCCACAGCACGGTTTGAGAAGCGGTGCCTTGGTGCGCCGGGGATCCGAACCTGCGAACACCAGGCCACCGAAGGGAGTGAGCGCACTTAACCGCTGTGCCACCAGGCCGGCCCCATAATCACATTTTTTAATCAATGATTTAGCTTATTAATTTAATATATATATTTGATTGAGGAGATAAGGATGATAAAGAAACCAGTAACTCAGATGTGACTGACTGGTAAAACTGAAAAGGGATGTATTTCTCTATTTTCGTTTTGTAAAGAACAATTGTTTATATTTCTGGGCAGTTTGTTTTTTGAGTCTATCCAGTATTTTTGTCTCCATTCCCTCATTTGGCTATAGAAACAACTCTGTATTCTTCTGAGAAACCATCCCAGCTCCTTTCTCACTGTTTCTGATTAGATGGTGTTGACCTCCCTAGTTCTCCCTGAATTCAGGAGTGGATATTTTACCCTAGCCTGGTCCAGTAGAGTGCCAAATCTGCGTTAAAAATGATTGGGAAAGGAAAGGTGTGGCAGAAACAAATCCTGTGTCATTTCCTTCTTTCCTGACATACAGGAAAATATATTTTCCAGCCTCTCCTTATTTCAGGTGGGTTCATGTGATTGAATTCTTGGCAAGCCAGTTCAGAGTGCTTTCCCTCTGTTACCTCTCTTCCCCTGCTGTGGAGACATTTAAGGGCATGAGTCAAAGATGGCATGACTGCAGGATGGAAGAGAGACCCTTGACCTGCATCAGTCATGGCTGCAGCCACAAATAACACTTTCTGGTGTTTAACTCCCATAAGGGGCTGTGGATTTATGACTGCGGCAAAGCTTACCTAGTCTGACTAACAGAGATGGGTATGCAACCCTAGGTCAATGAGACAGTCTAGAATTGTTGTTGGAGCTAGTGTAAATATAATCAGTCTGTTTCTATTGTTGTTGCCAAAATAACAGAATGCAACCTCGGTGCTGTTGGAGGTCAGCTTGCGTGGTGGGAAGATGGAGCTGAATTTAGAGTCAAAATATAGAGACAAGGCCTGATTTTATTAGGTCATCTGAATATTCATCTGTAGCCATATTGGAACATTTCAGTTACTTAAGCCAATAAATTCTCCTTTTATCTTAAGCCAATACTTGTTTTCTGTCAACTGCATTTTGAAGAACTAAGATTAATAATGGTGATAGAATTTTCAGTAGGTTTTTTACAAACTTGCTCTGCACATATTTTGAGCTTTGAACATGAGGATTCCCATTTGATTGATTTACTCTGTGAATACAGAAATGACAATGAATAGAAAAGCTTCTCCTTTAAATCTCCCTTATTCGATGTCTTACGGGAAAAACAGCATGATTTTGATCTCGAAATGATTCTGTGTTTTGCTTCTCGGTGCAACTTAATTGAAATTAACCTCTGGATAGCTTCTGTTGATCATATTTTGTGTTAAAATACACAAATGTACACACACTTTTTTATCATTTTAAAAAGTATAATTTCAAAGTGATAGCTAAATCCTGGTTCCCTAGACAATCTTAATATCCACACTCATGTCAAACACATCTTTGTTTTTTGAATCGTATTTTTAGCTTTGAAAATATCTTAATCCCATCACATACCTGCTGAGCTCTAGAAAATCTCTGCTCTTTAAAAATCAATTTTACAAACTTAATTTTTCTTGTTTTCCCAATTTTATCAGGCTAAGTCTTATAAGCTCTGGGTTAAAATTAAGCTACAAAAACTTCCTGAATCTTATTTTTATTGATTTTTCCAGACACAGCTTTAAAAATGGCTATTATATAAACACTACAGAAGAATTATATATGAAGACTCTGAGAGATTATTTATATTTAGGATTATCTATGTGAGTTTGAATCATAGATGTCTCAGCTTAATTTAGTGGGCTGTATTTGGTCAAATATTGTGGCATATTTGTTCTGTTTTTATTATTCTGGGTTCCCAATGTTGGTTTACATAGAGAGACGTAAAATACTATTCTATGGAATATTAATGTACAAAATAAAATAGTATTCTCCAGAAAAGCATGTCATTTATTTTAATGAGAACTTTTTAAAATACAGGCTGATCCCCTGCCGTATAACCTTATTATCAACTAACAGTTTCAGCTTTTTTTTATTGAATCATAAGTTTTGCAGACCTCTCATAATAATGTCTCTGTGTTAATTCATTCGTTGATTGATTTAATAATTATATATAGCTATGGATTTACCATAAACTATTGATCTCACTCATAAAAGGTTGCCAGCAGACTAGACTCAAAACTACTGAAATATTTCACTAATATAAATTAAGAGAAGGATTGTTATTTCTCATCCTCACGTCTGAATACTATCAACTGAATAATGTAAATAAGCTTGATTAGCTATTTCAGGAAGCAGAATCACAAAGCAAATTGACTAAGAGTCCAACACCTTTTGTTCATGTGGACTGCTTATTTTCCAAAAATTGTGTCACAAGGATTTCTGTTAAATTTTGTCCTGTAGATACTGGAAAAGAGGTCTAGTCCAATACAACCTTATAAATGAGTCAAATTAGGTATCTCAAACAACTTGGAGACATCTGCCAATATTGCAAAATCAAACTCTCATTGTCTTCACGTAAGGCATTGAATAAAATAGTGTACAGAAAGAAATAAGTGGAGAGCTCTTATATGTAATGATGACATTTGAAACTGGTCCATTATTCATCAGTTTTTCAACTAGAAGAAAACCTTCCAAATAAGAGCATGATCTGGTGTACGTTACCACCTCTTATATACGAGGTTCTTAAAATACACTCTGAAATCTAGTTATCTATAGTAAATACACAATATGCCTTGATTATAGTAAGTCTACTTGAACAAGATGAATTCACTGTGGCTCAAGCAAGTACAAGGTTTTATCATAGACTTCTTCATTGGAAGGTCACACTGTTTTGGGCTTGGAGAAAGCCAGAGAACACTTAAGGACAGCTAATTAATAGCCAACAGCTCCACCACATGGTGGAGTGGATCAATGATGGAAATGGCAGCAGTGGACTGTTAGATACCATGGCTTCCCATGACTTGTTTATGGTGTTTGTGACTTTCCTTTAGATTATATGACAGGACTTACAAATACAAATGCTCAATAAAGCCATATTTCTCCAATTTTTCAAGGGCAGCAAAAAATATAGATATTAAAATATATGAGATTTCCCAAATTGAAAACATTGCCTATATTAGTTTTAGAAGCAACAATATGCAACCTAAACATAATACATGAAACAAGACTTTTCTATCACATAAGTGGACAGAGCGTGATTTAAGTGCCCAAGAGTCCTGAATAATGCAGGGGAGATAAGAAGGAAGAAATAGCATGTTGAAACGTGCTCCTCATAATCCAGCATGCTTTGTGACTAAGGAGGCCTAATGTTTCCCTCAGTTTGACTAAACTTTAGACAGGCTTCTTCATGACTCTAGACTTTGACTTTTCTTTTTCTGAGAGCACCTACTCTAGAACACTTGTAATTGTAAACCCTTTCTCTGCTCCTTTGAGATGTAAATATTCTAAAAATCCTCTTGTCATTTTTACAACCCAGGAATGTCTTCCTCAGGGTCCTAGGGGCCATCCCCCTGAAATATAATCATCAAGGAAAATAGCTCCTGTATCTGCCTGTCTCTGTAAGACAGTAGGGGACTAACTGTGATGGGCACCAATTAGCAAACACAAATGGCTTCAAATCAAAGAGAAAAAAAAAAAAAAATCTTGCAAACTCAGGAATAACTGAATGCACCTGACACACCCCATAGATAAATCTTCCCCCAAAGTCCTCCAGTACTTTTCTACTAGCTTACCCCAGTACTTAAAATCCCTCCCACTTTTTCTCCAAGTGGGGTTGAGTTCAGATTGAGTCCTGTCCCCTCTTCTCTACTGCAATAGCCTTAAATAAAGTCTTCCTTGACTCTTTACGTTTGTTCAGTGCAATTTTTGCTTTGAGGGTGAATTTCAACATTTTAAACTTAATTTAGAGAAATAGGAGGAATGTGACTAATTATCCTCCAGCCGTGGTAGACTCATTTGTTCAGGTTATACATCGCAGTTGCCTGTGTACCAATGGATCTTACCTGTTGGACAGTTTCTTGGCAGGAGTGACCTAGGTTTCTCCTACATCTCTCTTGACTAGAAGGATACACAACTGATAGTAGGCACTCAGTACATGTGTTTTGAATGAGGTGAATGTGATGTAGATAAATTGTCCCATCCAAGCCATTACACTAATTTTTCTATGAAAATAAAGTTGGATAAAATGGAACGATTTAAAAAATGAGAAGAGTCAGAAGTAGTATATTCTAGAGGAAAGTGCACAAGTTCTAGTGAGCTAGATGTTACTTTGAATACAACTGCATTCATTTATCAGTTATATGATGACAGGCAAAATATTTATCCTATTGCACTACAGTATGTTTACAAGTAAATTAGGGATGCAGTAACAACATTGCTATCAAACACTATATGGAGGGCTCTCAATATTTAGTAGGTTTTGATAGCTTTATAAAATAATAATTATTGTATATAATTTATTATTCTCTATTTATTACTTTAAAATAATCATCCTAAACATCATCATGCTAATATATATTGGAGTAATATATAATTATTTTGGAAACATATTGAATAGAAGTGTTAAGAGTTATAATCATTTAAGAATCATCTTGTTTCTAATCCTGTCAGGCCTTTTGTTTTTGTTGTTATTCAAAAAATGATACGTTTTTCACCTACGATGTGAATTCCTATTCATACTTCCAGAATTATTTCAAGGATTGTACTGACTATCGTAACTCTGCTAAACCAGTAATTAGGGTCAATCGCTCTGTTTTTTAGTATCTTTTAAATACTTCTTATGTGAAACACATTTCATTGCACTGTACTTGTCTATATTTGATTAAACTGAGACCTTCTTGATGTAGGAAACACGACTATTTCATTGTTATTTCTTGAAGGCTTATCATCTGTGTCTGGCACATAACACATACTCAATATTCAGTTGTTGATTGGCTAGCTGGCTAGCTGGCTGAGGCCATTTTTCTCAATTTTTATTACAAACTGAATAAAACATAAGAAATTAAGAGAAAAAAACTTAAAAATGAAAACAAAATTATTTTGGTCTCCTCCTAAAATAACAATATTGGCAAAATTAATGAGTTGAAATAATGGGTTTTGTTTGACTTGAAATCACAAGAATATACCAAAAATGCTTTATTGTTGTCACTTGAACTTATTTTATTTATTGCAATGGGGCTGACAGATGCAAAGAGAATACAAACATACACGCACACATCACTCTCATACTCTCTCGCTTGTGCCATTGTTTGACAAAATAAATTCTTCAAATGTGCAAAATTGTAAAATGTGTCAGGAATGTTATAAAGATTTCTGTTTTGTTCCACAAATTATAGTTTATAAAGACAGAATACTTCATGATTTTGAAGAGACACCAAAATGAATAGCTATAAAAATGCTAGCATTTATTGTGTTATTTCTTTGTCCCAGGCACTGGCTACATATTTTCCATTCCATTTACTCTACACATTAATCCTGTGTAGTAATTACTATTGGGCTTCCATATTTCTTGAAAAGAAAATTATGGTTAGAGAATAACTTTGCGTAAGGTACCAGATAACATGAGGTGAAATCTCAATTTGGATAAAGGGATCAATGAGTCCAAAGCCTATGTTTTTAAGTATTATACTACTGTCCCAATAGTACAGAAAGACCTATGCAGATTCTTTAAACCTTCCCAATTTATAATAGAGGACCTCATTGAAAGGCTGGATAAATTTGCATTGTGTAATAATCTTGGCTTTAGCAGAGTATAGGAAGGGAATGCATGTATCTGAAATATGGGTATTATGCTAAAAGATGACTGTGATGTGAAAATATGTCTTGAGTATTCTTTGCCCCAGAGGAGGCCAAACCTAGGAATTATTCAGACTGGAGGAGAGAGAATAACTTTTCTAAAAGAACAAAAAGGAATTGCAATCTTTTTGTAGCCACAGTCTTGTAGATATCATGTTTGCATAGATAACAAACAAATATTTTTAAGCAAACTTTTTCATTTTTAAAGCTAATAGAGAATTTCACATGGATTCATTTCTTTATAAAAAAGAGAAAGTGAGTGAGAGAAAAACAGAGACTAAGAAGAGGAATTTTATGATACCTATTACGTGTAACCCAGTTAATGATGCAACTTCATTTTCTTTAATACTCCAAACAATTAGAAGCATAGAAATACAAATCACACCTTCTTAATTAGAACAAATTAATTACTAAAAATGATGAAAACAATTTGCAATAGCTTCATTTTCCCTAAAATTACATATTAGTTTCTATATGCATTTCTAGCTGGAAGTATAATTTCTGTTTATTAACATTTGTTGCCAAGTACTATATATCATCTATAATTCTGGGTTATTAAATTCCTGAAGCATGCAATACCACAAACTTAATAGATTTTATGCAAATTGTTATAGAACAAAATAAGAGCAGCTGGTACTCATCACATCAGAATCTTTCTGTAACAGTTTCATATTTTTGTTAAAATTAAACAAAATGTAAAGGTACCTCTGTGGCTTTTAACTTATTTTAATTCATTCCTTCTAACCATTTTTTAGCCATCTCCTGACCCTTTGCACCACGTTATGATAAAATTTATGTTTTAACATTCTTTGGATAGTCAGTAAGCTACTGTCTTTGACTTGTTACCAGGACCTATAGGACAATTTGTGCATACCAACATTTTCAGTGTAAAACAATCTATAGATATCCAGAGGAAAAATCAACAATTAAAGTGCAAACAATACAAAATGTTAAGTTGCTAGTGTGATATATAGATACATTAATATATAAAATAGGTATGTATAAACACATGCACACAAATATATGTATTTATAACCTATGTCTTTTCAGTTGTGCTTTCTTTCTATATTCAAAAAACACAATATAGAGATAATTATCTCAAGAACAATTATATGTAGACAATAACTTTGAATGCAGTGCACATTTGCTTTAATTCTGTGATTTTACAAATTTATTCACACAATCAGAACATCGCATTTGATAGGTACACTGAACTTTTATTAAATGGCTTTTAGAGTTAAAATAGTGCAAATTAAGTAATGATTTGGTGGGAAACTCACTCATGCTTTCATTTAAATTTAGAAAATCATATGAGGCAAATGTTCGTTTTGGGCACGGGGAAAGAAATCGGAGATAAGTTGTGATGTGTGTAGTAAGTCTGAGGAAGGTCACTTTGTTAGTCCGTTGGCTTCCTAAAAAGAAGCCTATAAAAGGGCAAGGGAAGATGCATATGTCAAGCTTAACATACACAGTGATTCTGCTTTTCGTATAATGAAGAGTTTATTTGAGATGAAGTGGAGCAAAACAAGGAGAGAAGCATATGTGTGTTTAGAAGACACAAAAGAACCAAAAGAGTCTTGTTATTTTATTTCTTAGCAAAGAGATATGAAAGTATCTTCCATTGTGCCTGTATTATGTGATATACTTTAGCATGAAATTTTTAAAAATTAAAGTGGGCATGGGAACTGAAAAACAAACTAAACAAACAAGTGTCAGGAGTTAATGGATGAAATAAACAGATCAAAGTGTTTTATAAACCATGTTGAAAATATAATTTCTCTTGGATTTTTAATAAAATTGGCATTACCACAATACAATAAAATAATAAAGTGTTAACATAATTCTTAAAACTACATAACCACTTGAAAATTAGGTCAATCTCAAAATACTTATTTGATCAAATAGAAAATTATTTAGTTTACAGAGAGTTTTTGGAAAATAATATAAAAATCTGTGGGTTATGGTTAAACTCTTCTCATGGAAATATATTATGATTTTATATTATTTTTATTAATTAAGAATAATTTAAATTAAATGGACAAAGCATGGTTATTTGGCCATTTATGAGTTTACTACTCAGAATTAAAAGCTTTATCAATATTAACAATAATTTCTCAGAGGAGAAAATTAAAGATACTTTTAAAAAAAGTACTCAAGATTATATCAGAACCCAATAATAAATTAACAACAAATAAATGGCACTTATAGGTTTAAAAGAATCTAGAATATACACCAAAATTGCATTTCGATAAATGGAGACTGACGAATAATTCTTAATTGGTAAAATAAGTGGTAGAAAGATCAAATTTCCTCAGTTTATATATTCATATAACATAATTTTATTTGAAATACTCGATTTCCCCATATACTTAAAAAATTTGCTTTAAAATTCACATGGAAAATGAAATGTAAAAAATATAAAATGTCTACAGTTTCTGTAAAATATATAAAAGTAACGTAAAACTTCATTGATTAAATAATTGGGATGCTGGCCCAGCATCAGATATGCAGATCAATGAGCAGAAGGCAAGTTATTAATTAAAGAAAAAATTTATTAGATAAAACTAGCATTTCAAATTAGAGAGAAAAAGTGAGGATTATCCAATGAATGGCATGATTTACAATTGCTAATAATATAATTGATATTTCTGATCTGTCAGCTTTCCTTTGAAATAGTGCTATGTCCCTATTCTTATGCCTAGATCTTTTTTGTTATTTTGAAAATCTCTTCTCTAGAAGTCTTCCTATGCATATAATAGTCAAAATATAGTTTTAATTATAGTGTATTTCTTTTGATCATTCTAAGCCTTTTGCCCAATTTGAATGTTGTAATATAGATACTTTTGAATATCCACAGCCTCTATTGTCTCTTTAAATTTGTTTTGTGTTAAACTTATTTTCTTTACTTTTACCTTTAAATATTAGAATGTGTTAAATAGTTATATTATGTATATACACATCTCTACATTGTATAGAATTTTTTTTTATGATCTTGGCTTTCTTCCCCTCAGAATCCTGAAGAGATTTCTTTTGAAATTATTAAAAATGTAAACAATGCCCCAGGGGAGGGAGAAAGCCAAGGGCTTAGATATCTTGAACACAATAATTCTTTGAAATTTCAAATGTAAAGTCCACAAAAATAGATGCTATCTTAAAGCTTCACTACTTTGTGTGTGTGTGTGTGTGTGTGTGTGTGTGTGTGTGTGTAGCTGTGTGTGTGAGGAACATCAGACCTGAGCTAACATCCGATGTCAATCCTCCTCTTTTTGCTGAGGAAAACTGGCCCTGGGCTAACATTCATGCCCATCTTCCTCCACTTTATATGGCCCTGGGCTAATATTCATGCCCATCTTCCTCCACTTTATATGGCCCTGGGCTAACATCCATGCCCATCTTTCTCTACTTTATACGGGATGCTGCCACAGCATGGCTTGACAAACGGTGCCTCAGTGCGCACCCGGGATCCGAACCGGCCAACCGCAGGTTGCAGCAGCGGAGCATGTGCACTTAATCGCTATGCCACCGGGCCGGCCCCCCTCACTACTTTTTTCAAATGTAGCACAAAAATATGCTGATGCATACATCAAGTTTACAAACCATGCTGAAAAATTTTAGTAATATGGCAGTCAACTGTAAACCATCATGAAAATGAAACAGAAGTTCTCTGAAACCTGAGCCCTGAGATCTTTTAAGCATATTGGTCAAGTTGCAGCAGGGAACAGCCTGGAAGGGCTTAGCATATAAGAAAGTATGGGTTGGAAGCCCTGTAGTTAGAGGTACTGTCCAGATACTTTGAAAAAAGTTAAGTCAAGAGTAATTAACTTTTGAGAGGTTAGATTATAAATGATTTTATTATTTACTATATTAAAAACCAGCACAAAATATATATGATGCATTTTTGGGATTAAATAAACACAAATTTTGTGCACACAAAAGTTAACCTCAATCCATTCTTTGTAACATATACAAACATTAACACAAAATGGATCTTAGACTTAGATATATAGCATAAAATTATAAAACTTCTAGAATGAAATATGTCAGAATATATTTGTAATCTTCACTAAGGCAAAGACTTCGTAGAAAACCGAAGAATGATGTACAAAAAACAAATTGATAAACTTGTTTGCATAAAAATTAACTACTGATAGGCAAAGATTAAGAAAAAGAAAAGATGAGTCATAGAATGAGAGAAAATATTTGATAAAGGAATATCTGAAATATATGAAAAATTTTTTAATTCAATAATAAGAAAGCAAACAACTCAATAAAAAAGCTGAAATATTTGAACTATACTACAACAAAATAGAATTACAGATAGAAAATAAGGACTTCAAAAAATGTTCAACATCATTAGGCATTAGGGAAATGCCAATTAATACCAAAATGAAGTGCTACCGCACTTACAAAAATGGATAAAATTGACGCAAACACACAAATGAACACAACTGACCATACCAAGATTAGGTGAGGATGGGGAGAGCAACTGGAAATCCCACACATGCTGGAAGGATTGTAAAATTACACAACCATTCTGGAAAAATTCTGGCAGTTTCTTATGAATTTAAATATACACTAACCATAGGAACTAGAGATTAGAGATCCCTTCCAGGTATTTAGTCAAGACAAAACTTACGTTTACACACAACCTTTACACAAATGTTTATTGTAGCTTTATTCATAACCATTGAAAGGTATAAACAACCCAAATGTCCCTCAACCAAGACATGGAAAAATTCTATTCATTCATGCAATGAAATTAATAAAAAGGAATGAAATACAGACACATGCAACAAACAGAGGGAATCTCAAGTGCAATATGCTAAGAAAAAGTAGGCAAACTCAAAAGTTATGGAAATATCCTCCATGAAATACTAGCAAATCACATCCAGCAACGTTTACAAATAATTATGTTCTATGATTAACTGGGATTTATTCCAGATATGCAAGGCTGGTTCCTCATTTGAAAACCAGTCAATGTGTGTCAATGTACCACTTAAATAGGCTAAAAAAGAGACTCCTCAGGGGCCAGCCCGGTGGCACAAGCGGTTAAGTGTGTGCGCTCTGCTGCGGTGACCCAGGGTTCGCGGGTTCGGATCCTGGGTGCACATCGATGCACCGCTTGGCAAGCCATGCTGTGGCGGCGTCCCATATAAAGTGGAGGAAGATGGGCATGGATGCTAGCCCAGGGCCAATCTTCCTCAGCAAAAAGAGGAGGATTGGCAGATGTTAGCTCAGGGCTGATCTTCCTCACCAAAAAAAAAAAAAGAGAGAGAGACTCATATGATCATATCAATAGGTACAGAAAAGCCATTTTAAAAATCAACACCCATTTATGGTAAATACTCTCAGCTAACTTAGAATAGAGGGAATCTTTTTCAACTTGATAAAGAATACCTATGAAAAATCTACAACTATCATGCTTAACATTGAATGATTGAATGCTTTCCCTGTAAATTCAGGGATAAGACAAAGATGTCTACTCTCATTCAGCATAGTACCGGAAGTTGTGCCCACTGTAATGAGTAAAAAAGAGAAATAAAAGTCATACAGATCGAAAGGAAGAAATAAAACCCTCACTATTTGAAGATGGCATGATTGTCCATGTTCAACAGAAAAAAAACCTCTTAGAATTAATAAATGAGTTTAGTAAGTTTGCAAGAATAAGGCCAACTCAAAAAAATCACATTTCTAGATCCTAATAATAAGCCTGTGGCAACCAAAATTTAAAACTCATTATCTTTTACCATTGCTCCAAAAAATGAATTACTTAGCTATAAACTTAACAAAACATGTACAGGATGTATATGCTGAAAATTACAAATTACTTGCTAAAATAAATCAAAGAAGCCTTAAATAAATGGAGAGGCATAGTGTGTTCAAGAATTAGAAGACTTAAGATAGGAAAAATGTCAATGTTTAATGAAATTTCTATGAAAATCCAGCAACATTTCTTTCTCATAGACATAGACGAGGTTAGTCTAAACTTTATATAGAAAGGCACAAACCTTAGAATAACGATCGCAGCATTGAAAAGTAAGAATAGAGTGGGAAGGATCACTTTACCTGATAGTAAGGCCAACTATGTCGCTACAGTAATTAAGAGAGTGTGGTATTGGCATACGAATAGACACATAGATCAATAAAACAAAATAGAGAACCCAGAAATAGATCCACACAAATAAATATGCCCAACTGTGTTTTGACAAAGGTTCAAAGCAATTCAATTGAGGAGGATAGCCTTTTCAACAAATTGTGCTGGACCAATTGGACATCCACAGGAAAAATGAACAAATGAAAAAAAAACAAAAGAACAGAACCTCAACCTACGACCTAAACCTCACACACTTCATATGAACACTTAACTCAAAAGTGTATAATGGACTTAAATGTAGAACTATAAAACTTCTAGAAAAAGTAGAGAGAAATATTTGAGATCTAAGCCTAGATAAATAGTTTCTAGATTTGATATCAAAAGTCTAATGGAAAATTGAAAAAAATTGATAAATTCGTCCTCATCAAAGTTAAAAACTGTTGTTATGCTAAAAGCTATAAAAATGAATAGACAAGCTGTAGATTAGGGAGAAAATATTGTAACTAACATATCTGACAAAAGACGTATCTAGAATATATAAAGAACTCTCAAAACTCAATAGTAAAAGGGTAACAGTACAATGAGAGATGGGCAAAATACGTGCACAGATATTTCAATGAAAAGGATATAGATATGAAAAATATACAGATGGAAATACAGATATACAGATGGAGAATAAACATATGAAAAGATATTCAATATCTTTAACCATAAAGGAAATGTAAATTAAAACTATAATGATATATTATTACACAACTACTAGAATGATTAAAATAAAAAATAGTGAAAATTCTGGCAAGGATGCAGAGAAAGAAAAAGAGTAAGCCAAACCCAGAACTAGAATAAGGAAGAAAATAATATTAGATTGGAAATAAACCAAACAGACATTTAAAAAAAACGATAAGAGAGAATCAACAAAATAAAAATTGGTTTTCCAAAAGGATTAATAAAATTGAAAAACTTTAGCCAAACTGACCATGAAAAAACAGCAAGATTCAAATTACTAAAGTTAGAAACAAAAGTGGGGACAATACTAGAAACCTTACAGAAATAAAAACAACTAAAAGAGAGTGCTATGAAGAATTGTACATCAACAAATTAGATAAACTAAATGAAATGGACAAATTCCTAGAAACACACAAACCACCAAAACTTACTCAAAAATGTAAAAAGTAACGACACACATACAATGAGTGAAGATACAACAAACAATTTCCAGCAAAGAAAAGTCCAGGACCACATGGCTTCACTAGCGAATTCTGCCAAATATTTGAAGAATTAAGACCCATCTTCACCAAATTATTCTGAAAAACAGAAGAGGAGGGAACCACTTCCCAATTTATTCTATGAGGACAACATCACCCTGATAACAAAACCAGGCAAAGATTCACAAGTAAAGAAAACAGACAAATATCCCATATGAATATAGATGCAAAAATTCTCAACAAATTACATATTAAAAGGATTATACACCATGAATATTTAACATCAATCCTTAAGAAATCCTTCCAAAAACAAGAAAAGTAGGGAACATGAGGCTAGTATTATCCTGTTATGAAAGCCAGGCAAAGACATCATAAGAAAAGAAAACTAAATGTTGATATCTCTTTTTTTGTGTGTATGAGGAAAATTAGCCCTGAGTTAACATCTGTTGCCAGTCCTCCTCTTTTTGCTGAGGAAGATTGGCCCTGGGCTAATATCCGCGCCCATCTCCCTCTACTTTATGTGTGGGATGCCTGCCACAGCATGACTTGATGATGCCACAGTGCATAGGTCCGTGCTGGGATCTGAACCTGCGAACCCCTGGCTGCTGAAGTGGAGCACACCAACTTAACCACTATGCCACTGGGCCAGCCCCAAAGATTAATATCTCTTAAGAAGATAGATGCAAAATGTCCTCAATAAAATACACCAAAACAAATCCAGCAGTACATTAAAAGATCTATACACTATCACTGCGGAATTGATCTCAGGAAAGCAAAATTGACTCAATATAAAAAAAAAATCACTCCGTGTAACAACACACTATATTAATAGAACAAAGGATATTATCATCTTAATAGACACAGAAAAAGCACGTGACAAAATTCAATGCCTTTTCATGATAAAACACTCAAAAAATTAGGAATAGATGAGATTTTCTTCAAATAAAGAGCAGCAACCAAATACTCACTGCTAACATGATATTTAATGGTGAAAGATTGAATGCTTTCCCACTAATAAATGAAACAAGACAAGGATGTTCACTTTCATCACTTCTATTCACCATTGTACCACAAATGATATAGAAGGCAATTAGGCAAGAAAATGAAATAAAGGGCACCCACATTAGAAAGCGAGAAGAAAACTATCTCTATTTGCACATGACATTATATTATGTGTAAAGAATCCTAAGGAATCCAAAACACCTATTAGAGCTAATAAACAATTTCTGCAAGTTTGCAGGATATAAGTTCAATATACAAAAATCAATTGCATTTCTACCCACTAGGAATAAATATCCAAAAATAAGAAAACTATTCTAATTACAGTAGCATAGAAAAGAATAAATACTTGGGAGTAAGTTTAATAAAAGAAGTTCAAGACTTGTACAACGAAAATTACAAAACATTATTTAGAGACATTAAAGATGACCTAAATAAATGGAAAGGCATCTCAAGTTCTTAGATAAATCATATTCCACAAACGATCTACAGATTCAATGCAATCACTATCAAAAGCCCAGCTGGATTCTTTGCAGAATTTATGAGCTGATCCTAAAATTCATATCAAAGTTCAAGGAAACCATAATAGTCAAAATAGTCATGATAAAGAACAGAGTGGAAAAACTCACTCTTTCCAATTACAAAAAAAAATTACTATGAAGCTAACATAGATTTCCTGCCTAAGTTTCCAGCCTGCCATGCTGTCCTTCAAACTTCACACTCATGATTGCTACTGCAACTTGTGCCTGAGTTTCCAGTTGGCTGGCCTACCCTGTAGATTTCATACTTGCCAGACTCCACAGTTGTGTGAGCAGGATGGCAACTGGACGGGATTTCTATGTTACAGTCTTGAGGCAGAATTCCTTCTTCTCGGGGAAATCTCAGGTTCTGCTGGTAAGGCTTCCAAGTGATTGAATGAAGCCCACCCACATTATGCAGGGTAATTTCCTTTGCTTAAAATCACCTGATTGTAGATATTAGCCACAAAATGCCTTCACAGCAACACCTAAATTAGCATTTGACCCAAAGTGGCCACCTTGGCCTAGCCAAGGTTGCACATAAAATTAACCATCGCATCATCTTAAAATGTGTGTTTACCAAATTGATACATCCATGGAAAAAATATTTAAAGATAGTTGTGTTTTTCCATTAACACAAACTGAATTATGTTTTCTCTCTTCAACTTTGACTAATTACCAGGGTCTGAACGTGATTTCTTGTTCCAGGGTTTACAAGAAGAATAGATGATATAACGCAGGAAGAAGGAAAGATCAAGAGAAGTATTAACATTTTATCAAGTGTGATTACATCTAAGTTAGAGCAGTTTGTAAAAAAGTCTTCATTGTAACAAAGGAACAGAGATGAGTGGAAGCTAGGACTAGAAAAGTTCATGTTACTGAAACATGAAAAGAAAATTGATGATAAAATTACTTACATTAGCCTTAAGAAATAATTGAAAAGAATGTTTCAGAGTCGTAACAAAAATAATGGTAATTATAATGATAACTACTTTCTGCTGTTAAAATTATTTGAATATTCTTGTATACCTTTAAACAATGATAAATTCTTATTTTTTCTCTCTGATGTTCTATATATAAAGCTGCCCTGCATATAAGTAATCTAAAACCATTGTTTCTATTAAATATATTGACTTCATATTTTCTCATTTGTATGCAAATATTATATTTATTTTTTACTTTCTGAGAAATAATTTTTCATTGGTTAATTATGCCTCTAAGGAAGAAAAATCTCAAGGCTGAAAAGAGGCAATAATTTAAAGCTAAAATAAAATTATACATTACAAGAAGCGTTATTTAAAAGTTAGATTAACATGTTCCCCTGCAAGGCCTTTTATTAATTCCTAAGGAGGCCATGAAAAAATACCACTTGATTTAAATTGTGAGTCAAATTTTTCTACTTATAAGATGTGGCTATTCTTGCTTATGAGATCAATAATACATAAAATAGATACTCAGTCCACATTCTGTAACTTAAATTGAACAAAAAAAACAAACAAGTTGTTTGATTTAAAAAAAAGCAGGCTGGGCCGGCCCCATGGCTTAGCGGTTAAGTGCACGCGCTCCGCTACTGGCGGCCCGAGTTCGGATCCCAGGCGTGCACCGACGCACCACTTCTCCGGCCATGCTGAGGCCATGTCCCACATACAGCAACTAGAAGGATGTGCAACTATGGCAATAGATGTTAGCTCAGAGCCAGTCTTCCTCAGCAAAAAGAGGAGGATTAGCAGGGATGTTAGCTCAGGGCTGATCTCCCTCACCAAAAAAAAAAAAAAAAAAAAAAGCTGACAAAAAAGAAGCAGGCTAATATATACTCAATGCGTAATAAAAGTCAATTAGTTGTTAATTATTGCTCATTTAACTGGATTAGTTGAATAAGTTTGTGGTTACCCATACTGAATTACTTTTGCAGTTCAAATACTCAGGCAGACTTTGTAATCCTTCTCTAAATACGGCAGAGTAGTGAGCTGACCTGAAAACAAAGATGTCAGTGAATTTTTATGTGTAGTCCTGACTTGCCAGGCTGATAAAAGAGTAATCTTAAATTTTCTATTCTTAATTACCTTTCCACCACTTAATGCAAACAAGCTTGATTGTTTTGGAAATTCCTAACAATATTTACAGTAAAATGGAATTACTATTTCAGGTACCATTTTTACAAATATTGTGTAACTAGTAGAAGCAAGTTAAGACACAAGAAAGAGTCTTGCAATGAGAAGTTAGGCAACAGTGAGCATAGTCACTCGCATCCTCTAGCTTCAGTGTCCACACTGGTCAAAGAAACTATTAGATTTGATTAGCAATTTCTAAAATGTGATTCCACGCAGGTATTCAAGGTGACTTTAAATGGCATATGGATGAAGTTTAAAAATTGTTACATCTATATTTTAAAGTGAATTAGAAAATTCAAGCTATTTTCTAACATTTCAATGACAACTATTGAGTGAAAACTATTTTATTCCTGAAATGGAAGGCTAGATACTGCTTTTCATATGTAGATGTTCCATTATAGATATAAAGAGAAAAATTAGCTTTAACTAACTTTCACTATAAAAATCAATGGCCACGTCTGAAAAAGGCCCAGTTCAAATGTCCAAGGAATTTTCTCAGTAGTGGCCTCACATTTGAAATATTTCTTAGGCATACCACTTTGTAGTACCCTAAACTGAGTATCACACTTCATTTTCAAGAGAAAGGGAAATTGATTTCCTAAATAAATATGCACATTGGTGACTTAAAAGATATATAAATGAATCTGTGTAAAAGCATACTGAGAAATAGCAATACACTCGAACTTTTACAATTATTTAAACAATCATTCTCTCTATAATGTAAAAATAAGGCAAAATATATGCTTGCAAAGGTCAAACCTTTAGAAAATACATAATATACAGTGCATATTTGGCAATATTTTATCTTCTTAGCTCAGTTTGAGAATCGATTGCACTATCAAATACGGAATTATTTAGTTTGGTCCTTATTTCTAAATGTCACTGAATCTAAAATTGCTTTTTCCCTTTTAAAGGCAAGCACAATGGGGCCAGTCTGGTGGCGTAGTGGTCAAGTTCACGTGCTCCACTTCGATGGCCCAGCGTTCACAGGTTTGAATACCGGGTGTGGACCTATACACCTCTTGTCAAAAAATTGCTGTGACGGTGTCCCACATACAAAACAGAGGAAGACTGGCGCAGATGTTACCTCAAGTAAAAAGAGGAGGATTGACAACGGATTTTAGCTCAGGGCCAATCTTCCTTACCAAAAAAAATAATAATAAAATAAATGCAAGCACAGTCAAAAGGGCATTTATTTCAAGCAGTCCTTACCGTCAATAAATACAAACAAGCTATTCTCAGGTACCAGAAACTATTTTGCCTGAAAAATTCCTGTAATACAGGTGTCAGCAAACTTTTCTTGTAAAAGGTCAAATAGTAAAAAAATTTAGGTTTTGTGAACCATTTGATCTATATGGCAATTCCTCAACTCTGTCATTGTAGTATGAAAACAGCCATAAACATTACATAAAGAATGGATGTGGCTGTTTTCCAATAAAACTTTATTTACAAAAACAAGCCACAGGCCAGATTTGGACTTTTGGCTGGATTTGGCTCCAGGTTGTAGGTTGCTGACCCATTTTCATGCAATAGAGCATGTAATATTGAAAATTATTCCTATGGTTACTGTGTTAGCTATTCCCTACACAAAATCCACTCAAATCAATAAGTATCAATATGTTATTTTCCTAATTTTGTGCAACCCCCCATATAAACATATCCTCAGTGATCTCTGTAAAATGCAACACATTTTATTCTAATTATTTAAGTTTGATGAAAAAATAAGAATTTTTCAAACTTTTAGAAGTTTTATTTGGTTATTCAAACCTGTAGGGAGAATAAGGAAAGATAATTGCAACCAACAAAACGTGAATGCAGATAATAATGTCTAATACTAGTTATAGACCATTCAGTGGCATTTAAATGATTAGAATCTAGGTTTATTATCTTCAAGTGTAAAAGCAGTACTTCAGAAATTGTCTCTTTTATATTAGGAACTTGGTTTTGAAAAAGGTGAGCTGTAACCACGTTAGGTTTAATTATCAGCCTCCCATATGGACAATTACATAAGCATCTATATTAGCACGTTTTCCTCCTAATTATGCATTTTCTTATTGAAAAATATCACAATAAAAGAAACTCTCAAATCTAAATCTCTCTCTTTTTTTAACACCATAAGGAATATGAATTAATTTATCCTACCTGCAAACAGAAAAAAAAAAAATTGGTTAGCTACATAATTGATCTGATCACTGTTTAAGAGAGTGAAAAATCACACAACAGTAAAAAATGTTTCAGTTAAATATGTTATAATAAAGGCTGAAGAGATTGCAACCTATGATAACCAGAAATGTGCCTCAGAAATGAGTGCTTATTCTGGAGGAATTCTGTAAAAGGTATGGCTCTCAATAAACAGTTTGCTCTTTAATACAACTTTAAAATATTGTATGTAACACATATTGTAAGAGTGGCTGGATTCTCCTCCGACCTACATATACATATGTGCCTCCATTACCTATAGAAGGATAAATGCAAATGCATTTCCCCTTGAAAACTGAGTTTGTACCTGCTGGGAAGAAATGGTGAGCTCTGTAGGTAAATCTATTTCAGTGAAGTTGGAGGAACATGGAAACTTGATCTGAGCTAAAGGAGAATGAGAGGACCTATGCCCTGTCTTGGTGTACACACAAAGGGAAAGTGTCAAGACCCAGAAATGCCACATAGATTTCAAATTCAATTTAGTTACCAACAATGTACCCTGCTAGGGATACAAAAGTGAGTAAGACATGGACCATCCCCTTAAAGAATTCAGTAAGGTAAATTAATCATCGCTGTCGTACTATAAAGCAGAGCATGACGGATGGGGCCAAAAGAAAGTTTTTGTTATATGAATAGGGCAAAGATGAATTATGTCTGTAATCAGGATTCTCACACAATAAACACCTTTTGAACTGAGCTGCGATTGGGGTCCATGATGCAGTTTCACATAGTGACATCTAGACTGTGGTATTGTGATATGCGGCAGTTTTTTATGAGAGGAGAAAAAAAGAGAGAGAGAAGAAGCTGTAAACTTGGAAAACAATGTTCTACTATGGGAAAAGGGGGCAAAACAAAGCAAACACATTTTTAAAACAATGACTATTTTTGAAGAATATACAGTAGTGATTTTGTAGAATGTTCTTTAATTTGGCTTTATCTCATGTTTCCTCATTATTAGATTCTGGTAATCCATTTTTGGCCGGAATATCTCAGAAATGCTGACGTGTCCTTCTTGGTGCATTATGTGGAGACATTTGACATCTCATTATTGGTGATGTTAACTCTTATCACTTGGGTATGATGCTGTCTGTTGAGATTTTCAATTATAAAGTTGCTGTTTTACTCTTTTGCCAAAAAGTAACTGCAGGAAATAATTTGGGACAGTGTAAATATCTTGCTTTTCATTAAATTTTTGACTGCTAGTTTTAGCCCCCATTGATGATTTTTGCCAGTATTTTTTGTAGCTATTGTAGTTGCCAAGTGGTGACATTCTATTTCCATCACTGCTTCTGTATTTCTAGACTGGAATTGTACTATGAGGAGAAGCTTTCCTTTCTATGATACCTTTATTTATTTTTTAAATTTATATATATCAGTATGAACTCGTGGCTTCTTATTTTATTTGTGGGTTATAATCTGTTACTGTTATTATTTGCATCATGCTCAAATAGTCCCCTGTTCACCTAGTGAGGGTACTTCAGGCTGACTCCTGTTTTCATTTCCATTCTTTGCTCACTTCCTTATTGGCTCGCACTCTTAGAAAATGTCAAAATCATGAAAGACAAAGAAAGACTGAAAGGCCTTTCTAGATTAAATTAAAAATTAATTACAACTGAATGCAGCATATGTTCATGGATCAAATCCACAGACTGAGTTTTCTTTTACTATAAAAGAAATTAGTAAACAATTGATAAAATTTGAATAACCATAGAAGAAATAATAACATTGTATTGATATGAATTACGTGGCTTTTACAATTATACAGTACGTATGTAAGATGTTCTTCTTTTTAGGATATATATATTGACACATTTGGAGGTAATGGGGCATCATGGCTACAACTTACTCTCAAATATTTCAACATTTTAGAAAGAGACACAGAGAGAGGAAATAAAAAAAGCAAATGCGGGAAACAGTTAATATTTAGTGATTCTGTGAAAGGAGTACCTGGAAATACTTTGTACTATTTTGGAAATTTTATTGAAGTGTGACATTATGTCAAAATAAAACACTAAAAATTTTTAAAAATGCAAACTCAGAGATATGGGCTCTTGGCCAAGCTCCTACGTGCACAAGTACGTATACTTCCATATGCACATATATTCACTCAGAACAAGAGGTTACACTACTTGGAAATTGAATGGTTTATGCTACAATATGAGCTTATAGAGCTCATCCACCCCTAAACACAAGAAATATTGTCTTAGTGTTTTATTTATTTATTTACTTATTTATTTATTAATTTTGATTTACCCCAGGCTTTGGAACGAAACAAAATAACGTCTCAACTCTATTTCTGTTTAGGGGAAAAAAAAAAAGATCTGTCTGGATGGTAACAAAAACTTAATGTCTAGCCCAGAGCTATCATAGATAAACTAATTAATAGTTCTCAAACCCAAATTTTGTATAATACATTAAGAAGTAATATATTTTGTTGCTTGTGAGCAGTATAAAGATTAGAGGGAGTGATACAGATTTTATTGTAATAATGAGACAATTAACATTCTGTAAGTTATAGTGATATGAGCATGAACATTAAGTAAATAAAAGAACAGATTGAATTAAAATACGATACATTCACTTTTAATTTTAAATGCTTGAACACAATTATATTCCTAAAGTTCTTTGTTTTCTTGAACCTAATTATATTTTAAAAGAGTTATTTTTTTCTAGATAAAAGTTTTGATCTGTGCTAATTAGTAATGACTTTAACACAGATGTTTTGCCAAAAATGTAGATTGCTTGGCAACTATCCCTTTTTATGGTAACTATCAGAAATGACATCGCCTGACATTTAAAATTATTCTACCTTTTTCAAAATAAGGCAAGGCCGTTCAGCTTAGAAAGTTGAAAGCCAAACATCTAAATAGAGAGGGTGGATCCCATTTAATCTCAGCCACAGAACCAGAGTTAAATTGTCAATTGTTAGATTCCAAGGTCATGAAGAAAGATGTTTAATGTTAAATCTGTATATACATTTTAAATTTTAGTCTAAAGACATCAAATTCTGCGATATGAGTACTCCTTGCCCATGGTTAGTATTCAAGAAATTTGCAAATCCTGTGAATTCAGATGTAAAATATTTTCATGTATATGTGATTTATATATTTAATTTCACCCATGAGTAGACTATCTATAGCTTTCATTAGATTCTCAAACGAGGCTCTGCTGAAGCTGTGTATTATATGGTCAATTCATATTTTTAGCACAATGGATTTCTCAGAGCACTTTCTGAAGTGTATCATTTTAAAGTAGATTGCATAGTCTCATAAGAATAAAGTAATTGAGATTTTCTTACTTATCAAAGATTTAATAATCAGCAAAGCATGTACACAACCATCAGACAGTATATTTTACAATTTAAAAATGATGCTTCAAGGTCAATAAAATTGAAATACATAAGACCTTCTTTTTAACTACATCAGGGTCATAGGATAGTATAAAATGTGCCTATAACACATAAAAAATTAATTGAATGCCACATAAAACTGCCCTGAAATGTATGCTAGCTCTGGTAACATATTGTTAGCACCTCAATGCAGTGGGATAAGCACTAATATTGTAGGTATGACCCCTGTAACGAACATTAAAAAGGATTTTATGGTATAAATGGGGCAAAAACATGACTCATTTTTATCTTATAAATCAAATAAATAATGCAATGGCAAGCAGAAAAAGAAATGAAAACTGGAGTTTCAACATAAGCAGGAGACTCTACAGCACTACATATGAGGAAGGGAGACAGAAGGCAGTTGATGCCCAGTAATCTTAGAAAGGTGCCTAAAGAGGATGACTTTAAGAATGATCCTCAGGGGGCCGGCCCCGTGGCTTATAGTTAAGTTCGCACGCTCCGCTACTGGCGGCCCGGGTTCGGATCCGGGCGCGCACTGACGCATCGCTTCTCCGGCCATGCTGAGGCCGCGTCCCACATACAGCAACTAGAAGGATGTGCAACTATGACATACAACTATCTACTGGGGCTTTGGGGAAGAAAAAAAGGAGGATTGGCAGTAGATGTTAGCTCAGTGCCGGTCTTCCTCAGCAAAAAGAGGAGGATTCAGCATGGATGTTAGCTCAGGGCTGATCTTCCTCACAAAAAAAAAAAAAAAAAAGAATGATCCTCAGACTAGGACAAAAGGGAACAATTCTCCAAAGCAAATGACACACCCTAAGAGAGACAAAAACAAACAAACAAACAAAAAACCTTGAAGACAAGAGCAAAGACTTGAAAGGACTGGTGGCAACAGCTTCCGTGGACTCCCTTTTGATAGAAGAATCAAGGATGGTTTGGATGAATGAGAAAATATACCAATTCTTGCAAGTCTGCTATTTAGGGAGTGTTTAAATTTGGATCATTTCTGAAGTTGGCAAATTGTTGTCTTGTGGAAAATAAAGGGTAAAAACAAATCATTCAAACACACAAACTTTTCTGCCTTGAACACTGCCTTGTCTACACATTATATGTAATTACCTACAAATGTCTAGTCAGAAAAGAACTTCTATCACTGAAAAATGTTTGATAGTTAAAACGTATCTTGTACAGGGCCAGCTTGGTGGTGTAGTGGTTAAGCTCATGTGCTCCACTTCGGCGGCTCAGGGTTTGCAGGTTCAAATTCCAGGTGCAGACCACCACGCACTCATCAAGCCATGCTGTGGCAGGCATCCCACATACAAAAAATAGAGGAAGGCAGTCACAGATGTTAGCTCAGGGCCAATCTTCCTCACCAAAAAAAAAAAAAAAAAAAGTATCTTTCACAAGACATGAAAAGAATCTGCAAAAACATAAAAGGAAACAAATAGAAACCAAAAGTGTCAGACAAAGAACCTTGCACCCCTCCCCCCCAAAAAATGTTACAAAAGCTCAACAAGATAATCACAGCTCAAGGAAGAACTGTCAAAGCATCTGAAGGAGAGAATTGTGGGTTAGCAGCACACACGAGGAAACAACAAGAGAAAATTAAATGATCACATTCTAAACAATGAAAGAGGAAAATAGTGCCGAAAATATTAAGGGCATAAAATACTGGCTTGAGAAATCTAAGAAAAAAAGTGAAAAAGTGAAAAGGAACAGAGTTTAAAAATTATTATAAACAAAATTACATGTATGTATATATATGCACACACATATGTGCATATATTTATATAAATGTAGATGGATGGATAAAATTGTCTTATATTCATAATGTGTGCATGTAAAGGGAAAAATTGAACAAGGGAAAAAGATTTATTGATATAATTCAAGTAAAAGAATCCACAGCAAATAAAAACTTGAATCTACAAAGAGAAGGGACATTGTTTTCCAGGATAAATTACCAAAGATGAAGGTTTGGCACACTCTGAATTATATCATATAAAAAGCAAATGGATTTAAAAGATAAAGAAGCAATCCTTTGAGTTTGTGGGGAAAAATTAGGCTGGCTACAGAATTCTCCATAGTCTAATACATAATGTTAGAAAAAAGTATGGAAAAGTCTATATATTTCTACTGTAGGGAAAGTAAGAAACTTTTTTTTAACCAAGATAAACTGTCATTTATGTATAAAGGTAATATTCTTGACAGGTGAAAGCAAAGAGGACTTAGTTTTGAGGGTTCTACTTGAAGACACTACTAAATGAAGGGCCAACTAAGCAATAAAGGGAAATATTGCGGAAAAAAAATTCCTATGAGAATTGATTTCATTTACTTTCAGGAGCATGATTGAAAATAAATGTCAGAGTTGTAGCAAATAAAGATATCATACTTGAGCATCTATGTATCAAATCACATATCATCGGATTTCGTGTGTGTACAGGGCAAAACACATGTAACAAAATAGGAAGAAAAATTTCAATTCATCTCTATAAGAATTTTAGCAAACACAATATGCTATCAGAATTTTTAATTTTGATAGGCACTGGCAAGTTGCCAACAAGAGTTGTCAAATTTACACACCCACATGTGAGGTTGACTGTATCCTCCTATCTTATACAACATACCAATGCCATGTGTTATCAACAATTTTTACCTTTGCCATTATGATAGATAAAAAATGATACCTGCTAATGTAAATTTGCATGTTTCTTATGATGAATAAGTTTAAATAAATTTTAATATTTTCTCTTTCCTCTTCTGTGAACTCCCTATGTATGTTCTTTATTACTTTTCTGTTTAGGTTTTGAAAGGTTTTGGCTATTGACTTGTAAGAGATCCTTATAACAGGTAAATTAACCCTCAGGTAAGGATATATTTTAAACATACTCCATTTGTTGTTGAACCAATACTCAAATTATTTTCTTATTGATAAATTCATGAATGAAGCATTTTATGATTCCTATATTCTGATATACAGATTAATTTGTTAGATTCAAATACATCAGTGAATTCTTTCTAGTTTTTGGGTCTCGTGTAATGTTTAGAACAGTTGTCAAAGCTTTAATGTCATTATTATTACTTTTTAGAAACTGCCATGTATTTTCTTTTGACGTTATGGTTTTCTTTTTCTATATTTTAATATATAGTAGCTCTAGTTTTTAACATGATTTTGTAAATGAAACAGGGGACCAATTTTGTATTTTAAAGTTTTCTGAATCTTGTGTATTGAATAATCCACCTTGAATTCACTGGTATGCATGTCCCATATAATACACCACATCCACTGGGTTTTTTCCTAGTCTTTTTTCATTTTTTTTGTTCAGATTTTTTAGATTTTTCTTAGATTCACTTACCAGTATCATGTTGCTTTAAGTTTTGTGGCTTTACTACAAGTTTTAGTATTTGCTATATGTTGTCCTCATGCTTTTCTTTCTTTCAGAATTATTCTGTTAATCTTGTGTTGTTTATTTATTTGCGAGGAAGATCAACCCTGAGCTAACATTCATGCCAATCCTCCTCTTTTTACTGAAGAAGATTGGCCCTGGGCTAACATCCATGCCCATCTTCCTCTACTTTATATGGGACGCCGCCACAGCATGGCTCAACAAGCAGTGCGTCAGTGCGCCAGGATCCAAATCTGCAAACCCCGGGCTGCCGCAGCGGAGCGCCAGCACTTAACTGCTGCACCATGGGGCCGCCCCTGTACTGTTTATTTTTTAAATAGCTCTAGAATCAGCTCGTTTTAAAATTGAATATTTCATCCTCTTTCTTGTTTCAGCTCTAAATAATAATTATTTCAGTGTTTCCTATGTGTTATTCTAGTTCTAAATATAGACAGACAGTCAGATCCATCGAATAAGGAGAGATTATGCCCCATTTTTTCGTTTTATTAAGACGTCCTAAAATAAATAGTGAATTAAAATATCAGCATTCTGATTATTTTTACCATCTACAAATATGTTTAATTTTTCTTTTTGACTCAATAACACTTTGAAATATATCAATTTATTTAGTATATTATGTTTCTAAATAGTATAGTTTTCAATATATTTTAAAAAGTGAGGTGCGGCCCGGTGGCTTGGTGGTTAATTGCGTGGGCTCAGCTACTGGCAGCCCGGGTTCGGATCCCGGGCACGAACCACCGCTTCTCCAACCATGCCGAGGCCGTGTCCCACATACAGCAACTAGAAGGATGTGCAGCTATGACATACAACTATCCCCTGGAGGTTTGGGGACAAAAAGGAGGAGGATTGGCAATAGATGTTAGCTCAGAGCCAGTCTTCCTGAGCAAAAAGAGGAGGATTGGCATGGATGTTAGTTCAGGGCTGATCTTCCTCACAAAAAAAAAAAGTGAAATAGTCTGTAGTTTTAATTTTTGTCCTTTTTTTTGAGGGAGGAAAAAGTTGGTATTGGTATTAATGATAAGCATATTTTAGAAAAAGGAATTTGAAATTTTCTGTTTCTTACACTCTAACAATTTCAGTACCACTGAAATGTTGTACCTGAAAAGCTGTACTTCTTTACATTTTGACCTGATTGTATGTACAGAAATTTTCTATATTTATACAGCATACTTCGATAAACAGATGAGGCTGATTGACACTGGAGGCAAACAGCTCAAGACCTACAGTTGCCCCACTTTTGGCCAATCCAAGTTATGAGAGGCCAATTTTCTACACACAATCATGCTGGGGCAAACTGCCTTTTGCTATGCCATAGGTATTTGGCAGCATTCTAAGATATGGGAAACCATTTTGAAAAATTTCTTTATTCTGTTTATTCTTTATTTCTGCTTCAATATTGCATCTTTTGGGAGGTCATTTTCAAACATTTATGTTTCCTTATCTAGTGTAAAGTTTCCAATATTTAGGGCAAAATATGTCTTTCCAAAATTTTTCAAATAAACATTATCTTTTAAATGACCAGAAGGATCTCTATGATTACTATAAATAACCTCTGTGGTTATTTCCCAATTTCTAATATTTATTTAATATATTTGTGCTTTCTCTTTTTTCTCAAGTGCATTAACTAATGGCTTAACTCTTGGTTAAAGAGCAAGTTCTTAGATATATATATACTAATTCCACTCTTTTTCTGTTTTTCACTCGTTAATTTTTGCTTTTATTTTGATTAATTGCTGCTTTCTGATTTCCTTAAATTTTAATTTTTAATCTACTTCTATTCTTAATCACATTCACTAGTCACATTCTTAATTAACATATGTGCTAATTGTCATACATGTTTTTAAGGCTATATGCTGCTTTGTATACACCTAATTAGCTATAATCCATAGACTTTGAAACGTTATTTTTTTATGATTATTTTCTAAAATTTCAGTTTATGAAAGCTACACTAAAATTTCAATTCTGATTTCCTTCTTGACAGAAGGTTTAGTTACAAAACAACTTCTGTGTGATGTTTGCTCTTATTTTCAAGTAGAAGTGGATTTTAATATGGTTTTTATAATTTTTATATTTTTATTGTATTGCAGTCAGGGAAAGTCTGCTTTTGAAACAATTCATCGAAGTTTTCATGCTAAGGGAATATATACGTAATATTTAAGAATGAGTTTTATCATGTTAAATGATTTATTCATTTTTATTCAGGTTTATTCTATTATTCTATGCATTCAGGTTTTTGCATTACCATATAATACTTTCTCTTTGTTTACTGAGAGACAGCTTATCTCCCAAACAAAATAAGAATTTTTTTAAAAAGCAACAAAAATAAGATTTCCAGATAAAATATAAGACACTCAGTTAAATTTGAAGTTTAGATAAAAAATGAAGAGGTAGGTGGGTAGATAGATACATAGAGAGAGAGATAATAAACAATGAATATACATATATTACTGTCTTAGTCCATTTGACTGCTGCGACAGAATATCACAGAGTGGGTGCTGATAAACGACAGAAATTTATTTCTCGCGGTTTTGAAGTCTAGAAGTCCAAGATCAGTGTGCCAGCATAGTCGAGTGAGGGCCTTCTTCTAGGACTTCTAGTTGTCTCCAAACATGACAGTAGCGGGCGGAGATCTCTCTGGAGCTTCTTTATAATCATAGGACATTAATCCTATTCAGGAAGGTTCTACCTTCATGACTTGAGTACCTCCCAAAGCCCCACCTACTAATTCCATCATCTTTGGGAGTTAGGATCTCAACATAGGAGTTTTGGGAGGACACAAACATTCGTACCATAACAATTATTTATACTAATTAAATATATTTATATTTATATATTCAGCATTTATTTTATATATCATATATATATTTAGTATGTGTATGTCTCAAATATTGCATGAGATTAATATAAGTTAATATAAGTATTAATATAGGTATTAATACTTATATTAAAAAAAAGTCATGTCATTCTTAGTGTATAGAAATACAACTGATTTCAGTATGCTGATTTTGTATCCTGCAACTTTACTGAATTCATTTATTAATTCTAACAGTTTTCTGGAGGAATCTTTAGGATTTTCTATATATAAGATCACATTGCCTACAAACAGAATCAATTTTACATCTTCCTGTCTGATTTGGATGCCTTTTATTTCTTTTTCTCTCCTGATTATTCTGGCTAGGACTTCCAGTAGTATGTTAAATAGGAGTGGCAAGAGTGGGCACCTTTGTCCTGTTCTCGATCTTAGCGGATAAGCTTTCAACCTTTCACCATGGGGTATGATGTTAGCGGTGGGCTTGTCATATATGTTCTTTATTTTATTGAGGTACACTATTTATCATCTCCATTGTCTCTATATACACTGCCATCGCCAAATCACCAATGACACTCCATGTAGGTTTGAAGTTTGTGTGGCAACAACAATGCTGGAGTTGAATAGTGAACAACCTGCACAACTGTACAAACACACTCTGGAAAAGTCTAATCCCAGTTGTGTGTATATTAGGATTATGTCAGTAGTCTAATTACTGATCTCCCCACATTCTTTCTTGCCTCCCTTCAATATAGTAGCAGCTAGAGTTATTTCAAGATACTATGTCCTAACTTTCTGCTCAAAATATTTCAATGACTTCTCCTTTCAAGTGTATTATTTCAGAAATTTTGTCTTTTACCTACATTCAAAGGCCGAATGTGAGATTCTGCTTTTGCCTAATTGAGTATCAAGTTGTTTTGGAAAGAATGTAGGGGCATGCTGAGAATCAGCCAACATTGGAATATGGATTTACAAATATTTCTCATTTGATTGTCATTTTGACACTGTTTATGATAGTTTTAGTACCACACATATTTTAAACATTTTAATATAGTCAAATGTTTTATTTGCATGGCTTCTTCATTTTCATTCTAGCATAGACAAGCCTTCTGCACCTGCAGTCTATACAAGCAGCCTTTGTATTTGCTTTCAGTATTGATTTTATTTCTACATTAAGATCTTTAATAAAATTTGAATTTATTCCTGTAAATTATGTCTGATATCTACGTTATTTTTCCTCCTAGAACATCCTAATATCCCCAAACCATTTATTAAATAACCTCATCCATTTCCCACCATGTTAAAATGATGCCTTTATTAAATATTAAGTTCCTGTATATTTTGGATATAACTTTGTTCTTTCTGTTATTTTCCATAATTTATTTGTCTATTCTCGGACCAATGCTATGTTTGCTAAACATAGTAACATTATTGTAAAGTTTAATATCTGGTAGGGTAAATATTCTATCACTATATTTTTGTTTTCAAATAGATCTTATAATGTTATCATAAATTTTCTTCAATAAATATTTAAGAATTGTTTTGCCAGGCAAAATTATAAAACAAAAGTAGCAACAAAATTCAATACACTGGAATTTTAAATGCAATTGCATTACAATTACACAGTAATTTACTATTACTGTGAACATTTAGTTCTCTATTTATCCAGTGTGTTCTTTAAACAAAAAGGCTTACTTTGCACATTAAAATATTGTATATTCATTAAAAAATTAATTTTTTGTTGTCTGTTATTGCCCTCATTATAAATAAAATTTCTCTCTATTTATATTAGTAATGTTTAAATTATTATACAGGATATATGGTACATATATCCAGACACTTTAATAAATTATTTTTTTATATAGTTATAATATATGTATAGACATGTCTATGCACACACATATTTGTTATTTTAGCCTCTTTTAATTTTCAGGTATACAATAGCATCTTCAATTAACAATTCTGTCTCGACTTTTCCAATATTTATACTGTTTATTGAGTCTTTTTGAACACAATTTATCAGTGTTTAATCTCCATAAGACAGTTAAATTGTGATGTATTTGGTGGCAGCCAAATGACTTTGTTTTTTGCAGCATTTTTCTCAGTGTTTTGGCATTCTGAAATTAGGTGGGAACTTTCTCTCCTATCTAATTAACACAAATACCGTTATTAGGAGCCTATCTTGGCAATTAACCCACGTGGCCATCTTTGCCAGCTGCAGGCTGGGGTTTTTTTAAACAGGGCAAATAGCTCCCACTTAGGCACTGTGAAACCCAGTAGTCACTCTGCTCTAAAATACATCATTATCCACCCTCAGTTTCAGTCTGTTACTCTGAAATTCTGGATGTCCTTGTTAGTTTCAAGTTTCAGTTGCCTCTGGGAAATTAGAGAGCAAGTAGCTATGCTGGAACAAGGAATTGTCCCATTGAGTAGCTCTATTAAATGACAAAATGACTTACTGCTCCGTGCTGTTTTTGCACTCTACCTAATGAGCATAAATCCCCCATTCAGAATCTACTTTGGCAATACCATTTTACTTAACGTGCTACTCAGCCAAAGTGAGGGTTGCAGGTGAGTATGAACAAGGTGCTTAGCGTATGTTACTGGTGAGCTTCTCAGAGTCATTCATTTTGCCCACTCCATGACCATTTAGCATATTTCTTTTTGTCTTCATGTTCTATCAGTTCCAGAGATGCCAGTTAGAACCTCATTTTTGTTTCCAGATTACATGAAGAATGTTTACAGATCAGTAAGAAAAAGACTGACAACACAATGCAAAAGGTGTGAACAGTGACTTTATGAAAGAGGCTATCCAAAAGGCCAATAAGCATGTAAGAAAATCACACGTCATGGAAATGCAGATTAAATCTGCAAAGAGATATCATACGCATCCACCAAATGCTTCAAAATAGAAATGTCTGACAAGCATTGTCAAAGATGTGAAGCAACTTGTTCTCTTACACACTGCAAGTGGAAGGGAAACCACTGTCAGGACTGTTTGGCAACATCTCCTAAAATGAAACGTGTACTTGCTGTACACTTCAGCAATCCTACTTCTTTGCATATAGATCAGAGAAATGAGTGCCCACGTCCTCCAAAGGACACCTATGAGTATGCTCATGTGTGCTATGAGTATGCTCATAGCAGTGTTATTCACACAGTCAACAACTGAAAACCATCAAGTGCCCAACAAAAATAGAAAAGACAAATAAAATGTGTTATATTTATGCCCTATTTTGCTACACAGTGATAACAAGAATAAACTGCAACAATATGGGTACATTTTAAAGACAGTTTGCTGAATGAAGGAAGTCAGTAGCAAAAGGGAACATGCTTTATTATCTATTGATATGACAAAGAAGCAAAGATACAAACAAGCAAACTACCCTAAGGTGGTAGAAGTGAGAGTACTGGGTACCTCCAGGGGCATCTTCTGAGAAGGATCATAAAGACACTGTCATGAGTGCCATAAACATTCTAAATCTTGATCTGGGCGGTGATTATGTGGTATATATATGCAAAAATTAATTGAACAGTGCAGTAAAATTAGTACACTTATGTACTCTACTTGAAGTATCTCAATAAAAAAATTTAAACATGTGTACTGTGCACAATTCAGATAATGGTTGAGTATAGCTCCTGGTCAAAACCCATTTGTAATTTTTCAGGCCCAATCATAGGCAATTACAAAGGACTTACCTGGAAGGCCTCACAGACAATTACAAAGGTTTTGCCTGGAGCCACCCACCCCAGACTTGGTGCACAGCCAATGCACTGCAGTCTTTGAAGGGAGATGCAGTCAAGGAGCTCGCTGGGATGGTCAAGAGATAGACAGAGGGGCTCTAACAAAGCTAGGGAAGCAATTTCCTGGCTACTGCCTACTGTTCTGCAGCGATGGGACCAAAAGTCTTCAGAGACCCCATACACGGCAGTGTACCCAGGGACTATTATTCGCTCTAAACAGGTCGCTGGTGCAGGACAGTCTGCAGTGAGCTATTTCAACTGGTGCTTTTAATGAAAAAGAATGTAGAGCCCTTCAGGATCATTTTGCCTGATGACCTGAAGAGACCTTAGAAACTTGGTTAATTCACCTCCACAATGAAGGAGATACTCTTGTTAAACTTAGTAAGGAAGAGTGGCACCTTGTGGAGTGTGTCACTATAGACCTTGACAATGGTCAGAGTGCCTGGACACTGTCCACTAAGGAGGAGAAAGATCAGAGGGAGGATGACAGGGTACAAAGAGAGAGGATCTATTGATTTATGATTTCGTTACTCATCATGTTTTTTGCATGTAAACAAAGTTTTCATCTGCCCTTATTGGCTATTTTTTTTCTTTTTTTAAGTTTCAGGTTATTCCAGAGCCCCCTTTCTTTTCTTCTTCATATTTTCTTGAGTAACTTTATCAATCTAGACCTATTTTTGTGCATAAACAAGTGGGAGAATTATTTTTGTTTCCACCTGTTTTTAGTTATGTGTTAAGAGAAAACTTCTGGGATCTTATCTTGGAGGATTATTTATTTTCGTA
The DNA here is from genome assembly GCF_057802395.1 of Ceratotherium simum simum. Taxonomy (NCBI): domain Eukaryota; kingdom Metazoa; phylum Chordata; class Mammalia; order Perissodactyla; family Rhinocerotidae; genus Ceratotherium; species Ceratotherium simum. The sequence goes on along the minus strand of NC_141917.1, from coordinate 20,802,798 downwards.
AAGACAAGCCACCTTTGCAGGTATGTGGATTCTATAATTGAGTGGTTTGTGGCCTGTGAAGAAATTCCCCAGTCTCATTCTCATTTCATGTTATTATGAACAGTGATCATGGTCATTGACATTCTAAGTCTATGGTTGTCATGCTGTTCTTCCAGCATAAGCCTCTTCCACTGTACCCACCTTCCTTGGGATTCACTCTCCATAATATTGCTAGAAGATATAGTTACAGAAGAAGAAGTGCATAATCACAAAGAAAATAAAAGGATTAAAAGTATAAAATGCTTTAATTGTGCTTGTAGATGAAATCTTTCAATGACCTTTGTCTTCACCATTCCATTATCTTTCTACCTCTCAACTTTTCCCTTGGCCTATTTAGTACAGTACTCCTGGGGCTTACTGGTTAACTGGTCACTGTTCTAAACATCTAGAGCTATAAAAAGTCAATTTTTTAATATTAGCATCAATGGAAAGACCAGGAAGAGCATTATCAAATTTGACGTAATAATCTACAAATGAAGTTTAATGTCTCAGACACATTTAATAGAGAATATTACATTTTTCAAGGCATTTATGCATCCATATCTGTCCATATGCATATGGACACATTTGTTCACACAGTCATTAGTTCTTTACAGCATTGTTGACATTTCAACACTTAAGTTCAATTATTGTATTTTTAACTACATGTTTCCGTCTGGGAACACAATGCCCAGTTTGCTTTGTGTTCGTACATTTTATTAAATCGCAATTGACATTGTAAACTCTATCATTCATATATGAGTCTGTGACTTATACTCTACCAATTTGGACATATGTGATTCACTAGAGTGGATTTAAATTTTTATTCACTCTCTTTTTTTTTTGGTAAGAAAATGATTTCTTTATTCTTGTTTTTTTTTTTAAGTTACTAATTTTTAAAATCATAGTATTACTACCATATAATTAATGTTATAAAATAATAAGTATGCTTATAATTTTTAACACCAAAACTATTATTGAAAAATTTTGTAATATTAATAAGTACAGAAAAAGGTAACAAAAGATCATGCAACATATGATTTTCAATTACATCCGCAATTACTTTTAGATGAAAGTCATTCCACATAGTTTTCCAAACATGATGAGCAAATAAACATACATTCTTTTATAAGAATGAATTGCTTTCTGCTTATTAATTCAATAAAAAGACACAATAAAATGAAGTTGTACTCAAATTATAAGAAAAAATGAAATTGGAGTGAACCTGAAAAGATACTAAATTTAAAGAACTTCATTATTTTACCCCAAATATATTATTTCCTCAAAAATTTAAAGATTAAAAAAAGGAGATTATGAAAGCCATTAACAGGTTGGGTATATTATTATTTAACTACTTGTGTTCTTAAACAGTTTTTACTGAATCTTTGCTGTAAAAGATAATGTCATTAGCATTCTTACTTTCTATTCCATTCTAATATTCAATATATAGACTACTACTTTAACCTGCTAAAGTTTATTACTTTACAATTTACTCTGTAACTATTAAACCCTAAATTATAAAATATTTGTTCTATGCTTGAATGGATCTGTTTGTGTAATCATGAGTTACCTATTTTGGAGAGTATTCTGATTACTTTCTTAATTGGATATAATTAATCATCAATAATATTTGTTCAAGAAATTGGAGTTTTGTAGTCCACAATTGATTCCTATATGAGAACAACTGCATCTTTTGGCTTATATTCTTTCCTTTGAACTTTGTAATCTTAGTATTGAATGTTACCGTTGAGAAGTCAAATGCGAATCTGAAGCCCCAACCTTGTAAGTGACTGGCCCTCTTCTGCCCTGTTTTCTGAAGTATTCTTTCCATGTCCTTGAAGATCTATTTAACTAAAAAGCATCTGGTGTTACCTCCAACCCAAAGTGCTCTATATACCGATTTAGCCCTTTTAGTCTTTTGGGGGGAAATTTTGTATTTATTATTGTATTAAATAATCTTTTTATTTTTAGTTGTTGAGATTTATTCCTGAGGAAAATCCATCATCCTCATTTTGAATGTATTTCTGTGTCACCGATTTACTCTTTTTTGCTTTTCATTTGTGGTTCCCCATAATTACGTCTTTTCTTTATGTCAGTAATTCTCTGTTTGTCCCTTGGTACTACCAGTTTATTTATGAGTTCAGTTCTGATGTTGCTTTAATCCTCAATTTTTCCTTTAATTTGTAATTCTCTTTTCATATATTTGGGCTCTGATTTTATTGCGTTAAAGTGCTTAGTAAGTTGCTTTATCTTCAAAGCACTTGGACAGCTTTCTTGTGTGTCTTGGGTAAAGCTTACTTCTAATTTGGGTTCTTTATCTCCTTCATGCTATGCTCCTCTTTTTGTTGTTATTTGGTTTTGTTTCTCCCATCCAAAGTGTATTTGCATAATTTCTGTACCTTTATAACCTTTCTCATATTCTGGCAGCTTGGGGACTTCCCATGTGTTTTTAGGCTGTTGAAGATTGCTTTACTTCTTTCCCACCACAGTGAAAACCATTTTGTGGTCCATATAAGACACAGTCTTCTGTTCACATTTTTATGTAGTCTAAGAGAAGTTAGAGCCCCCTGAAGCAGTGCCCAATGTTTCAGTGGACATTCTCTGCTGTTACTTCTCAGGTTTGCTTTGTTCCCTTCATGTATTTGGACAGTGTAACCCAATCCAAGGTGGGCATGCTCATAGGCTTAAGATACATCACATACTCAGAGTGTATGGTAGAAAACTTACTTGTGTCGAAAGAGTGGTCTTGCTTTTCACTTCCTCTGTGTTCATGCATTTCTCCACAGTTGTTGTTTTCAATACTGTTCACCCCAACTTCACCTCCCCCCATAGTATAAGAGAAAAATGTAATATCACCAACTCTGATGACCTCCTCCAGTTTAAGGGATATCAATGAGAATTTTATGGATGTTGAAACACAACAGTGTGTTTTTTGAGGGGTGGGACATTTTCAGAAGCCTCACCATGCTATCTACACAGCTCCAGAATTTTCTCGTTAGTTTATTTATATCTGTATTTCAAGGATTATGGCATTATGCTTTAGCCTGTTTCTTCTCCGGTTGCTGCTAGCGAATGACTACCTGGATTTTTCTTACATTTTTTTTTCTTTTTTTCTTTTTTAAGGTCTGGAGAAGAGGAGGATATTATGGCTTCTATTATTTGACACAAAAATCCAGTTCTTATTTTAAGAATATATGTAATCCTACAAAAACATAACATAATATTTATTTTTGTCTATTTGAAACAGATATTTCTTTACTTTAATAGAAGTTTCTTTGATACTAATGTACTATTTTACAGAACTTTTCTAAGATTTAAATTCTTACTTTCCTAAGAACTTAAATAGATTTATAGCATACCAGCAAGGTGAATGCATTCGAATTTTTCTGGTCATGGAACGTGGCCAGGCTATTAAAAAAGATTTACTTTTAATACAGTTTAAATATTTTTTAAATATAAATAAACTTTCATGTACCAAAAATGATAGATTAAAAATTTCAAGGGGAAACACTCTAACGCCATCAGAATTCAAGAAAGGAAAGCAACAACAAAAAAGCTGCAATTTAGCCATTTTTTTATGCAAAATGCATTCAAATTTGCTTGTGTTCATTTAAATAATCCCAGACTTTAAAAAAAAAATTATATTCGCAATACCCATTCTAGTAAACAAGGTCACATAATTGATTCCTTATTAATTACCCTTAGAGAGTCCCAAAAGGCATATTATGGTTTTAACCCAACAGGAATTTAATATACCTTTAGCTTCATAGAGTACTATAATTCAAGTACAATTCAGCCAAGGATTATGTACTTTAAAACTTCACTAATATTAATTAGAGAAGAGATTCAAGATACTTGCTGTAGTGCCTGAAATGCAAACTATAGTTTAAGTATTGCATTATCATTATTTTCAAATATGTGCAATAATTACAGCTGGACATAAAAGATATTAGTGACAGTGTATAGACTATAAAGGGATTTTTAAACTAAAAAATAGGTAAATAATAATAATAAGAATAATAATAACAATAATGGAAATCCTGTTTAAACTGAGCGCCAGCAGGTCCACATAGCACATAGATTTTTAGCTGACAAATTTCTTGTGGAGTTTCCTCAGGTGAGGTAATTCTATTCAACCTCCAACATCCAATCAAGTCTTAGTTTATAAGGCCTTTGGCCTGGCTCCCTACTAGTAAGGCAGTCTTATATTTTTACTAAGATGGGCAGAGCCTTCCTCAAATGGATTAAAGTCTCTTTTTTTCACTAATCATAGTTCATTTCTGAAATAAATTCCTCTTTTCTATAACTGAGTCATTTCAAGACATGAATATCCTGGATAATGTGGCAAAATGTACCTCTATCTGTGTATATTTTTAAATCATTAATTTTATCAAGTCCATTAAATGTATCTTAAATAACTAAGAGGTATTTAGGGTAGAAATTTGTGCCTGTTGAGACAAATGATTATATTTTATATCTAAAATAAGTTAAGCAAATGCAACTGAAAAGTTTACTGAAATTACTATTAAGATTACATTATAGATGATTTTTCCTTTCCAAACACAACTGTTTTTTGCGAGTGTATTGAATATGTATAGCATGCTATTAACAATGAAGAAAAAGAGATTTAAAAAGTGTTGCATACGGGCTGGCCCCATGGCTTAGTGGTTAAGTGCGCGTGCTCCGCTACTGGCGGCCGGGTTTCAGATCCCAGGCGCGCACAGACGCACCACTTCTCCGGCCATGCTGAGGCCACGTCCCACATACAGCAACTAGAAGGATGTGCAACTATGACATACACCTATCTACTGGGGCTTTGGGGAAAAAAAAGGAGGAGGACTGGGAATAGATGTTAGCTCAGAGCCGGTCTTCCTCAGCAAAAAGAGGAGGATTAGCACGGATGTTAGCTCAGCGCTGATCTTCCTCACACACACAAAAAAATAAAATAAAAAATTAAATAAATAAATAAATAAAAGTGTTGAATAAAAATAGCAAAAGTAGATAACCATGGGATTATATTAAAACCACTTAAAATGGATTTTGGTAAAAATGTTTACACATGAGGAAGTAGAAAGCAATATTGAATATGAGTAATAGGAGATAAATGCAAATAATTTGTAAAAATACATATATATTTTGCTTTCAGTTTGCAATGCAATTTATTTTTCTTTTATGTTTATACTTTTTATTATGAGTTACCTAGCAGGCTAGTATCACATAATTCCAATATGGAAAATCCCCCCTGTGGAAAATATGTAGTGCTTGCTGTACAATTTAAGTATGTAATTTATTTTTACGCTGATTGGCTTCAAATGTCATTAAAGACCTCAGAGACTAGTTCTATATAAATAATGTCTCCTCTTTGATATTCATATTAAATCAATATCTATAGATGCATTCAGGGTGGTTAAAGTTACCTCAACATCCTTATTCAATTAGGATTGGGATTCTCTATTCTCTTGTAATATTGATTTGGAGAACTCTTGTTTCTACAGTCGTGTAACAGAACAAGTAATTTGTTTTAAGGTTCTTTTTTTCCTCCTTTATTTTGTACTCCCTCCTTCCTTCTGTCTCTCTTTTCCCTTTATACCATTTGTCTGTAAGAAATTAGTTGAATCATTTATTCTATGATTTTAATTTGATAAGATTTCAGCTGTTTGGCAAATTGCCTTCCAAATACAGCAAATATTTTTCTTTAGTTTGAGAGCAGTCTTTAACCAAATAGAAATTAGAAGTATTAACTCAACTCTTACTGAAGCATAGGTACCCAAGTATATTCAGTTTCAGTTTATAAACTCTGCAGTGATGTCAGAAGACAAAGGAAACTTCTTTCTGGAGGCTACAGAGGCAAAATACCAAAAGTTCTAAATAATAGAATGTAACCTCCCCATCACCACAATTCTTACTATTCCCCACCCCCCGCCAAGTTCACCATATAACCATGGGCCTATCTCTGCATCAGAGAACTATACCAATGGTTGAAGAAAGTGGGAAAAAGTGAAAAATACTGGTTGGTCCCGTTAATGTCCTTGTTGATTCCTTCATGACATTTAAAAATGTATATACTAACTTCACCCTTTTGCTTGTCCAATTACTGCAATTTGTCTCTAAGAGGTTTCTATTTGATTCCCCATAGTTTGAGCAGTGAAACTCTAATTGTTTCCCAAAACTTCTTCAATATCTATTATGCTAACATCTCAGGAGCATCCTTTGCAGTATACCAAAGAATGAAGATTTCAGTATCTTTTAGTTTAGAAAATGGAAGATATTTCTAATATAATTAAAATATGTAACTGTTTTAAACCTTTTAAAGTAGAAAAAAAGGATTTTAAAATAAACCTATTTTATCCAATTTCTTATCAGGTTCTAATTTGTTAACATTTTTCCCTATTGACCTTTAGATAACAATCAGGATATACTCAGGAGAATTGTTGATTTCAGAGTAAAAATAACTGGCTCTTGCATACCTTTTAGATCTCTCAGAAGAAATAAGTGGAACAAATAAAGCATGCTGTGATATCAAAGAACCCTATGGAAAGATCCCCCATTTATTCATCCAATGTAAGTTAAGTCAAACATGTATGGCCAGAGAATTTCAGAAAACAGGTGACAGGTGGGTTGAAGGCCCCATGCTTAAGTTACTGGAACTAATTGTGTTCTATATTAATTTACCTTATTGAGATTGTTCTATTTTGTTTTGCTTTTAAAAGCTATTCTTCATTGCTGAATATGTTAAGAGTCCAAGCAGTGGAAATATGTTCATCTAGTCATATATGTTGGGATACAGCACCTAGGCAAACCCATGTAATAATATACTGAAAAGCGACAAAATGAACTTGGAAATAAATACTGAAGCATTTCAAGTTGTGTAACTTAAGCACACAGCATGCAATTATCAAATAAACTGTACTCTTCTTTAATGAAGTGAATATTCAGTACTGCTCAGGCCTCCCTTATGCTCCTCCTGTGCTACTACTGGGGTGAACCATGACTCGCTTTTCAGTTCTACCTTAAACAGTGTTTTCTCTGTCCAAAGCAGAGAGGGAGAGGAAAGTAGAAAGAAAAGTAAAACACAGAATAGTCAACTCCTCTTCCACATGTAAGGTGAACGCTCTATTGAGTTTCTGTAAGTCCTAGAACCTTATACTAGCTTCCTACTCACAGAGCCTCTTAGGAATCTCACAGACATCTCTTGTTTAACAGGAGAAAAACTCTTGACATCCATTCTTCCTCCTTATCCCCTGTCTCATCTCCAATTTGCCCCCATCTTAGAATTGTACTACCCTCCTTGTTAAAGGAAGAAGCTTCACAGTGTGCCTACCTTTAGCTCACCCTCACATGAGATCCAAAGGTAAGCTTTGACAATTTTGCCCTTAAAATATGTTTCCAATCCCTTCCTTTACTCCCTCTCCACTACTTCTGTTCTTATTCAGGCCCCACATGTTTGTTTTCTGGATTCCTACAATAGCCTCCCAAATCAACCTCAGACTTCAGAGTCAAGTGGCTTTGCTGAGCTTCAGTGCCACGTCTGTGGACTGGGGGATATGAATGTTATGGAGAGGGTAAGGAAGTAAAGAGCCAACTAATACATAGTTCAGCTTTCCTGGACCAAGAGGCAAAAAGAAGGATATTATAAAACTACTTAGATAGAGAGAGGACACCTGTGCCCACCTGCCCTGCAGGCCTAGGGTGGACGGTCTGGTTGGGGGCACATCCTGTGCCCACATGCCCTCACCTGGAGACATTCTGAGGTGTTAGAGCCACAGGTCCCAGGTGTGGACTCAGGGGATGTCATTGTCCTGCTCCCTCTTTGGCCAGTGATATGCATGCATGCCTGGCTGCCTCCCAGAGAGCATGGCCTTCCCCACCTAGCAGATGGCCTGAGGCCAAGTTAGTCTCCTGACTCATAGACTGCGGTTCCACTGCTTCACCCACCTGGCAGTTGCCAACAGCAGAGGAGTCCCCAACAGGTAGGTGGCGATCATGGCGAGAGCGAACAGGGGCGGGGTGGGACACCTTGCTTGATCTCCATGGCTCCCAGTGCAATTTCCCAGGAGCTGTACTCAGGGCTGTATGAACGCAGATAGCAGACAGGATGTGACTCCTGAGATAGTACACATAACAGATTTAGGATGGTATTGGCACACAGTGAGCTCCCAATAAACAGTGACTAACACTTTTATTGATGATAATAGCACTACCTTAAAACTCTCATGGTTTTACCATTTGAACATTGAGTAATAGCTAAATGCCTAATGTGACCTGCAAGGATATTGGTGATTTGGTTTCTGTTCAGTCCCTTAACTATCTATTCTGCCACTCCTCCTTGCCTATGACATGTCATGTAATGACATTACAACCAGACCAGTTTCCATGTCTGCCACTCCTCCTCTCTACGCATGCGTAAATCTTAATTTTCATGGATCAATTTAAAGGACAGCTCATCAGTGAGATCTTCTTCCGGTTCCTATCAAAAGTAGGGCCTACCTGTTATTATTTTTCTTCGCATCTTGTTTGTTTCCTTCTTGGTTTTTAAAACAATTACAATTGCTTTATCCAAATGTTTGTCTGTTTGCTTGCTTGTGTCTTCTACTGAATTTTAAGCTCCATGAGAGTAAGGATCACACATCTCATTCATCATTATTTTCCCAAAGTCTATAACAATGACCAACATAGAGTGGTGATAAATAAATATTTCTGAATTGTAAATAAAGCAAAATATAAGTGAATCATACTTGCCTATATGAACCACATTCCCTAGCTTTCTGTTTATACTAAAAAGAAATTGTATCTTTTCCCCACAATCAAATTGATATTCCATTATTTGTACCTTTTGCTAAATAGTGTTCAAAGACCAAATAAGTGTATACTTTAAATTCTTGTAAGTGAACTCACAACTGAGAAGTAATTATCATAAGATCTTTTTTCCCCCATGGTTCCTAAATAATGCATAATTTGTAAAGATTTTGAGTGCTTAAATGCTTTGATAGGTTCTTTGATATCAGAGTGAATTTTGTGCACAGAGGGACACATAGAACTATTTAATTAAAAAATTATTATTCTTTATAACATTATTAAGTTATTTTAAGCATTATTTATCAGCTTCTAGTTATTAACAGATGATTTATACAAAGCAAAACAATATAAAATTAATTTTCCACTAGATATTTAAACATTGATTAAAAATGTATTCGAATTATTTTTCTAAACGTCGAAATAAAATCACAAATTCAATAAGTCAAATTACATTGAATGCTCTAGATATTATAAACTCAGACAAAAGCTTCAATTTATTATGGTGATTACAAAGTTGATTATCATATTTTTATGAAAACTGAGTTTCAAAATTCTGCCACCCTGAATTTAACTTAGTATTTTTCATTTCCTGTTTTCCTTTTGCTTTGCTTTCCCTGGATTAACACCACAGAATTTTTGTAACTGATCCTGATATTCTTTCAAAAGTTTCCTGTGTTTACAATAATTTGCTTGGTGGAAATGGGAAAAAAAGTCCATCTCAGACTGAAGAAGTCTGCAAGAGCTGTGTGGGTGACCTTGATTCTTGAATTGAACATAATACCTGGTTATCAAGTCCAGGGAAACCCAAATCCCAGCCAGTTATCATCCATCTTTGTCTTTTTTCTATTTTAATAGTTAAGTTTCTCTTGCTATGCCGTAGGGCTTTAATACTTTCTCTTTCGTAGTGTTTTACTTTGGTTAAACTATACTGTCTTTCTCAGAAATGGTGTTTTTTTTCCTGAACATCATATGGTCAACATTATTTAACACAGTATGCTGGGATTATGATGTATTGACTTGGAACATTGATGTAATTGAAAACTCACAATAAATCCTATCAGAGTCTCATAATTAGGTAGTATCACCCAGACTTTTCATCTACCAAGAGATGAAAGATTGAGTACACTCACTTAGCTCTTAGGGATAGATGGCTAATTTATCATCTTAAAATATACCATTGGGCACTCTACATATAGATAAAATATATTGTGAGTTCAAATATCTTTCTTCATCTTGTCCTTCCTCCCATAAAACTTAGCTATAAAAATGTATACACTGAATGATGATCTAAACAACAAAAAATTATTTTATTTGGCTCTTTTAGTATTTACCTCCAAATACTTGAATAGCATTCTGTACTACTTCTTCTTGATTTTTTAGTTATGGTATCTTCAATTTACTTACCATAATGAACACAAAGGATGTTCTCATCTTTCATCACCCTCACCATTACCATACCTTATTATAGCTAAGTAAATGCCAGTTACAGCCAAGTCAAGTAGCATACTATGAGTACTTTGCATTTCTGGAACATATTTTTCTGAGTTAATAATTGCCTCATTTATTTGCTTGCTTCGTTTTCTGTGTTCTCATTGTTATTCCAATTCCAGACTCTTCACCAGTTGTGTCTATCTCTTCTCAATATGAATAGACACATCAAACGATCTATAAATTTCCTTTTAAGTAAAGTGCTTTGAACAATGTCTGAAATAGAATAAAAATAAAACTTGTTATATCCATATAATGGAATATTTTCAGCCATAAACAGTAATGAAGTATTAATACATGCTACAACATGGATAAACCTTGAAAACATTATGCTGAGTGAAAGAAGCCAGAAATAAAAGGTCATTGGGTGTATGATTCCATGCATATAAAATAGCCAGAAAAGGCAAATCCGTAGAAACAGAGAGTAGAGTAGTGGTTTCCATAGTCTGGGAAGGGTGGGAGGAATGGGGAGTGACTCCTAATGGGTACTAGGTTTCTTTTTGTAGTTAGATAAAAATGTTCTCAGGTTAATCGTGATGATGGTTGTGAAATTTTGTGCATATACTAAGAACCACTGGAGTTTGAACTCCTAAAGGATGAATTGTGATATGAATTGTGCCAGCTTAAACAAAAGGGGGAAGGAGTCACCATGGACTCCTGGGAAAGACTAATGTCAGAGAAAAGCATGGCAGAAAAGGAGCCTGGCATTCTTACACCTGAGCCAAAAGACAATTCTGGGAAATGCTTATGGATTTTTAACAGATAACGAAGTTTTATGGTGGGAAGGACAATATGAAGAAAGGTATTTGAATTCTCAACATTTTCCTGCTGTGTTTCAATTCTACAGTTGTTCATTGACTGCCTATTATGAGTCTGACGTTGTCTCATACTCTGTGAGAGTTCCAATGGGGAATTGAGTCTCATCTTCAATGAGTTTAAGTCTAATTAAAGAAAACAGAACTTACATATAGAAAAACTGTTAAAACACTGCAAGAGAAATACACCATAGATGGCAGTGAGAATGATACCCCAAAGTAAGAGGCTTGGACAAGCTTACCCTACTGCTTCATTTGTTCCTTTATCCCCACAATAGTTTATCTATATAAATGTGAACACTTTTTTATGACTGTGCTTTTCACAGGAAATGTTATCTGTGTTTTCCAAATGCTATTTCCATATTTTAGAGCTTTCCTTCCTGATGTTCTATATGTTCCTGCATTCTGTTGTTTTCTTGTCTTCATCATGTCAGTACATTTATCCCAAAGAAGTCAATTTTTTTCTCTTAATATTGCTCTTATTTATTAATTTTGTAAAAGTACTGTTTTAGGACTCATTTTTTCCCTTAACTCTGGATTTTACCTTTTCACCTAATTGGGTTATCTTATCATCTTATATTTTATTTTTTTTCAATTTATTTTGTAGTCTACATAATTACTGTGTGAGATATATCTATAAAGATAATTTCTTCTGTGTTTTTGAGTATATGCATTATATAGGGAATATATATTATATACATATACACAAATATACATACATATGCCCATATTACATTCTTCCACTTTTTTCTGTGTTTTGTAATCATAAATATTACTTCTTTCATAGTATCTATATTTTATATGGGTAAATTTTCTTTTATTTTCTAGTCGTTTCATTTAAAATTGTTCTTTGCTCCAAAATTTTGATTTTGAAGTGATGTTAAGCTGAAGCTATGGGTAATAGCATTTGATAGACAAAGATAAGCTTATTTTTCTGTATGCCCTTGCATTTTATTTGCATTTACTTGGATTTCCCCAATGGAAATATAAGTGGGATCTGCTCCTTGATTCCTAGAATTCTCATTTTCATTTCCCTGTGTGCCTCTTCTCAAAGATTGTAGCACTAGTCTGTATTTCTTTCATTAAGACTTGCTGCTATATTTATTTCCATTTTAATGTATAATATTTGTTTACTTCAATTTCAGGAAGACAATTTGTGATCTGTCTTCACTCATAATTTTTCCAATAACACAATTCCCCGTGTTATTTGCTTTATTTTTAAATTATGTATTTTATTATAGTTTAAATTAGCCCAAAATAAAACATATATTAGAATAAGGTTAGTTGCACAGGATGTAAAAAGACAGAACATCAAAATTGGATTATACAAGAAAAGTCATCTATTCAACATCTTTCTCCTGCAACTCGTTCCAACAATATCCTTAAAAACTCCTTTACAAGTAGTCAGTAAGTCAATTTGGAGACTTCTGATCATAGGGAAGTCCATTACATTGTCTCATGAGGTATCAGGTTAATACTTTTAGAAACTCTACTAAGAATTGCTTTGTATATTGAATTAACATTAGCTTTCCTTTCCTTACCAGAAGCCTCAGATCTCTCTGTAAACAAATATGTTGATTCCTCTATACAAAAAAATAAAATCTCAAGACATGTTAAATTTTCTTGCCATGATCGTATAAGTTACATTTAAACATTCCAACTTCTTCTTGCCATTCGTATAGATTGGTTTTGCTCTGTAAGCACTTTTAAATAAAGCAAACAAAATAGATCACATATTGCACTATTGAGCTGACCAACGAAGAATGAGATAAATCTCCTTGTATATATTATCACAAAATTATAAAACATATCATTATTTTGGAGAGAGAGAGAGAGATATCAAGCAGTGAAATAAATGTAAGGGAATCAAAAATATTTCTAAAATTTCCCATGGAAACTCGTCCACCAGTTATAATAGATACCATTATCTCATACACCACAAAGAAAATTTTATGCCAATGAAATTATAACATATATTACAACGCTAGATATGTTAAAATGTTAGAAAATGTGCAAATAGTTGGTAAAATGTGGTACCTCATATTTTTAAAATGTAATAAACATCAGCATTTCCATCTTTTTCCCTTTGATGTGCTTGCTTAACTGGTGTGCTAAACAGGTGCTGAATCTATTTTCTGAAAAATCTGGTACCATCAATGAAATATATGTGGTATTCACTGAGCACACAAGTAGCAAAAGGAGGAAATGATTCATTCTGACTGAGGTGGGCCAGTAAGTAAAAAAAAAAAAAAAAATGATTTTAATAAATAGAAAATATTTAACTTGAGAGATTGTAATGGAAAGTCTTTCCAAGGCTGAGGGAACTAGAGCAAAGTCAGGGAAATATGAACAGATTGATGCACTCAGAAGAACATAGATCATTTAGTATTCTTGCAGCATAAATTCAAAGCAGAATAGTGAGAAAAAGAGATTATCTAATAACAGATTGAATGGTGAACTCTCCAAACAAATGACTGGGAAGATAAAGCTTAAGTGTTCAAAATCTTATAGTATTTGTCTCAAAAAGACTGAGTGAAAAAGAAAGCATCTAATAAACACCATTTTTATTTGTACTTCTCTTCAAGCATGTATACAGGTCATATTATAGAAATTTGTTTTACCAATAAGTAGCTAGAATAAATTTCCCTTTTAGATTAACAGTTATGGCAAGCACTAATAACTAGCCAATAAATTTAAATAATCTCAGAGTCTCAATTGAAATAGCTTTCTGCTCTTTGCTTCTGTAGGAAGTCTAATTCATATAAATGTCCCCATTAGTGTGGAAAATTTATAATACTAATAATTAAAATAAGAAAGTTCCAGTATCTACGTAGACGATATGAAATATGAAGAAGAATATTAGTACAACACTTTATTGATGGGATATTATGTTTTATTTGTTGGTAGTCAAAAATATTTTTTATAAGTGTATTTAATGCAACTGAGAATTTTATAATGATAGCTCAAGAATACAATATCTCTCTAAACACAAGGATATTGGAAAGAGTATATCTAGATTCCAGAATCCATACTTTTGATGCTATATTCTAAAGGAGTAACACAGGATAGATAAATACCATAAATGGGAGGGAGAAAATGAAATAAACCTGAGTCTTAGTATCAAGCAGTTAAGTAGTCGTGGCATCTTGAGAAAGTTGTGAGATCTAGAGCTAACTGAGACACAGTCTACCAGTCATGTTCTTTCCAAGAAACTGAAAATTCAAACTGGATAATTAGAGTAGAAGGTTATAAAATTACTTTTCACAGAGGTTGGGTAGTATTTAGGACTCCCAAAGGAATAATGCAACACTCTCAAACTAGTAACAAGAAGAAACCATTCACTTTCCTAATCCTGAAGGATGAACGTGAGGGATCAATTGTCCAAATCTACAGAAGATGGAGAACAGCCCAACACACCCAACAAATAGCATTATGCCTTTAAAGAATCCAGCAAAATACATATCCAAAGTTCATACTCCTCCAGTACCCAGATCTTTTGCTGGTGCCTTTCTTCTGGCTGTACACAGCGAGATGTTGAAGTCTAGAGAAGTCATTGAGGTAACCTACATACGTCAGCTTCCTAGAGCACATGGCAGTGTAAAGAAGGTTAGAGAATGTCTTTGGATAGGCAAATCAAAGATATGCAGGTGAGAGTACCTCTTTCCCTAATCCCCCCATGAGCTTTTGCTCTTATCTTTACCCGGATGAAAAACTTGCATCCTCAACACTGGTAGTCTGTTACTTCCTCCCAGAGAAATGTTTGGAGGGATATTAAGACAATTGAAGCACACCCAAAACTAATTATGACAGAGAACAAGAGAGTTGCCATAGCTTACAGGCAAATCAATAACGGTAGAGGTAAGGCAAACACTTTTTTATTATATTGTGTGGAGACAGATACAGGGATTTCCACTTGGTCCTGTGTAGAAAACACTGTAGAGGTTTTGCCAGTTATTAAACATGTCTATTCCCCCTATACTTTCTGGGAATGAGAAAATTACCATGGAATGAATCTATGGTCCCAATGGACCTACTGCAAGAAAGAATCAAACCAAAACTCCATCAATCATCAAAAACCTCCACTCTATGCAGACCACGGGAAATTGCAAAATTCCAGACATTAGTGTCAATTCAGAGGCAGTACTATAAACCCAAAATGTTTGGATATTTTCCTTATTTTTCTTTCCTTGAGCATCTGTTATCCTTTAAATTCTGCAAAAATTTTGGGGAAGATTCATGTTAGCTACATGTGTCATTTCACTGAGACCTTCTTCAAAATGCCCAGAATTCTCCTTCAGTTGAGGACCAGTGAGTCTATGAACTGGCATAAGTCTGGCACCTGAGCTAGATTCTCGTGCTGCAACCATAGAATTTTTCTGCTAATATATGTCTTGTAACCCCTTAGGAGGCTGTCAATCTATATTATCCCTGGGGACCACATGCTTCGTTAACCATCGCTACAGATCTCTGCACATTAAAACATTTTTATTAGTACTCCTGTCTTGAGATTTATTGAGATATTTGCATCCACCTTGTCTCTGAAGGTCAAGCACCACTAACTGCCTCCAGCAATCTTGGATCCTAATATTTCCACTGAGATTTAGGGAACCTAAGGCTACTGCAGCATCCTTTGCCATCATCTCTAGCCAACAAATGATGGCCATGCATAGCTTTTAAAAATGTTGATACCTGTCTTACTAAGGCCTTTCTTAATGCCTAATAAAGGAGTAATCTTTAGACTCTTGTAGAGCATATGGTTAAAGACTAAGTTACTTTCAATATTTCAATTTCAACATTACAATCCAGATCAATCTTCTGACTCCTTCCTATATAAGAAATTTCTGATATTTCAACCTCACTGCTAATTGCTTGAGCAGCCTAAGTATAGACTTCAATGAGTCAAAGTAGCTGCTGACTATTAACGTCCTTCCCAGGTGCTGGATCCAAACATTATATCCCAAGTTCTAAGTAAGAACACCTAATAAGTAAGAATGTCTAATATTCCCACACATACTTGCCAAATTCCTTCAATTCAAACTGGTGAAATTCTGTGACTTTTCTGTGTACAGGCTATCTCCTCCTGGAGTCAACTTTGTTCTTCTCATTTGGTACATATTGGGACAACTCCTATGGCTCTGAAAGTAATGAAGGACGTTTAGCATGGCTTCTGCAGAGTAATAGGTTTCAAGTACATTTAAAGAAACTGTTTCATGAAGGGGAAAGTCTGGTTCCCTCAGAAAGGGTTAGAAGCTGTGCCTCCACTAGCAAAGACGATTCAAGGGTATGCGGGGGAGGAAGAGTCCACAATTCTCAGTTGTGTCTATATTCTCCCAATTTTCCCTATCTCATATCTCAGAGACCCATTCTTTCCCCAACAGTGCTCTGAGTTGACTATTTTATTGACGCTGCAACTCTGCAACCCGTAGAAAAGGCTCTGGTTTTTGGTCCTCAGCCATATTTGCTCTGCAGTTGGAGGAGATAAGGAGCTCCTTAAAGTTGTCACTGAAAATTTCTAATCTTCCATTTGTTATCTGAGTTGGATATTCACAGATTTTGTTTTGTATACTTGAGTATACTTTCTAGTGCTCTTAGGAGTAGCCAACTAAAATAAAGCTCTTTATACTCATTATTATCAGAAAAAAGATGAAATTCCAAAGATACTTTATCTCCCAAAGCTTAGTCTTTAATTGCATTTCTTCCCATGCTGGTACCTGTGACATTTTGAGAATCTTGATGCCACTCTTCCCACAACTTACCAGTGTCTGATCTCCCCTGGAAACCATTTATCCATGGGTTTCTCAATATGTGTGCAATTCAATCTCAGAATTTTATTTCTAAGGTTTGTTTCCTGGAGCCATTACAGGTACCAATTACTATTTCAGTTAGGGCTCACCAGGAAAAAGATGGCCCACTAATATTGGTGCTTTGTGGGATGTTTAATAAAGCAAATCTTTTTACAAAAGTGTGTGCATGGCTTAGGAAATAAAAATAAGAGGGTGTTAAAACAGAACTTTTGAACCAGTGGTGTGGTCAGACATTTTTAATGAAGGGCTTTCCAGAAAAATAAAAACAAAACACCCTAATTTGTAGGTGTGCTATTTTCCATGATGTAAATACTCTCACCATGGCTGATTTCAACCTCCCAACATGACCTCAGGGAAGACAAAGTTGGGAAGAGATGCTCACAATTGGATCTCAGGAACTGGTAAGAGCTATCCCCAGCACACACACACCACTGCTTAAGGCTGGCAACAGCAGGAGGGCATTACCACCCTTAGGCCAGCAAAGACAAGGGATGTTAGAGGTTGCTCCAAATCAGAGATGGTAGTTGCTTGGCGAACTATGTCTGGATGAATGAGGCAATCAAGTCATTGATTCCTACAGAGAGAAGTGCCTGAAGGAATAAGTAATCCGACAGTTACTCCTCCTTCTGTCAATGTTAAACACTGACTAAACCTAACTGGAAACCCTAGGTCAAGGGAGCCCAAAATGCAGTGTTTGGAGCCTGTCTCCCCAGAACAGAGCAGGTGGAAAAAAATGGAGAGTCAATATGGAGGGTCAAACAGAAGATATCCAACACATATGTGTTTTTTCTTTTGTCTTACCTACTTCACAGTTGGTTGTGAGTACCAAATAGATTTTTTTCCTACAGTGTTTTTTAAATGTAATATTCAATACAATCATCTGAGCTATAAATGGCTGAAATAATAACTTGCTATATTTTTTGTTACCCAAAACAAGTAGAAATGTTATCCAGCTGTGACTGATATTTCAGACAGATATCTAGCACAGGATTCTGAATGCTTGCGTACACATGGTTAATTTCAAAAATTGGGAAAACTATTACAAAAATGTGATTGTTCATAAGAATCATCACAGCACATGTGTTTTGTAAGATTGCTCTCCATATTCTTGGCTTTCATTGTCATCAAAATACAAACAAACTTACTTCAGGTACGTCTCTGAACTAGATCTGCACATTGCTATAGATGACCTATATTTTTCAGTCAAAAGGATGTAATTAAATCTGAAATACATCTTGTAAATTTCTGTATTTTTTTCTCCAGTTCTTCCCATTGGTCTTTTTCTCATTTTTCTAGACCCAGCCGAAATCCAAACTGCTCCATAAAATTATTTTTGTATTTTTTTCCAGCTTTATTGAGGTATAACTAACAAATAAAATTGTAAGATATTTAGTGTCACAATGTGACAATTTGGTATATATACACATTGTGAAAGGATTACCCCCATCAAGTTAATCTAATTAATTAACACGTTCATCACCTCACATATTTAACTATTATTTTTTTGTGGTGAGACTATTTAAGTCCTACTCTCTTAGAAAATTTCAATTATAAAATACAATCTTAGCTATAGTCACCATATTATACACAAGATCTTCAGACTTTATTCACGTTATAACTGAAATTTTGTACTCTTATTCCAACTTCTCACTATTTCCGCTACTCCCTAGTCTCTGGCAACAGGCACATTTCCACTCTGTTTCTATGAAAATGATTTTTTTTTAAGATTCCACAGATAAATGATGCCATGCAGTATTTATCTTTCTCTCTCTGGCTTATGTCACTTAGCAAAATCCTCTCCAGTTTCATCCATGTTGTCACAAAAGATAGGATACCTTTCTTTTTTAAGGTTGTATAATATTCCATTATATACATCACATATATATCATATTTATCACATTTTCTATATCTGTTCATCCATCAAAAGACATTTAGGTTATTTTGATGCCTTGGCTGTTGTGAATAATGCTGCAACGAACATGGGAGTACAGATACGTCTTTGAGATAATGATTTGTTTCTTTTGGGTGTATTCCCAGAGGCAGAATTACTGGATCATGTGGTAGTTATATTTTTAGTTTCTTGAGGAACTTCCATACTGCTTTCCATAGTGGTCGTACCAGTTTAAATTTCCACTAACAGCATACAGGAGTTCTATTTCCTCCATATCCTAGGTAGCAGTTTTCATGTTTTGTCTTTTTATAATAGAAATCCTAACAGGTATGAAGTGATATCTCGTGTTTTTGATTTGTGTTTCTCTGATTATTAGTGATATTGAGCACCTTTTCATGTACCTGTTGGACATGTGTATGTCTTCTTTGGAAAAATGTGTAAGTCCATTGCTCATTTTTTAATTGGATTATTTGCTTTTTTTGCTGCAACAAAATTATTTGTAAAAATCCCCAAAGATAAGCACAAAATATTGGAATCTCAAATCACATATTAGCTGGCAAAGAGTTGGGCTTCCACTTTTACAAAACAAGGAAATGCAGCCCAGGCCATTATAAGATATGCCTTAAATCATACCTCAAAAATCTGGTCTCGTAAATCCCAATTATATGTTTAAGTATGGTGACAATGGCAGGCTATGTAGTGATATTTTATATTTATTAATATTCTATCCTTTGTTTTATCTGATAATTTCTAGGCCTTCATACAAAAATTTCACATTTAGGAAGTAGTAGTGGTGCCTTGGCCATCTTTTTTATCTATAGACTTCACATATAATTGGCAGTGTTCCATTTTTATTCTCAAACCCTTTCAATTCATTGTGTGAATTCTTTATCAGTATGGCTGTTCCATCTCTAAGGAATGCAATGGCCTATGGTGACTTGGTTTATTCATCTGCTATGACCCTTACACACTTCTGTCCTCTTTTTCCACAGCCTTGTCATCCCAAATTGCCTGGTACCTAAAACCACAAACTTAGTCTTGCTTTTCCCTCGTAACAATTTTCCACCTTTTTAGATTTCTTAATTGCTCTTGACACAGTATTATAAACCTCATATCACTTTGACATCTTTCAATTCACTCTTTCTTCTTCCAACATTATTTTTATATCTAAACAGCTTAGATTTCAGAGTGTTTTTTATTTCAAACCTACTTTGTCTACATGATAAATTATTTTAACCATTTTATTTTATTTTCACTGGTCACTCTTGAAACAAGGGGAAAAAAAGAAAAAAAGATTAATTGAAACCTACAGAACACCAGTCTTCCTACTTGAAGTCTATAACTGAGCTATGGATCATTGATGAAGAAGATCAAGCCATAAGTAATTCTAAATCAAAATAAACTCCTGATCACCAAGTCATTCTACCAAACTACCTAACTCAATTGCATCTTGTTAATATATTTTATTTTTTTCTTGGTGTAGCATTGTGTCCTCAAATAACGGGGACTCCTTAACCTCTTACTTAATTCAAGTCAATATCTCCTTCTTTCCATTTGCTCAGGAGTTTATTTGTGAAAAACCAATTTGGTGAAAGATATTCTAAACAAAAGAATGAAAGTTTGAAATTGAATGAAGTAACACAATGCTGTTCTCAGTGGGCATTCTCAGAGAGCATACTTTTTTGGTACTTTTTACCATAACCTGCTATGGATTGTGGGCATTTTCTGTCCTGCCTTCTCCTGTCAGGAAGAGTTTTATTTTTCTTATTTTGAGTTAATAATATGCATAGCATATAAAATCACTTTTTTTTCTCATTTTTCTTTCTCTGGTTGATTAACTAATTCCTCAACTAACTATACAGTCACTAATTATGTATTAAACTATAAAATTAGAACCAAGAAATACATCTGTGAACAACATACGTTTTCCTCCTTCAAGAAACTTCCAATTTTTGTTTGGTCTGCTAATTTTCACTCACACTGTGACCATGAAACTTAATCTTCAGCTGGGTGATTATGGAAGAGTTATGACCTTTGTATGACTCCCAACTGCCCTTGCTACAATCCCCACTCGCCCTTGACTGCATTTCTAGACCAGCATGGCAGTTGATGCAGAAGAACTGAAGGAAATTAGAGGAAGCATTTGAAACAACTGGGTATTCTAAGATGTCTTGGAGACAAGCAAGTAATGTTATTTTATTCCTCTAGAATGTATAGTCAGAGGGATCAGTGGAAGGAATTGACACCAGGACCAGGACATTCCTCCAAAGGAAGGCACAGACGAAGAAGTGTTATAAATACATACGTGAAAAGCAGCACTTGCTTGCTGGCACAAGTTCTTGGAAGGCATTAGCTGCGTTATCTTACCCATTAAATGGTCTTTCAGGGAGTTGCCTTAATTAAAAGCTATTTAGATACCAGATTTTACCTGATACTTCCAGTTGTAACCCCTATCCATCAGCTTCATTTTAACTCCTCCAGTGTCCATATTTGTAACTCTTTTCTTGACAGTGGAAAACCTGGCTCCCATTATTCACAATATGAAAGAAAATTTACTTATTTTCTCCATCTTAGAACATAGAGTTGATAGATAGATAGAAAGATAGAAAGATGGATAGATAGATAGATAAATAGATAGATAGATAATCTTTATAAATATCCATCTATTTATCTAACTAGTAATTTGGGTATGATAACCTCTTACAAAACAAAACTACAAACCATGATATATTTTCCTTATAATTATTTTTGGCTTTTGTCTTAAGATATATATTCAAAATTAATTTATGGCCAAAAATTACTTAATTTTTTTTACCCCTTCAGGGAGCTTATGTTGTTCATAAACTATGTTATTAAAGCATAGTTAGGTTTATTTGTTTTGTTTATATTTCATTTTTGTCTCTCCAACCTTTATTATTTGCTTAATTTAATTTTTAAGTTTGTAAGACATTAACAACTGTCTAAAAATCAAAACTATGCAAAAGGTTATAATCAGGGAGGTCTTATTTCCCTATCATTTCTACATTATTCCCATACTCCTACACTTGTATCCTGTTCTCTATCAACCCCCATAGGCAACCTTTCTTTTTGTTTCTGTTTTATACTTCCTGTTTCTTTTTAGACAACTGTATATATATAAAATTTTTTCATTCTTCCATGAATGATAACATGACATGAATACTTTTTTGAACTTTGCTTTTCCTTACAGTATATTCTAAAAATCCCTCCTTATCACTGTACAGAAATCTTCCTCATTCTTGTTTCCAACTGCATAGTATTCCAATGTGTGGGTGGACCATAGTTTATACAACTCTTTTTCCTTATCTATGCAGGTAAATAATTTTCAATATTTTGCAATTAGAAATAATTTTTGTGAATAAATATGAATATATGTTTTCATAATATTGGAGGTGAGTTGTTGGGGTAAAGGTCAAGAAGTGGACTTGCTGGGTCAAAGGTAAATGCATATGTAACTTTAGCATATATTGGCAGCCCATTCCCCCAACAGGTTTTACCAGTCTGAATTCCACCAACCAATTATTAGAGTACTTGTTTCTCCACAGACTTGCTGAAATATACTGCACACTCTTTAATGTTACACATTCTTATAGGTGACAGGTAAGAAATCTTTGTGCAGTTTTACTTTGTGTTTCTCTAATTGTGAGTGAGGTTGGACATCTTGCTATATTTTTCTATGTTTAAGTATATCCATATCTGTTCTTTTTTCCCTCATTTTTCTAATAAGTTTTTTGCTCCTTTTCCCTCAAATTTTAATAGTTCTTTATACACCATAGTTATTGTATCTTTATATCAGATATCATTTGCAAGTACCCTTTCTCATTTTGCATTTTGCTTTTTGTTAAATGATTTTATTTATAGTACGATTTTTGTTTGTTTGTTTGGCTGGGGTTTTTTTGCCAGACCATTCTGATTTAATGACATCAGAATATCAAACGAAGATTTACTGTAGTTACCTAAAAATAGAACCAATCAGTTTACACTAATTTTGCTAAAGGTAATTTCATAAGAATATAATACCATGAAATTCAAGAATACATGAGATTATACTTAAGATTCACTCTTTTATTTGTTTAAAAACTTTTTTTAAGTGCCTACTATGAAGCAAGTAACATGTTAAGGGATAACTATATAATAATGAACAATTTGTTAAACTTCAAACTAAATGTGACAGGCAAACATAAAACAAACACAGAAAATACAGAGTCATTCAAATAAGTACCATGAAGGACATGAACAGATTCTGAGATAATAACACAGGGATCTAATCTTGACTAACCAAGATTTATGAAGACTTGTTTGAGAAACTGAATTTAAGCCTTGGCCAGAGGGATAAGTAGGAAGCAGCCAAGTGAGTATTGAAAGAGGAACAATCCACTGTGAATAATGTATATGACTGAAAGGTTGTTAGCAGGAAGGCAGGCCATGTGTAAAGGCTAGAAGAAGATACTAGGTTTATTCCACAGTGAAAAAGAAGCAAAAGTAAGTAAAGAATCTCTCAGAAGAATAACATATCTAGGGTTTCACAGATCATAGTGAAGTTTCTAGAATTTTTCCAAGGAAAATAGGAAACCACTGAAGGATATTCAGTTCTAAAGTTACATGAGTTTATTATTTTTGTTTTTTATTCTGTAAACACAAGGATTGTAGCTGTGGATATGGGAAGAGTAGAAATATTTGAAATAAATTTTGGAGTTAGAAATTTGTGGGACCCGCTGGTGATGGGTATTGGCAATGGTACCAAAGACTATCATGACAGATCTCTGCCATGAACGATGGATGCATGGAAGTATCCCTTGCTAATTTGGACAACACTTGAGAAGAACATCTAGATTTCAATTAAACATTTAAATTTTGAGATGGATAACGTGTAATGAAGTAATACCAGCAGGCAGGTGGATAAATGACTTTAAAGATGAGAAGAAAGGTCTGAACTAGGGATTAAAGAAACTAACCATTGGCATATAAATTGTATGTCAGCCCAATGAAAAGGACAGAGGGCAGAGTAAATTGAACATTTAGGGTTGGTAGGGAAGGAGAAGCCAGCGAAGAGACATGGAAAGAGAAAGGACTAAAGGCATTTTTTGGATTTTGCAGAGAGTGATTAAAATGGAAAACTGTGTAAACTAAGATGGGAAAGCAGAGAATTGAAGATAGGAAGTGACAGATAGAAAGAAAGGAGAGTGAATGCTTTTGAAATATTGATGAGTTTGAAGAACTGTTTCAACAGTAATGCTTGAGCAAGTGAACTATATGTTGAGGAGTTTGTAGGTGGAGTTTGGGATGTTTGAAATAGTGATTTTAGAGGATGTACAATTTATGGATTGTATCAGGAATGTTCAAAGCTAAAATAGGGGAAAATGTCATTGTAATGGTAAAAAATAGGATCAAAGCCCAGATGTTGGATGTGTCATCCATGGGAATGTGAGACCACTTAGATAACAAGTGTTGGGCCAAAAGGAGAACTTTTGTGCACGCTGCCACAACGCTAGAGCCACCTCACTGTGGGGGGTCAGAATTAGCCACCCCAGAATGTGCCGCTTTGGCTTGATTATTTTTAAGAACAAGAGACACAGGAAGAAATTTTGACCTTCCCCCTAACTGCCTAAAAGAATTTAAGATAGAAGGCCTGTTCCAGGAAGGAGCTAATACCGTAGATATCTATAGTATAATAAACTATGTGTGATAGACAGTGAGGAACCTAGCAAGGCCCATTTGATAAAAGTCATCCCCATGTCCCATTGTCTTTGCAAGGTATGGCAAACGTTTGTTTACCAAACATTTGCTTTTTCATCTCCATGTGAATTGCCTTCTTCCCCGTTGAAGTCCCAAACTACTACCCCCATATCTTCGTTTGTCTTTAGCTGAAGATGGTATTTAAGATGGCGGCTTCAGCCATTTTGGTGAATCAATCAATTTTCCTGGGTTTCTCCAAAGTATACGTGTTATTAAATTTGTCTTGTTTTCTCCTGTTATTCTATCTCATGTCAACTTAATTCTTAGACCTGCCGGAAGAACCTAGAAGGCAGAGAAATATTTCTTCCTCCCATACATCAGTCTAATGACCTCCTTGTGTAATTAATCTAATGGTGCATAAATAAAAGTCATAGAGAATGGGAAATACTGAAAAAATCAGTAAGTTCATTGGAGTTGACTTTAGGTGTTTGTCTATATAGTTGGGAGAAAATTCTATCAAACAGAATAGGTAACATCAAATTATAGTCATGTGGTATGATAAGAAATATATTTGGTCTTTGTCCCTGGTTCCTACCACAGAGTTCCTAAAAACCTTGGAATTTCCTGAGGGATAGGAGGATCTTTTCTTATTCACAACAAGCCCTTTCCATCACACCTGAGTTTATGCTAATGAGATGACTCAAGGTGGGGCCTTTAGATAGCCTCAGAATGAGCCTGGTCTCCAGAAAGATCAAATGATTAGAGGGTGGGAACTGTCAGCCCCTCTCCAGGGAGGAGAGGGGAGCTGGAGTTTGAGCTCTACTTAAACAATGGGACTGGGAGAGCTTCTGAGTTGGTGAACACATTGATGTGTTGGCCCAAAGAGGGCAGGGAAGCTCATGTGTCTCCCACCCCATAGCTTGCCCTATGTATCTCTTCCATTTGGCTGATCCCGAGTTGTAGCCTTTATAATAAACCAGTACAGTTTTAAAAAATAAACCAGTTTTCCTCAGTTCTGTGAGCCCTTCTAGTGAAATACAGAACCTAAGGGGATGGAGTTGTGGGAACCTCTGAATTTGTAGTTAATTAACAGAAGTGTGGGCAGTCTGGGCACCCAATTTGCAGCTGTTATTTGAAGTGTGGGGACAATCTTGTAGGACTGAACCCCTAAGCCTGTGGAGTCTGACACTAACTCCCGGTAGTTAGTGTGAGATCAATTCTGATCAGTATTGAATTATTGGACACCTAGTTAGGGTTTGAATAGACACAAACCGAAAAAAATATTTAACCTCCAGAAATCATTATAATATATCATCTCGAAGTCTCTAAAACTGAAGCCATGATAAAAAAATAAATAAATGTGTCCAAAAATGCTTTAAAATCCTCTTCACGACACTCCAGAAGCTATTTTGTTGTAAGGCAAATCCACCTTGAATCACAGCCAAGTCCTGTTATGCCAAAGGACCTTGTTGTAAATCTTATAAGGCTGCCCAGATACAAGGACCC
This sequence comes from Ceratotherium simum simum, assembly GCF_057802395.1. NCBI lineage: Eukaryota > Metazoa > Chordata > Mammalia > Perissodactyla > Rhinocerotidae > Ceratotherium > Ceratotherium simum. The sequence continues at coordinate 20,776,786 of NC_141917.1, read as the reverse complement.
TGAGGACATAGTTATAGCAAGATGCGAGTATATCTTCTTACACAATAGTCCAGGAGGCAAATGTTAATGTTCAGGAACTGCAAAAACCCCTGCAAAATGGCAAAACTTTATTTAGAATGTGTCACCATTATCTTGATGGCTCTGGGGGTGAGGTCCTCTAGAAGAATCAGTGAATAAGGAAGACTTTGTGGGAAATACATGGTGGAAAATGAAAATAGCATGGGTAGGTATTTACCAATATTTAACTTACCTTTAATTTAAGATATAATAAACCATTTTGCAGGGAGAGTGGCTGTTTATTTGTGGTATATCTATAGATGTTATTTGTTTTGTATTTCTTATATTTTATTACATGTAAAGATATTGCACTGACTGTAGCCACACAGGCTACATAGCAGATATAAAAGTGGGACTCTGCTCTCGGGCTTCAGTTCAGTCCTCTATTACACTGTTTTGAATTATCTGTTCCGTTTTCTAAACCAGCTTAGAGTGTGATGCTTAGGTATGATACTACATCTATCCCTTCCCCCCAATCAATCAGGCTGATCCCAATGTCAGTCTACTCCTGGAAAATGTCACACAGGCATTTTAAACAGGTTTAGAAATGATAGCAATTTCCAAAGAGTGCTCAGACCCATAAATTAAAGTGGAGCTACTTTCTGCCACAGACCTTGAAGTGCTAATGCAAAGATCTGTTCATGAAGAAAAGACATTGGTGTCAGAGTTGATATACCATAAGGAAAGCAAAACTTAAGGCAGAAATAAATTTGAAAAAAATGGTCACTTTTTATTTGGGTTTATCAATGTCCTGCTCTCTGTTAGCAGATTCTTAAGAGATTTTAAAAGAAGAAACTGCAGCCATATAATCCATTTATAACTCTTGACAAGGCAGTCATCCCATTTCTTTGTCTATTTTCTTTTCCTAAGAAATAGGTTAGACAGTTTGGAGGAAAATAAGTATGTCTCCTTCTCTTCTTTCCCTTGAGCCAAAAGTCTAGAGAAAACCAGAGTCTTATTCTTTAACATCTATTCTTTCTAGAGCTAAACCAAAGTATATAAATTATATCTCATAAAGCTGTGTTTTAAAAAAAGCCTGGGGGGCCAGCCCCACGGTTTAGTGGTTAAGTGCACGCGCTCCGCTACTGGTGGCCCAGGTTCGGATCCCGGACGCGCACCAACACACCACTTCTCTGGCCATGCTGAGGCCGTGTCCTATGTACAGCAACTAGAAGGATGTGCAACTATCACATACAACTATCTACTGGGTCTTTGGGGAGAAAAATGGAAAAAAAAGGAGGAGGACTGACAATAGATATTAGCTCAGGGTCAGTCTTCCTCAGCAAAAAGAGGAGGATTGTTATGGATGTTAGCTCAGGGCTGATCTTCCTCAGAAAAAAAAAAAAAAAAGCCTGGATATCAAGATTGGTTATAATGTTCAACATCTATTCCCAAAAGAAACCAGGGTCTGAGCTGCCTTATCACTTAGTTTTATAATCCACTGACTTTTCCTACAAAACATGCGTGCTCTGATCCTATAACTAGTGTTCACAAATCGGTATGGAAGTACCAAAGGAAACAAAGAGATATCCACTCATCTCAAGTTTCTCGCACATCTCAATCTTCACCAGCTTCTGATGGATTCTACCCTGTCACCACTGTTATTTCTCCAGCCCCTCTTTTCATTCCTGTTTGTGTGTGTTATGTGTTTATTTAACAGTTTGCATGGCTTCTCTCTAGGAGATTGATAAAGTAATATAACAAAGGTCCTATAGTTCATATGTTCACAAATCACAACAGAGACAGCCTTTAAAATTTATAACTAAATTGGTTAATTTTGGTGCGTTTCACTTGGAGATATAGCAGAGCCCTTTGGTTTAGAGCATTGGTTCCAGAGACCAGCTGTTGGCATTTAAATCTTGGCTGACAATGACTAGCTCTGTGCCCTTGGACAAATTACTTACAGTCTCTGTGATTCAATTTTTTTATTTGTAAAACTAGTGCAATAATACTATCTATCCATAGGTGTGTTTTGAAAATAAAATGAAACAGCGCAAATTGTATACGGAGATGCCCAGTGTCTTAACTATTATTATGAATCCAATTCTCAACTTTATATTTGACAGTTTGTATATAGGTTACGTACGTAGGCAAATGCTGCAATAATTTATATTGTATTGAGAATTTTCATTTTTTTCTCACACATTTGTGCACCAAGCTATCCTTTAGAATATTCTTTTAACTAAAAGAGTTTGTAGAAAAATAGCATATCTTTGGTAATCAGTGTGGAAAGAAATATGTATCTATGGTAAAATATAGCCTAAAGGACACTTCTGTTAATTTTTCAGCCTTTCACACTAAGTTATATGTACACAGAGTGACCATTTCTTGATTCCTGTGAAGAGCCACTCTGATATCTGGAGCCACGTGCTTCATCTAAATTTATCTTAAATCTCACAACAAACTTGAAAGTCAGAAATGATTACTCTACTTTACATATGAGGATATAGTCTCAGAAATGTACCTTGACTTTCTCGAGGCAATATAATTCATCATTGTCCAACTTAGAATTTGAACCAGGATTCTGATTCCAAAGCCAGTCCTTTCTCCAGCTGTTAAAAAATTTTACAAAGAAATATTTTTAAGATTCTAAATATATTATTTGATTGAAAATGTACAGAAAGAGGGGCCGGCCCCGTGGCTTGGTGGTTGAGTGAGCGCGCTCCGCTGCTGGCGACCCGAGTTCGGATCCCGGGCTCCCACCAGCACGCTGCTTCTCCGGCCATGCTGAGGCCGCGTCCCACGTGCAGCGACTAGAAGGATGTGCAGCTATGACACGCAACTATCTACTGGGGCTTTGGGGGAAAAAATAAATAAATAAAAAAATAAAAAAAAAAAAAAAAAAGAAAATGTACAGAAAGAAAGAATAAAGTCTTGAACTCTTTAAAAGTTTGGATGGTATCATCTTCCAGGTGAAGGAAATGACAGTAGCCTTAGGCAGGCATGCTTCTAGACCTGTCTCTTCTTAAAAAGCAGTGTAATCCAACTTGAGAGGAGAGGGCAGGAAAGATAAGACCAAAAGTCTTAGAAATTGACAACTAATGAGATAACTTGGTCTGAAGAGTCTATGAATATTTAAAGAATATGTAGTTATACTGAGTGGTAAAAATATGTAAAGTGGGTGTGGGAAGAGTTTCTAATAATAAGCAATTAGAGGTAAATTAAAACAGAAGACAAAGCCAGAAGGAAGCACTAGAAATAGCTTGGGCTATGTGTAGATGAGTGAATGAAAATGAGCCATAGTTCAAGGAGGATTTAATAACACTTTACACTATAAATATGTGAACTACTTGCAATTGGAAATTTTATATAACTTGCTAAGTGAGGTGTGTAGGGAAAAAAAAATAAAGCATTTATGATCTCCTAGACAGACAGTTGTGTTTTATTACACAGAAATAACAAATCTGTTTATCAAATAGGCCAGTGGTTTGCAATTAAGTGTGTATCAGAATTACTTGCAGAACTTGTTAAAACAGATCCCTGGGCCTTGTCCCCAGATTTTCTGATTTATTAGGTGTTGGGTGGGGCCTAAGAGTTTGCACTTTAACATGGTTCCGAGCAATGCTGACGCTGCTGGTCTCAAGAAGAGGCTTCAAGAACCACTGAAGTAAGTTTTACTTACAAAGTTACTTTTAAAATCTATGATTTGTCTAATCTCTAAGCTGTCACAATCAAAGCATCCATATTGGAAGTAAGACCCAGTCTGTAGGGAATACGGGAGATTCTCAGATATAAATTTCAAGCTCTTTGACCTTTGGTTATGGAAAACGTAGGTCCAAAAATCCAACTTGTAACTGAGAACTTCATAATTACCTCTCAATCATTCAAGTCTTATAATCAAGACAAACTTAATGCATACCCAGTTTCTTTTATAAGTTTGTTCTAGGAAATTAGAACATATCTTTTTGAGAGAAGTTAAAAAAAAGGATTCTCATATACTTATATGCTCTTTTTTTAATTTTTTTCTTTTGGTGATACTCATAGTAAGGAGCGCTTACAACACAAACACACATTTAGTGTGTGCACATGTTTAGAATGAGTGTACACATTGGTTTCACATCACGTAGTACCATAGACCATTCTTGCCTCGTTGAATCGGCCATAGAGTCCAAAAGACCCATTTGTGCTTAGAGCAACTGAAAGTGTGAGAAGAATAGAAATAGGACTAATGCCCAAATTTTTCTGTCAATGCAATAACTATTAAATAGAAAATGCCATGTAGATTTTGGGAAAAGAATTTTAAAAGCTGTACATAAACCTGATCATTAAGCAAATGTGGCGTTTGCATTTTTTCAATACCTGTAAAAAACAGAGAAAAAAATTATTGCCGGACTCAAAGATATTTTGAATGTTGGTGTAGCTTTTTTTTCATTTGATGGAAAAAGTATCCAGTTGTAGAAAAGATGATCAAAAACGAAGGATTTATCATTATTCTATTGTAGAAACATCCTGTTTTAGCAATTTAATTCTTTTAAATGAGAGATGCTGATCTTTGAAGAATTAAAGAATACATTTGTTTCAATTACCCAGAACAGTAACAATAACAACAAAAATTCCACTAGCTTCCATAATCTTTTTTCTCTTTAATCATTTATCAATGTGTACTTTAGAAGAAATTTATGGAAGGACTCATTATTGCAAATAAGATTTTAAAACACTCAAATTCAAAATTTGTTAAATGTTTAATTTGTTCAAAAATTTATTGAAATAATTTTTAAAGTTGTATTTTAAGTATGTTTTGTGCCAAACAACATTAAACAATCCCTCTGAGTATAATGTGGTATGGTATTGACTAGTCTAGGAGACAGGAGTCCTGAATTGTGTCCAGATTCTGAGTCACTTGGAGACCTTTATAAGATCATATTTCTATTTACCTTTCTCATTTTGTCATATTTAAAGTTGATGTAAGGATTACATTTTTTAATACTACTTGTAGAGCTGATGAGAAAACATAAAAATTATGCAAATATCAACTAATATTATTATTTAAGAATATGCTAATTAACTGCATATGTGCCTAAACATGACAACTAACTGGCTTGTGTCTATTCTTATGTTATGCCTGGTAGGTAATTTTATAATCTTAGTGTGATTTCTTTGTATAAAATGTTCTATTAGTTCAAATGATCAACTTTTATGCACATTATTTATATATTTTGGGTCAATAGACCCTATGGATTAAACAAATTTCCTCATATCATGCACATTAAATAAGCTGAAATGTTACATAAATATATAAATTATATCAAGTAAATATAAACACTAAAACTAAATGCTCTGGAAGAAAAATAATGACAATCTTTGTGACTTGGGTTCAGAAAGATTTATTAGGACACTGAGGGAGATCAGAATAGGCCACGCTAAGATGTGTCTCTTTGGCGTGAAGATTATTTTTGGCTGCTTATTTTTTAAAAAACAGCAGACATGGGCAAAGCTCTGAAAACCAAGCAGAAGTTACCCTTTGTAAGAAACATTTACATTTGTAAGAGAAATCTCCATTTGTAAAGATATCTCCTTCTCTGTACTAGGAAGAGGGGGACAACATGTTCTCTAGAAACTCTTATCAATGTGGAAAGGAAGACAAGGACTTAAATATGCATAATAACCTTAGTCTTGTTTACTGTGCTTTTTCTGGTAATCTCCCATAACTGACTCTCCCCACTCCCAATATCCTCCTTGGTCTTTAGCTGAAGATAGTATTTAAGATGGAGACATCAGCCATTCCAGCAAGTTCCTCAGTTTTCCTGGATTTCTCCCATGTATACATATTATAAAGCTTTGTTCGATTTTTTCCTGTTATTCTGTCTCATGTCAATTTAATTCGTAGCCCAGCCAGAAGGACCTAGAGGAATTTTCTTCCTCCCCTACAACACAAAAAGCAAAAGTAATAAAAATATTAATAATTTTGACTTCAAAATTAAAATGTTCTATTTTTAAAAAGAAATCATTAATAAAATATAAAGGCAACCCATAGCCTGGAAGAAAGTATTCACAATATATATAGCTGAAAAATAAAAAAGATTTATTTCCATTATATATACAATATACAACTACAATCAATAGTAAATAACAAACATTTCTATAAATATGAACAAGAGATTTGACAAGACACATCAAAAAAGAAAATACACAAATATTCATTCAATAACCACAAAACAGACATTCAGCATTCTTAGCCATAAGGAAAATGCAAATTAAAACCACAATTAGGCGCTGGCTTGTTGGCATAGCAGTTAAGTTCACCCGTTCCACTTCAGCAGCCTGGGGTTCACCGGGTTGGGTGTGGACCTACTCACCGCTCATCAAGCCATCTGAGGTAGTGTCCCATATAGAAGAGCTACAACTCTACAACTATGATACACAACAAAGTACTGGGGCTTTGGGGAGAGAAAAGAACAAAAACAAGGAAGATTGGCAACAGATGTTAGTGCAGGGCAAATCTTGCTCAAAAAAAAAAAAACCACACAATTAATACAACTATAGACATACTCAAATGGCTTAAATAAAACATGGCAATATCAAGTGTTGACGTGAAGGAGGACAAACTTGAACTCTTGTTTATACTGCTGGTGAGAATGTAACTGCTTGGGTGGTGGGCATAACCACTTTGGCAAACAATTTGTCAGTTTCTTATTAAGCATACACTTCCTGACTCAGTAATTCTACTCAGGTATTTACCCAACAGAAATAAAAACCATGACACACAAAGACTTGTATTCAAATGTACATTGCCATCTACGTTTATTCTTAATAGCCAAAAATAGAAAAAAACTATATGTCCATCAAAAGGTGAATAGATAAACCATGTGTGATATATTCATATCATTCAGCAATAGAAAGGAACAAACTACAAACACACCCAACAACCTGGGTAAAACTTCTAATGTTATTTTGAAGGAAAGAAGTGATACACAAAAGACTACATATAATACAGTGTTATAAAATTCTACGTGGGTCAAACTAATAAAAAATGCACAAAGCAGATAAAAGTAAGGGAATGTTTAATGCAACGAGGCCACGGATTTTTACGAAATTATGTAAATACTTTATTTCTTGATTGTTGTAGTGGTTACATAGATATATCATTCTCAAAACTCACTGAACTGTACAATTAATACAGATTTCACTTTTTATTTAAAAATTTAAAAAGATAGAACAATGTAATTTATCACATGTACAGAATAACAGAAAAAACAAAAACATATGACCATGTCAGTAATGCAGAAAAAAAGTTTGATAAAATTCACCATCCATTCATAACAAAAATTGACAAGAAACTAGAAATATAAGAAAACAATTTTTTGAGGAATCTCCATACTGTTTTCCACAGTGGCTGCACCAGTTTGCAGTCCCACCAGCAGTGTATGAGTGTTCCTGTCTCTCCACATCCTCTCCAACAGTTGTTGTTTCCTGTATTGTTAATTATAGCCATTCTGACAGGCGTGAGGTGATACCTCATTGTAGTTTTGATTTGCATTTCCCTGATAGTTAATGATGTTCAACATCTTTTCATATGCCTGTTGGCCATCTGTATATCTTCTTTGGAGAAATGTCTGTTCGAGTCTTTTGCCCATTTTTTCAAAAAATGAAGGATAGAACTACCATATGATCCAGCTATTCCACTGCTGGGTGTTTATCCAAAGAACTTGAAAACACCAATATGTAAAGATACATGCACCCCTGTGTTCATTGCAGCGTTATTCACAATAGCCAAGACTTGGAAGCAACCTAAGTGCCCATCAAGGGACGAATGGATAAAGAAGCTGTGGTATATATACACAATGGAATACTACTCAGCCATAAGAAACGATGAAATCCAGCCATTTGTGACAACATGGATGGACATTGAGGGTATTATGCAAAGTGAAATAAGTCAGAGGGAGAAGGTCAAATACCGTATGATCTCACTCGTTAAGTAGTAGATAATGACAACAACGAACAAACACATAGAGACAGAGATTGGATTGGTGGTTACCAGAGGGGCAGGGGGTAGGGAGGAGGGTGAAAGGGATAATTCGGCACATGTGTGTGGTGATGGATTGTAATTAGTATTTGGGTGGTGAACATGATGTAATCTATGCAGAAATAGAAGTACAATGATGTACACCTGAAATTTATACAATGTTATAAACCAATGTTACTGCAATAAACAAAAAATTAAAAATAAAAATAAACCTGAAAAAAAAATACAAGAAAACTTTTTTGGTGTGATAATGGGCATCCACAAAAACCAAAATAGTAAACAAACAAAAAAACTACATCTAGGGGCCGGGCAGGTGGCATAGTGGTTCACCTTGCATGCTCTGCTTTGGCGGCTCCAGGTATCTCTGGTTCAGATTCTGGGCATGGACCTATGCGCTGCTTTTCAAGCCATGTTGTGGCAGGAATCCCGCATACAAAGTGGATGGAGGTGGTCACGGATGTTAGCCCAGGGCCAATCTTCCTCAGCAAAAAGAGGAGGATTGGCAACAGATGTTAGCTCAGGGCTAATCTTCCTCACACACACACACACAAAATATCTACATCTAGGAGGCCGGCCTGGTGGCATAGCGGTTAAGTTCGCATGCTGCAATTCAGCAGCCCAGGGTTCACAGGTTCGGATCCCAGGCGTGGACATACACACCACCCATCAAGTGATGCTGTGGCAGCGTCAGGCATATAAAATAGAGGAAGATTGGCAGATGTTAGCTCAAGGACAATCTTCCTCGAGTAAAAAGAGGAAGATTGACAACAGCTGTTAGCTCAGGGCCACTCTTCCTCAACAACAACAACAAAGTCTACATCCAGTTTGCAGGTAGAAAATAGACTTTTGCAGTCTGGCATGCTCTCAGTTAATAAGTGCACCATTTGTAAATAAGCAACACAAAGATATGCTTTACTAAAAATGATAGAACAAACAAAGAAAGAGTATGAATATGTGATCTAGGAGAGAAATGAATACAAAGATGAATAGCAACCACCAAAATTCTGAAAATTTCTAGGAGTTTATGTTGAAGAAGTGGTGAGCAGAAATCACCAGGAGAGAAAATTCAACAAAACCTTCAATAAATGGAATCAAAATAGCTTTTATAGTGATTATGTAGAGTGTGGGAACAATTGGTAATAAATGCACAGAAAAATAAGCAAACCAGGAGTGCGGCAATCGTTAATTGAAATAAACTCAGAATTATAGTAAAAAAATTCACCAGTGGACAACATTAATAGAGACAAAAATATGTAGAGTTGAAATATTGATTATTATAAAAAAAAATTGTGCTGCACCTATATTATGAGCAAGCGGAAAGTGAAATTGAGGACAGAGATTTAAGAATGTTAAATACCCATCTTTAATAAAAAGAAAACAATAGAGAATAATTAAATTTAATTAACAAAGAATTGACTGTATAATTATATTTAGAAGCACATAGTGAAAAATCAGAAGAAACACTAACTTAAATCAAAATAATGACTTTGGAAGTATTACTGGAAGTTTGCAAAGGCTGGGACAGGGACTTCTATTTTTCGGTTGGAATTCTTAAAGTATTATCCATATCTCAATTTATTGAAATAAAAATAAAAATTTAAAGACAATAATTATTTGGAGAAAACTGACTAGAATTTTGGAAAAATGTACTTGAATCCATATCACAAAAAAATCAAGTCCAGAAAAATAGATGAGTTAAAAGGAAAGAAAAAATATCTTATGTATAATAAGATATAATATATACCATATATTTTAGTGCATATAATAATGTATATTACCTATTAATATATATTTTGTAATATATTTTATTACATACCTACATACATATCACAAAATCTGGGCATGGGAAAGACTTTTGGAATGTGTTATGAAATGGAGAAACCCTCTAAAAGGCAAGAGACTGGACACTAGCAGAGAATAGGAGCATACAATCTCCTTGGAAAGAACTGACCGAGAAATGGGCTTACTTCTTTTCTCAACTGGAATTGAGAAAAATCAGCAAGTATCTAGATTACATTGTCTAGTATTTAGAAGATTGGCTTGTTTCAGAAACTTTAACCAATAAAAAATTAAAATAAAGATAATTAAAACTTTAAATATTTAAATTTATGACTATAAAAAACATACAACAGCTACAGTACTATACCAAAAAACTATTCTTTTTTTCTTTATTTAGCTACTTGGCCAACTTTTTGGTATCCATTTTCATTCTCTTATATTTTTCTCCTAGATAGCACAACACTTGTACATAATGATCACTGTCATTTTCCTTTCTTTCATTGGATTTCCATGGCTAATTGCATAGACTACAACTTCCGTTCAATCCTTAAATAATAACAATGTAGAGGACATGTCTGTATCTATTTGTTCTATCTTAATTATATTACTTTGTCTTGATAGCTGTTACCATAACTGCCACCTACTTATATTGGCCAATTTTTGTCATTTAACCTTTCATATGAATTACATCAAGTTTCATGAGAAAACTTATGATTTTTTTTCTCTAAATGGCATGATAAATTTCTCCATATGTATCTTGCACTTTGTTGTTTTTTTCCCCAGGAACATTATTATATATGTTGCTATAATGAAAGATAATTCATTTTTTTCTGCTAAACTTTCTGAGTATTACTGGTGTCATTTTACTCTTAATTTTGTTTATTTTTTAAAATATTTATATAATATACATATATATATAGTATAATGTAATATAATAAATTACCCAAAGTTTTCATTTTAAGGTTGACTTTGTTGTCTTTAAGCTTGGAATGTTTCCCCAACCAGAGATTTGAGAGAAGGAGAAGGAGGAGGAAGGCAATAAGAGAAGGGTATGCAAAATGAAGAAAAGATAAAAGACAAAAGACATGATCAAAAAGAAACTTGGCCTCCTACCTGGCTAGGCATCTGTTACCTGTGGAGAGGCTGCACTTGTGGCTGTACTTCTAGCAGACCCTGCTAGGTGCCTTACCAATCAATAGTCAATTGGATCGGTTTCCTCTATAGCAGTTCTCATGCACCAGGCCTATGCAGGGATATGTGACACAAATTTGGCAATGTATAAATAGGGTAAAATTGTTTTCTTAATATAAGCACCCTTCCTGTTCCTTATTGCTCACACTTTCTTTCTGCTTAGAATGTAAACCTGGTGTCTGGAGCTCAAGCAACCTGAGCAGTAGGAAGCTGGGAGGAAGGCCAAGAAAACTGCTGAAATCTCAGCTCTGACTCTCATGAGCCATTGGAATGATTTTAGTCTTCTAATTGTTTAAAGAAAAATAAGTCCATAATTGTTTGAGCCAGTGATGAGCAAGTTTTCTGTTTCTCACAGCTGCATGCAATCACCAACTGCTACAGCCCTCCACAAAGTTTCAACCTGCCTGCTGGAAAAGCATTACTGGTGCAATGATTCTCCCAGTCAGGGAGGTAAACAGTCCAGGTGCCAAGAACAATTTACTTATCCTGTGATGTGCTGTCTCCCACCGATGTTCGGAAGTTCAGTCATTACCACCTTCCCATGGATAACTCTAGGGCATTATGTGAGAAATTATACCTGTAATGTGTCCCTTCAGTTCTGTCCACTCCAGGATTCTGCAATGCTGTTAACATGGTTGACTCCAAAATAAGGCATGTGCTTGAGACACCAAGAAATTTGAAACGAATGCTTTGTAATATGAGGATTACATAGCATGAGGTGTTAATGTATATCTCAACTGTAGAAATGCAAACATGCCATTGATATAGTGGAGTCTGTGACTTTGGAAAGAATTAATCTTTGAAGTTCCTGATTTGAGGCTTGTGGGCAAGACCTCTTAAATGATTTAGGACAGGGGTTAGGAAACTGCAGCCTGCAGGCCAAATCCAGTACTACATCTGTTTTTGCAAATAAAGTTTTAGTAAAAGAGTAACACCAATTTGTTTACATATTGTCTGTCACTGCATTTGCACTAAAATGCCAGAGTTAAGTAGTGGCAACAGAAATCACATGGTCTAGAAAGTTGAAAATACTATCTGCCCCTTTACAGAAAAATGTTGCAAATTTTAGCTTTTATTTGGGTTTTTATAATGCAAGTATTATAAAACAACATACAAAAAGTGAGACAAATCCCAATGACTTTCTTCATGGAAATAAAACAAAGAATTCTAAAATTTATGTGAAACCAAAAATGACCTTGAATAACTAAAGCAATCCTGATAAAAAAGAACAAAGCTGGAGGTATCACATTCCCTGATTTCAAAATATACTACAAAGCCATCATAATCTAAACAATATGGTACTGACAGAAAACAAGACAGGCAGATCAATGGAACAGAATTGAGAGCCCAGAAAAAAAAAAAAAATGACACTCACCTATGGACAGCTAATCTTCGACAAAGGAGCCAAGAACACACAATGGAGATAGGAAAATCCCTTCAACAAGTGGTGTTGGGAAAACTGGACAGCCATATGCAAAAGATTGAAAGTAGACCATTATCTTACACCTCATACAAAAATTAACTCAAAATGAATCAAAGACTTGAATGTAAGACCTGAAACCATAAGCCTCCTAGAAGAAAATATAGGCAGTATGCTCTTTAACATCAGTCTTAGCAGTATCTTTTTGAATACCATGTCTACTCAGGCAAGGGGAACAAAAGAAAAAATAAACAGTGAGGCTACATCAGACTAAAAAGCTTCTGCAAGGCAAAGGAAACCATCAACAAAATGAAAAAACAAGCCAGCAAATGGGAAAAAGTATTTGCAAATCAAATATCTGACAAGGGGTTAATTTCCAAAATATATAAAGAGCTCACACAACTCAACAACAAAAAAATGAACAATCTATCAAAAAATGGACAGAGGATATGAACAGACATTTTTCCAAAGAAGATATGCAGATGGCCAACAGGCACATGAAAAGGTGTTCAATATCACTAATTATTAGGGAAATGCAAATTAAAGCTGGAATGAGAATGGCTATAATTAACAAGACAAGAAATAACAAATGTTGGAGAGGATAAGGCTTAAAGGGAGCCCTCATACACTGCTAGCAGGAATGAAAACTGGTGCAGCCACTATGGAAAACAGTTTGGAGATTTCTCAAAAAATTTACAATACAAGTCCATATGATCCAACTATTCTACTACTGGGTATTTACCCAAAGAACATGAAATCAATAATTCAAAAAGATTTATGCACACCTATGTTCATCGCAGCATTATTCACAATGGCCAAGACATCAAAGCAACCCAAATGCTCATCAATGGAAGAATGAATAATAAAGATGTAGTATATACATAGAATGGAATACTACTCAGACATAAAAAGACAAAATTGTGCCATTTGTGATGACATGGATGGACTTTGAGGGTATTATGCTAAGTGAAAAAAATCAGACAGAGAAAAGCAAATACCATATGATTCCACTCATACGTGGAAGATAAACAAACTAAAACATAGATAAGAACAGATTAGTGGTTACCAGAGGGGAAGTGGGTGAGGGGGCATAAAAGAGATAAAGTGGCACATACGTATGGTGATGGATAAAAACTGGATTATTGGTGGTGAACATGATGCAGTCTATATAGAAACTGAAATATTATAATGTACACCTGAAACTTATACAATGTTATAAGCCAGTGTGATCTCAATAAAATATTTTTTTAAAAAATGAGAAAAATATATCTGAAACTACATCAAAAATATATTTTAAAAAAGGGTAATGGGGTAATGTGTTTGAGAATCTTCTAGCTAGACATAAACAATATAAAATTAAAATAGAAAATGATAAGCCTAAATTTAAAAAAAACTCAACTTCAATATAATTTAAGATATATATAACAGAAGAAGGTTAAATGCTGTGTAGACACCCTTTAAGATGGGTTTACTCACGTACAATTAGATTTGCTGGGTCACTGAAATATGTAACAACTTGTTTATGTGAAATTTCTATACATTCACTTCTCTAGAAATGCTATTAAATTATAATCCTCACATCTGTAACTGGTCATGTGGTCATAGCCGGTATTTATAACTACTTTCTTCCGCTTCCCATTTTGCATTCCGTTTGCTTCAGCAAGCACCTCGGTGGGTCATGGTTCTTTACCTGGTGAGATGACCCAAACCTTAAATACTAAAGGGTCTAGGTCATTGGTAGTCCTACCTAGAATGGGTTATTGTAGTTCTCATTGACTTCAATCAAAGGGTGTGGTCATACTAAGAGATGCACTTAGGGATCTCCTGTATTCCAGACATACTTTTCTTTACCTCCATTTCAGAGTAATAGTCCAGTTTACCCTTGGTAGTCAGGATCAAACACTCCAGACAACACAGTAAATCCCTTTCTTGCCTGTTGATTCAGAGGCATGAGGAGACTAAAATGACAGGGTGGCAGTCTTAACTTCCAGTTCAATGGAATCATTGTGTCTCCTGGTAGAAGCATTTCTCCCTCTGGAACTAATATCTCTAGGGCAGCAGAGCATAAAGTTGCAAGAACAGGGAACAAAAGTTCTGCTAGTGGGTCACTAGAGGTAATAGTGAGTGGTGCCACACTCATTTCCACCGCTTGATTCCTGCGCCAGTGAATACTGGCTCTCAGGGAAACAGCACCACACAGTGGGCACTGATTCAGAGCATATACAGCCTTCCCAGGAACCTTGCCTCAGTCCTGCAAAGTATTGCCATCTAGCTGGCACTGTAACTGAGTCTTCAAAAGGTCATTCCAACATTCTATTAAGCCAGCTGCTTCAGGATTGTGAAAATGGAAAGACCAGTGAATTCCATGAGTGTGAGCCTATTGTCTTACTTCTTTTGCTGTGAAATGAGTTCCTTGATCTGAAGCAATGCTCTGTGGAATACCACGATGTTGGATAGGGTATTCCTTAAGTCCATGGACAGTAGTTTTGGCAGGAAGCATTGTGTGCAGGGAAGGCAAATCCATATCCAGAGTAAATGTCTAGTCTAGTAAGGACCAAATTGCTGCCCCTTCCACGATGGAAGTAATCCAGTGTAATCAATCTGCCACCAGGCAGCTGGCTATTACCCTGGGGAACTAACAACATCCTATTATTTCTCAGTCAATACCCTTCCTCTGATAGTAGACACTTTGCTAGGCTGGAGTTTAACTTGTGTTGTAATTCAGTTAGTCTCAGGTTGAGATTCTGTGTTTGTTTGATTTTCAACAATCTCAGCCTTGTGGCTCTAGGAGATAAGGGTCCTCTTTAGGGCACACATGGATTCCTTTAGGTCATTTATGCTGGAGTGCTTAATGCTTGAGCTGGAAATTTGAATCCCTGAGCGCATCTTGTTCTTTCATCTCTTTGTCCAGCAACAACAGGAACAACCAGCTAACGTCATTATACTTCTTACTCTTCCAAAAATGTTAGAAAGTATCATATACATAGCCACCTTGCTCCTTGCTTCTTATAAATGGTTGACTAGGAGTATCTAATGGAGACATGTTGTATATCTCTATTGCAAGGTTATGCCACGGCTTTCTTTACTACTGGAAATAGAGTCATGAACATCTTTAAATCGAATCAGATTAGCGAGCCAATTCCAGAAACCTCAGAACCACTTCTAATACCAAAATCTATATTTGTCTGGGTTCTCCAGAGAAACAGAACCAATAGGAAATATACATATATGTATGTATGTGTATATATGTATATATATGTTATAAGGAATTGTCTCATGTGATCACAGAGGTTGAAAATTCATAAGATTTACATTTACCAAGGTTGAGACCCAGGAGTGCCAATGGTGTATAGTTCCAGTGTCAATCTGAAGGCCTGACAACCAGGAGAGCTGATGATGTAAATTCCAGTCCAAGTCTGAAGGCAAAAGACTGATGTCCCAGCTAGAAGACTGTCAGGGAGAGACAGAGAATTCTATCTTACTCTGCCTTTTTGTTTTAATTAGGCCTTCAGTGGATTGGATAGACCTGCCCATATTGGGAAGGGTAATCTGCTTTACTTATTCTACAGGTTCAATTGTTAATCTCATCCATAAACATCCTCATAGACACACCCAAAATAACATTTAACCAAGTATCTGGTCCAGTCAAATTGACATATACAGTTAATCATTTTATATATATATATATATATATATACACACACACACACACACACACACGTATATATATAATATATATATACACATGATCATTAGATAAATATTATATATAAAATAATAGTGAATGTTAGGCACAGGGGCATATAGATATACATGATCATTACATATTTATATAAAATAATTAACTGTATATGTCAATTTATATATTATATATATATAGTCATGCATTGTTTAACAGGGACATGTTCGGAGAAATGCATCACTAGGTGATTTCAGCATTGTGCAAACATTATAGAGTGTACTTGCACAAACCTAGACAGTATAGCCTACTACACACCTAGGCTATATGGTGCTAATTTTATGGGACCACCTTCATATATGCGATCCTGGTGTTGATCGAAACATTATTATGCGGTACATGACCATATATGATTTAAAATCGTATAAAAGAGGCACTGAAGAAATTTTTTTTTTTTGTTAGAAAGATCGGCCCTGAGCTAACATCCATGCCAATCTTCCTCTTTTTGCTGAGGAAGACCGGCCCTGAGATAACATCTATTGCCAATCCTCCTCCTTTATTTCCCTTTTTCTCCCCAAAGCCCCAGTAGATAGTTGTATGTCATAGTTGCACATCCTTCTAGTTGCTGTATGTGGCATGCCGCCTCAGCATGGCCAGACAAATGGTGCGTCGGTGAGCCCCCAGGATCCGAATCCCAGGCCACCAGTAGCAGAGTGCGCGCACTTAACAGCTAAGCCCTGGGGCCGGCCCCTGAAGAAAATTTAAAAACAAGTATTTTGTAGTTTTGCATTCATTAATATCTATTGTGATTTCTTTTTTATTGTAGGACCCTTTTGCCTTAGAGACATAAAGCAGCCATTGAGCAGCCCTTGAAGATCCTAAAGTCTCTTGAGCCTAACATTCACTATTAATAGTGAAATCAGATGTAGATATTTTATTTATCTGAAAATTCAAATCTCTAGTGTTAGAAATTTTACTTTGGTAACCGTAGTTAGTAAACAGTAATATTTCTTTCTCACAGAGGGAAAAATTACCTTTTCCACATTTTGGAGTCAAAAATGGCAATGTGAGCTATTTCTTGCAGATTGAAACACTTCAAACGTGGGTCACGAGTTTCTCCTCTCTTTTTCCCTGCTAAAGAGAATCATGTAACCTCATGGTAGATCATCCTGGATTCCTGATTCAATATAATAAACAGAAACTTCCTGCCTATCTACAATGGATATATAGTTTGAGTAAAAAATAAATCTTTTATCTTTTACATGAGTAATATTTAGGTTTTTTCATGCAACATGAATTAGCTTGTTCTGATTATTAAACACTATTCAAGTATTTAACTCTAGTTACAAAAAAAATTATTATAAAGTGCTCTTCTTTCAACAAGAACACAGTACAACATTGGGTAACAAACTAATTACTAGAAAGTGACCATAAGAAGAATATAAGTGTGAAGTTGAATGTCAGAAAAGGTTAATTTGAAATAACAGCAGATTGTAGCCTTTTGACTCTTGAGGTGTGTGTCCAGTGGGAACAATCTCCACGCTGTTTGAATCACTCTGCTGCTTCACTTTTTTCAGCAGATTAGATGTCTAGAGAGCTGGAGTCCAGGGTCACAACAGCTATCGTGCCTCCAAGCCACTTTTTCTATTTTATTCAAAATGCATCATCTATTTCCCTATTTTAGCAGTGTGACAAATGGTTAACTCCCAAAACATTGCCACTTTTCCCTCTACTGTTATTAAGCACAAGTTGACCTTGATCCATCATAAGTTTACCTTTTTGTATCACCTGCGTAAATAGGCATACGACTATGTATCACTGAAATTCATTATAAAATGAGATCTCTACAGGATCACAACTAAAGAATTAGTCCCAATTTGCTTAATATGAAGTTGATCAACATATACGTATATTTAAATATATATATATTTATGATGCCTACTATTTGTCAAGAATGAATTGGTAAATGAACATCTCACCCCTTAGATACTGTCTCTCTTGAGAATTACTTATTTCTTCTTCCACGTTGCGTGCTTCATTTCTTTATATATTTATTTCTTTTATTATATTTTTAAATAGATTTTATTTTTTAGAACAGTTTTAGTTTCACAGCAAAATTGAGGAGAAGGTACAGAGATTTCTCATTTATCCCTGCCCTACTCATGCATAGCCTCCCCTATGAAAAACATCCTCCAGTGGTACATTTATTACAAGTGATGAACCTACATTGACACATCATTATCACCCAGAATCCATAGTTTACATCAGGTGTTGTTACACTGGTAACATTCTATGCATTTTGACAAATATATAATGACATGTATCCACCATTATAGCATCATAAAAAGTAAATTCACCACCCTAAAAATAAAAATCCTCTGTCCTCTGTATATTCATCTCTTCCAACCTCTTAACCTCTGGAAACCACTGATCTGTTTACTGTTTCCATAGGTTTTCCTTTGACATATTTATTTTTTTACATGCTTATATTATATTCCATTATTTAATTTTAAAATAATTATTATGTTTGGTAAATTCTTCTTTTATTGAGGTATATTTGACATATAGAATTATATTAGTTTCAGATTACACCATAATGGTTTGATATTTGTATATATTGCAAAATGATCACCACAATAAGTCTAGTTAACATACCTCACCATTTTTAGTTAAACAATTTTTTTTCTTGTTGATAAGAACTTTTAAAATATAGTCTCAGCAACTTTCAAATATGAAATACGGTATTATTAACTATAGTCACCATACTGTACATTATATCTCCATGACATTTATTTTATAACTGAAAGTGTGTAACCTTTGACCCCTTTTACCCATGTCACTTACCCCCAACCCCTTGCCTCTAGCAACCACCAATCTGCTCTCTGTGTTTGTGAGTTGGTTTTTTGTATTTTTCTAGATTCCACACATAAGTTAGATCATACAGTGTGTCTGATATTTCACTTAGCATAATGCCCTCAAGGTCCATCCATATTGCCACAAATGGCGATATTTTCTTCTTATTATGGCTGAATAATATTCTACTGTGTGATATATATATATATATATACACACACACACATATATCTACACCATATTTTCTTTATCCATTCATCCACCAATGAACACTTAGGTTGTTTCCATATCTTGGCTATTGTAAATAACACTGCAATGAACATGGAGGTGCATATATCTTTTCGAGCTAGCTTTTTCGTTTTGTTCAGATAAACACCTAGAAATGGAATTGCTAGATCATACGGTACTTCTATTTTTAATTCTTTGAGGAACATACATAATGTTTTCCATAGTGGCTGCATCAATTTACATTCCCACCAACGGTGCACAAGCGTTTCCTTTTCTTTACATCCTTGCCAATACTTGTTATTTCTTGGTTTCTTTTGATAATAGCCATTCTAACAGATATGAGGTGATATCTCATTGTGGCTTTGATTTGTATTCCCCTGATGATTAGTGGTATTGAGCACCTTTTCATGTACTTGTTGGCCATCTGTATGTCTTCTTTGGAAAAATGTATGCTCAGATCCTCTAACCATTTCTTAACTGGATTTTTTGGGTTTTTTTTTTTGCTATTGAGTTATATGAGTTCTTTACATATTTTGGATAGTAACCCCTTATCAGATATATGATTTGCAAATATTGTCTTCCATTCAGTAGGTTGTGTTTTCGTTTTGTTGATGGTTTCCTTTACTGTGCAGAAGCTTTTTAGTTTGACGTAATCCCACTTGTTTATTTTTGCTTTTGTTGTCATTGCTTTTGGTGTCAAATCTAAAAAAATCATCCACAAGAGTGATGTCAAGGAGTTTACCATGTATGTTTTCTTCTAGAAGTTTTATGGTTTCAGGTCTTACGTTTTTCTTTAATGCATTTTGAATTAATTTTTGCGTATGGTGTAAGATAGCGATCCAGTTTCCTTCTTTTCATGTGGCTATCCAGTTTTCCCAACATCATTTATTGAAGAGATAGTCCTTTCCCCATCGTATATTTCTGCCTCCTTCGTTGTAAATTAATCAACCATATTTGTTTGGGTTTATTTCTGGGCTCTGTATTCTGTTCCACTGATTTATGTGTTTGTTTTTATGCCAATACCATACTGTTTTCATTGCTGTAACTTTGTAGTATAGTTTGAAATCAGGGAGTGTTAGGCCTCCAGCTTTGTTCTTCTTTCTCAAGAGTGCTTTGGCTATTTGAGGTCTTTCGTGGTTCCATACAAATTATAGGACTGTTTGTTCTATTTCTGTGGAAAATACCACATGTGTCTTTAAATTCTCAAGGATACATTTTGAGTTTTTTCTAGATTTCATAGTTCTAATAACACAAACCAAAGCCCACACAATCCCAACTTGCTCTTTCTCCTCCTCACATAGGTGATATGTTATCTTCATGTATCTTTTTTCCCCTTATTATGAAATTCAAATGAAAAAAAAAAGGAATGAAAATATCAACATTCTGCAAGGTTTTTCAGTTCTATATCTCATTTATGTGGCTTGTTTTTTTTTCTTCCTGGACATATCTCATATAGGACCAATTGAGGAGTTAAATAAGACGTAACGAATTTGTCAACAAACTCTCATTGAGCAATAAATATACTGAAGGGTAGGGATTAAAATATATATACCATCCTCTATAACTTAACTCTTTACAGTTCTTTTCTGAAAAGAGAGACTAAAAATAAATGTTTATATAAATATGTAACTCTTTGAATATATCATTTAATTCAAAAATGAGTGGCACAGCCTTTGGGTAAGAAGAAATTTAGATGAGGCAATGATCCTTAGAAGCTGGTTAATTGGCTATAGTGTAATAAATGGGATGAAATTTAAATTAAATCTTAAGGGAAGAAATAGACCTGATAAACAAAAAAAGAAGAGGGAGAACATATCAAAGAGCAGACAAGCTGGGGAAGACACAGAAGGTATAAGAAACATAAATTTTCAGAGAAGAGATCATTTCAACATAAATGGAACCTTTATGAGGAGCAACAATGTGATACAAGAATGGAGAGGTAAATGAGAAACCAGATTGTGCAGAACCTGAATTATTAAACTGAGCAACCTAAAGCTATACTGGAGAAGACCACAAATGTTATTTCAAGTGTCTCTTTCTCATAGTATCAATAATAAACAGTGACTCAATAGTTAAAGGCATACATGGTGAAAGATAATGGAAACTTATAAATTACAAAATAATGATACTAAGTACGGATATAGACAAATCCAAATATAATATTACTTTCCTATTGAACATGGTGAGCAATCCATTGAATTGAGGGTAATCCAACAGCAAAATCTCTAAGATATTGCAGGATTTGTTCACCACCATAGAAGAGCTTGAATAGTAAGAGAGAAAAAAAAAAAGTAGAGAAATTAGCCTTACTTCATTTAGGTAAGAAGAATGTTTGGCATATTATAATATAATGATTGTACTCTGTAGATGACTTAGTGTTTTCCTAGATATATCTTACTTTTTTTCTATCAGAATCCAGAAATGGTCTTTATGAATATACCAATCTATATTAATTGTAAAATTCATCAAATTTCCACAAGTATTTTGTCCTTATTCCTCCTTTTACAACTGAACAGTATAAAATATTTCTGGATTATCCAAAATAAGACATTCAAAGAAAGCTTATATGTGTCACCAAACCACACAATGCCCACATATTAAATAAGCTAAGGCAAACAAATTTGTATCTTCCTATAATTTTTGATGAGTCCTTGAATTGGTTTGCTCCTGGTTCATAATGGCGTGAAATAACAGTACAGAGTAGAGGGAGCATTTTTGCTTTTCAGGGCCCTAATCAATGCTCATTTTAAGTCTTTTCAATAAAGCAGAGTTATAAAAACCATTAAAGACAAGTAGAAAACAATGTGGAATGTTCATATAAAATGAAACAGAGAAGCAGCAAATAAACCAAGACGGTTGAGTGAAACAGCATAATGAAAATTTAAAGTTCCCTTGTTTGTAGTCAAACTACAAAGAGTCCCATTCAGTTTTGTTCTTGCTGGTTGAATCAAGTAAGAATTCATTGACACCAAATAAATGAATACTCAGATAGCATTTTTTGGCATTTAGAGGGCAATCAAATCAAGTTTGTGGAGCACACTAATTTGGGGAAACTTCCTCTGGAGTCCAAAGTCTTTGGCTAGCCCAACAGCAGAGGAACTGAAGCCATGGCTAATCTGTACAAAAATAATCTGCCTATAAATTTTTATGTTTATCTTCAGACGTAGAGAACTTTTTGGACAGTTTAATTTTTGTGTCTTAGCATCATAAGATTTTTCTTCTTTTTCAAATGTATAAAGTTGTGGCAGATAGATCTTCCTCGTAGAGATTGAAAATTGAAATTATATTGGGCCTTTCTTCGGGAATCATTGCCAAAGCAAAAGCAGTATCTACCGTGTTTTTCTGGACTTATCGTTGGAACTTCATAATTAACTACATCCAGTTAGCAAATAAATCAAAGAAAACAACTCTACTCGGGGACTCTCCTTTGAGAGGAAAACTACTTCCTGCATTGGTTAGGGTCATTAAGAATGTAATGGCCTCTTAAGCCCAAAATCTAGAGGAGTGAATCAAAATGTCCTAATGTACTGGTTAATGATGCTTTTGTATTACCAATTACCAACAAAGCCCATTGCATTAAAATGAACGGTCTTGGATTAAATGTTGCTATGTATATAACTGTATATCTGTATAACTGGAGCTGTATATATAGCACGATATTCTTCATAAAAACAGCATTTTGTAAAATAAATAAATGAATCAGTGACTAAATAAATGGCTTTAATATAGCATATAACTATCAATGAATATCAGAAATTCTTATATTCTAAAATTTATATTATATATCATATTTTCAAATATGATATAGTTACCAAATTTCATAATATATAATTCAAAATTTCAATATCACCTCCCAGAAATGCATAACCCCAGTCTAACTACGAGAAAAAAGGACAAATACCAATTGAGGAGCATTCTACAAAATGTCTGACCAGCCCTCCTCAAAACTGTGTCAAGGTATTAAAGAAAGAAGGAAAATATGAGAAACTGTCACCATCCAGAGGAGCCTGAGAAAACATGCCGGTTAAACATAATGTGGTATCCTGGATGATATCCTGCAACAGGAAAAAAAATTAGAAAACAAATGAAATTTAAACAAACTCTAGAGTTTAGTTAAGAGTAATGTACCAATGTTGACTCTTTCATTGTGACAAATATACCATAGTTAACACACCATTGGCCAGCCCTTGTCATCTAGTAGTTAAGATTCAGTGCTCTCACTGCTGTGGCCTGGGTTTGTTTCCCAGTCGGGGAACCACATCATCCACCTGTCCATTGTCATACTGTGGTGGCTCCATGTTGGCTGTGATGCGGAAAGCTATGCCATCAGGATTTCAAATTCCAGGAAGTCACTCATGGTGGACAGGTTTCAGTGGAGCTTCCAAACTAAGACAGACTAGGAAAAAGGTTTGGCCACAAAACCTCTATGAATAGCAGTGGAGCATGTCTGATACAGTGCTGGAAGGTGAGAGGATGGCACAAAAAGACAGGGCAGGGTTCTGCTCTGCTGTACACGGGGTCACTAGGAGTTGGAATCAACTCTATGGCACTAACAAACAAAAAATAACATACTATTACATATATATGTACCAAATATACCAATATAACATAAGATGCTAACTAAACAATAGGAGACCATGAGTGAGGGTTGTACGAGAACTCTAGGTACTATCATCTTGCAACTTTTTTTAAAATCTAAAACAATTCTAAAATAAAATTGTTACTAAAAATAAATTTTAATATTGAAATCCATGTCTGAAATACAAATTTTTCCCAAACTGCTAAGAAACATAAAATATGTAATAAAATGAATAATTGTTAACTAAATAATTTGTAATTAACTCCTTTTTGAGATTAAACTATACTATTATAAGCATAGTGTAAATTCAGTAAATCAGTCTTCACTGACTTGGGATTTATATTTATTGAGCAGAAGCTAGAGTGAAATTTGATATACATAGCTGGATTTTCACTGATAATCACTGCGTGGTTGAAGCAAAACATCAATTTAGAAAACTCAAACTCTTAAACAAAATAAAACGTAAAAGTAAATTTTTAAAAAATTAATCACAATTAATCAGTTTTGTGCATGAACATTCAAGCTCAGTTAAATATAGTAAAATACAGTTATTCAGACTCTGATAGAAGGCCAGATTAAGTAAATAATTGATTTATTTCTTCAAGAAAAAATGTTATATTCTTTTAAGTATATACAGTAGCTTAAACCAATCTAACAAGTTGGTTTATAAGCTGGGTTCTCAAAGAGGCTCTTAATATTGACACTTTAGAGAACAATAAATTTGTAGTCACTAAACCAATTATTCATATGTTCCTGGTTTCTCTGTGATATTTAAGGTACTTCATTTGTAGAGAATACTTTTGTCTATAATCTATTATTTTATGGAAAGTTAAACTACTTAACAAACTTAAAGTCAAAATAATAAAATAATCTAATTACCTTAAATTTTAAATAGTTATTTTTAGTATTGCCTTAGAACATAGATGTCAATATTTTCCACAGAAATAATAGCACTTGTTATATCTTAATATTTTCTACGTTAATTATAGCACTTGATAGGAGGATCAGAAATAAGATCATGTTAAAAGCATGAAACTAATGTTAATAAGACAGAAGCAAAAATAATTATAAAATATTTATTTTCTTTTTATTGAATTAGCGTGTTTTTCCCCCACGTCCACAGTCAGCACTTGCAAATCAGGTAGATTAGCTTTCCTTCTATATAATTTGAAAACGTGTTAGATAAGTGTGTGAGTGAATAATTTTAACTTGAAATGACACTAAAACTCCCAGAATAGAGCTGGCCTGGTGGCATAGCAGCTAAGTTTGTGCATTCCGCTTCGGGGGGCCCTGGGTTCGCAGGTTTGGATCCGGGTGCAGATCAACGCACCACTTGTCGAGTCATGCTGTGGCAGCATCCCATATAAAATAGAGGAAGATGGGCACAGATGTTAGCCCAGGGCCAATCTTCCTCAGCAAAAAGAGGAGGATTGGCAACAGATGTTAGCTCAGGGCTAATATCCCTTACAAAAAAGAGAACCTCCCAGAATATACTACTAAAGGGGTAATAGGATTAATCTAATACTCATATAAGCCTTTATCCTTAAACTTCAAAAACTTTATAAGTAGTCATGAAAAAAATGACGAGACCAAATATTCTAGCAATGGCAGATGTTTATCTTCAGAGGATATGGAATCAATGAACAGTGTTAGTTACTAGATAGAATGAAGGACTTTTAAAATCTAATATTACTTGTTATTAATGTTATATATATTAATATTTTTATATTATTATAAAATATGTTTCTAAAAGTATAATATGCCATAATAAAAATATAATACCTTCAAGTGTAAAACCCCACAGAGTTAGGCACAGCACTATAATTGCAACAGGGACTGAGTTTCCTAACGCAGGGCATGGGGGAAAGGAATAAATGTTTATTTAATTCATAAATATTAAAATTGTGTTTGTATGGAATTATTTGAACTTTGTTGTTTTTCTTCTACTGTATTGGTTATGTGTTGCTGTGTAACAAATTACCTCACAATTTAGTCGCTTAAAACAACAAACGTGTATTATCTCATACATTGTCTGAGGGTCAGGAATTCAGGAATGGCTTAGCTGGGTGACCTGGTTCAGGGACTCTCACAAGGTTGAAGTCAAGCCACAGATGGGGCTGCACTCATCTCAAGGCTCAACTGTGGCTGGAGAATTCACTTCTAATCTCACTCACATGACCATTGGTGGTTACCTTGTTGGTCTCTCCATAAGGCTGCTTACGATAGGGTTTCCCCAGTATGTGATCCAAGCAAAAGAGAGAGCAGGTGAGCCAGAGAGGGCCTCAGATAGAATCTACCATTTATAACCTAATCTTACAACCTAACCACTTTTATAACCTCATCTCAAAAGTAATGTGCGATCACTTTCTGCCACATTCTATTGGTCACACAGACCAACCCTGGTACAATGTGGAGAAAACTACAAGGTAATAAATACCAGGAGGTGGGTATCTTTGGAGGTTATCTTAAGGCTAGACACTGCAGCAACTTGTTCTTAAAGTGTGTACAGTCCTTCTGGAATGTGTACGGTGACCATCTATGTATTGCTGAGAGCTATTCTAACCTCAGGGTGCAAAATAATAGGCAACACTAACAGTAACCACTATATTATTCTAGACCTTGATATTATTACAACACCAAAAGACTAAGAATTACTTCTCTACCCATATACTAAAGTCATTGTTAATCCGTTTTTATCTATTCAGTGAAATTTTGTGTAAAATAGCCTCCATTTAAAGGCAGTCTAGTAGTACATTATGAGGTGAACGGAGATACAAGGCAAGCATTTTTAGATTAATTAAGCATTTTTACTGTTTTTTCCATTACTTGCCTAAATGTTATTCCATTTAGACAAGCTAAAAGTCTTGAATTACATATGTAATTGAATGGGTCTGGTTTCTTGATATAGTCACCCATATAATTATTTTACTATTGAAATACATACCATTTATTTATTTTTTTTACAATATAATAGTAATTCATCAGAAGAATCACATTGCTTTGGGAAGAAAAAGATATTTTTGTTTTAAATATAGTTCTTTACAAGCACTGTTCTACACAGTGATTGAAAGCAGTAAATTCTGAACTAAAATTTCCCTTAGGTAATTTAACCCCAGCCTACTTTTTAAAGCATTATTCAAAAATATGCTATATTGTGTAATCTTTATGAGTTGATAAGGTCAATTCTGAAGCAAACCAAAATAAATAAATTTCAAACATTTGTGCTATTGCGACAGCAATTTTGAATGAAAGAAAGAAAATAACCTTTTCAATTCCAATGTTTCCCAAATACGTGCTTTCCTAGATTGCTATGTTGCACTGGTGCACTGACTGCCACTATGGGGAATTTAAAAAAATAGTTATGAGCTATTTCAAGAATTCAATAACCTGCAACCTGCAGTTCATGACAGTTAGCGCCATGCTAATCATTTTGGAAATCATTCGGATATCATTTTATAATACCAGTGAGAGAGGAAGTGGCAAATTATTTAGCTTTATATTGTTTTAATTCCATAATTAAGTAATTGAACTTGGAACAAACAGTTTACTACTTCCGTTTTAATTAACATTTCATATATAACTATGGTACTCACTAAAAACACTATCTACTGCATACAGAGCCAATTATGATATGCATTATTGTAGGTAATAAAATGTCTTACTAATCAAACATTTATGTGGATCAGACGTTTTTATGCAATGGCAATTATAAGAAAAGGGATCAGGTTCCCAGTGACAAATGTTCTTAATTAGAGTTGAACATGTCCAGATTAGTCATATTTTGTGTTACTACTTAAAATATTCTTTCCTTAGAGAAACTTAGATTACCTTTAAAATTCATTTCAATATTTCAAGATTCTAGCTAAGAAATGTTATTCTTATTTGGTACTCTATTATGATGAAATGGTTTTATTGCTCATATAGCAATTTAAAGTACTGAACTTATTTAAGGGGTGGGCAGATTTATCTTTTGAGCAACAAAGTTTTTAGGACCATGAAGAATTATAAAACATTATGAATTTTGATTTACATCTTTAATTTAGAACCTCCCTTGGCTTAGATTACTTACACAACAAATATATTACCAAATGTCTCATAAATAATATAGAACATTCAGAGTAATCTTTTCCTTATGAAATTAACATTCGGCTCAATCTGCACAAGTCAAAATCCTATGATTATAGATGAATCAGGTATATTATAGATATGTATATTGAAACTATTTGGATTACTAAAATATTTCATAATTAAATTTTCAGTAGGATTTTTGGCTTCGATAAATAATTTGTTAACGCTATAAAAGTAGTACATGCCAAAGAAAGAAAGAAGGGAAGAGATATATAGAGAGAGAGAAAGAGAGAGAGAGAGAGAAATATTTTTCCATTTATGGCCATGACAGAGTAACTTTTATTAGACTTTCCCTTCCTCTAGAAGCTACTAAAATAGTGGACATGTTAGAAGGAATTGGAAAGAATGAATGTTTAAAAATTAGTAGCCTAAACCTTCACCTTTAGAAAATAAGATAAAAAATAGAAATTAAATTCAAGATAAGTAAAAGTAAGCAAATAATAAAATGAGTAGATATCAATAAAATATAATTAAAAATAAATAAAATTAACAAAGAGAAAATTTTATTATTTGAAAAACATAATAAAAACTAATAGTCCCCGTGTGAAATTGCTCTAGATAAAAGGGATAAGGATATAGATTTCCAATATCAAGAATGAAAGAGAGGATATCCTAGGTTCTAGAGTCATTACAAAGATAACAAAGGAACATTACAATAAAATTTATGACATAAATTTGACATTTTATCAAAGGACAACATTTTTTAAAGACATGGTAGTATTGAAGTGAAAGAAATGGAAAACTGAAGGCCTCTATGTCTATTAATTATTTAAATTTGTAATCACAAAACTTCCCACAACTTCAGCCCCAAATGGCCTCACTGGTGAATTTTATCATATATTTAAGGAGTACTTAATACCAATCTCATATAAACTTTTGCAGAAAACAGAGGAGAACGGAATGTTTTTTATGAGGTCATCATGGTCCTAGTACCTAAACTTGATAGTGATATGTAGAAAAAAATGGCTGAGGGATTAGAGGTAAGTACTCCTTACAAAAATAGACCAAAAATAAATCCTTAACAAAATATTAGTAAATCAAACACAGCAATTTATCAAACTGATAATATATCATGCCCAACTACATTCTAGCCTACAAATGCAAGGTCAGTTTACATTGAAAACAATCATGAAAACACCCACATTAACAAAATTTCAGATTACCATGGTAGTTATAAAACAAGCATTTGACAAAAATTAACATATTCTTGATAAAAATGCTGAGCAAACTAGGAAAAATTCCTCAATCTCAAAAAAGTTATCTACATGAAACCTACAACTAACATTATAGTTATTAGTCATATACTGAACTTTTTGGTGCCGAGCTAAGAAAGAAGGCAAGGATAGCCACTACAACTGGTTCTGTAGAATATTATACTAGAGGTTCTAGCTATTTTCCTAAGGTAAGAAGAAGAAATTAGGACAGTTAGAAAGATGTATAACTACCCTTTTGACGGATGACATGATTATTTACAAAGAAAGTGCTATGGAATCTGCAAAAGCTGCTAAAATCAGTAAGTGAATTTAGCAAAGTTGCAGGATACAAGGTCAATATACATAAAAAAAAAAATACATTTTAGATACCAGAAGCAAAACTTAGAAATTATTTTTAGATGAAAGTACTTTACAAATAAATTCAAAATAGCATCCAAAAGTATGAAATAGTTAATAAGGTATTAAGCAAAGACATAAAAACATTGATAGAACACTTTGAATTGAGAGGAGATATTTAAAAAGACCTAAATAAATGGAGAGATGGAATGGGCTAATGAATTAGAAAATACAATATTGTTTAAAGATTTTATTTATTTATTTTTTCCCCCCAAAGCCCCAGTAGATAGCTGTGTGTCATAGCTGCACATCCTTCTAGTTGCTGTATGTGGGACGCGGCCTCAGCATGGCCAGAGAAGCAGCGTGTCGGTGCGAGCCCGGGATCCGAACCCGGGTCGCCAGCAGCGGAGCGCGCTCACTTAACCACCAAGCCACGCGGCCGGCCCAGAAAATACAATATTGTTTAAATGTCAATTCTCAAAAAAATGATCTGTAGATTTAATACATTTACAATAAAAAGCAAAAATTCTTTTTTGTATCAATGGACAAGTTGATTATAATATTAGGA
Source organism: Ceratotherium simum simum (assembly GCF_057802395.1). NCBI lineage: Eukaryota > Metazoa > Chordata > Mammalia > Perissodactyla > Rhinocerotidae > Ceratotherium > Ceratotherium simum. Next base: position 20,746,791 of record NC_141917.1, on the reverse strand, counting down.
TATTATTTTTTAAAATAAAGTTAAAGATAAACCTATTCTATAATCTAGTGTTCTCTTCCTTAGGTATTCAGCCTAGAATGAAAAACAAATCAACAGCACAACTTCTGCATGAATGACTGTTGCCGCAATATTCATACACCCAAAAACGAGGGACAAACCAAATGCCCAGCAAAAGGAAAATGGAAAAAGAGATTATACTGGGTGAAAATGGCAGAAACACAATTATGTGTGACAGTTTTATTTAAAATAGACAGAACTGTGAAATAAACCAAATGTGTACTAATAGTTTATTACATAAACAAATTATGATTTAAATATACAAAGGACTACTATCTGGCAATACAGTAGAATGCATTATAGTGCATACAATTATGTTAAGTGAAAATATTCAAACAAATAATACACACTATATGATTTCATTTCTTTGGAGATGAAGAGGTAAAATTATACCGTAGTGTAAAAAAAATCAGAACTGAGATTGCTTACAAAGGTGGGAATTGACTGGAAATGCATGTAAGGGAAATATCTGGGTTGACAGAAATCTAAACTTTAATTGAGTTTTGATTACATTTACCTAAACTCATTGAATTACACACTTGGCATGTGTGCATTTTAATGTATGTAAATTATAAATAAAATTAAAAGTTCATAAGGTTATTTGTTTCCATTTAGAAAAATACTGGAAAAGGAAATTACTAACTACATTTTTCTCAGAAATAAATTACTTTTATCAATAAATAAAAAACAGTTTAAAAAAGATAATATTTACATCATATATTTGCTTATTGAAAATTTTATAATTTGAAGACCTCTGTTAAAATTCAAAAGAATTTAAGTAATGATGAAATTTAAAATTGCAATTAATATTTTAATTTTAAAGAATACATTCACAGATAATCTCAGTGAATTTTATACTATAAATACATAGAATTTGAGTTATGGTTTTTATTTTTAGAGATGTCATAAACATTATTTTTTTAGTGCAGTAACATTGGTTTATAACATTACATAAATTTCAGGTGTACAGCATTATGTATCGATTTCTGTATAGATCACATCATGTTCACCACCCAAAGACTAATTACAATCCATCACCACACACGTGCCTAATCCTCCCCTGTGCCCTCTTCCCTCCCCGCTTCCCCTCTGGTAACCACCAATCCAATGTCTGTCTCAATGCGATTGTTTGTTGTTTTTATCTTCTACTTATGAGTGAGATCACATGGTATTTGACTTTCTCCCTCTGACTTATTTCGCTTATCATAATACCCTCAAGGTCCATCCATGTCGTCACAAATGGCTGGATTTCATTGTTCTTTATGGTTACGTAGTATTCCATTACGTATATATACCACATCTTTATCCATTCGTCCCTTGATGGGCATCTAGGTTGCTTCAAAGTCTCGGCTACTGTGAATAACGCTGCAATGAACATAGTGGTGCATGTATCTTTACGCATTTGTATTTTCATGTTCTTTCAATAAACACCCAGCAGTGGAATAGCGGGATTATATAGTAGTTCTATTCTTAATTTTTTGAGGAATCTCCATACTTTTTTCCACAGTGGCTGCACCAGTTTGCACTCCCACCAGCAGCGTATGAGAGTTCGCTTCTCTCCACATCCTGTCCGACAATTGTTGTTTCCTGTCTTGTTAATTATAGCCATTCTGACAAGTGAAGTGATATCTCATCGTAGTTTTGATTTGCATTTCCCTGATAGTTAATGATGTTGAACATCTTTTCATGTGCCTGTTGGCCACCTGTATATCTTCTTTGGAGAAATGTCTGTTCAGATCTTTTGCCCATTTGTTAATTGAGTTGTTAGTTTTTTTGTTGTTGAGATGTATGAGTTCTTTACATATTTTGGAGATTAACCCCTCATCAGATATATGGTTTGCGAATATCTTCTCCCAATTGTTAGGTTGTCTTTTTGTTTCATTGATGGTTTCCTTTGCTGTGCAGAAGATTTTTAGTTTGATGTAGTTCCATTTGATTATTTTTTCTATTGTTTCCTTTGCCCAGTCAGACATGGTACTTGAAAATAAGCTGCTAAAACCAATGTTGAAGAGTATACTGCGTATGTTTTCTTCTAGATGTTTCATGGTTTCAGGTCTTACATTCAAGTATTTAATCCATTTTGAGTTAATTTTTGTGTATGGTGTAAGATAGTGGTCTACTTTCATTCTTTTGATGTGGCTGTCCAGTTTTCCCAACACCATTTATTGAAAAGATTTTCCTTTCTCCATTGTATGTTTTTGGCTCCTTTGTCAAAAATTAGCTGTCCATAGATGTGTGGGTTTATTTCTGGGCTCTCAATTCTATTCCATTGATCTGTGTGTCTTGTTTTTGTGCCTGTATCATGCTCTTTTGGTTACTATAGCTTTGTAGTATATTTTGAAATCAGGGAGTGTGATACCTCCAGCTTTGTTCTTTTTTTCCTCAGTATTCCTTTGCCTATTTGGGTCTTTTCTTGTTCCATATAAATTTTAGGATTCTTTCTTCTATTTCTGTGAAAAATGTTATTGGAACTTTGATAGGGATTGCACTGAATCTATAGATTGCTTTAGGAAGTATGCACATTTTAACTATGTTAATTCTTCCAATCCAAGAGCATAAAATATCTTTCCATTTCTTTGTGTCTTCTTCAATTTCTTTTAACAATGTTTTATGGTTTTCAATGTACAGATCTTTCACCTCTTTGCTTAAATTTATTCTTAGGTATTTTATTGTTTTTGTTGCAATTGTAAATGGGACTGTATTCTTAATTTCTCTTTCTGCTACTTTGTTATTAGTGTATAGAAACATAACAGATTTTTGTATATTGATTTTGTATCCTGCAAATTCACTGTATTTATTTATTATTTCTAAAAGTTTTTTGGTAGATTCCTTAGAGTTTCCTGTATATAAAATCATGTCACCTGCAAATAGTGACAGTTTCACTTCTTCCTTTCCAATTTGGATCCCTTTTATTTGTTTTTCTTGACTGATTGTTTTGGCTAGGACTTTCAATACTATGTAAAATAAGAGTGGTGAAAGTGAGCATCTTTGTCTGATTCCTGTTCTTAGAGTGATAGCTTTCAGTTTTTCACCATTGAGGATGATATTAGCTGTGGGTTTGTCATATATTGCCTTTATCATGTTGAGGTAGTTTCCTTCTACATCCATTTTACTCAGAGTTTTTATCATGAATGGATGCTCTATCTAGTCGAATGCTTTTTCTGCATCTATTGAGATGATCATGTGATCTTTATTCTTTATTTTGTTAATGTGGTATACCACATTGATTGTTTTGTGGATATTGAACCATCCCTGAGTCCCTGGAAAAAATCCCACTTGACCATGGTGTATGATCTTTTTAATGTATTGTTGTATTTGATTTCTAGTATTTTGTTCAGGATTTTTGCATTGATGCTCATCAGTGATATTGGCCTATAATTTTCTTTTTTGTATGTTGTCCTTGTCTGGTTTTGTTATCAGGGTAATGTTGGCTTCTTAGAATGAATTAGGAAGTGCCCCCTCCTCTTCAATTTTTTGAAAGACTTTGAGAAGGATAGGTATTAAGTCTCCTTTGAATGTTTGGTAGAAATCATCAGGGAAGCCATCTGGTCCTGGACTTTTATTTTGGGGGAGATTTTTGACTATTGTTTCAATCTCCTTATTGGTGATTGGTCTATTCAAATTCTCTATTTCTTCTTGATTCAGTTTTAGAAGGCTGTATGATTCTAAGAATTTATCAATTTTCTCTAGATTATCCAATTTGTTGGCATATTGCTTTTCATAGTATTCTCTTATAATCTTTTGTATTTCTGAGGTGTCCATGTCTGATTTTATTTATTTGAACCTTCACGCTTTTTTTCTTGGTGAGTCTAGCTAAAGATTTGTCAATTTTTTTTATCCTTTCAAAGAACCAGGTCTTGGTTTCGTTGATTTTTTTTCTATTATGTTTTAGCCTCTATTTCATTTATTTCTGCCTTGATTTTTATTATTTCCCTTTTTCTACTGATGTCAGGCTTTGTTTGCTCTTCTTTTTCAAGTTCCTTTAGGTGCATTGTTAGATGGTTTATTTAAGATTTTTCTTGTTTGTTGACATAGGCATGTATTGCTATAAACTTCCCTCTGAGAACCGCTTTTGCTGTATCCCATAAATTCTGGCCTGTTGTATTTTCATTTTCATTTGTTTCTGGGTATTTTTTGATTTCTCCTTTGATTTCTTCATTGACCCAATTGTTGTTCAGTGGCATTTTGTTTAATTTCCACATATTTGTGGCTTTTCTGATTTTCTTCCTGTAGTTTATTTCTAGTTTCATTCTGTTCTAGTCAGAAAAGATGCTTGGTATTATTTCAGTCTTCTTAAATTTATTGAAACATGCTTTGTGACCTAATATGTGATCAGTCTTGGAGAGTGTTCCAGGTGCAATTGAAAAGAAAGTGTATTCTGTGGTTTTTGGATGGAGTGTTTTGTGTATATCTATGAAGTCTATCTGGTCTAGTGTATCATTTAAGGTCAATGTTTCCTTATTGATCTTCTGTTTGCATGATCTATCCATTGGTGTAAGTGGAGTGTTAAAATCCCCTACAATTATTGTGTTACTGCCTATTTCTCCTTTTATGTCTGTTAATAATGGTTTTATATATTTAGGTGCTCCTATGTTGGGTGTATAGATATTTACAAATGTTATAACCTCTTGTTGGATTGTTCCCTTTATCTTTATGTAGTGCCCTTCTTTGTATCTTGTTACAGTTTTTATTTTAAAGTCTATTTTGTCTGATATAAGTATTGCTACCCCGGTTTTCTTTTCATTGCAATTTGCATAGAGTATCTTTTTCCATCTCTTCACTTTCAGTTTGTGAGTGTTTTTAGGTCTGAAGTGTATCTCTTGTATGCAGCATATATATGGACCTTGCTTTTTTATCCAATCAGCCACTCCATGCCTTTTGATTGGAATATTTAGTCCATTGACATTTAAAGTAGCTGTTGATAATTATGTACATAGTGCCATTTTGCTATTTTTTTTCTGTGTGTTTTAGTAGTTCTCTGTTCCTTCTTCTCTTGCTCTCTTCCCTTGTGGTTTGATGGCTTTCTTTAATACAATGTTTGGGTTCCTTTCTTTTAGTTTTTTGTGTATTTATTGTAGGTTTCTGGTTTGTGATTACCATGAAGTTCATATATAATAACATATGTATATAGAAATCTATATTAAGTTGATGGTCACTTTAGTTTGACCTCTTTCTGAACGTTCGACTCTTTTACTGCCATCCTCCCACATTTTATGTTTTTGATATCATATCTAACCTCTTTTTTTCTGTGTGTGTATCCATTAACCTTTTATCATGGAAATAGGTAATTTTAGTACTTTTGTCTTTTGACCTTCATATGATCTTCATAGGTGGTGGATCTGCTACCTTTATTGTATTTTAGCCTTTTCTAGTGATTTTACTGGGTTTTATTTTTGGGAATTTTCTTATTTCTATTTGTGGTTTTCTCTTTCCCCCTTAAATACGACCCTTTAGCATTTCTTGTAAGACTGGTTTCTTGGTGATAAACTCATTTAATTTTTGTTTGCCTGGGAAACTCTCTCTCTCCTTCCATTCTGAAGGAGTATTGCTTGGTAGAGTATTCTTGGCTGTAAGTTTTTTCCTTTCAGCACTTTAAATATATCATGCCACTCCTTTCTAGCCTGTATGATTTCTGGTGAGAAGTCAGCTGATACCCTTATGGGGTTTCCTTTGTCTGTAACTTGTTGCCTGTCTCTTGTGGCTTTTAGGATTTTCTCTTTATATTCAGTTCTTGATATTTTAATTAAGATGTGTCTTGGTGTTTATCTTGTTTGGTGCTCTCTGTGCTTCCTGTACCTGAATGTCTGTTTCCTTCACTAAGTTAGGAAAGTTTTCAGCTATTATTTCTTCAGAAGTTTCTCTGCCCCTTTATCTCTCTCTTCTCCTTATGGGAAACCTATAACACAGATGTTGGTGCACTTGATGTTGTCTCAGAGGTCCCTTAGACTGTTCTTGTTCTTTTTATTTCTTTTTTCTTTTATCTGTTCAGCTTGGATGATGTCCTCTAGTCTTTTGTCTAGCTCACTGATCTGTTCTTCTGTATCATCTACTCTGGTTTTGAGTCCCTCTAGTGAATTTTTCATTTCCAGTATTTTATTCTTCATTTCTGATTAGTTCTTTTGTACATTTTCCAATCCTTTGTTGACATTCTCACTGAGTTCATCCATTCTTCTCCCAAGGTCAGTGAGCATCTTTATGCTTTTTTTTTTTTTTTTTGAATTCTTTGTCAGGTAGCTTGCTCATTTCTGTTTCATTTAGTTCTTTTTCTGGGGTTTTGTCCTATCCCCTTACTTGGAACATAATCCTTTGCCTCTTCATTTTACCTCTTTCTCTGTGCTTATATCTGTGTATTAGGCAGGTCAGCCAGATTTCCTGATCTTGGGGGGTGGCCTTATGTAAGAGATCCCTTATGAGGCCCAGCAGTGTGCTTCCCTCTTGTCACCAGTTCCAAATGTTCAAGGAGCAACCCCTGTGTGGGCTATGTGTGTCTTTCTGTTGTGTCAGGGTTGCTCTTGCTGCAGGTACCAAGGGACTCTGGGCTGTCACCCTGGCTGGCTGGTTGTAATGCTCAGCTGCATGTGTTGGGTGTGGGGAGCCCCAGCACAGCTGGCTGCAAGGTCTAATAGCACATTCCTGTTGCACGTTTTCTGTTAAGTGAGTAGGCCCCCAGCATGGCTGATTATTAGACTCAGGGGCTTACAACTGTGGTGGGCCTCCAGACTACAAGGCTCTTGTCAGCTGTCTCAGGATTGCAGCTGACTGGGGCTGGCCTGAGGCACAGGAGCACCCAATTATTTCAGGCTTTGGTAGGTGGGTCTGATCCTCAATCTGGCTTTTTGAGAAGCTCAAGTCTTTCATAGCTGGCACAGGGCCACATACACTGTCAACACAGTCCTGCCCCATGGGTGTACCCCAATCCCCTGAAGTGGACCCAGTTACCCTACTGCCGAGGCCCACACACTCCACCAGTGCCCCACACACTCCACCCACTCCTTGCGCATGCCCTGCCCCACAGAGTTGATCCCACTCTCCTGGCTACATAGGATCCAGGCACCCAGCCTATGCAGACCCATAAGTTGCCCAAGCACTTGTTGTCAGGTGGGGCCAGTCTGTAGGGTGGGCTGCCTGCCCTGGCTGAGCTGGATTCAACTGGAGCTCTTGTGGGTGGGGCAGACCCTGGGCTGACAGGCCAAGAGAAGAACTTCTATGGCGTCTACCAGGGTCTGTGTCAGCACGCCTGTACTAGGTCACAATAATGGCTGCCGCCAATGTCTCAGTCTCTGGAGAGGTCTCACATCTCACTGAGATGCCCCCAGAGCCTATGAGGTGTGTCTCTTTTCACCAAAGGACTGTGCATCTTTCTTTCTGGTGATTTTAGGTTGCTTTCCAAAATGGGTGAATTTGTGCGTGGGCCCTTTAAGAATTGGCTATTTTTCCCTTATGTCTGATAGCTTTTCTGGGGATATTCCCCGTTGTTGTTAACAGCCAGCAAAGTCAGATATTATGGCACTTATCTTGGTTGTGCTTGATCCAAAAGATGCTGATAGCAGTAATGCTTCCCCACTCAGGTCCCGCGCTGCTCCAGGGAAGGCTGCATACCTTTGGGTTGCTCCAGGGTGGCTGTGAAGTCCTGTGGCTTGTGAAGGTGGCTTTTTTTTTCTCTCCAGAAAGGAATTTCTGCCTGTTCCACCTCAGTCAGGACTGTGCCTTGTTGTGGGTTTTTTTTTTTAATCCAGTTTTTGGTTCTCTCTCAGGGGTAATTGTTCCAAGAGTGGTTGTAATTTTGCTGTGTCCATGGGGGGAGGTGAGTTCAGAGTCCGCCTATGCTGCCTTCTTGACCTCTTCCCCCAGGTTTGTGATTTAACTACCCAAAGTTTCAAAAATTTGAACATCTTTTGATTCTATTTTGCTTTTTAAAAAAATCAGTTTTGGCTATTTTCATAATAACCTGTCTGACAATACATTTTTTAACAAGAGAAGATTGACAGCTGAAGCATTTAAAAAGGACAAAAATGTTAAGATAATTTTATGACTTCATTTATGCTGTAAATTTAATTTCCTTGGATCTATTAAACTGACTACTTTGCATTAGAAACTAAAGTTGGGAAGTGGCCTCTGCAAGCTTGGGTGTAATCTGGCACATTAAATATAATACAATAACCAAATTTAAAAAAATACACCTATTTTCTTTTGAAATATAGCTATTGCTGTGTTTCAGAAATTTTGAAATGCTGTGCTTCCAATGCCATTTGCCTTTAGTGTTTTATAATTTCCCTAATGAATTTATAATTCTATTCTTATTAAAATATGTGGGTTTTTTTCCAGTCATATTGTTTTTACTTCTTATTTTGTTGATTTTTATTGTTTCATAGTGTTACCAGAATATAATCAGAATTTCATTGGAATTTATTGAAGTCTGATTTGTGATCTCTTTCACATAAGTTTTTCAAAAAATCACATTAGGTCTCCAAAAATTATTCTCTTTTGTGTAAAATACTTCCTTGTAAAATTCAAATTCAATCACTCGTGCATTAAAAACTATAAATTTTATTGGAATTTTATATGTAGTAAATCTCCAACTACATTTATCCTTTTACCTATTTTTCCTTGTTCTATAAGTGACTTTGTTCTATCAGTTATTTCTTTGTAAATATTTGTTTTTATTGTTAGTTTTGTGTGTATTCATTATATATTGTCTTTAATATATTTTTATTTTTAATTTCTTTTAAACATTTGTGTTAACTCTCTGTGGCTTATTTTGTTTTTCACCTTAAATATGAGTTTGTCTGACAGAAAAGATGCTATCATTGAGATTCTTTTGTTACACAGTTGTCTTTTGTAATTGTCCTTTCTTCTACTTTCAACATTTCTATATCTTAGTTTTTAGTTGTGTTTCTTGTACATAACATATTACTTAATATTAAAATCCAGTCTGAGATTCTGTCCTTTATTAGTGAATTTGACACATTTATATTTACTATAGTTCTGCTATATTGTGACTTATTTCTTCCAAATAAGTATTCTCTCCTATACATTTTTTTCTTCTTTCACATATCTTGCCTTTAATGTAAAAGATCAAAGATTTTTTCTGCTTGTTTCAAATTACGTATGCGTGTATGTAATATAAAAATCCGCTGAGATTATCTGATTATCCACTGAGAACAATAATTTTTTCTGTTGATAATTCTCTACAGTACTTGTTTATACTGTAAAATTTTTACAAACCATCTTGTAATACAACTAGATGTTATCAGTGGTTTTAACATTTTTATTGTAAACAACTCACTGAATATTTCCATATTAATCTTCACATTATCCCATAATTTGCCTAATATTCTGGCATACAATTCATGCCAAATTGTTTTTAAATAAAATTCTATTAAAGGTAAATACACTTAGGGGCCAGCCCGGTGGCATAGCGGTTAAGTTAGTGCACTCTGCTTTGGTGCAACAGGGTTCTTGGGCACGGACCTACTTACCACTCATCAAGCCATGCTGTGGCGGCACCCCACGTCCAAAATAGAGGAATATGGGCACAGCTGTTAGCTCAGGGCTAATCTTCCTTAAGAAAAAGAGGAAGATTGGCAATGAATGTTAGCTCAGGGCAAATCTTTCTCATCAAAAATAAATAAATAAATAAAGGTAAATACACTTAGATTTATTCCCTAGAGTAATTTTATATAAGTAATTTTAAAATATAACTTATAATCAAATGATAATAGAAGGAAATCACATTCAGTATTACCAGAGAGTATTATCCTATGTTGATAAAATAGGTAGTTAATTGTGCAGTGAATAAGGATCATTTTTATGTTCAGGATTTTAACAGTTTTCTTCTGAAAATAGTTGCCCAAATTATTGAAAAATATAAAGTGTTGCCCAAGTCTGTGATAAGTTTTTGAATCCTATAGATATCATTGCATAATTACTATTGGAAGATATTTCAACTTTATACTAGGACAGAGTAAGGTTAAGTAAACAAACTGTTAATATTATGCTTAACCTTGAGATTTTGTGACTCTTAGTGTTATGCCTCAGCCTCTTGTTAATAATAAAAGTGCTATGTAGGTTATCACATAGGAATAAAAGTACTTGTGAATACCTAATGGAAATCAATTCACGTAAACAATATCAATGTTAAAATATGAATTACATTAATAATTTGCAGTTATTAATTAGATAGAGAAAATTAATTCTCTTCCTATATACGAAAAATCTTACATCATATATTTTGCAGCCTGAGAATTCCTCAATTGTTTGTTGGTAGATCATATATAGGCTTGTCTTAGTGGGTTGTGATGAGGATAGGTGGCAACAGAGTCCTCAGATTTAAATTAAAAACAGCAAAATTTTCTTACTTTCTTTTTAAAATGTGCAAATAGAAATCTTCAATTTGGGTAAGTGAGAAATAAGGATTCTATCACAACTTTCATGTGCTGTTTTCTCAGAAATCCCATACCATATTAGTCACTATGCATCCACATAATCAATATTTTGATCTAAAAAAAGTTCTGTCTTATTTTCTTTTTACATTTGCTTTGTAGAGATGGGCAAATGTCAACTGTATCTGCTATTCTACTCATTCACACCTGAATTTTAAAATTCATAAAATTCTTTTTCTCAATTGTTGATTCATGTTAATTTCTTAAATTTCACTTTTGCTTTTGTTTTTCTGTAGTGTGGTGGAAATGGTGCTTATACTTTTTTATATTCAAATTATATCTTTATCATTAGGAACAGATTAGAAAAGTAGGCAAACTTAAAATTAAGCTTTTCATTAACATTGCTCTTAAATGAAGAAAATATTAAGTGATACAATTATTTTGTGTTTTAATTCCTACTCACAATTCCTAGAAGTGAACTAATTTTGACATTAAGAAATAATGTAAACCTTATAAATTTGAGAATTGTTCTAAAACAGTTGGTCATTACTTAAATTCAAATTTCCACATTTTATATTCTTGTTTTTTATTCCTTTTTTTTGTACTGAAGGGATACAAAGCATGAAATTCATTACTTTAAATTTAATTTACTTCTCATTTAGTTTTCTCTAATCCTATCTATTGAATCAATATTTTTCTTCGCAGAAAGGAGTGTTCTGACAATTTTTTGCTTATGTACATTTTTTTTTAGACTTTGAACCAGGCATACAGAGCCTGAATGTTAGAATCCCATAGAATGGTTTTATGTTCTGCCTGAAGAGCTCATTAACATTGACTGGTTTACAATTTATTCAATAGTTTTAATTTGTTTATTCTTTTGACCCTAAAGCTGTTTGTTTTCTTACTCATTTGTTCAATTCTCTAGGCCTTTATTTCTTCATTGTGCCTCTTCATTCATTCATCATTGGCCTTTTCTTGATTTAGCAACTCACAATGTTCATAAAAAAGTATAGTTGTTCACAGAACATCTGATGTTGGAGAGATTCATTATGCTGACATTTTATAGTCTTTCTAATTATACTTTCTTCACTGGTTGTCCTCAAGTATCCTATTTATCTTTATAAATACTTTCCTTAACTTTGCAGAAGCTTTTAATCAGAAATCCATTTTTAGGCTTTATAAAAATCAGACATGTATAATATTTCCCATTTTCAAAGTGTGTAAGAATAATTTTGTCTCTCTTATTGCTTATACCATTAGCAAAACTGAGAAGGGGAAATGGCTTTGTTTAATATTTAATTACAAATAAGCTTCAGTACTTTAGTTTAAAAATATCTGTCTTAGGCTAGGTATTTCTTTAATGAGTTCAAGTTTTAAAATACCACACATTTATTCTCTCACTTTCTTCATTTTCTTCCTTATGTGATTACTTCCATAAAGATGGGAATAAATTTATATTATATGTTAGAGCAGACTGATGCTTGTTAGGAGCACAAAAGAAGTCAATAGGGAGTTCTCTCTTCCCACTTGAGAAAATAGAACAAAGGAGGCAAAATTTAAGTACATAATTTCATGTTAATAACTAATAATTGCCAAGTTCGTGTTCCTGACATATATTTAGGCAAGTTTATTTCATAATACACACCTCCACAATTGGGCACCTTTATGCACTCAGTGAAAACTTTGGTAAAAGAGCAATGGGAGGGCCGGCCCCATGGCTTAGCGGTTAAGTGCATGCGCTCCACCACTGGCGGCCCGGGTTCGGATCCCAGGCGTGCACCGACGCACCACTTCTCCGGCCATGCTGAGGTGCGTCCCACATACAGCAACTAGAAGGATGTGCAACTATGACATACAGTTATCTACTGGGGCTTTGGGGAAAAAAAAGGAGGAGGATTGGCAATAGATGTTAGCTCAGAGCCAGTCTTCCTCAGCAAAAAGAGGAGGATTAGCATAGATGTTAGCTCAGGGCTGATCTTCCTGACAAAAGAAAAAAAAAAAAAAGCAATGGGAAAACACTTTCACTCAAATCAAAATCATCCTGAATACTTTCTTCCCATATCAACAGAAATGGGGAGGTGATCTGACTATGCCCAGGTATACTTGAGTGTAGCAATAACTAAGTGACTCCACTTCTCTATGTTAGGAGTGAATAAATCATCTGCGAGAGGACAGGTGTTTGGAAAACAACATTCTCTCTCATGGAAACAAGGAGTGGAGAAAAGATGTTCTTCAATTATTGTTCTCCAACTTGCCATTCTCTTAAACCACTGGGCTTTGAGATTAAGCCTATGGTTGAATAGACACATGATTAACCTGTTTGGAGTGGAGATGGCTAATAGGAAGGCAGATCTGGATCTATTTGTAAGAACATTTCTCCTATACTAAGCCACTGCACTTTTGTGTACCTTCCTGAGACAATGTGAGACAGCCTGGTATTTGCCCCTAAAAGTTTCTGAAACATAAGAACAGTATAGTGATCAAATTAACTCCAAAGCCACTGTCTTACCAAGGCTGAAAATTCACTTGCTATTCTACTTCTCTTCCCAAGTTATATCCAGCTACATTTTCCATGAAATCTCAACAGAGATTCTTCAATAGTGGAAGTATTATGGTAGTCTAAAAACCAGATGCGTATAGCTAATCGAGTGATTAAAATGTAAGTAAATATAGTCTATTTGAATATATATCTTGCCCTAATATTACATACCATGGTGAAATTATATTCTACTTGTTAAATCCTCCTTAAAGTTAAATCACAAAACAGAGGAAGAAAGTCCAAAATCAATATCTCTTGCACCTGTGAGTTCCATTTCAAAGACATGAAAAGCCACAATCTGTCTTCCCCACCTTTGTATTTTGCTCCATCTCAGGTCCAGGAGTTCTCAATGCTCAGGTAGAATCTGTCCTCTTCAGCATTCGTACACTCTCGTAGAATTCGTAACTCGCACAGAAATATACGTGTTTCCTTTGGGGCCTCAGAAAGTGTTTTATTTCCATGTCAGTCACTGATGTACCACACTTTCAGAGTATCCAAAGGATTAGTGGGTCACACAAGAGCATTAATACCCTGGCCTTATACCCTCTACATCTAGCAATCCACAGGGTATACAGTACCTAACCTAGTTATCACAGATACAATTATGTTGCTAGGAGCTAATGCTTAATATTGCCTTAGCCTTTAGAATAAAATTACCTGAACATGGGGGGATGAGAGAAGAACAAGAAAATCTTGGGTTTTGGTTCACCAAATTAACTGTCAGTTCATACGCACTGTCCTGAATGCACATTCTGTAGATTTTAAATTCAGTTGGGAGAAATTTCTAGCACAAAATTAATATTCATTTGATACATTTACACTACCTCTGGGGATTATTCCATTATGCTTAATCCTATAATCTCCATTTCCCTTGAAGCCCTATTTCTAACACAACAGTGCTAGATTGGTTGTGAATTTTATGAAGTGACAGAGCATTGTTCCTATTTCTAAGCAGGCTTTTTAGTTCTACGTGGCAGTGGAATCCCTTAGGACTAAGAAACCTGCCTCCTAAGAAAGTGTTCTCTGTCATTTATACTTAAGCATTCAAGAGTCACCTTCAGACCATGCACTAGGAGAAGGCATTTCAGCATACACAAAAACTACCATAAAACTCAAGGTAAGTTAGTGCCCCCTTTTTCCTGCATGGAGGGTCCCCAAATGGCAGACGCAACTCATGGCTGGTGATCTCAATCTTCTTAGCTAGCCCAGAACTACCAATTTATAGCTGAAACCTCAGCAGCACACATGATCACATCAGACCTCAGCTGACTTGCAATTGAAAAGCAGTTAACACTGTTCAGCCCCCAGACCTCATTCCCAAAGCACATAAAGCCCTCTGCCCTTTAGAATCAAGTGTCTGCCTCTGATATGCATGCTTGAGAGAAGGGGCGCTTTCTTGCTAAGCTGCAGGAGACTATATTCTGAGGCTCGCCATACCTACTAAAAAATCTCCAGACCCACGACTTTGCTTGCCCACGTCTACTATGCACCAGAAATGGGTAAAGCCACCAATATGGACACTAGGATCAAATTCCTGCCTTATATTAGCCTGATGACTACAGTCTTGGTGGCCGGCTACTGTATGTTGAGGTCACTTATATTCCTTGAGACTCTGTTTATACTCTTCTTGTTGTCTTTGCTGAAATGTAGGTTGCATATGTCTCAACTTGGGTACTTAACCTTTACAGAAAGAGCCTTTTGTCTGAAGACTGAGCCACCATAAGCTACAGTCCTTCTCTAAAGTCAAAGGAGCTTGTGGACGGCTTAAAGCTTCATGCACAGTTCACAGACACTAAGCGTGAAACCCAAATTCATCAAATCTTACATGTAAATAGGTGACTTTTATTGTATGTAAATAGAACCTTGATTTTAAAAAATAATGTAGCAAACAAGCATGAAACAATCTATAGGCACAGAAAACGGATCAGCAGTTGCCAGGACTAGGAGTGGGGGATAGGATTGACTTCAAAGGGACGTGAGGAAACTATTTAGGTGATGGAAATGTGATATAGCTTGATTATATTGGCATCTACAGGAGTGTATGCACATTTTAAAGAATTCGTGAAACTCTAAACTTAAAAAATGACACAATTTACTGTAGGTTAGTTATACATTGATTAAGTCCAATTTAAAAAAAAGCTGAACCATTACAAAGGTCTATTAACTCAAAAGTTAAAAAAAACTTGCCAATGCACTAAAGTCTAGGCCTTGTAATACACAACTTGGAACAACATAAGTCTCTCCATGGGTAATTTTTGCTCTCCCCAATTCTACCTTTTTGTTCTGTTTATCGATTTTCCCAGCACTTGTACAAAAGTTTGGAGTAACAGAAAGTGTGCAAATTATTAGGGCCCCTATTTCCTCTACAAGGTTTGAATAATTCAAGGAATAGTGTAAAGGAGTGGCTGATGAATATCTTTATTAATATGAAGACCTTTATTAACAAGAAGGTCCAATTTGAAGGACATGGTTTTGAATGGGCCAGCAAGTCATCTTCACTCCTAACTCTAAAACCCAGAATAAGGTAGAATTTTTTTCTTAATATATTTGGTTTGAAATCCTGGGGAAAACCTGCACTTTGTCCTCTTGTTCTTCATCTCTCTTCCTCTTCTATTCAAGCATGTGGGAAACAATCACACTTCTGTTCATTTTCTTCATTAGCCATCAGTGCGGTTGACTTTTAAGTGGATGAGCAGTTCTTTTTGCCAGACTCTTTACATTCCCCAAGCTTCTTCCACAATGTCCAAATTCTCTGCAATTTTTTTTTGTTGTTGTTATATTAGGCTCAGTGGGTGTTTTCATTGTTGTTGTGTTTTTTTGGTGAGGAAGATTAGCCCTGAACTAACATCTGTGCCCATCTTCCTCTACTGTATATGTGAGATGCCTGCCACAGCATGGCTTGGTAAGAGGTGCGTAGGTCTGCGCCTGGGATCCGAAGCAGTGAACCTCGGGCTGCTAAAGCTGAGTGCCCAAAGTTAACCACTACGCCACTGGCTCAGCCCCTCAGTGGGTGTTTTTATTCCTGCTCACTTTGAGAATCCCTGCCCATCCCATTTGTTGTGCTTTCAGCATCCCAGCACTCTATACTGGGAACTGCTCTTATTCTCTGGGAGTTGTACCCTGCTTGTAGGAATGTGATGAACCACATCTAAATCAGCCATCTCACGAAGTCAAGTAGTCAGTCTCCCTCTGCCTCTCCCCACATAGTGTTTCTGTTTCAGAGAAGCATAGCAGGTAGACGTCCCAACTCAAGACCCTCTTAACACATTCATACAGCTGATCATGTGTTTATCTCCCTATGACACTTCATGCAATTTACACTTCTGTCAATTTTATTCCTTCTGTTTGTTCCCTCTGCCTGAATACTCTGTATCAGTTAGGATTCAATCAGAGAATCACAACTACTAGGAGACAGACACTGTGAAGAAAACAAAATTCAATGGAGTAAATTTCAAAGATCTTATTGGCTCTATTCAATGATTCATGAATCAGGCAGCATCCAATCCAGCAGAGAGAAAGGAACTTCTGAGGAGCTGTACAAAATGAAAGACATTTATAGGCAGGAGGGAGTGGGACAAGGAAGTTATACTAGCAAAAAACAGGTTGGTTCAGGCAAGCTCTCCTTCCTTTACGGGAAGGCAGAGGTCTATCTGGCAGATGACCTCAC
This sequence comes from Ceratotherium simum simum, assembly GCF_057802395.1. Taxonomy (NCBI): domain Eukaryota; kingdom Metazoa; phylum Chordata; class Mammalia; order Perissodactyla; family Rhinocerotidae; genus Ceratotherium; species Ceratotherium simum. The sequence continues at coordinate 20,730,146 of NC_141917.1, read as the reverse complement.
TAGTGTTGACTAGATAATTTCAGATTGACTGGTTTAAGATTCCATTCCTGGGAGAGCCTGAAACTGTAATTAAGTTAGGTATTAAGCCTCAGTTTGGTGACTTGGGGTTTAGCATAAGTGACTCCATTTTGGGCCTGTTGTCTTTTTTTAACAACACATGGATTTGTTACTGGATTTGATCTTCACAAATGTAGGAGCTATTTAAACTGGCTGAGCAGTCTCTCTAAGACTATTGTCTTTGCCTCTGTGGCTATACCGTGAAATTAACCAAGATGGCCTTCAACTTCGCCTTAGATTGACTAAACTTTAGATAGGTTTCTTCCAGACTCTAGGACCCCCGACCTAACATTTTTTCTTTTTTTTTATTTCTTTTTTTTCTATCTCTTATTTCACATTTTCTTTAGAAAACTTGTAATCCTAAATCCTTTGTCTGTCCTTTCAGATGCAAATCATTTTACAAGCCTCTTGCCAGGTTTATAACCCAGTAATCTCTTTCTCAAGGATCTTGGAACCACGTCTAAGTCTAATCATCCAGGAAGATAGGGCCCCTGTCTCCTAGTTTCTGAAGGAGCATAGGACCCAACTTCAGTGAGCCACCTTGTTCCAAGTTGTAAAACTACCTTCCGTCATGAAGATAGGAACAAGTTTACTTTTCCATTGGGTAAAGCCCATTAGCAAACACTGACGGCCTAACATCTCCTCCTCACCCCAGCTATTGCCTTGAAGAAAGTCTTACTTGCCTGTTTGCTTTTGTTCAGTGTAATTTTTGCTTTGACAAAGTCCATAGGACAAGCTGTCAGGAAGGGAAGATGGATGTACAGTGGGGGACAGCAAGAGGAAGCTGGAAGCCGAAAGCATGTGCTCGAACCCCACGAAGACAGACTCTTGCCTCTATCTTGGTGGCATGAGCGTCCTGTGGAAACAGGATCTTTTATCTCTAAGTGGAAAATACACACCTTATTGAGAGGTGGTGAAGCTGAAGGAAGATTTAAGGGAAGTTGGAGAGGTTGTAGGTCAAGCTGGTACCTCACACCAATTACATGAGTGAGCATATAAGTGGCAACACCTGTGAGCTACAAAATGGCTGCTGCTTCTCTTGCACCCTCCAAATCTCACTCAGGAAACTCTCCTGTGATCTTGGCTAAGCTGAAACATGCAGAAAAAGGAATTCTGGGAAATGTAGTTTCTCAGTTGACACATCGCAAACCTGCCATACTCTCTCTTTTGTTCTCTATCAGGAATAAAAGTAATCACCCTGCAAGGCTCATTCCTAGTGTAACAACCTCTGTAACACCAGTTCTTCTCTGGCCCCTCAGTCATTCTTTTTCATTACTATACAAGATCACTTATTAGAATATAATTGCTTATTCCCTTCTTTGTCCTCCCTTAATACTTTCTTTGCATATTTAAGAGATTGCTTATCAAAACATATTAAAGATAATTTTATATACAAATGTGTGTCAAATGCACAGAAAATCTTCCCATTTAATCATGTATGTCTAGTGCATAGAATTGGGATTAGAAGTGTAGAGAAACTTAGCCAAATTTCTTTAAATAATGTAAATGGAAAAATGTATAAATGAAATCACTACTAATTATTCCTTAATTTCAACTTATTTTTACCTAGACTATTCTTTAACAATTGTCTCACATATATATTCCTTTTAGAACAGGAATGTTTCAAACCAAAAATTAACATGCTCCCTGTATTCTTGGTCAGTAAAGCTCCTGCCTCCCACAAGTCTACATAATATCAATTATAAATTTTTAACCTACATGTTTTTTTCTACATCAACTCCCCACTCAGAACCTTTTCAAGTTCCTTTCATTTTAAAAGAAAACAGTATCTTTAGCATTGCCCTCCAGCCAATAATTATCTGTTCTCTCACCTTAATTTTACCATGAAATTTGTTGCGATTGTGGATAATAATGTTTTCCACATCTTTCCCTCTGATTTTTCACTTTAGGTACAATTCAACTTTCCTCCACCATTTGATTGTAATGACTCCAATTAATTTTATCACTTGTAGAAATATTTTGGATGCAAGCAACAGAAACCCTGGTTAAAAGCAACAAAAATATAGTTTATTCTTCCCACAAAATTTGTAGTCCATATGTAGTCAGGGCAACCACTGATGTCAAGGAGGATCAGGCTCCTTCTACACTGATGCACCTCCATCTTTAACAGGTGGTTTTGTCCTTAAATTTGAAGTACGCTAGTGCACCACCAAAATCCTGTTTACATTTAGGGAACGTGAGACAAACTAAGAGTCAAAAGAAACCACAGGCCAATCTATCTAAACAACTTTTCTGGAAGTTTAATTCTGTCATTTATTTTCTCTCTTGATATATGCTTTGATAGCGTAATGTTAGGCGACTGCCTTCTTGTTGGATTGCTCCTTTTACAATTATACTATTTGAAAACCATCTTTAAACCAACAAATGATGTTTTCACTGAACTTCTATTTTCTCTGATATGAATAAAGTTACATAACTTTCTTAGACCTTGCATTTGGCTAAGATATTTTTCATCCCTTTAATGTCAATCTTTATTTTATTTGTGCTTGACTTTTCTAAGCAATATACAGTTAGATTTGTAAAATTAAATTTGATATTTCATCATCTTTAATGAGTTCATTTTATTTATTATGATTACCTATGTAATTGCACTCCAAATAAAATTCTTTTATTTGATTTTGCTTTGCTTCTTATTTTCTATGCCTGCTTTCTATTGGATTGATATATTTTGCATTATATTTGCCTTCCTACTTTGGAATTGAAAGGTAGGAGTTGTATTTCCATTCTTTTAGTGTCTATCATTAATATTAAGTTAATTAAATTTAATTACATTAAAAAATCTAAGGATAATTTGCATATTTATTTTTCTTCTGAACAAGTTCAGGATGGTTAATTGGAAAAACTCACCATTTCATTTAGTTTTTAAAGTCTGATTGTACTTCTTATATGTATACTCAATAGTTAATTAAAATGAAGACATCTTTCTTACATTTTGCACTCATCATTTTTCTTGCACAAATACTGTACTATATTCACTTCTCTTTTAGCTAAATATATCTTTGACTCATTCTTTCAGAGAGGATATGTGGGTGGTAAATTCTCTTGGTATTTGAATATCTGGAAACATGTTTATTTTATGATTTACTCTTGATAGCTCTGTTGACAATGAGATTCCAGACAAATAATTTTTCACCTCCACGAAGATATCATTCCATTACCTACTGACATCACTTGTTTGTGACAATATCTCTGCTTTCAGTATACATACATTTTTTAAATTGTCTGTCATATATCGTTGTCTCTGACATTCTGCAATTCGACTTTAAATTTTTTCTTTTTGGTGAGGAATATCAGCCCTGAGCTAACATCCGATGCCAATCCTCCTCTTTTTCGCTGAGGAACATTGGCCCTGGGCTAACATCTGTGCCCATCTTCCTCTCCTTCATATGGGACACTGCCAAAGCACAGCTTGACAAGCGGTGCTTCGGTGTATGCCCGGGATCCAAACCTGTGAACCCTGGGCCTCTGAAGCAGAGCATGCGCACTTAACCACTGCGCCACCGGGCCAGCCCCTTGACTTTAATTTTTTTAAGTGTGCAATGTGGTAAAGTTGCACTGCCAACCTAGCCAAACTGAAACTACATTTCCCAGAGCTCACTTCTCTTTGTTGTACCAGGTTGGGATTAGTTACATGATAAATTTCAAGACTACTTGAAAGGCAGTGAAGGTACAGCAATTTTTGCTGTATGAAAGTCAGGGTAGGGCCCCTGCCTCGTGTAGTTTTCAATCTGCTAGCTCACCTTTTTTGGCTTGGGCTCTACCCAGGCCCTCAGCAGCTCTGCCTTCTAGGATCTCTCTGTTGGCTTGGGTCAAAGGCACGTGAATGTGCAGCACCATGGAACTGCTAGCTCTTGTCCTGCAGGTCGAGTGCATAATTATGGTTGGAGGTGGTGCAAGTCAGATATGGAATCTGCTCTGTTCTCATAGGTAAGAGTTTGTCCAGTTTTTTCTTGCTCTTTCAGAATTAGGTCCAGATCCTTTTCTTAATCCCTGCCCTGGCTGGCCCTTAGCCTTAGGCTCACACCATACACAAAAGCAGAGATTACAAAGATTTCTTCACCTGCTCCCACATGGTGTATATTCTAATACCTACAATAAATCTCTTAATCTATCTCACTTACTGTGGTTCTCCTTGTCTGAATGAACCCTGAGAGATTTCTTATTTCTAATTCATTCTTTTGTGCTACTTGGCACTTGATGTCCTTTTCTATTGTGATGTGTCAAGTATTTATTCAGTTCTGGAATATTTTTATTTTTTTTATTTTATTTTTTTTAGCTTATTTGTTTATTGCAGTAACATTGGTTTATAACATTGCAAAAATTTCAGGTGTACATCATTGTACTTCTATTTCTGCATGGACTACATCATGTTCACCACCAAAATACTAATTACAACCCATCACCACACACATGTACCGAATTATCCCTTTCACCCTCCACCCTCCCCTTCCCCTCTGGTAACCACCAATCCAATCTCTGTCCCTATGTGTTTGTTTATTGTTGTTATTATCTACTACTTAATGAAGGAAATCATACGGTATTTGGCCTTCTCCTCTGACTTATTTCACTTTGCATTATACCCTCAATGTCCATCCATGTTGTCACAAATGGCTGGATTTCATCGTTTCTTATGGCTGAGTAGTATTCCATTGTGTATATATACCACAGCTTCTTTATCCATTCGTCCCTTGATGGGCACTTAGGTTGCTTCAAGTCTTGGCTATCGTGAATAAGGCTGCAATGAACACAGGGGTGCATGTACCTTTGCAAATTGGTGTTTTCAAGTTCTTTGGATAAATACCCAACAGTGGAATAGCTGGATCATATGGTAGTTCTATCCTTGATTTTTTGAGGAATCTCCATACTGTTTTCCATAGTGGCTGCACCAGTTTGCACTCCCACCAGCAGTGTATGAGAGTTCCCTTCTCTCCACATCCTCTCCAACACATGTTGTTTCCTGTCTTGTTAATTATAGCCATTCTGACGGGCGTGAGGTGATATCTCATTGTAGTTTTGATTTGCATTTCCCTGATAGTTAGTGATTTTGAACATCTTTTCATGTGTCTGTTGGCCATCTGTATATCTTCTTTGGAGAAATGTCTGTTCAGGTCTTTTGCCCATTTTTTAATTGGTTTGGTAGATTTTTGTTGTTGAGATGCATGAGTTCTTTATATATTTTGGAGATTAAGCCCTTATCAGATGTATGGTTTGCAAATATCTTCTCCCAATTGTTAGGTTGTCTTTTCGTTTTGTTGATGGTTTCCTTTGCTGTGCAGAAGCTTTTTAGTTTGATGTAGAAAACATAGGCAGTACGCTCTTCCACATCGGTCTTAGCAACATCTTTTCAAACACCACATCTGACCGGGCAAGAGAAACAATAGAAAAAATAAACAAATGGAATATTTTTAAGACATTATTTTATAAAATATTTCTTCTCAAATATTCCATCTCTTTATAGATTCTTCTCAAAGTCCTGCAGTGTAACTTCACCATTTCTTCTCCATACCTGTTAATAGTATTTTCATATTTTCATTTCTATTGCTTTGTACAACATTATGATATAACTTCTCAAAACTATCTTTCAATAAATTAATTTGCCTTTCTGCTATTCTCAAATTAGATTTTATCCCATATGTTGAGTTTATTTTTCTATATCTTTGTTTATAATTCCAGATTATTTAATTGGATTCTTCTTTTGTTTCTTTTTAAACAAATCTGTTCTCATTTCTTCTTTTTGGTTCATAATTCTTAGTTTTGTTTTCAACATTTATAGTGCATCTTTTATGAGTTTGAAGATCCCCAACAGACTTACTTAAAAATTATTTAGACTACTATATTTTTTTCATTTCCTCGAGAATTAATCTTTTACTTTCTCAGTGTTCCCTTTTACCATGCATTGTTTTTAATTGTGCTGAAATTTTTTCATTTCTTTCATCTATACTGAAATTTTGATTTCTTTATATTTTTCTCTCTGTCTTTTAATTCAGTCTGATTGCTCAGTGGTTTCTTCTATTCAGGACTACCAAGTCAGAAGGTGGTCTTATATTGGTGGTGCTCTTTTCTTATCCCAGCAAATTATCAAAATATTTCATCTTTAATCCTTAGGCATTGAGTAAGATGGCAGCTCAACCCAGTTCTTTGCAGTGAGTTGCTGCCTATTTCTCTTGCTTACCTAGTTACAAACCTTTATCAAATCCATAGTGTAGGCAGTAGTCAGAAGATGTTTTTTTGAGCTGCGTTCTATGGTGTAGGGTGCATTATGCTATTCCTCAATTTCAAACCACGAGCCTGCTTTCAGTCTTTTGACTCACATACAGGAGTCTCCCTGTTAACCTACAGGAGCTAAATATTTGACCTCTTTTGTATAGAAAGCATTTCTTAAGATGATGTTTTGGTATTGAGCCATAGATATATTAGTTTTGGATTTTAATTTACATAAATCAATTTAAATGTCTCGATATTTCATTTATTATTGGTACTATTTTGGGGCAGAGTTGGAGGAGATTAAATCTTTAAGGTACAATGCCATAATGAGTACTTTAAAAGCCTCACTGATGCTCTCTACTGGAGTTGGAAAACTTCTTCTGTAAATGGCCGGATATTAAATATTTTAGTCTTTGCAGGTCACGTACCGTCTCTGTCATATATTCTTTGTTCTCCAAAAAAGTTTTAAAATGTAGAAACCATTCTTACCTTACAGGATATGTAGTATATGTAAAGTAAGAAGACAATTTTATGCTATTACATGGATAAATTTAGGACTTGTAGGACTGGTGTGTTGACACAGTAAACAAGTGTATATAGGATAATTTTTAACTGGAAAGACCTGAGTTATGTTATGCTTAATCCAGTTTTCCTCATTGATATATATTCATTTGCCTTTTTGTTTAATGTTAATTTATATATGTCATATTTTTCCAGGAAATATTAGAGACAAACTAGGCGTCAGTCAAAATAATGGGCAATCTTTAGTGTATATGGAGACATGAGAGTTGACCAAGGCAACTACTGTAAACCAAATAAATGGCCAACGTCGGGCAAATTCATGCTGAGAAGCAGTGAGTTTGAGGGGAATCTTCTAAAGATGATAAGTATTCATCAGTTATGTCAAAGTATTTCTAAAGAAAAAGCTGCCTTGGTTAGGGTCTGTTCAAGAGTAAGAAACCTTAGTATAAATATTTAAGGTTAAGACTTCTTTTGCTGCTTCTTTCAAAAGTAGCAGCAAAATCAACATTACCCGCAACTCTCTGAGTAGAAAAGTGTTGCTGGAAAAAGACATTAAGCTATATGATATGTAATTTGCAAACTACAAAGACACAGGTAAAGCCTGCTTTTGCTGACTTGTTATGTTATCTCTCAGAGCATGCAATGTTCAAGAGTCTGGAATGGGGAGGAGATTGGAATTTATTTTAGTCGAAATACTGAACTTCCATTAAAACAAAATAATTGGAATTATTTTAATGAACATATGTTCTTTACCACCTGGAAAGTTGTTAAATAGGAAAATTAAGAAATTCTATTAGAAAAGTTGTAAAATATTATAAACAATTTATAAAAGTAGACTCAAACATTTTATAAACATTAAAAAAATATTTAGCCATGATATCATTTTGAATTTTCAAATTTCCAAATATGTCATATAATTTTCATCAAATTTACAATAGTTATCAGTAATCACTAATTATTAAAAGTGAATATAGGCAGTGACTGAACACTTCTAAAGCTATTTTTTTTTATATATATAAATTTTTTGTTTATTGCAGTAACATTGGTTTATAGCATTGTAAAAATTTCAGGTGTACATCATTGTACTTCAATTTCTGCATGGACTACATCATGTTCACCACCAAAATACCAATTACAACCCATCACCACACATGTACTGAATTATCCCTTTCACCCTCCTCCCTCCCCCCTTCCCCTCTGGTAACCACCAATCCAATCTCTGTCCCTATGTGTTTCTTTATTGTTGTTATTATCTACTACTTAATGAAGGAAATCATACGGTATTTGACCTTCTCCCTCTGACTTGTTTCACTTTGCATTATACCCTCAATGTCCATCCATGTTGTCACAAATGCCTGGATTTCATCGTTTCTTATGGCTGAGTAGTACTTCTAAAGCTATTGCCCAAAGTTTAAATCAATGCGTCCTTTCTGGAGAGAAATTTTGGAAAATGCATCAAGAACCTTTAAAAGACACCAATTTTTAAAAAAATATAATTCCACTTGTAAGAATCTGTTCTTTGGATGTAATCAGCAAAATATAGACAATAATTTGTATGAAGAATAGCCATTACAAAGTTACATATAATAGCCAACAGCAAATAAAATCTCACTAATCTAAATGTTAGAGAGATTTAATAATCTTCTGTATTAAATAGACCTTATCTTGCAGCAATAAAATGATTAGTCATCTTTTGTAGTCATAAGTTTCATGAAGCTACTGCATGGATATTTTACATAGGAACTGACATCAGAAGAGATATCAATGGATAATGCAAGTTATGGGTCATATGTCAGGGTTAGTCTATAAAATATTGTGTTTTTAGGTATGTGTCAAAAAACTTTATAGAATTTTTTTGTAGAATGAACTCTGTTATATTCAACTGCTTTCTTTCATATTAGTGCCTGCTAATGAAAGTTAACTATTAATATAGATAAGTTTATTAAAAATGAAAAACGGAAGTATCATGAAAATTATAACTCCAAAATACAGTTTAGAAAACACAGAGAATTGATTTTAATAATACTGTATTTCCAAATCTGCCCTATGATGTGTTTATTTATCATTTTTATTGATAGTAATTATTTTTAATTATGTAGAGAAAGTATGTTTTTATTGGCCAAGATTATTTTCTCTCCAATAACTTGTGGTCCTATTTTTTTTCACAAATACATTTTCAGTGAATGTAGCACCTATATATACTCACGCTGTTGCATGTGTTAAAAAATAACTAATTTCCAGATAATATTCTTAATGCTCCACATAACTTTGGATAGATGAATATAATGAATATCCTCAAATGTGGATTTCTTTTTAACTTATAATCATAAATGCTACTTTTTGATCTCTTGCTGTTTACAGAACCTTTATTATAATCCACATTGTGAATACATACAAATGAAATAAAGCATTATTCATTCCTGATGAGAATATAATAAAATGTGGGCAGAAAACAACTATAAATAAATATAAACATATGTAACAATTAGATATTAAATAAGTGACGGAGTAGACAGTTCATAAAAGATCAGTAAAGAGTTAAATTATGAGTTTATTCAAATATTCTTTCTTTCATGTAAGCATTCAATAATACTATTTTACTCATATTATGTTCAAGACACATTTGAAGATAGAAAAATAGAGATGGCAGATTTTTCTCCCAATAAATGCAAGATCTAGCAAGGAAAATAAAGCTGGTAAACATATAAATGTAATACTTTTTTTTTTTTTTGATGAGGAAGATTAGCCCTGAGGTAACATCCGTTGCCAATCATCCTCTTTCTGCTGAGGAACATTGGCCCTGGGCTAACGTCTGTGCCTATCTTCCTCTATTTTATGTGGGATGCCGCCACAGCATGGCTTGACCAGTGGTGCGTCGGTCCGCACCAGGGATCCAAACTTGTGAACCCCAAGCCACCGAAGTGGAGCACGTGAACTTAACCACTATGCCACCAGGCCAGCCCCTAAATGGAATACTTTTTGAAAGGCAAATTATATATATTAGATCTGAAAAAGTTGTTTGTTTGTGTGACCATAAAGGGCAAAGAATGCAAGTCTGAATCAAATGAAGTTGTTCAATCAGCAGTAGAGAATCAAGTAGGTTACTGTGAAAAGAAATTCCAATTTCAGTGCTGGGCCTGAGGGGTATGAATTTGTCAAACAGATTTGAGTTTAGCAACCAGTTACAAATCCACTTATGGTTTATAGAAAGCAAATATAAAAATAATGAGAACTTCCTTTTCTACAAAGTTTATAGAAAATGTAAGAGATTGTTGCTCTAATTCTAATCACCAATACAATTCCAGTAAGGTGTAAAGTGATGTGTTCTTTTTAACATATCAAAGAACTGAGGATGCAAAGAAACCTAAATAAATTAAACCCTAGCAAGTGACAAATTTGTCATAGGAGAGAGTAGACTATAGAGAGAGTAGAACAATTTATTCTTGGTTGAGCTGCAGGAGTAGGATGAATCCACCATATTTGATGGCATAGAGAAACTAGTCAGACCTGTCATAAAATGTAATGGTGACATGTGATCTGGCTGCATATAGGCTGGTGGAATAGATTAAATTTCTGAGAAGTCCCAACTACAGAGTGAATATCCACTTATCCACCTCCCTTTTCCCATGGTCCTTCACTGAAAACAGCGGTAGTAGGCCAAAGAGTTGGGGCACATCAGGAGACTTGAGCGACATCTATCTGAGGCACTTCAGGTTTTCAGCTACCAAAGACTGAGAAAAATGGAAACCTGAGAGGAATCCCTCCTAAGCATTCCAGGCTTTCAATTCTCTAATGCAGGATGCAGGTCAGTGAAGCACAGAGAAATTCCTTTGAGGCATTCTGGGTAGTCATAGAGTGGTGAAACACCCTGCAAAATCTAGGGTCTGGGTTATAGGGTATAGAGACATTTCCTGAGGCTCAGAAAGCTGGGCCTGGACTGTAAGGGAAGGAGAACTCCCCAGTGTCCTTAAAATATATCAGCGGGTGGCAATGAGAAGGTCACAATATCACACATGTATATTCTTGTTATAAATGTGTAACTTGGATCTTCCATCTCCTCTTCTTTAGTCCCTTCTCTTCTCTTTCTTTCCCTTCCCTTCTGAAACCATTCAGTTCTTAAGCCTGTAGGTAGGATTAAGTCAGGTGTAGAGAAAGGCCACAGCGGCCTGGAGCTAGGTGTTTGAGGCCCAATTTTGATTAGAAGAATGCCCCCCACATGTGAGTGAGTGCCTGGAATAGGATCTAAAAGTTCAAGCAGAGTATGGAAGGCGCCTCAGTGAGTTGAGTCAGAGATTGACATAGGACAGGGAGACATCAGTGTAGTAATCTGTAAAATACTGCGGAATGATAAACCCAGTTGTCCAATACAGGACAAGACAACACATTACATAGGTCCTGAGTATAAGACTTAAGAGTGTCACACAGTTTTTTCCTTAAGGCAACGTATAGCCTGTTCTACCACGCCTGTTTCATTGATGTAAGTACAGCAAGAATTATTAGCAATTGCACAGATACTACCATGACTAGCCAACAAATATCAAGAGGAATGCATTGTCCATCACTGCTAGTGCCAATGACTTGAGACTGATTTGTATTCCATCTAAGGAAGAAAGGGTGCCATTAATAACTTCTGACAGAGTCAGTGACAAGTTTATTACAGTCTTTCTATCCTTGGAAACACTTCTCTGATTATTTGCATAAACAATGAGTCAATAATTCCCCCAGGTTGAGTGCCTGAATAATCAAAAGTGGACTCGTTTTGGAGCTCATATCCGAGTCAGAATTTCCAGCCTAGATGATTTATAGAATTTCTGTCTCTCTATACAGAAAATAAAAATACTATTTCTAAAGTGCATGAGTTGTTACTATGAGGCAAACAAGACTATGTATCTGGCTGCAAAGGAAGTAGTGTCTGGTAGGGGTACATGGAAATTCAGAAAAAGTAGTTGTTCAATATACAAGGTTGGATACAAGGCCTTAACGTTAGCAGGGTTACATATTTGGATCTCTATTATTTTCTTCCAGATGGTAAGTAATTTGTCCATCATCCTATGAAAGTTGTTGCATTCAAATTTAGAATTACTTGGTGGTCTGATCAATAGATTGTAATGATTTGTTCCTTTTATGGGATAAGGGGATACTAGAGATGTCAGAGGATAATTTATTTGAGGTCATTTGTCCATGGAGGTGCAAATGCAAATGGCACTGGCTGTAATTTTCTATGATCTTGTTTGATGGGACTGGGATTGCCCAGAGGTTTTTATCATAGAGGTGTAGCTATGAATGGCATATGGAGCAGTGAGTAAGATGAAGGTAGTGACTACTCACTGGGATAATCTAAGAATGGCATTAGAAGGAATATTTTCTGACCTAAGGATTACAGTAAAGAGGGAAGAAAAGAGCAAAAAGGCCATTACGAGTGGACAAATATCAAGATCTATAGAAAATGAGTAGAAGAAGTTTTATAAGCAGGCAGATGACAAACCAAAACAGGAATTAGGCAAGACCTGTCCACTATCTAAGGTCATCAGCTTGTTCCAAAGGTCCTGAGTCAGTTAACTACTTCTAAAGATTGGCCGCTTAACTAAAGATTAGAGGATCTAAAGATTAAAGGATCACTGAGAATCTACAATTTGAAGTCATCCATGGATTGGCCTTCCTGTTGTGTGGAATTCTGAATTACTTCATTAATTGTGAAATATAAACCCAAGGATTGGCTCCCAGAAGCTTCATTGCTGTAACTGTCAAAAATACCTGACAAGGTCCCTTCCAATGAAGTTCCATCAGTGTTTTTTGGATGTCTCATCCAATAGACAAAATCTCCTCATTGAAGACCATGATGGGACTATTTAGGAAGACGTGGGAAGGCAGCCTGTTGGGAATACGACTAGTGACAGTATATGTGACTTGCAATGTTTTGCCATGTCAGCATGCAGCAAGGCAGAATCTAGTATTGGGGTGAAATAGCTAAACACAGAGGACTCTGAGTTATCAGTTCATAGGAGGAGATGTGACGTGCCCCCAAGAGAGTAGACTGTGTGGCCACAGGCCCATGTTTGGATTCTCAGTTGAGAGAGTCTCTTACTGAGAACTTAGTCAATTCATAAAAAAGTGTCGCAATCTCAAAACATTTGGCACTCGTTGTCCCAAATATCCAGTTAAACCTACAAATCCTCTCAATTGTCGTTTTGTGAGGGGTCTCTGATAAGTTTGGATAGCATTTAATTTATCAAGAAAGAGTAGTTTTCCCTCTTTAGATAGATAATGTCCTAAATAATAAACTGTTTAGCAAAATTGTAATTTATCTTTTGAAACTTTCACCCAAGGCTCAGAGCAAGTAAATAGATTTCCATTTTTACAGATTGCCTTATTTCTGTACAAAGTAGGAGATTATCTATATATTTTATAAGAACCCAGTAAAAAAGTAATTTAAGTCTTTTAAATATTGATTGAGGATCTTGGAAAAATAGAAGAAGGCTTCAATGAACCCCTAGAGCAAGACTGGCCATGTTTATTGCTGTCCTCTCCAGGTTGAAGCAAAAGGAATTGACTGTCTTGGTTTAGAGGCATAGTGAGGAAAGACAGAGCAAAGATCCAGTATTGTGACGCCCCAGGAAGAACTGATGACAGGATGGACTTGGGTTAGGTTCTACTGGGAAGTTGGAGATTACAATTTTGTTATGGCCCAGAGGTCTTAAACAAATCATTTTGTATCTTTGTCCATTTGATTTCTTTATTGGTAGGATAGGAGGATTACAGGGCTAGTGCAGAGGGTCAGAAGGCCTGTAGATATAAAGCCTTCAACTATAGGTTTGAATTCTTCCTTTGCTTCTGGCTTTAAGGGATATTGGGGAATTTTGTGTAATGGTTTGGTAGGATCTGTCTGAAATTTAATAGGTTTTGCTCCAATTGTTTTTCCTATGTCACTGGAATTCTTAGCGCAAAGAGTGTCAGGTATGGTGTCAAATCTTTATCTGGAGTTTGCATCAAATATAATGGATAAGGTATATATGGTAGGATATATCTAAGGTATACCCAGAGCAGACACAACTTGATCATGAATAGAGGTGTCCTTGGAACCTTGAAAAATAGTTCCTCTTGACATGCACTTAATACCTTGCACTTAATACCACAATTCCACTTACAAGGTCTTTCCCTATTAAATTTGCAGGGATGGAATCACAGAATAGGATTTTTTTTTTTTCAGTTGAGGACCCAAGGGTTATAGTTAAGCACTTGGAGATAGAGAAAATCTTTGGGTTATTTGAAATACCTACCACCTGTGTGGTGTGTGAACTCTGAGGAAGAAGTTGATTAGAGGTGACAGGTATTAACACAGAAATAGTGCTCATATCCCCTAGGAATTAATGAGATTGACTTTCTATATTTAGTTAATTCACTCTGAGTGTTTAAGGATAAAGTAGGATATTGATGCTTTTCTCTTCCTTGGAGAACTTTCATTGATCTGAATTGAGGGCTGTTCTCGTGTCTTGGTTTTCGTTCTGTAAGATGAGAGTAACTTTTTCTAGTGTCCCTTGCAGTATCTACAAGTGTCCTTGCCAACAAGTGGTTGAGAAGTGGGACACCTACAACTTTGATCTACTGAGCCATAAGTTTACTTTGGGTCCTGTCTTTTTTGTTGTTCTAAAAGCCTTTCAAAATGTTCTGCCAGGTGTTGTGTTTTAGGTAATGAGACTATTTCCTTTTCTAACTTGTGTTTTCAATTTTTGCTCTTAAGGCCTTCAAAGGATTGGATGAGAATGATGGGAACATATCAAAAAGACACAGAAGCTAACTTAAAGGTGTTCCCACTGGCAGCCAAATCTGGGGCAATATGAGCGGAAAATAACTAATGATAGTTACCAATTATAATCTACTGAATAAATAGGAATCTGTGAGCCCACACTAATACAAATAAATTAATGAATAAAGTGAAAGCTTGATATTTATGTGGTACAGAAGCCTCACAAACACCTCCCTGATCAGATAATCAAAGTGTATGCCACCAACTATGGGACATAATTGAATGGGCCACCTGATAGAATACAATGAAAACACAGCATCACTTCTGCTGAATTTATTCATAAGAACATCAGACTAATCCAAAATGAAGGATATTCTATAAAATATCTGCCCATTAACCTTAAAAAATGTCAAGGTCCTGAAAGTCAAGGAAAGATTGAGGAATTATTCAAGATAGAGACTAAAACAAACAAAAAAATGGAACACATGGTTCCAACTAGGTCTCCTTTCTGTAATCACAATTAGTAAAACTTGAATATATTCTGAAGATTAGCCAGTAGAAATATATTAATATTAATTTCCTGATTTTGATGTTTGTATTGTGGTTCTATAGCAGAATGTCTTTGTTATAAAAACTACACACTCAAGTATTGGGTGGTGATAGGGTATCATGTCGACAAGTTATTCTCTAGCAGTTCAGGAAAAAAGTGCTTTGTACTATACTTAAAAATTCTGTAAGTTTGAGTGTGTTTGAAAATTAAAATTAAATTAAGTGAACACTAATCATGAGAGACAATGAGATAAAGAGAAATTGAGGAACATCCTTTAAAACAATGGGCCTCTCCACCTCAAAACATCAGTGTTAGGAAGGATACATAAATCAAATAAAATGCATGATACTGAATGGAGGATAAAAAGGGGAGGGTACTATAAAGGGCAGTACTGCAAAATTAGCATAATTTTAATATGGATAATTTTTAACTATGTTAATTTCCTGAATTTGATCATTGTTCTGCAGTTATGTAAGAAAATGTCCTTGTTGTTAAGAAATGCATGCATAAGAATTTAAGATGACAGTGCATATCTCTGTAACTTGCTTGGTAATTTTTCACAAAAAATAATGAAGTATAAGGGCAAAGTAAAGGTAAAATATAGGAAAAATATGTGAATTTTGGTAAAAGAATTATAAAAGCTATTTGAAATATTTTTGCAACTTTTATGAAGGCCTAATATTTTTCAAATTAAAAATATAATTAAAAATAATAAGTCATGAGAAAATAGATATGGAGTGCAATTTTCTACTCACAACAGCAATGTAAGAACAAATTTAGTAAGAAATTTTCAAGGCCCATATGAAGATAGCTAAAAAAGACTTTACTGGGAGAAATAATAGTCTGGAAAAGGAGAGAAAGTATTAAACCACAATAATAATCATCAAAAAATATGAAAACAGAAATGAGGTTGCCTTTTAGCCCGCCAATTTGGAAACTAAATCACAAAGTAATATTTACAAGTGGTGTAAGTATACAAAGAAATGAGCTCTCTTATACAATAAGGGATTTCATCCTTATTTTGAGTAATCTTGTAATAAGATTAAATGCGTAGTATAAAAATCCTTCAGGTTTTTCAAACACTCACCTGTTTTCTGGTGGATCTATTTCCCTGTCCCTCCCCCACCTTATTGGGAGAGGTTGAACCAAGAGAAACATTGATGGGAGATTGCAGGCAGGCAAAGAGAGAAGCAAGGGTATTTCTGTCTCTATATCTGGCTGAAAATGTCTGTGGCTTCAAATCCCCATTATGCTGCCCAGGCTGTGATTCCAGCTCCCACCCAGCAGCCAACCTCAAGTCTTGGGTGACAGCAACACTATCTCCGCATTGTTCTTTAAACCCAAGTGGGGATAACAGCTTCATGCTGTTGCTAATTTCTCCGTTGCCTCACTGTCCCATTTATCTTTCAAACAGGTTGTTGAAAGTAGATTTATAACTAGTTCCTCATTTTAAATATCCTCTATTGAACCACCTGTCATGGGTTTTGTTTTACTGATGGAACCTTGATTGATATAAGTATGAATCCTACCTATAGGACTGCACACTGAAGACACAATATACTAAACATCTGGGTTCAAGATTGCTCATCACAGTTCTTTGAAACAGTAAAATGTAGGAAGCATTTAAAATACAAAAGTAGTTGATTGGTTAGATATATAGTTCATTCATATCAGGCAACACAATGTAGCTATCAAAAAATCTGTTTTAAAGTTCTTACGTTTTGGAAAGTTGTTCATTCCATGATGTTTAGTAAAAAAAAAAAAAAAAATTAAATTTATCCAAATTTTATAATATCCTGAAATGAGCAACTAGAATAAACTTTTCGTCATTAATTTTCTAATTTCTTGGGTTGCAGTTGTCATCAATTAATTTTTTGTATATCTCATGTTTTCAGAAGAATATATTTATTTCTGTATCTTTAAACAATAACTATTATTTTAAGGAAAAGCTTTAAGGTGACGCTCATGAGAGAGCATTCATGAAATTACTTCTACTTCCTCTGCAAATGGCCATCTTTGCATTCTCTTAAGGAGCTGGACAATATTCTTTAAGGTGGAGTCAGCATTGAAGATACGTCAACATGAAACATGTTGTCTTTCATTCCTGATACATGCAATTGATTACAGTCTTTCTTATTCATAGATTCCATATTTATAAATTTGCCTACTCACTAAGATATATTTGGAACCCAAAAATCAATAATCATGATGTTTTTCCCATCATTTGAAGACGTGCAGATTAGTGAAAAATTTGTGTCACCTGACCCATGTGCTCCCAGCTGAAGTGGAACAAGGTGAGATTCTGCCTTCTTGTGTCAGTTTATCACAGCCCTTTTTTGTGGTCTATTTAGTGACACATTTTTTTTTTTTAATTTTTGCCCTTTTGTAGGTAATTTCATTGTTTAAAATGGCCCCCAACCATAGTGCTGGAGTGCTATCTAGTGTTCCTAAGTGCAAGACGGCTGCGATGTGCCCTACAAAGAAAATACATGTGTTAGATAAGATTAGCTCAGCCATGAGTTATGGTGCTGTTGGCCGTAAGTGCAATGTTGAGTCAACAATGTATATTAAATACAGAAACACACATAAAATAAGATCATTTATTGACTGATTGATTAAAGTAGTGTGACCAGATGCTCACTGGAACCTAGCCCTGTGTTTCCCCTAAATGTAATGGTTCAGTATTCGCTAATAAAGTGTTTGTGGGTAATTTATAGAACATATCCACCACAAATAACAACAACAGACTGTTTTGTACCTAGTTTTCTAAATAGTTTCAATATATTTCTAAATAGTTATATAGCTTGCCCACAACTCTTTCAGCAAAATGTCAGTTATTTATTACAATAGTTTCTGAAACACACTCTTCAGAGCCCTAATGTTTTATGGGGGCCCCTCAGTAGGCACCTCCCTGTGGAACAAGGAAGAGAGATCATAGCAACGCAATCTCTGCATCCTACCCCTCAGTTTATCAGGGATTCATCTGTTTTATGTGTTGAGGTTCATGCAGGCTCTTATTTGTATGGTTTCTACTGATAAAATAGAAAAGAAAAAGAAAACTACAGGTAAAGGCATTTTACAGTCAATGGTGATGACAATAATAAAGAGGACACAAATTATTCAATTATTGTTATTATTTTAAACATAGAGAACTTAAAAATGGAGGGTCATTTAGATCTAACAATGAAATCCTAGATGCTAAGTAATTATAACTATATAACAGAAAAGGCAAGCCTTTTGCTGCATTGAATTTTTTAAGTAAATTGACTAATTTCTTCAGACACAATATATATTAATTCAATATTTTAAGGAAATTATTAGATCTTGAGCAAGAACACTGGCTGTGGTAACGAGAAAAGTGATTATAACAATTTTCATCTGGAAAGGAGGTGCCTGGGAACTGTTTGGACAGCAGAGAGGTGATCAAGATGAAGTAGGTATAAAGGTCGTTCAGAGATGCCCTCAAGCCAGAACCATTTATGTGCGGTGGAGGGATGAGGAGGACTTGTGGGATAAAGGGGGCAGGTTGGCACTAGGAGACATAGATAAAAGAGAAGAAAATACTTGATCTGGGTGGGAAAAAATTGGTGTTTTTTTTTTTAACATGTGCAATTAGTTGCTCAGATGTAAAAACTCAGAGATGTTCAGAAGGTAATTGGAAACAGAAGAAGCGGAGGAAGAGAGGGAAGGTGATGATGAACATATTTTGGGAAATTTCTGCAGTTTAGAGATACTAATTATATTGAGCAGTGTCAGTTGAGTTTCATAATCGAGATAAAAATTCTTTAACAGAATACGTTTTGTTCTGAAAATGTAAAGGAAGTGTAACTGATGATTAAATGTCCAACAAGGTAGCCTGTCATATTTGAGCTCCCCGCTGAGTGAGAAAAAGAAATGATACGGTCTCAGTGTGAGGTCTCTTATGCCTGATTCCTGATGGCTCTACCTGATGTTGTGCAGGGTAAACACATATCACAGTGCCACTCCTTTCAGTAAGAGAAAAAAATCTGATGATACTGTAAAGAAAAGACAAATATTGGGAAAACCTTAATAATAAGTCAAAATTTGATTCCAAAATAAATCTCCATGGGAGTTTCTGTCCTTTCTTTCTGTTTTTCATTTTCTACATGCCATAATTAGCAAACTAATACCTAAGCAAACATATAGCAAAAATCATTAATTCTATTAAACTTTGGTTAATATATATGCATTCTTATATCAGATTAAATTCTAGTTGCAAAGTAATAGAAATAAATGATATAGACTCTGACCTCAAAAATCTGTATGTCTAGTGGGAAGGCAGACAGTAAGCCAAATATTACAGTACAGTGTCAAACAGTATGGAAAACTTTTGCTTAGAATACATGACAAGAAAGGGAAGGCTCATCTGTCAACTTGAGGGATTTGGGGGTAGTGAACAATTAATACCACACATACGAAAACCATTTGTAATTATTTGGAAATTAATTAAACTTGACACACATGATCATTGTGTGCCCTAGACCCCATAAAATTAAAATTTTATGTGTATATATAAAAAATTATATGCATATTGTGTGTACATATATAAAATTTTTATATGTAAATTATTATATGTATATTGTATATTATGATACTAACTTGAGTACACAGACAAACATATACACTCACATGCTTTAGTCAAAGCTTTGATCTGCAGATCTCTGGGGGTAAAGAACTCAAGTTGCTTGACCAATGTGTCACAGTTGTTGGGAATTAGCACTGACGTATCTTTCTCCGATGGAAATAATCTTTCTCCAGTGGAGAGCTGCGTGAGCAGGACCATAATTCCCCGACTCCTAAAGAAAATGACCAGGAAGCACTGAGATGAGGATAATAGTTGGATTAGACTTAAATAGTGAGATTGGAGAAGATCCACAGAGTATGGCTATTGAGTTAAATGTGATGTCATGCATGAGAACATGTTGGAAAGGATTGAAATTCTAATTATTGGCCACATTCTTTATCTCAGATTAAATTCTGTAAAGACCTGCCCATCATTCTGCTAATTCATCCTGAGAAAGAGAGGCCTGGACTCCACACCATTACCATAGTTAATCAGGGTTCTATGCAGCAGCCATGCTAGAATTGGCACAAATAAATGCTCCTGGAATTCCTGTGATCAAGAGGAATTTTTCTGCTGAGATGATGATGGCTTCATAGAGAAACAGGTTTGAATTAGAATGTATAAACTGATAGATGCCTAAAAGCAGTACTAAGGAGAAAACACAAGAAAGGTGACTTGTGTCTGATATTGCCATTTAAAATGCCCTATTTTCTTGTGTTTGAATCCAATTTCCAAATTTATTGTTTTCACCTTTAGCAGCCACATAAATAAGATGAAGAAACACTAGGAAGTAGAGCCTTGCTGATCTTTTGCCCTAAAATATCATCTTTCAGAATCTGCTTTTGAGAAACTTTGTCATATCCAGTTAAGGTCTTATTTGGCAGTACTGTTCTCTTCTCTACATTGTTGCAGGAAAGTGTGGAGTTTAAGGAAATGGAATTTTTATGCCATTTTTATCCCCTTGGCTACTGATGCACTGATATTTTGGCACTCTCAATAAGATCGCAAAGCTTTTCTGCAGTGCATTTTATTTTTAGAAAACTCCAGTAGCTTTATCTGCTTCTGTCATCTTCAACACAGGTGACAGACACACATGCACACACAAAGGAAGAAAGTAGAGAAAATCCCTCTTTTTTAGATGTACTTTTAAGAAGTTACGAGTTTTCCCTCTTATATTAGGCAAACTGATGTTGAAAATCCTGTCCAGAATTTCAGCAAGGTACATACTCTGACAATAAACTTCATTTCTAATGTATTTAGAATATATCATTACAACTTTGCTATTTTATTTAAATAATAACCCCTCAAAAAATTATTAGTAATAAATAATTAATACTTATACAATTTCAGTTCTCAAGATTTTTTCAATCATTTTTATTTCATACTGCCTCTTGTTGATACAATTTTATAGATGTGGCGACTGAACTTATTTAGAGTAAAAGAATATCAATGAACTGTGTGTGAAATTTAAATCCACTGTCTTTAATTCCAAACTACTTCATTAGCCAAAAAACACATGTGATTAGAACAAAGAGTCTCTTAACAAAACTTGAAACTGGTTCAGAATTATACTTCAAAGCACCCTCCAATTTCTTCAAAGAAGGGAAAATGGAAAGGAAGGAGAGGGAAAGTTTAGCAATTCAGCAAGTGGAAGTGGGAACCCCTTTTCCCACAGCTTCCAGGATAACAAGGACTCTGATTCCAGACACATACAAAGTGCTCTAACATGATATATTAGATCAATAAAAAATGAGTTAATGAATGTTTTGCACAAGGAGACTTTAAAAAGAGCAACTCTCTACTCCATCGAAACTGTGGGCTCACCCCTTTGAGCAATAATCTCTGAGTATTGAAGCAACTCTTTCTTTAATGAAACAGTTGTCCGTCTCTGTCCTGTAAATACTTTGTAAGCCAATTCCCCACAAACTATAGTACTATTTATCAATTATTCATATATTTTCATTTCTGAAAACTCCTAAAACAGCAAACAAATAAATCATAGGAGTTTTTGTAGTTTTCAGAGAGTTCCCATCAGCCTTTAACTTTTAGGCAGAATTACTCATATGAGGTTAGCCAAAGCTAAACTATTAAATGCATTTTACTAAATGTATATTTAAATATTACACTGAGGCTTAGGAGAGTCTCTCGACAGATGAAAGCAAAGTATCAAATTAAGCAAGTGTGCTGTATTTAACATCACTTTAAAAAATAATATACTTTGAAAGAAATTTTGTTTTTATATGATCTGGACCCATGAAATTAAGCCACAGAAAGTAGTATGATGTACACGTTTCTTTATGCTGATTATAAAATATTATTATTACTAAAGAGATATCTCATGTGAAATATTTCTCAGAGTATACCTAGGATGACCTACACAAAGTATTATCTGGTCCAGACAAGACACTTTGTTGAAAGAGGAATTTGATTTTAGATGACTAAACATAAAAGTAGTTTCAAAGAATTTTGGAGAGTTCAAAATACCTTGGGGATGACTGGCAGAATATATTCAAGTATAAACATTCAGAAACAACACCCAGAACCACAGGCAGATCTGCTTGAAGCAGAAATCATTGCCAGTGCCATAGCTGCCCCAAGTCCCCAGTGCCCACTGCTACCAGGATTTTGCCTTGCTTTGCAATCTCTGATGCTATCAGCATCACACCACTGCTGCTGTGTCAGGAACCCAAAGATGCAACCGATGATTTCTTCATAATCCACAAACTTCTACAGTCACTTTGTTGGCAAAATTGATTCACATGGAGGCGCCTTTCCCAAGATGCTCAAGTTTGAACTCAATCTTCACCTGGGTGAATCTGATTGGTGAAGCCTGGACCCTATGCCTGTGACCAGGAGGCAAAGGAGGCAATGGAAGGACATTTTGGGAGTCTACTTTGAGAAGAAAGTGCTCATGTGCTTGAATAATTCCAAAACATAATAACAGTATTCCAAATTTATTGGAAAAATAGAAACTATTTCGGAAGTCTGACACATTTGCTAAAACCGATTAAAGTTTTCTTACAGTTATAATACACATAAGTCTCATGTGTTAAGTCAGTATAATCATTTATAATGACTAAATAATCAATACTATTACTACTACTAAACGGCATTTATATAATCCTTTAGCAATTCATATTATTTGTATTAATTAAATTCATATTATATTTTCCCAACATTCCTGGAAAATAGAATATGGAACCAAGGCTAGAGCTCAGATCTCATTTCCTGTGTACAGCAGTTCTTAAAAGTTGAACCGTGTACCCTTGGTGTACACAAGATGCTTTCAGGAGATCCTTGAGGTAAACCCATTTCCACAATGACACTAAGCTGTTATTTACATTTTGTACTGGGCTGATATTTGGTCTCATGGTGCAAAAGCAATAGAAAGTAAAACTGCTGGTGCCTTTACACAAATCAAGGTAGTAAAGACCAAAGTGTACTACCAGTCTTTGGTTTTTCACCTCCACACAATCAGAGGGAGAAAAGAAATGTTATTGCTGACGCAGTAAAAAAAAATTATAAATTTTATTAAACAGTCACCTTTGAATGTGTGTCTTCTTTATATTCCGTGTGATAAAATGAAAAGTTTTCATGAAGAACTTCTGCTGCCTGTTGAAGTCTGATGGTTAATAGCTGTCTTGACAAAAAGCACTTGTGTGATTCAGTTGCAGGTTGAACCAGCTGATTTTTTTCCACTTTCAACAGCATTTTTATTTCAAAGAATGGCTTATATAAGTTTTACTATTGTCATTCAGACATGAGTATTTGGTAGACATTTTCTAGAAAATGAACAAGATGGGCATGTCACTTAAAGGAAAATAACTAAAAGTATTTTTTACCAGTGATAAAATTTGAGATTTTTGGTGAAAATTGACACTTTGGAAAACATATATCCATTTCTATAAGCTTGACAGACTTCCAGGAATTGGAGTCTGTTCTGATGAGGTCAGTGATTATATAAATGGACATTAAAAAAAATTTATAATTAAATGTGCTGATGTTTCGAAGGTTTTCATAAATCAATGAGCCAATATTTTCCAGCTGCAAAATGTACAGCATTACAAAATCATGTGCAGGTAAAAATCCATTTAAATGCAAGATAGATCCATGAATTTTAATGTACTAGAGGAATAAAAGTTTACTGATATGGTTTCAGATTACAGATTGTAATTAACCTTTAAGAAACTACTTCTTGTGGAGTTTTGGTGTAGTATCAAAGAAAAATATCTACCATCACCTAAAGGTATTATTGAGTTGAGAAATACTTGTCATAAAAAACATCATGTGTTTGACTTGAGTATTCTGTCAACCTCCACTTGTTCCAGAAAATAGTTGGCCACAGAGAACTCTTCACTTGGAAGATTGAGCAACTTTTTTACTCTTTTGTAATCTCTCCAAAATGCTCACCTGTCCATTTGCAGCCCACCAAGAATAGAAAAATGTATCTGAAGGCCAATTAGAAAGTCTTCACCACTTGCAAAAATACCGTTCACTAGAACACTTGCCAATCAGAGACTGTCTCAGGATTTCCTACACTTCCTCCATGAAACTGACCTTCTTTCAAATACCTTTGAGTTCTACTGAAAAGAACATGGCCACAGATCGGTTCCCTTAGCGCTGCAAGCTCATGAATAAACAAACAGCCGTTACTAATTTTATCTCTAACTTGATTTTATCTTTGACATTATTAAAATACCGCTCCCTTTTCCAACTACAGTTTTATGTGAAGATGAATTTTATTCATATACTTCAACCAAAGCAACATATTATAGCAGATTGAATGAAGACAAATATATGAGAATCCAGCTATCCTTTAGTAAACCAAATATGTAAGAGATTTGCAAAAAGGTGGAAGAAAACAATTATTTTTGGTTTGGAAAATATAGTTTTAGAAAGGTATATTATTTAGGTTAGCAGGTGATGGGTTAATCTTGCCATTTTTAAATAAATCAATAATTATTTTAAAATTGCTGTTTTAATTTCTAATGTGGTAAATATTAAAAAGATACAAGCCATAAGACATATTTCTTTGAGGTCCTCAATAAATTTTAAGAGTGCAGAGTGTCCTGAAAGAAAAATTTTGAGAACTTCTCTCTTAGACTTTCATTAAGGGTTCTGCTTCCTGTAAATGTATGGACTTTGCTATAAAAAGTAATTATAGGGCCAGCCCTGGTGGCCTAGTGGTTAAGTTTGGCACACTCCACTTTGGCAGCCAGAGATCAGTTCCTGGGTGTGGACCTACAACACTTGTCTGTCAGTGACCATGCTGTGGTGGCGGCTCACATACAAAAAGAGGAAGACTGGCAGCAGATGTTAGCTCAGGGCAAATCTTCGTCAGCAAAAAAAAAAAGTAATTATAACACAAATCTCCACATGTTTTTAAAATCTTTGAAGTCAGACTTGTCTCTGTCATAATCGTCAAATGCAGTGCCTAATGTTCACAGTGTGGTCAAATAGGAACAACACAGGATATCTATATGTAAAAAGTAAAATTGATGACATTTGAAATGGGCAACAGAATAAATTCAATAAAATAGTGTATTACACTCATTAATATTTCATGTAGTTGAATTATGGTGGTAGTGATTATAATTTCAAAAAATCCAGAGAGGAAAAGAATGAAACCTAAAACCAAGGATTTAAAAAAACAATACAATACCGTGCCTTTTCCTTCACCTTTCAGCAATTACTAAAACTTTTATTCAAATTTTGTTTTATTCTACAATTATATCTTCAGCTGTGTGCCATGGAAATGTATTTCTTATTTACTTCACAAGAGTACTTTTATAATGGAACAATTAACAACCCACAAATTGTTAATTCCTTGTCAGTATGAAACCATCTGGTGTCAAATTCTATACACCAGGGTGGGATTTGAAACAGACGTGCTCCCCACAACATGTTCAGTGTTAATCACCAGTGAAAACAGATGAAAATAATCTTCTGTTTTTAGAAATGCAGCTATTGTTTTAGACAGTTTTTTTCTTTCTGGTACAATGTTTATTTCACTTGAACCTATATTGGAATTTTATTAAGTTGTTTGTATCGGGGCAATAATAACACCCATTTCAGAAGCTTTATAAGGTATAGTACATGAGACGCTTCATATTTATCTATAAGCACATGCAACACGATCTTATTTGCAGAACATTAGTGTTTTACATAATGGTTTAGAGCTTTTTTTTTAAATTTAGAAAATATGTGAAATATATTAACTTACACGCTCAGTGTTACTAAAAGTGAAATGATAGGAAGCATGAAAATAAAAATTTAATTATTTATTATGTAAGCGTATACATATGAGAGATCATCTGAATCCTGGTCAACCTTCAGATACACATGAAGAAGACGTGAGACATTTGCCCCACTCCATCACGCTTCCCTTTTTATTTTCCTACCTAAATTTTGTTCACCCTGGTTATTATGTTGACCCAGTTAAATATTCCTTAGTAATTTCTGCATATCCATTGGTCCAGATATTTCCATCTATCCCAGTGGAAATAGTGAGGGTTTCAGATGATTTGGGAACCATGACTGTCAGTACAGACAGAGTTGCTTTTTCTATTACAGGCATAGTCAATTTGACGAGTTTCCTTGAATTTCTGGAAAAGATGGTGGTTTTAAAAATCGTGCTTAAAACTCCCCTTACCTGCAACTCACTTAAAAACAAGAACCAAAAATAAGAAAACATTATTTACAAGGAAACCCAGAAATGTTTTATACTATAAACATTAAACATCATCTGCTATTTGCAATATGATATGAGAAAAATGTAATAAATAGGATTTTCAGGTCAACTTGTAGTATTTCTATTAAAAATCAAGGTGCAATGTCATAGGATGTGGTCCAGAATTTGAAGTACCCTACTAAGTCTATCCTGTGGTTAGGTGGGGTCAAGGTTGGAGGCAGGGCCAAGCTACAGGAAGTGTGGGCAGGATCCCCTGCTGTTATCAGCGGTAAAGAAAGAGCCCGAAAAAACACCATCCTGCCAAGATACACATTAAAAACATATCTCATATCTAGCTTCCTACCTTGGAGGAATGAGGCCTGCAGATGAGCTATCTCTGCAGCTGCGCAACAAATCTTAACGGAAGAGAAGAGCAGGTGCTGGTACACGCTGCCAAATGTTTATAACAATTTCACCGCATGGATGTGTCTCTTCCAAGATAAGCCCCCTATCTGCGGCAGCCCCAAGAATAGCCCTATAACTGAAATATCTGTGTCCCCTGATCCTGACCTGTTAGATGTCCTCTCTCCCCTGAAAAGCAGTCTGGGCCTGCTATTTTCCTCTTCCTAACAAGTATGGATATCAAATTTTTTACCCCAAAACCTCGTGAGGAGTGTATCTGAGGACAGAGCAGGAGCTAGAAACGGCAGAGGTCTGGAATACCTACAGGATAATGCTGTACTTGTTTTAGTTCTCTTTGTGTTTGAGCAGAAGTACTGCATCTGGTTCTTCATGGAGAAGTTTTACCAGGTGTATTAGTTTTCTGTAGCTGCTATAAAAAATTACCACACACTTATTGGCTTCTAATGACGCAAATATATTATCCTACGTTTCTAGGTCACAAGCTGGTCACAGGTCTCAGTGGATTCAAATCACGGTATTGGCATGGCTGTGTTCCTTCCTGGAGAGGAAGAAGGGGAGAATCAGTTTCCTAGCCCTTTCTAGCTTCTACAGGCCTCCATATTCCTTGACTCATAGCCCTTTTCTTCCATCTTCAAAGCCAGTAGTGTTGCATTTCAAACTATTTTTCCATAGTCACATCTCCTTCTTACTCCATCTAGGAAAGACTCTTTGATTTAAAGACCCATGTGATTAGACTAGGCCCCCGTGGATAATCCAGGATGATCTCAAAGTCTTTAACTTAATTAAAGCTGTAAAGTCTTTTTGCCATATAAGGTAACACATTCACAAGTTCTGGGGATCAGGACTTAGAGTCTTTGGGGGGCGGGGGCGTTATTCTTCTCACCATACCAGAGGAAAATCCTCTTATTCTTGTCCCAGAAAACAAACTTTATTTTACTTTATTTCCACAAAATATCTCTGTATTTTCAGGTTTACTTATAATGCCATTAGCAAAACTAAACAAATCGTGATTGGTTTATTTTAAATATCTCCTGTTACAGTTCAGTCAAGCTCTCAAGTTTTATTTTCTTTGTAAGGGGTAATACAAGTGGCTATGAAACTTAAGACAATTAAGTTTTATGTGTACATTTTTAATTCTCTCAACTGTGATAATTCAACTATCTACGAAGTCTGTATATTAACGGCTACATTTTAAAGACACTCATGTACCAGAGATGTGAATCCAAATGTTTACTAACAAAAACTCAGATACAATACGACCTCCTTGGAGGTTTCCTTTCTGAAACTCCACTAGCTTCTCAGTCTCTATTTGTTACTCTTCAGAGCACAATTCTCTATAAAAAGTTATACTTTGCTTATTTGATCATTGCCTTCCCCGTCCATGTTCCAAAATATATTTATTCCAGTTATATATAAAATTCTGCAACACTTTTATACTCCTTACTTGTAATGTTTATTCCTTTCCTTTCTCAGGAAACAAAAATAAGAATAAACAAATGTAACTGATAATGATCTTAACTTTTTGAGAAAGGAAAATTTCATTTTATGGTAAAAATTTAACATGATGACATGATTTCCAATTTATTAGAATAACTTTCTCTTTGAAAAATGTTTGAATTTGCTCTTTAAATTAATACCATATAACAAAGAGGTGCCTGACCACTGAAATTACTTCAAATAAAAAAGGAACCGATGCATGATTAGATCTCCACGTTCCATCATTTCTAAACGAAATAATGTCATAAAAGGGTAAGAATAATTTCCCTACTTTGAAGCACACATCTGGTTAGAGAAAATAACCTTATATTCTGTTCTCATTTAACGTTGTTGGTTCACATTATATTGTACCTATGGTAGGGAGAAAGAAAGTTTATTTCTGAAACAGAATGATGAATATATTTTCATCATAGCTATAAGTTTTGTGATATTTTATTGAAAATAGAATAAATGGGTAAATCAATAAGCCATGACTTGCATTTAGCTTCCTCTTTTTCTTTATTTGTATTTATAATGCTGTTGATGTTCACATCATTTTTAAAATGCAATCTATAAGAAAGCATGAAGGTAAGAACTTCTGACCAAGGACATGGGCCTTGTGAGAAAATAAATTCCATGAAAAAGAGCTAATGAAGATTAAATCATACGCAAAGGGTTCTCACAATTGGACAGAGTGTGCCTTGATCTTATTGGAACTACAGTCTGCAAATTTCATGAAATTTATATAAACACAGAGACAGTCATTCTAGAACATAGTTTCCCAGTATGTTCGTTTTCTTTTCACCCCAATTTCCTCTGCTCCTCCAAATATACGACATTCCAAGTACTGAATATAACACATAAAATATCAACCTTGAGGGGCCGGAACAGTGGTGTAATGGTTAAGTTTGCACGCTCCACTTCCACTGCCTGGGGTTCGAAAGTTCAGATCCCAGGCGTGGAGCTACGTACCACTTATTGAGCAATGCTATGGCAGGTATCCCACATGTAGAGTGGAGGAGGATGGGCACGGATGTTAGCCAGGACCAATCTTCCCTTGCAAAAAGAGGAGGATTGGTAACAGATGTTGGCTCAGGGCTAATCTTCTGTCCAAAAAAAAACAAAAAAGATAGAGAGACAAAAACAATCAACCCTGAGACCACCCATCAGCAATTTCTGAGAAATATCAAAAAAATATAGACAGGCAGATGAGGAAGTGAAATTCCAATCACAATATTGTTGATAAAAGATTAGGGATAGACAGAGCTGCATCTCTTCAAAGATGAGTAAACTGAAGGAAAAACACAGCAACAAAATGAATCTTACATAGTTCCTTTTCAAGTGCAGCAAAGAAAAATGGCGAAAGGGAAACGTCAGATGGTATAGAGATGAATAACATGTGTTGGATGCATTGCAACAGGGAAATGATATTGCAGGCTAAAATGACTCCTTCTCTCAGGAATTCTCTACAAAAACAGGCTCTTTAAGACGAGGAGTGATAAAGTAATAGAATGCAATGAAAAGAGAATTTATGAAAGGAATTAAGATGAAGATTCTATTGTCCATTTTGCAAACATGATCAAGAACAGCAGAGAGCAGAAGTAAAACATGAAAACAAATTGCAGACATTGAGAACTGATTTGAGAAAAATCTTGCAAATGTTTGAGGAAAAAAATACAAATTAATAAAGGCACAAAAACAAAATTACAATTTGAGAGCATAACCCATGAAAAACATAGAGATTTTTGGTGTTCCTGACCAAGAGAAATAACAAGAACAACAACAAATCCAAATTTTAAGTAACCTTTCCTGAATTGAATGAAACTGTGAGTGTCAAACTTGTTCTGAGAAAAGAGAAAAGTAAAGAGAAAAAAATGTAGGTAGCTGATAGATGGAGAGAGAGAGATAGAGAGAGTAGATAAGCTTGGTAAAGCTACTGAACTTAAAGTTTAGAAAGAATTTTTTTAAATCCAGAGATCATTTCAGAAGACTCTCATCACCTATATTACAAAATGTAAAGTCATACAATCCTTCAACCTCCTCCTTGGAAGTATTAGATGCAGAAGTCAAAGGAGCTGGGTCTACAGATTTCTGAAGAAGGAAAGATCAGCTTGATTAATTCTATACTAAGACAAGTTATTATTAATGACTGAAGAAAATAGAAACAAAAGTTTAAAGTGATTTTTAAAAAGTCAGTTGGAAAAGTTAAGCCAGTCAATAGAGAGGTACATGTCAATAATGAAAACATAAATGGTGAAGCAATTTAGAGAAGTTTAGAAATAGAACCAATTTTAAATAGTTTACTATATTTTTGTTTCAAAACAGAATAAATATTTTTAATAAAAATAAACATCTAATTAACATGCATGGACTAAAAGTAAAGCCCAAGACTATACCAAAGGAAGAAAAAAAGGAGAATGATTTTGGATGGGTTGGAGAAGGAAGAGCGGGTAGGAAGAATATGGAATATGTTTTCATGTTTATTTAAAAATGCCAATTAATGTTCCTTTCTGGACATGGAAAGTTAAAAAATAATTATGATTGTTGTTTATATATGTCAGCCTTTTTCTTAGCAAAAAGACTTTAGAGCTCTTAAGTTGTAAAAGACAAAAGTAAGATTTAGTAACACAGGGAATACATAGAAAATATTCAGGAACATAAAACATAGGGCTGGCCCCATGGCTTAGCCGTTAAGTGCATGCGCTCCCCTGCTGGCGGCCCGAGTTTGGATCCCAGGCACACACTGACGCACCACTTGTCCAGCCGTGCTGAGGCGGCGTCCCACATACAGCAACTAGAAGGATGTGCAGCTATGACATACAAATATCTACTGGGGCTTTGGGCAGAAAAAGGGGAAAAAAAGGAGAATGATTGGCAATAGATGTTAGCTTAGGGCCGGTCTTCCTCAGCAAAGAAAAGAGGAGGATTGGCATAGATGTTAGCTCAGGGCTGATCTTCCTCACACAAAAAAAGTAGAGCTTATTAAAAAAAAAAAAGAAAAGAAAACATAGAAAACAAAATGTCAAACACATTTTACATTGTATGTGATATACTTATCTATTAAGAGAAAAAAAGTCACTTTAGGAGAGCAAAAATAAGTTTGACTACTTAGTTCACATCAAAAGCTAAAGAACTCTAAAAGTTAAAATTAAGAAAATCAACATAATTTAATGAAATGAAAAATTTAAAATCAGGCATCACAATATTTATGTCAGATAAATTTTAATTGAAATTAAAATTTAAAAGTACATGTGAGCTTTCTTTAAAATGATTATAGGAGCAAACTACAATGAAATTGAGCATACTGATGGAACAATACATAGATATATAGATGCATGTAAAAATGTTTGAAACTCACAGAGCTTTTGATAGAAATATAATATGATGTTAGATATCCATAAACCAACTCAGTCCTTTATATGTCAAAGTGATGAAGAATAAACAAGCATACAGAAAATCTGAAAATAATACAATCACTGTGATTTTTATGAGCATATTAACTTTATTTACTCTACAAATATAAAATAAATATTCTTTTTGCCTGCTATGGGGTATTTTCAAAAACTGTTTCCAATAAATTTCTGCTCACAGTTCTATACATGCAATTATTGAGATCTGTCTTCTTTTCATTAGAATTTTTGTTTGTTTCAACTTTACTATATTTTTTTCTTTGAATTCCATTTTCTCTTACTTCATAATTTGTCCGCATAGTTAGACTCAAGAAATGAAGTTACAATTGACAACCTTGGAAACAGCTGAGTCCACAATATAAGAAAAGATAAAAGATTTTCTTCCTCTTCTGTGCCAATAGCACCTCTCTAATTATAATAGTATCTAAAAAATGTGCCTTGAAGTTTAAACTATGTTACTTTGAATATAGCAGCAATCAAAAAACATTTGTTGAATGAATTAACAAGCCAATATGTGTGTGTGTTTGTGTGCATGTGTGTTTGTCTTCCTGTCAAACACCATGTATTTCCCTTCTGAAGTTTTGTTTCCTAAGCGGCATAGTCTCCAGATTTATAACTACTCACTGTGGTGAAGAGGATGGAAGGGCCTGGGATCTGTGTGCTGTATTGCTGGAAGCAATGCTAGCTGTGTAGTTGTTTCACGGGAGACTTCCTCTAGTAGGCACTACCTGTGGTTTACTGAGGAAAAGCTTAGTTTTGAAACATCCACAGACGTTCACCAGAGGAGGCAGATTACAGACTGTTTATTCAGGCTTCTGGCAACAATCGTCAAGCAGCCACCCTCTAATGTCTTTATTTCTATTTTGGTGCACGTCTATTTTCTGCAGGACTGCAAAGATCTCCCGGTGGGTTGTCTCCTCAGCTTCCTTTCGTGTCTGTGAAGAAGAAGGGGATGCTGGCTAGAGTTAGGAATAACTCTAATATTTAAAAAAAAGGGGGCCAGCCCGGTGGCGTAGCAGTTAAGTTCGCATGCTCTGCTTCAGGGGCCCAGGGTTCGCGGGTTCAGATCCTGGGCGCGAACCAATGCACCACTTGTCAAGCCATGCTGTGGCGGTGTCCCATATAAAGTAGAGGAAGATGGGCAGGGATGTTAGCCCAGGGCCAATCTTCCTCAGCAAAAAGAGGAGAACTGGCAACAGATCTTAGCTAAGGGCTAATCTTCTTCACACGCACACAAAAAAGATGCAATATAACTCTACTGAAAGGTTATGACAATCTGAAAGGATTCTTATCAGGGCCCACTCAAAATTATTGAACATAAGAAAACTAGAGTAGCCATTTTAAACTTCAACCACGAGCCTTGCTCCTCTGGAAGAGCACCTTGTCACAACGTTGCTTCAGTTTGGGTTTTCTGACTCCCTGACCATCTTTGAAATGACTGGGGAAAAGTAACCAAGAAGTTCAGAGTGGCTAGGGCTAACGTCATTTTTATTGTTACTTCATGGGATTCTTCCCCAATTAAATTTCTGTTTGCTTCTTTTGAGCCTCCAATTGAATAGTCATTTTCTCCATTTGGAAGAAACTAATACAAACTAATTACACAATGATCAATTGCACAGGCGATCCACACTGACAAAGTGGTAGTTTTTATAGCCTCGCTTCTCAAATTGCTCCTCTTCACGTCCTAAACAACCTTACCACAGGCTAAAAGAGCACTCTAAACCTGCCAGTTCACACAAATCTCTGGTTCCCGGGCAGCTGAGCTGGTCCAGAAAGGATGGAACTTTAGCTATCTCCAAAATCAAATTAAGATATTTGGTTTGAAGTACAAAATTGACTAGACTTATCAAATGACAGTGAAAGCTTAAATGAAGATTTAAGGCTCGTTGCAACCAATTTCCATAACTTGTTCAGCAACTTCACTGTTCATCAAAATTGCTCAGATTCCTCTCATGGAATATGTATGACAGAGATCTAAAA
Source organism: Ceratotherium simum simum (assembly GCF_057802395.1). Classification (NCBI taxonomy): domain Eukaryota; kingdom Metazoa; phylum Chordata; class Mammalia; order Perissodactyla; family Rhinocerotidae; genus Ceratotherium; species Ceratotherium simum. The sequence goes on along the minus strand of NC_141917.1, from coordinate 20,696,504 downwards.
GCCCAAGATGTTTATCTTGGGCTAGCCCTGATGGCCTAGTGGTTAAAGTTTGGCATGCTCCACTTCCATGGCCCAGGCTTTGATTCCCAGATGTGAAACCACACCACACATCTGTCAGTAGCCATGCTGTGGTGCCAGCTCACATAGAAGAACTAGAAGGACTTACAACTAGAATATACAGCTGAGTCCTTGGGCTTTGGGGAGGAAAAAAAAAGAGGAAGATTGGCAACAGATGTTAGCTCAGGGCAAATCTTTCCAGCAAAAAGTTAAATATCTTAATGAGACACATGTTCTTATAGTACAAAGGTCGGCAAATGTTTTTTGTAAAGGGTGATATGATCGATATTTTAGGCTTTGTAGGTCTTACAGTCTCTTTTGCCATTGCTCAAGTGTGCTGTTGGAGAGTAAAAACAGCCAGGGACAATATGTAAATGATTGGAAATGGCCATCTTCCAATAAAATTTTAACTATGAACACTGAAGTTTGAATTTCAAATAAATTTTCATGTGTCACAAAATATTCTTCTTCGGAATTCTTTTTTCAAGCATTTGAAAATGTAAATGGCCAACAGGCTATAGTTTGCCAACCTCTGCTATAGTATATAAACTTCAAAATATATTTTAGAAAGTATTCATAGTCAAGCGTTCCATCTCGTTTTCTCCTCTGGCCACATGCAGAAAAGCACTGATGGAAATACATGGGAACTGGCCACTTCGATCTGTCAACCCCAGGCAAAAACTCCACAAAGCTCCTTGGCTCAGAGTTTAACAATCTATTCCAGTTCTAATTCAGGTCCCTGACAACTTGGAAGTGATTTGCCTTCGTTCTTTATCCCTCCTGTCAAGGCAATGGCTCCCTGCGTGGTTTCTTAGCCACATTTGGAGAATCTGCTAGTGTTCACTTATTCCATATCCCATAGAGGAGATAATTAACTAAGACCCAGAATAGAAAGCAGGTTTGACAGTGCCCTGCTTGGAACCAGTGAGGAACGGGAGGTCTGCTTTCCTTTAAGCCAATTATACAGGAGAAAGTATATGATTTTAAATAATTTCATTTTTTCTTAACTAAGACATACACCAAGTTTAAAAAGTAAAAAAAAAAAAAAAAAAACTAAGATGTTAGTGAAATCTCCTCCTACACTCAAGTCTTGATTCTTATATTATTTTGTATTGTTTTATTATTTATTTCATCTTGTATTTACATCCACTTGTTAATGTTAATGCTTATCTTGCTATTTTATTTAACATTGCTAAGCATACGCTCTTGACTTGCTATTATGGTTTAATCAGCTCACCAACACTACCAGATCTCTCTCTTTCCCTACCCCTGCTTCTACTCAAAACAGTTATATCACAATTTTTGGCTAAATCAGTATTTAGCACTTACAATATTATGACCGTACAAAGATCATTAACTTTGAGTCAATTAATTCACTATGTTTACATTTACATTTACTTAGTTTGACAACTTTTTCATTTTCCTTAGATTCAATTGCCTCTTATTTATATGTTTATTTCTCTATGTTCCTATTGCTAATTCTTCACACTAATAGCCTCAAACAGCCTCTCAACACAGTACTCTAAACTAAAAACTCTCCCCATTAGTCTGTTCACAGCATGAATGTTTTTTTCCCCTCCTAGTGAGGCTTTTGTTTTCTTGCTCAAATTTGGACCAACTATGTGAATGCAAGGACGCCTCACTTCTCCTGCTATTCCTTTTAATGTCATTCTGAGGAGCCTCCTTACCATTTTCCTTTGTGCAATGCTTCATTTTCAGAATCCAACATTTTCCTTTTCATAAGTTTAAGCACTGGTTTTTGTGGATTTCACTATCCTAAGAAAGAGGTCATGGGAGTGAAATTTTTTGGAGACTTGCTTATGTAAAAACTCTCAAAATTGATGAACTATTTCATCTAGTTATATAACTCGAGATTGAAATTAATTGTCCTTTAAAATTTCTGAGACATTTATCCATTTTCCTCTAGCTCCCAATGTTGCTGCTAGGATTCTTATGCGCAAAAGCTTTTGCGATCACTCTCCATTTTTTTCTCACTATTAAAGCTTTGATCTCTCTCTCTCTCTCTCTCTCTCTCTCTATATATATATATATATATATATATATCTTTATCTCATCTCTATCTCTTTCTTTTTTATTTTAACAATTGCGTGCCATAATGAGGATACTTTTGGAATCCATTATGCTGAGCACTTATACATATAGAAATTCATGCAAGTTAATGCTGGAGATAATTGTTACATTATTTCTGTGATATCTTTTCCTTTAGTTTTTCTTTTCTTTACGAAATTTCAATAAGGCATATGTTTGAATTTCTATATAGGTTCTCTAATTTCCTTATATTTTCTCTCCTATTAGTCTCTTTTTTGCTTTTCTTTTACTCGGAAGGAAATTTCTTTATCTTTACCCTTCTACATTCCAACCTTATACTGAAGTTTGATTTTTCAAATTTATCTTACTTTTTAATTCCTAATAGTTTCTTTATTTTTCTGATTTTTCATTTTTTATGGCATCTTAATTTGATTCTCTTCTCAGAATATTACTTTTTAAAATAAATTTCTCCAGAAGCTAATAAATTTTTTGCACATTGCCTATTTCATTTGAGTTCCTTTGCTTCTGTTCATTTTATTTGCTGTCTTTTATGGTGGCTTCTGTTCTCAGAGGTCTAATGATCCTGGGGCTTTCATACACATTCAGCAATGAAACAAGAAAAAGCTGATAGAAATGTGTACTTAACTGAAGGAAATTCATGTGTAAATGGAAGTTTCTTTCTTAAAAAGCACTAATAACTAAAACCTGGTAGTGCTGAATGTTAGAACATGAAAGAAATTAGCAAATTTTAGTTAAATGTGAAGTCTCAGAGCCTGGGTCACAGACTAATTATAATTATATCTACTTGCTTGTTGCCATCTATAAATGAGTATTTTAGATTTTATTTAAAGAGATCATTTTTCCTTAACCTTATCCTTGGTTTAATTGCTTGAAATCCCACGTATATCTTTAATTTTATTACTTTTTGAGTGTTATGAAGATGAAAAGTGGTGGATTTTTATATTTCCACTGGTAATGTTATACTTTCAAAGGATCCTTTGAAGTTGAGTTGATCACCAATAATTTAGGAGAATATTTTCATTACTACATGTTATTAATGTCTGTTTTTATAAATATTCACTATTTTTATATTCTTGCTGTTTAAGCAAATGTTTAAGTGGCTATTGGATTTCATAAAACTGTTAGCCAAATAACAAGTAATAATAATATGCAAAGTTTATTGTGTTCTTGGCATACTTCTGAGTTCTTCATATGTATTCTGTATTTAATCTTCATTTAATCTAAGAGTCATTTGTTATTGTTATTATTACCTGCGTTACACAGATAGAGACCTGAGAAAAAAGAAGAGAAGTAATTTGTACAACTCCTTACAGCCAGGAAGCAGCAGAACTTGAGTTTGAATTTAGGCTATGGAAATGACTACAGTTTTCACAACTAAGGTCTGCTGCATTTCAAAGAAGAAATAACTGCCACAGCCTATTTTGGTCTATTTAGAGGGTGAAATATCATAAATAAAAATCTGAAGTTATATCTAACTAACTGATGTTCCATATACTGCCATATAAATGACAACTAATGCATGTATAATACTTTATGATTTACATGTTTTCCATCTATTCCTAAAAACAAGCCTATAATACTCTCAAATTAATTTTTGCAGGAAAACATGAATGCCTTAACGCACTTTTAGGTTTATCCTAGGTGAGTGCAAGTATATAGACATATGACAGTAAAAATAGCTTCCATTATTAATCAAATGACTTTTTTCATCCAGAACTGAGCAAGGGACATCTCCCAAGTATCACCAGAGGGAGACAAGGAAAAGCTCCATCAGAAGAAACTGAGGTGTGTATTGGGATGCCCTCCAGAAAATATAAGTTGGATCCTTTCCACATGTACACAGTCCACGGCAGGGACGTATTAAGAAGTACTGTGTTCTGAGCCTGGTCCCAGAGCAGGTATCTTGGGGTTCCAAAAGCTTTACTCACAAAACTAGGACCATAGACGTAATCTACAAGGCTTTTAATGAAGATCTGCATTGTGCTCACCCACAGGGCACTGTATCTGCAGATGTGGGAGTCCATCTGACCATTGCTTTTATGCCTCCAGAAAGGGACCACGCTGACATTTTAGGAAAGTGAGACTTTAAATAGAAAGCAGTCAAACAAAATCCAGAAAAAGTTATGATGAAAGGAAAAAGATAACCAAGATCATCGGTTTTCTGGAGGAGTAGGACCAGCAGGAAAAGTTTTTTTTTTTTTTTTTTTTTTTTTTTAAAGATTTTATTTATTTATTTTTCCCCCAAAGCCCCAGTACATAGTTGTCTGTCATAGCTGCACATCCTTCTAGTTGCTGTATGTGGGACGCGGCCCCAGCATGGCTGGAGGAGTGGTGCCTCGGTGCGCACCCGGGATCCGAACCCGGGCCGCCGGCAGCGGAGCGCACGCACTTAACCGCTAAGCCATGGGGCCGGCCCAGGAAAAGTTTTAATATTAAAATCGAGCCAGTGTGGTTGAGCAGATGGTTTTGTGCACGTTGCTGGAGTTCAATCTGAGGAAAATCCAGGTCCGGAGATGCAAATAAACCCTCATCCCTCTCTTCTTAGCTTATTAAATAAAGATGTTCATTGTTTAAAAATAATGTACTATGAACTTAGTGAGAATTTTGCTGGCAGAAAAAAGATTAGAAGAGTAGGGCAGGTGGGCATCAGCAAACATTTCTAATTTTAAAAAGATTTTAGTTAGTCATACTTTGTTGCAACCAGGTCAAACCAAATTCTGCATTTACTGTCTGAAGATAATTTATTTCATGTGTGATTGCTTGGAGCATATTCCTTTTTCCTGGAATTTCCCAGGATAGTCAAAATATGGAACAGTATTCATAGTACATAGTAATATAATGGGCCGTCATAAAAATATAGTAAAATAATAGAAAATGTTTTATTATATCATCACTGGAAATACCACCTTAGTCTCAAACTCTAAGACCCATTCACCTTATTTGCAGAAAGTCATGCTTTATTTTGTTCTAGGTTAATGTGGGATATTGAGTTATAACTGCTTCATCTGTATAGCTCTCTGAGGTCTGTATGCTGACTTTTGTTTCTTGTAGATTTATTCCAAAGTATTGTTGCTTATAAATTATTTAGCCTTTGTAAACTTCGTATATACATAGTTGGCCAGAGAAATGAACAAGCAAAAAAAAAAATAACCAAACAAAATACCGTTTTATGCCCAGAATTGCATACAAAAACTTCTCTGTGGCAGAGATAAGAAGCTATCTACCAAACTCTTTTCTCCTCTCCATAATATAGAGTTGTAGCTTGAAATTGAATACTTCGGCAAGAACTACATTTCCCAGTTCTCATCACTTATGGGTGATCATATGGTTAGTTCTTCCCAACAGAAAGTGAATGGAAGTAGCAAATGCTACTTTTGAATCAAGGCTTTTCAGAATCCAATATGCCTCTTCCATTGTCTTTCTTGCCCCATCCAATGACTGGATCTAGTTGAAAATGATACCCTACACAACAGTTGAGCTATGAGACAGAAGGAGCTTGGATTCTTGCAAAACCACACAGAAGAGGGTGGTCCCATCAGCCCGACCATTTACCAAGAATTATTTTATGAGAAAGAAAGAAATTTTTATTCTATTGAGCCATTACATTTGCATTTAATTATCGCTGTAGTCTTGCCTATCCTCACTAATATGTCCTCTCTGCTACTGTTTACAAAGCCTCTTTAAGTTTCCCAAAGATCTTAGTGTCTACGCAACTGTCCAGAGCCTTTTGTGACTTGGCCTACTTTCCAAGTGAGTGCACACACTTTGTGGGTATTTGAATGTGTAATAGGCTCTTGGGCAGGGCGGGGGGGGGTGCGGTACAGATTCTCATAACTATAGGCACACAATGGAAATCTTCTTACTGAAATGGTAAATGTGACATTAATAAATGAATGTGGATGCATAGTGATTTTTACCACTTCTTAAAAGTAGAGATATATTCTCTTGAATTTAGCAAATATTATTTGCTGTGCCCATGAACATTCATTGACAGGTTTGATGAGACCGCACATCCTGCTTTCCTTTTTCAGACAGCAAAAGCTGTTTCGTGGAACAAGTGTTTTAGATGAAAATGAATAGGTAGGAAATAAAGCTATAATGTAAATCTAGACCCATAGTTGGATAGTTGACAGCTGCATGTTTGAGGGAAAAAAATAGTCAATATTTTCTGTGATGATAGATTGAAATGGGATTAAAATACAGCTGGATTTCATCTGATACTTCTCAACATTACACATTTCCCTCAGACTTAAAAGAAACTTCTCGATGGGTTTGAAGTATTAGACTATTCATCAGTCATAAATTCTATTGCTTTTCCTTGAATATAAATATTGGTAATTTTCATGTATCTAAGCTGGCATTTCAGAAATAAGAATACATTGCTAAATACTGTTTGTAATAGCTTCAAGTTTGCTCATGTATGACTATGTGATTACTCTCTGAGACCCCATCAAAATGAGGTGCATAATTCATGATATTTCTTGCAAAATTGCGACAGGTATGACCATACCCTAGTGAGTTCATAAACTGATTTTGAAAAACATTTCAGCCTCTCAGAATTTCTTCTAGATATGTCATAGTTCTGTTTAGATATGTGATGAATCAGTATGCTTTAAATATTACAAAAGAAATAAGACCTCGTATACGTAACACACTCCATCAAACGATTAGCTTCTCTTTCATTAACATTAAAAAAATCTAATTTATTAAGTAAAACACATGCTCAAATATTTTCCTTAGTTCTATGTTTTCCATGCAAAATTTTGTGTTCATTTATTTCTGTTTTATTATACATGATGCTAAAGTTCCTGTTAGTTAGAATATGGATGTGATTTATATGAAGGAAAAACTTCGTCTTAATTATCTGAAAACATAAGACACATACTGTCAGCCTGTGAATGTTGTGAAAGCTAGCAACAAGGATTTTGTTGATATCCATTGCTCTAAGGACAAAGACTGAAATTTAGCCTGGTCCACAGACCCTGGATCATTTGTTCTCCATCTGCCACACAAGTCTCATTTAACATTATGTTCTCACTCCATGCTCTGTGCTCTCTCTCTTCTGACCTCTTTTCGGTTCCATTTTGAACATTCCAGGCTATTTAGCTTGCCTGAAATTTTCTCCCCCTGCTCATTCACTGCACCTAACCCTTATCTAGTTGAATCTTACTTTCTCTCAGATCTTAGTTCAATAGTCACTTTCTCGGAATAGCCTACACCAGCCTTCATGCCTAAATAATTTTTATCTAGTCTATGCTTTCTTATCAGCCTGCCCCTCTCCTTCCAATCTCTTATCCAATCTGGAAGTTTTTTGTTTGGTGTGACATCCTGTTGAAAGTTTTTCTTTCCTGTTAAGCTGCAGGGACTATGCCATTTTTCATCACCTTTATATTTTCAATACTTAAAAATTTTTGCACATAAAGCTGAATAAATATCAGTTAAGTGAATGAATGAATGAATGAATGAAGTAGGTTTTATTTATACCAGGATCAGTGTCTAACAAAAGAATATCAGACATGAATTGATCTATATCAAATTTTCTGTTTGATGATGTCTTTAAAAATGTCTCAAGGTACATACAATAAAACTTACTTTCAATTAGACTTGGAGCAGAAAAAGATGCTTCCTATCCAAACTCTTATAAATTTCAATGAAAATAAACTTGGAAGTAAGAAAAATGCAAACTTTGAGCATAATATTTAGAAATACAGAGTTTCAGCATTCCTCAGACATTCTTATTTTTAAAAGTATGCTCTTGGGGCTGCCCTGTGGCTTAGCTGTTAAGTGCGCACACTCCACTACTGGCGGCCCTGGGTTCGGATCTTGGGCACGCACCGACGCATCGCTTCTCTGGCCATGCTGAGGCCGCATCCACATACAGCAACTAGAAGGATGTGCTACTATGACATACAACTATCTACTGGGGCTTTGGGGAAAAAAAGGAGGAGGATTGGCAATAGATGTTAGCTCAGAGCCGGTCTTCCTCAGCAAAAAGAGGAAGATTAGCATGCATGTTAGCTCAGGGCTGATCTTCCTCACACACACAAAAAAAGTATGCTCCTATAGTATCAACCCTCCTGAAGATAAGAACTATATATCCTGTATAAGATATTAAAAACAAAAAAAAAAGAGAGTAACCAAAAAAAAGAAAAAGGAGAAGAAGGAGAAGATTTTGATGAGGAGTCAATATTTGGAAGAAGGAATGACACTTTGAAGAAGAAGGGAATGACCCTGGATGAGATACTTATATCTGGTCTTTAAGACTTAGAGGCAAATAAAACTCTGATAGAAGTACGGCAGTATTTTTTACCTTGAAAAATCAGAGAATAGAATTTGGGAACAACCAATTCTGCTTTAAAATGATGGAGGAATCCTGAAAAAGGAGAGAACAAGAGGGGAGAGATGATAAATTATGTGTATAATGTATACTCAAATTGCTGCCTGACCTGTGAACTATATGCACAGAGCATACCCTAAGCAGCACAACAAAGGCTAAAACCACTGTACTGAAGCTTAAACTTATATCCAAGAGACAAAGATAGAAGTTTAAGTACAATCAAGTTAATGGCCTGCTAAAACAAACCAACACACACAAAAAGTCAATAGTATTTGGAGGAATATAACAGAATCCAGAGTCTCCAAAACTTAGCATTCAAAACATCCAGGATACATCCTAAAATTATTCAACATATGAAGAAATAGGAAAATATGACCAGATCTTAAGAGGAAAGGCAATATATGGAGACGAACCACAGACATTGATATCAGCTGATAAGAATTTTAAAGCAGTTATCCTAACAATGATTATTGATGGAAAGGAAAATATGCTCATGATGAATGAACACATAGAAAATTCCAACGAAAAAAATGAACCATGACAAAAATACAAACAGAAATTCTAGAACCAAAATATGAAATAACTGAAGTAAAATTTTCACTGATTGGATGAGGTAGACACTCTCCAAAGGTCTCCACATCCCAATCTCCAGGACCTTTGAATACGCTATATTACATTGCTAAAGGCATCTTGTGAATGTGATTAAAAGAATAGACCTTGAAATGGAGAGATTATCCTGGATTACCTGGTGATCCAATTGTAATCACAAGAATCCTTATAAGTGGAAGAGAAAAGCAGAAGAGAAATTCAGAGAGGAGGATGTTACTATGAAAGAGCTCAGAGGGATACAATGACTCTATCAGCTATTCCTGGCTTTGAAGATTGAAGAAGGTGATTATAAGCCAAAGAATGGAAGTGGCCTCTGCAAGCTGGAAGAGGGACTAAATCAGATTTTCCTTTAGAGATTCTAGAAGGGAATATAGCTCTGCAAACACCTTGACTTCAACCCAATGAGATCCCTGTTAGACTTTCTAAACTACATACTCTAAGACAATCAATTTGTCTTGCTTTAACTATTAAGTGTGTGGTAATTTGTTGCAGAAACAATGTAAAACTAATACAATGGGCTGACCCGCTAAATAAAGTTGAAAGATTAAAGAGTCAATGAGCTTGATAATAGAAATGATAGTATCATGCAGTGTGAAAAACAAAGATCAAACACGAAGAAGAAGAAGGAGAAGGAAGGGAGGGGGAAGAAGGGGAGGAGGAAGAGATAATAAAGAAAGATGTCTCTATTTGCAGATTATGTGATCTTTAAGAGAAATCTTAAGAATAGTGTAAGTCATCTCCTAGAATTATTAAGCAAATTTAGCAATGCTGCTGGATATAAAGTCAATATATGTCAATTTTATTTTATGCTTTAGTAGCAAGCAATTGAAATATAAAATTTTTAAATAGCAACAAAACAAAATATTGAAGAGTACATTTAGCAAAAGATATGCAAACCCATTCTATGAAAAATTTGTTTTAAATTACTAAGAAATATTAAAGAACACATAAATGAATGAAGATCTAAAAATTATCCAGGAATTGAAAGACTTGGTATTGTTTGGAAGACTGCTTTTTCCAAAGGGATCTATAAGTTCAATGCAATCTCATTATAACAATCCCCACAGTCCTTTCTCATAAAAATTGAAAAGATGATTCTAAAATGCATTTGGACATGCAAAGGACTATCCAAAACTACTATGCAAAAAGACTATCCAAAGAAATTGCTAAAAGAAAAATAATATTGTAGGACTTACACTACCTATACCTCAAGACACAATAATCAATACGGCATGGTACTAGCCTAAAAATTTACAAATACACCTGTTGAATGCAACAAAGAGCCCAGAAATAGACCAAATTGATATGGCCATTTTATTTTCAACAAAGATGTAAGAGCGATCACAATTTTTAAAAAAGTCTTTCCAACAAATGACACGGTAACAACTGGAAAACCACATAGGAAAAAATTGAACCATAGACAAAAAAAAGTAAATTGAGACAGATCATAGACCCAACCATAAAAAAACTAAAATTATATAGATTTTAGAAGAATACAATGGAGAATATCTTCACAACACAAGAGTAGACCATACACTAAAGTACTAACTGTAAAAGACTGCAAAAAGTGATGTTAGATATTATCAAAATTAACAATTTTTACTCATCAGAAGACATCATCACAGAAAAGGACAGGCATCCCACAGACTGAGAGAAATTTGGGCAAAACATATATCTGACAAAAATTGGTATAGAGGACACAAAGATAACTCTTTCAAGTGAATAATAAAAAAGAAAAACCACTCAAAATGAGCAAACAATGTCAGCAGACACTTTATAAAAGAAATTATACATATAGCCAAAAAGTTCATGAAAATGTAATCAATAGCATTAGTGATCAGGAAAATGCATATTAAATCCCAAAAAAAGCTAGCATTACAAAGAAATAAAGAAAACATCTCATTCATATTGCATCAAAAATAATAAAATACTCACAAATAAATTTAACCAAAGAAGCGAAAGATGTATACAATGAAAACTGTGAGACTTGGATGAAAGAAATTGAAGAGGACACAAACAAATGGAAGGATATCCTGAGTTTATGGATTTGAAGAATTAATATTGTTGAAATGTCCAAAATGGGTGAACATGATCAAAATGAAATAAAATGAATGTTATAAAATAAATTTATAAAATAAATAAGTCATGGGGATGTATAGCACGGTGACTATAGTTAATAATACTGTATTGTATATTTTAAAGTTGCCAAGAGAGTAGGTCTTAAAAGTTCTCATCACAAGAAAAAAATTTATAATTATGTATGGTGATGGATGTTAACTAGACTTACTGTGGTGATCCTTTCACAATATATACAAATATTGAATATTGTACACCTGAAACTAGTATAGTTATATAAAATTTTCAAAAATGTCCATGCTACTCAAAGCCATCTCTAGATTCAATGAAATCCCTATCAAAATTCCAATGGCATTTTTCACAGATATAGAAAAAACAATCCTAAAATTTTATGGAACCACAAAATATCCTGAATAGCCAAACCAATCCTGAGAGAGAGGAACAAAGCTGGAGGCATCACACTTCCTGATTTCAAATTATAACACAAAGCAGTAGTAACAAAAACAGTATGATACTGGCATTAAAAAATAAACATAAAGACCGATGGAATAGAAGAGAGAGCCCAGGAATAAACCCCTGCATATATGGTCAACTAATATTTGACAAGGGAGCCAAGAACACTGAATGAAGAAAGGATAGTTTCTTAAAAAAATATTGTTGGGAAAACTGAAAACTACACGTAGAACAATGAAATTGGACCTCTAACTTACACCACTCATGAAAATTAACTCAAAATGGATTAAAAACTTAAACATAAGACCTGATACTGTAAAAATCCTAGGATAAAACATGGGACAGAAGCTCCTTGACATTAGTCTTGGCAATGAGTTTTTGGATATAACACCAAAAGCACAAGCAACAAAAGCAAAAATTAACAAGTGGACTATATAAAACTAAAAAGCTTTGGCACAGCAAAAGAAACAATCAACAAAATGAAAAGGTAACCTATGAAATGGGAGAAAATATTTGCAAGCCATATATTAGCCAAAGGGTTAATATCCAAAATATATAAAGAACTCATACAATTCAACAACAAGAAAAAAACAAACAATCTGATTGAAAAGTGGGCAGAGGAACTGAATAGACATTTTTCCAAAAGGCCAACAGGTATATGAAAAGGTGTTCAACATCATTAATCATCAGAGAAATGCAAATCAAAACCACAGTGAGCTATCACCTCACACATCAAAATGACAAGAGATAATAATTGTTTGAGGCCATGGAGAAAAGGGAACACTTGTGCACTGTTGGTGGGGATGTGAATTGTTTCAGCCAATATGGAAAATAGTGTGGAGGTTCCTCAAAAAATTAAAAATAGAACTACCATAAGATCCAGCAATCTCACTTTGGGTATGATGCAAAGGAAATGAAAATAGAATACTGAAAAAATTTCTGCACTCCCATGTTTATTGTAGCATTATTCACAAGAGCCAAAATATGGAAACAATCTAAGTGTCTGTCAATGGATGAATGAATGAAAAAGATGTGGTCTGTATACGTTATAGACTATTATTCAGCCTTGAGAAAGAAGGAAATCCTGCCATTTGCAATACATATGGGCCTTGAGGACACTGTGTTAAGTGAGTTAAATTGAACAGAAAAAGACAACTACTGTATGATATTACTTATATGTGGAATCTAAAAAGGCTGAATTCATAAAACCATGGAGTAGAATAGTGGTCACCAGGGGCTGGAGGGTGGGGAAATTGAGGAGATGTTGTTTAAGGGCACAGATTTGCAACTAGTAGATAGATAAGCTCTGGAGAATAGAGGTGTTAGTTAATGTGATGGTGGTAATCATATTGCAATATATAAATGTAGCAAATCAACACATTATCAGCCTTAAACTGACACAATGTTATATGTCAATTATAGCTCAATAAAAAAAATAATAATAAATAAATAAAGACTGAGGTCACCAAAAGTTGGCAAGGATGTGGAGCAACCAGAATTCTCAAACATTACTGGTGAGGATGTAAAAAGATATAAACACTTTGTTAAAAGTTCTGGAAGTTACTGATAAAACTAAGTATACTCCTATCATTTGATACATCAATGATAATCCTAGCTATTTACCCAAAAATCATATATATTTCCACAAAGTGCTATGAATGAAAACATTCATAACAACTTTATTTACAATATGGCCAAACTTAAATCATCCCAGAAGACCAGATATATATTTTTATTCCTTAGGTTTTGCAAACTCATTAATAAACTTGATATTGATCTGAACTCACTATATATCTTTAATGTTTCATGTAATGATATAGACAGATTATAGATAAATGATAGAAAGAAAGGAAGAAAAGAAGGAGGGAGAGAAGGAAGGAAGGAAGCAAGGAAGGAAGGAAGGAAGGAAAGAAGGAAGGAAGGAAAGAAGGAAGGAAAGAAAGAAGGAAGGAAGGAAGGAAGGAAGGAAAGAAAGAAGGAAGGAAGGAAAGAAGGAAGGAAGGAAAGAAGGAAGGAAAGAAGGAAGGAAGGAAGGAAAGAAGGAAGGAAAGAAGGAAGGAAGGAAGGAAGGGAGGGAAATGAGGGAGGAAGGAAGGAAGAAAGAGGAAGAAAGAAAATAATCTTGATCTGGCAAACTCAAATGCAATATAATGGAAAAATTTTTGAAAATTCTCCTTTCACAACTGTGAGGTTTCTAAATCCTTAAATATACATACTGAGTTTCCTACAATAATTGGATTAATTTTAGGGAGTAAAGATACCAGATTAATAGTGAAGTGGTTTATAGTCATAAAAGTAAAAGGATATTTGACTTATTTCTAACACACACACACACACACACACACACACAAAATGCTTCATGATATCCAGTGGTAAAAATAAAAGTCATTATCAAATATTAGGACTCTTACATAAACAACAGCAATAACAAAACAAGAGCGTGCTCTACAGGTTGATGCTTATTTGTGCCATGAACTAAATATGGTTAACCTAATTCCACACACCTGAAATACAAAAGAAAATAAGAAGTAAAAAGGAAAAGAAAACTGTAATTAAAGGGTGAAGATAAATTTTTAAAAAGAAAGATACAGATAAGAAATATAAATATGTCTGCAAAATTTAATTACTCACTATAGAATGTTAGGTTCCATTAATATAATTACTGAGTTCAGCAATTTGGTGCATAGTAAAAGGCATACGGTCAATTGTTGTGTAACAGATCTACTTAATTCTTGAGCCCCAATAAAATAATTATGGAATGATCAGAGGTCTTCGGAGTGGAGAAATCCCTAACCATGATTTACCTAAGCTCTTTAGAATATTGCTATCTCTAATCCTTGTTGATTTTAATAAGAAAGTCTACTCATAATTCTCATCTTTGTGCTTTTCTCGTAAGCATAGAAAGATTTAAATGAGTTATATAAATCCATCTCGAATACTAAGAAACAGATTTCTGTTATTTATGCTAGGCTACTTAATCCCTCTTCCACTAAATATCAGGGAAATATCCAACTTGTTTTTCATTTTCTTTTAAAGAAACAGAATAAAAATAGTTACCTTATACTAGATGTATATAATTATCTTAAACGTTGAATGTTTCAGGCATTGACCCTATATAAATATTCTATATAATGCATATTCTCATAAATATTTACTAAGCAGCTACTTTGTCCCAGACATGCTTCTAGATACTGGGAATACAGTCTTAACAATAAAGATAATATCCCTATTTTATGGGGCTTTTATTCTGGTAAGGAAGCTAAACATACATGAATATCTAAAAACAAAAATTATTTGTGATTGTAGCAAGTGTGAAGAAGAAAATAAAATATCTTGTTATGATGTATAGTGACTTGGAGATGCCACTTTAGATGTGGTGGTCAGGGTATAGCTACTGAAACATTGATATTGTTATTGAGACCAACCTTGCGAATATCCGGAAGAGTGCATTTTAGGCAGAAGAGAGCGTGAAAGCTCTAAAGTATACATGAACTTAGTTTTGGAACTGATTGAAAGCCATCATGGCCAAAAGGGATGGAGTAAAAGAAAGAGTGGAACGTGATAAAGTTGGAGGGAGGCAAGTTCACGTAGACACTAAAAAGGCATGAAAAAGAATTTGTATTTTTTCATAAGTACAGTAGAAACCATTGAGAAATAATATGTATTTTCTAAATATTATTTTTACATTGTATATATTAAAGTGCAGACGAACATAGAAGTTGAAATACAAAGAACAGTTAGTGGTATTCATTGTAATGTAGGCAAGAAATGATAATATCTTGAAAAAGCATTGTAACAATGAAGAAAGAGAGAAGAGGATTTTGGTTTTATTTTTAAAATAGAATTACAAATTCTGTTTGGGCCGTGCTAATATACTTTATCAACATCCAGGTTGAGCTATCAAAAAGGCAGTCAAGGGGCCGGCCGGGTGGCACAAGCGGTTAAGTGCGCGCACTCCACTGCGGCGGCCCGGGGTTCGCCGGTTCGGATCCTGGGTGCGCACTGATGCACCGCTTGTCAAGCCATGCTGTGGCGGCGTCCCATATAAAGTGGAGGAAGATGGGCATGGATGTCAGCCCAGGGCCAGTCTTCCTCAGCAAAAAGAGGAGGATTGGCAGATGTTAGCACAGGGCTGATCTCCTCACACACACACAAAAAAGCAGTCAAATATATGAGTCCAAAACTCTAGGAAGATACAAAATTAACTCTAGGAAAGTTATCCAAAACCAATAAAAATGTGAGTCAGCTCGGCAGCCCTAAACAAAACAAATCAAAACCAAAAAGCACCAAAATTAATTCATATATGAGCTTTCATATATGAGCATATGTGAGCATAATTCATATATGAGTAAGTAGGAATATTAACACTCAGAGAAAGCTATCACAATCCTGTTCTAGTCTTCATTAATCAGACAAGACAAAGTATTGTATTTATTTTTGATCACTACCTTTTAAAAATGATCAGGGCAATGAAGAGTTAAAAGCTATTTAAATGAGAAAGACTGGAAGATATTAAGGACGCTTAACTTAGAGAAATAGAATCACAGTGGTCACAATATCTGCTTTTTAATATTTGAAGTCCTGGATGGTTTAGGAATGATTTGCTTTGCCTTCAGTAAAATTTGGCAGTAGATTTATGAAGGATACATATTAAATACAGGGAGACATTTTCACTGCACTATTAGGAGGATTGCTCTAAAGAAGAATGAAGGTAATCTCTATCCATGTGAGTCTCTATCTCTTACACTATTTAATTATCGACTTACTCCTCCTTACGGTGGTTTATTGACTCACTGATCCTCATTGAAAAATTGTTATGAAATTTGACATCAACCTCATAAAATGATATACCCTATCTATATGTTTATCAAATAGTTTGTCATTCAAACTGGGACCCATTTGAGTAGAAAGGAGGCTTTATTAATATTTAAGATGGAAAAACAGTCATAGGACAGAACTGTCCTGGGCAGATCAGAAAGCATGGCCAACCTACCTTCTCTAAATGATAAACCAACATCATCCTTACATTGCTCTCTTAATCTCCTTAACTATTTAATCCTCTTCACCTCCAACCCTCTTTAGCCACACACAAGTGTGGTCACAACCTGCACAATTTTACCCGTCTTAACTTCCATTCTATCCATTCTCACTTTTAAATTGTAATATCCCAGAATCAAAGTGCAATTCCTCCCGGACCTTTCAGTTCTTCTGCTGCACTTGCTCAGCAAAGCCTCAACTCAGCATTATTCTAGCAATGCAGACATCCATCCTTCTTAGGTGATCATCATGTTACTGTAAGCACTGATATCTTTGACACTTATAATATTTAAGCCTTACTCTCTAACTGACATGTTCAGTTACCCTTCTCTTTCATTTCTCCTCTCACAATCCCTATCATAAAACCTCCATTAATTAATAACATTGAGATAAACTAGAATGGATTTTTTCCAAATCCTAACCTTGAATCTAAAAATATATCTTTATTTCTACTCCTTTTACTCTTGAAAGAATACAACTTTATTCCTCTTTGAGGGAAAAATTTTTACTTGAGCTCTTGGTTTTCTTAAATATCCTCTGAAACATGTCTTCATCAATTGCCATCTTTACATCTGATGACTATTTCCCTCAGTCTATAATTATGATCACATGTCTCACTTCCTTTTAACAAAAAGGAAAATAAATATCTTACTTTGACTCCAACAACTTGCTTCTCTTCCTGGCATGATTCTTCAGATCATAAGCTATCTTGATTTCTTCAACTCTCATTTCTTTCATGACTTACCACTAGCTAACATCTGCCTCAATGATGTCAAGGAAATTTCTGTGTAGGTTCCCAAATCAAATATTGATCACTTCATTCAGCATATACTTGATGAGTACCCGGTACTATGTGTCAGGCACTCTTGAATTGCTTAGATTAAATCAGTGGTGGAAAGATTAAAGGAAACACAGGAAAAATCCCTGCCCTCAAGCAGCTTATGTTCTACTGGGCTAAACAGATTAAAAAAAATCAACGAACATACTCAATAGATAGATTATGCAGTATGTGAATATATATATATTCACATATATATTCATTATATATATTATACATAATATAATGTATATTATATTATACATTTATTTAAAAAGAACAAAATGTGACAAAAGAAGAAGACTACAGTAAGGGGAATCAGGACTGGCCTGGAAGGTGAGTTACATTTTTTAATGGAGTGGTCATAATTGAGCTTATTGAGGAAGTGATATTTGAACAAGGTTTTAAGGGAAGTGAAGAATAGCTATATAAATAGCAAAAGGAGCTTGCCCAAAATGTTCAAGGAACACTGAAGAGGTCAATGTGGCTACAGCAAGGGAAAGCATAGCAGAAGATAAGTTCACAGAGGTAATGGAAAAAAAAATTACATATGACCTTGTAAGGTAACTGACCTTCATTCGGAGTGAAATGGATGCTGTGATACTTCTGAGCAAAAGAGTGACGTGATCTGACTTAGATTTTAGAAGTATCACTTAGGATTTTATATTTAGAATAGGCTTTGGAGGGCAAGGGTATGTGCATGGAGGCATTTGGGAAGCTGTTGTAATAATCCGGGAAGAAGTTGAGAGGACTTTGCCCAATATGGTAACATATGGTGCTGTTGGAATTACTGCTAGAAGGTAGAAACATTCATATTCTGAATATTTCAAGGTGGTTCCAACAAGATTGGACATTGGATCTAAGAGAAGGGATGATTCCAGGCTTTTTGGCTCAGACAACTGGACCAGATGGATCTTGATTAGGGGTTTCAGAAGACATGAATAGCAACCACCAACAAGATGGCAACAAATCCAGCAAGAGAAAAGCATTCAAAGAGGGAATCTTGAGGAAGTCTTTCAGCACCTTACTACGTGGAATGTGGTCCTCAGGCAGCAGCATAGGCCCACCTAAAAGCTTGCTAGAAATGCAAAATCTCAGTTCCATGCCCAACCTACTAAATCAGAATCTCCATTTTCACAAGATCCCCAGGTGATTTATATGTATGTTAAAGTTTGGGAGCACTGCTTTAATAATGTCATATCAGAGTACGAGAAGGAAGCATAAAATTGGCAAAAGTCAAAAATTCTTTAAAAAAAAATCTCTAGTAAATACTGGAAGCATTTATGGGTTATAGACTGTTTTTAATCTGGAGGAAAGTTACTGAAAATTGCTGTTACCTCTTTTATACAAGAAAATTGATGCTATAGCCTTTCCCTAAAGTTAAAATGTTTATTTTAAGAGAAATTAATTCTATATGCCTGTTTATTATCCCTCATTCAATTTTCCTGATTTGTATAACCTAATTTCTGATTCTCTTTTTCCTGTCAGAATTGTATTTAGTGTAACTGCAATCATATAATGATTTGGCCACAAATGACCAGGGATGTCAGGTAGTCTAGAATTTGTTTAGAGATATTGAAACAAAGGTCTCTTGAGCCTGCATAATAGATTCAAGGTCATGCAGCTAGTTAGAAGGAGAGTTGGGCTAGAATAAAAAAAAGGACCACTGAATTCTTGAAGATAATTAAGTTATGATTTTTAAAAAACGTTCTATAGCTCAGGTTTTTCTTGGCCACATAATTTTACCACAAATGTGAATAAATTGGCAAAAATTGCCTTTTAAAAAATGTTTGTTAAAAGCTCCTGTAAACTCATAAAGACAATAATTTGTGTTAATATACCCATAATATGTGGCATATGTCTAGGACAATATTATTAAATTAAGGGTGCTGTTTTAGCATGTTAATATTAGCTAGTGTCATATATTTGCCAACAAACAAGCATTAAAAACATAAAAGATAAATCTCAAAGCAATCAACTTTGGAAATGAGTCTTAGTGCCAAATTGTACTTCATCTAGCGTGTAATGCTGATGACAACACTGCTAGCCTGCCATAACACAGACTGGCAGAGAGGTGCCTCTCCTACTGGCCCAATTAATATTTCCAAACTTGTTTTTTACTAATTATTTTACAAATACCAGTGAACTTTTCATATATTCCACACAAGACACATTTCCTCAACAATTTTTAAAAAGCTATTTCTATGCTATGGTTCCCTCCTACACCTAGAGTTTTCCTCCATCACACCCTCATCATCACCTGAGGAACTTTTCTTTTTCAATATTGGAATGCTCATC
Source organism: Ceratotherium simum simum (assembly GCF_057802395.1). Taxonomy (NCBI): domain Eukaryota; kingdom Metazoa; phylum Chordata; class Mammalia; order Perissodactyla; family Rhinocerotidae; genus Ceratotherium; species Ceratotherium simum. The sequence goes on along the minus strand of NC_141917.1, from coordinate 20,676,750 downwards.
TCAAGCCTATTTCTTTTTTTTTTTTTTGGTGAGGAATATTGGCCCTGAGCTAACATCCACGGCCAATCTTCCATTTTTTGCTTGAGGAGGACTGTCCGTGAGCTAACGTCTGTGCCAATCTTCCTCTATTTTGTATGTGGGGTGCCACCACAGCATGGCTTGATGAGCGGTGTGTGGGTCCGCGCCTGGAATCTGAACCCACAAACCCCAGGCTGCCTCAGCGGAGTGTGTGAACTTAACCACTACACCACCAGGCCGGCCCCGCTATTTCTTTCTCAAAGAGTTTTCCGACCCATTATCAGGCTAGAACTGATCTTTATCTTTTTTAGTCACTGTAAAATACTTTCTTCTCTTATTTTATTATTCATCTTTGTTTTATCACTGCATAAGATGCTACTGTGTGTTGTGATTATTAGACAGTTTGTTCAAATCCTAAATTGTAAGATCCTTAAGGACAAGAATGGGTCTTCTTTGAGCGTACATTAATTCTATGGATTAGAATATCATAATAATAATGAAAACAACTATATCTTATTGCATATTTATGCTCCAAGCTATCTTATGCATTCTTATATATACCGCCTCAAAAGCACATGAAGCATGTTGCATCAGCCCAAGTGGCTAAGTAGTTGCCCAAGCTCAATCAACCTGGAGTTACATTAATAGGATTCTAACTCCTGGTGCCAGAAACTGTGACCATATTATTTTACAGCACTGCTTTGACAAAGCATCCAGAATTCTACAGAGCTTTGCTTTATATCCCTATCTTTTCTTTCACTCCATGTAGCAACCTTTGGAAGCAGATGTAAATTCCCTGAGATTTCCTTCTCATATTTATAACATGGTAACACTTATATGACAGTGATGGTAATTACTCAGTAAGATAATACACCTAAAGTTCATGGGTTAAAGGATCCATCTACTAAATCTTAGCCTCATCCTTATTTCTAATTTCTATGTTCTCCATAGAGCTTATCACAATATTTTTTTTCCACAGAGTGAGTGTTCAGTAAATTTTAAAAGTAATTTGCATATATACAGACAGTCGGTCCCCAACTCAGGATGATTCAACTTGGAATTTTTCAACTTTACAATGGTGCGAAAGCTATACACATTCAGTAGAAACTGTACTTTGAATTTTGAGTTTTGATCTTTTCCCAGGCTAGCAATATGTGGTATGATGCTCTCTCGTGATGCTAGGCAGGGGCAGCAAGCCACAGGTCCCAGTCAGCCCCGCGATCAGGAGGGTAAACAACCCATAAGCTTACAACCATTCTGTACCCATCCAACCATTCTGTTTTTCACGTACAGTACAATATTCAATAAATTACATGAGATATTCAACACCTTGTTATAAAATATGTTTTGTGTTAGATGATTTTGCCCAACTGTAGGCTAATATGTCTGAGCACGTGTAAGGTAGGCATGGCTAAGCTATGATGTTTGATAGGCTAGGTGTATTAAATGCATTTTCCTCTTATGATATTTTCAACTTATGATGGGTTAATGGAGACATAACCGCATTGTAAGTTGAGGAAGATCTGTAATGAAAACTAAACTATCTATATTTCACTTCCTTTTTGGAATAATTTCTCTTAGATCTATATATGTATGTCACAGTAGACAGTACACAGTTGACTCGCTGTTAACTTTCCTTAACATTATCAAACTTTACCACATTTTACGGGTCCTAGCAGGGAGATCCCAAAGAAACCAGGTAGCAAATTGTGCACACTTTAGGTTTTACACTTGCCACTGAGTCTTGACCTTTTTCATTTTTATCAATAGGAAAAACCAGTTCTGCATAGCTTAAAAAAAAAAAAAAGAATGAAAGAATTCTTAAGAAAATTTCCCATCACTCTAAGTCTATGAAAACAGTTTTAACAGAAACGAGTGACTTTTCCCTGAGAAGCCATAAGCAATTGTGTTGTCAGTAGGAGAACTAAAAGCATTTGGTTTATGCATGTGGTATGGCTGTCTTAATCTTTTAGTTCATCAGATTCCAAAGAGTGAGCAAAAGGCAAAGATTGTAGCTGTAGCTGCCAAAGAGAGTGTGAATCATTTCTCTCCAGATTTTAAATATCCTTTTTTAGCTGGGAGGCATAAAGCAACCAACCTGAATGAAAACAGATTTAGGCTGTAACAAGAAGACAGAATTTAACCAGCATATGCTAAAGTGCCTTACTGAAACAGAACAAAAGTTTTATGCATAAATGTGGCTTCAAAAAAGCATGCAACAAATTATGCATACTGTGTTCTTTGGACCTTATTACGCCTGTGAAGGTCATAAGAACTCTACTATGGTAAAGAACTAGACTTACAAAGACAATAACCTGTCATGAGGAAGTTTTTTGATACTTATTTATCAATGTAACTTTTCAGTAAAATCATTTACCTAGCTCTAATCTAAGGCTTGTATAGCCAAGTTAGTTATGTATTACATTATTTTATGTTTTCACTGGATTGATATTCTTTTACTAAAATAAGGTATTATATGTAAACACAATTTAACTTAACATTTAGTGATAATAATCCTACACTTCAATGGAACAAATTAGGAAGCCCAGAATGGAGTTGAATATATACAGAAATTTAGTTTAAAATTAATATGACATCTCAAATCAGTATGGAAAGAACTGATTATTCAAAGAATGCTATAGGAACACTTGGAGGTCTATCTATTTATATAATCATCTATCTGCTATACATATGTATCAGTATTTTATACATTATGACGAAATAAATTCCAAGTGGATCCAAGTTCTAAGCATAAAAAACAAAAAAATTGTAAAAGTATAATGTAAATACTAAATAAAACATTAATTAATCTTTTTCATTATTTATGAGAAAATTATTTTTAAGCCTCATATGAAGTCCAGAAGTCATAAAAGTTTGATAATTAGGCTACATAGTTGGAAGACTAGTATATATCCAACACACCAACTTTTAAGCCAATTTAAAAGGCAAATATGTATTACGCATAAAAAATAGATGTATGTTTTAAATATATTAAAAGCTCATGTATAAAAGACCAGCAGCAGAAAGACACAAGGCTTCAGGTCTCCGTGTAAATATTTCCTTATCAAAGAGGTCTTCTGTGACAACTACACAAAAAAAGAGCATCCTGAAAATCTCTCTAACCAGGTTAGCCTGATTTTTATTCCATATTCTCTGCTTCTAGGAAGGCTAGTACCAGTCAATCTATATTTAGATCTCTATTATATTCTAGTCCATAAATCATAGCCTGGCTTATAGGTTTTAAATAAAAATTTTGAATGAATTAATGAATTCAAGATAAAATGTAAACAAGTATGATAAATAACAGAAGGATCAATTTGGAAAGAATGAACATGCTATTTTCAGAGGTAAAGGCAAAAGAGTAAAGGTGTGTGTGTGTACATGCATGTGTGTGTGTGTGTGTGTGAATAGGAAATAACCTAGGTTATAACCTTAGCACAAGGGTTATCAAGCACTGTTGAGTGAACATTTGATATTAGGTAATTCAAATTTGTAGAGAACTAGATGAATTTAATTTTGTAAATTTCTACATAGTTGCTCAGTCGCCTAAAATGAATAGAGAAATATAATATCCTAAAATGCCTTGACTTACAGTTTGACAAGAAATGATTACAAGCACTGAATAAAGGAATAATTTTATGATTATAGGATATGCATATTTGAACTGGTTTACCACTGGCCCCACCACAGGCAAATGAAGCTAGAAATAGGGTGACGACGTCAAGAGATAATGCGAGTTTGGAAAATACACAGGGACAATGAAGAACAAATTTAGTAAAGTAGTGGAAAGGGAAACAAAACAGATTTTAAATCTTCTTTAAGAACTGGCATTATACTTTCTCTTTCACTTGCCGCTTCCCTGACTGGCTTCTCTTCCTATACCTTCTCATGGCATTGATGTTCTCCAACATTTCTATGCATGCAACACTTCCTGGATGACCTCATTCAATTTCATGTCCATCACTAAGACCTATACTCTAATGATTTCCAAATGTGTACACTCAATTCTGTCCTTTGCTTTAAAATCCAGACTTAAGGACTAACTTCCAACCAAATTTAATCAGTGAGAGACCAGTTACAGGGAACAGAATCCATTCTAGCTCTTTTAAACAGAAAGAGATTCAATACAGTGATCAGATGCTTATAAAATTTTTGGAAAAACTGGACATGCAAGCTCAAGGCTAAGACCCTAGAATCCAGAGCAGGCATTGTTATGTTAAAGAGTACACAACTATAGCTTTGATCCACATATCAGGATATTTCCCTTCTTGCACACCCACGTACTGATACAGGGAAGCTAGGGAACAGATTGCTGTAGAAAAACCCAATGTCTTCATAACTATATCTGATGGAAGGGAAAGTCAATCAATTAAAAGATGGTCTCTCCATCCAACTCTCTTCTGCATTCCAAGTGTTATATAAGTGCATCTGATTGGAGGCGCCTACTTTGTATCAAGATGGTAGAAACGAAAGATTTTAGAAGAGCTGTTTAGCTTTTGAAGCCTCTGAATGGAGGTAGAGGGGTACAAGGAGGTAAGCTGGAATGCTGAGGGGTAATTATTCACGATTACCCCTTGAACATATAGCCTGGATGCTCCGTAGATAAGTCAACATCAAAATAGAAAACAGATATTTTTGCCTGCCAAACTGCTTCACATCTTAAACCCCTTATCCTGGTTAAGAGCACTATTAGGAAACTTCTTCTTTTTCCATACTTCTAATTCCTATAGATAAATATGTTTGTCTAACATTTAAATATCTTCTGAGTCTCTTTTTATGTGTCTACATGACATTCCATTGACACATTTTGTACATGATTTGGGGCAGATTTTCAGCTCTTTTATGTTTCTTATTTTGTCCATGATTGAATAGATGATAAAATATTTCTGCTTAAAGTGACCTGAAACAATAAATTTTTTCAATTTTTTTTGCATTTAGTGAACAATTTTAAGGTAGATACATTTATTATATATTCTTGTTTTTCAGACATTTACTTTCTCTGCAAGGATTATTTTATCTTCAAGAAAAACTAGAATTTAAGAAGGTTGTAATATAGATTGTGTGTTAGTTATTGTGATTTGGGCTGTAAATATTTTTTTAACCAGTGTCAAAGGCAGAGATTAATCTAAAATGCTAGAATTGTAAAGGATTTTAAGTTATTTTAGGCTTAGGTTGAGAATTTTTCAGTTCCAGTTTTATTCCATTTTACATATTTAATTTGTGTTTTAAAAAGGCCTGGTAATAAAATTTGCATATTCCATATTGTAGAAAAATGAATAAAGGCCCTCAAAGATGTCCTCATCCCAATCAGCAAAACCTGCGAATATGTAATCTTATATGGCAAAGGGAACTTTCCAGATGAGATTAAGTTAAGGACCTTGAGATAGAGAAATTATCCTGGATTATCTGAGTGAGTCTAATGTAACCACCAGGTCCTTATAAAAGGGAGGCAGTGGAATCAGTTTCAGAGATTAAAAAGAAAATGATGATAGAAGTAAAGGTTGGAGTGATATACTTTGAAGGTGGAGAAAGAGATCACAAGCCAAGAAATGCAGGTGGGCTTTAGTAGTCAGAAAATGCAAGGAAATGAATTCTCCTTTGAAATTTCCAGAAGGAACAAACCCCTGTCGATACCTTGATATTAGACTTCTGACTCCCACAACTAGAAGAGAGAAAAATTGTGTTGTATTAAGCCACTAAATTTGTGGTGATTTACTACAGCAACAATAGCAAACTAATACACATGATTACTAATTATAGAGGTTAACTTCAGTCAGGCATGCTGTATTATGGCAGGTTTCTATGATGGTAAACATTTGACTTGGATTGGAATGTAATCTCAGACCTGCCAGCACGCTTGGGGATTCAAGGCAGCAAAGAGATTGTCACCTCTGCTGAGAAATTACTAGAAGGGAACTAACTTGAAATTTTTCTTGTGCACATGGTTTCATTCCATAATGGCAACATTTTACTTTTCACATACTTAATGATGTCACAATATTTATTTTACTGTTCACATATTACTCGATGTCAGAGTATTATCTAAACCCATTAAGTCATCAGAGAAATACAGTCACATCTGTTAGTGATACATTTCTTATAATAAAAGTGTAACATGTGGTTTGTAGCATGAAAAAGGTACTCAACAAAATACAAGTTTAATGCAGTGATATTCAGAGAGACTCTCTTACTTCAACAGTCTATAAAATAGGCTATCTCAAAGATGAAAGCCCAACTGAAAGAAGACAGGAATGTTCTCCCAGCCACGTGCTTATTGAAGAGAAAGTTGAGTAGATATGAAACCAGATAAATAAAGAACCCTGTGGACTGAAAATGTCAGGTTGCTAAGGCATATGCAGAGAACAAAAGAGAGAGTATAAATAAAATCGTCTTTAAGGAGGGATTTTTTTTTTTCTCCAAACTTTGTTTTCTGGAAATAATGGCTGCTTGAAAATAATGGAGTCTATTTATACTTTTCTGAATTAAGTTTCCTAAACTGAGTATATACTACTTTTGTGATTAGAGACTAAAATCACTATAATCAGGAGACTACAGACATTTGTGATAGGCTAGGTAGGAAAAAAGAAAAATCACCTAAAAAGACCTGGAAAGCACCCAGGAATCAATCATTACAGGTAGAGTGACTTAGAACAAGGACATTTCATCTCTTGCACTGTCTCTAAGTGGCAAATAAAACACTGTAATTTTCCATTCCCACCCCTCATCACAATCTTATTGCTGTCGTTCTCAAAACACAGGCTCCTGAGCTGTATTCCACCTGCCCCTCATCCGTGACAGACAGAGCTTTGGTATCCTTCCCACACTCATGGTGCACGCCTTCCTGTGACCCTGAGAGGCTGTGTGCCCAGACGGCCTAGGAGCTCGGCTAAGCTTCTTGCAGTGAAACTCTGCCCATTTTTTGGACATGCTGTTTATTCTCAGAGCCACAATGACAATTTTGTTAGACATGCATGGTGATTGCCTACCTAGGCCCCTGTGTTCTTTACCTTGATGACTACACGTCTCCTGTCAGTATGAATTCCATCCTAACAAATGGATGTAGTGTGAATTCCCATCCCTTCCCTTGATTTTTTCTTTTAAGACTTTAGTTTTTTAGAGCAGTTTTGGGTTTACAGCAGAATTGAGAGGAAAGTATAGAGATTTCCCCTATAACTCCTGGCCCCACACATTTAAACCTCCCCATTATCAACCTCACTCACCAGAGTGGTACATTTGTTACAATTGTTGAACCTACATTAACACGTCATTATCATCCAGATTCCATAGTTTACAGTAGAGTTCACTCTTGTTGTTGTGCATTCTGTGGGTTTGGACAAATGCATAATGACATACATTCATCATTATGATATCATACAGAATATTTTCACTACCCTAAAAATCCTCTATGCTGTGCCTATTCATCTCTCCTGCGACCTCCCCCCACCCCACCTCTGGTAACCACTGATCTATTTTACTGTCTCCATAGTTTTGCCTTTTCCAGAATGTCATATAGTTGGAATCATAGTCTGTAGTATTTCAGATTGGCTTCTTTCACTTATTGGTATGAATTTAAGCTTCCTCCCTGTATTTTCATAGCTTGGTAACTCATTTCTTTATAGAGCTGAATAATATTCCATTGTCTAGAATTACCAAAGTTTATTTATCCATTCACCTACTGAAGGACATCTTGGTTGCTTCTAAGTTTTAGCAATTACGAATAAATCTGCTATAAACCCCCCTTACTTTTTCCATAAGCAACAATTCTTTCACCTTTCAAGACATGACCATTTCAGTATAGATCATATATGTTTCATCATTGTCCTCATGCCATTTAGAACTTTCTTTTAAATTCATCATGTATTTAACAAACATTTATTGAGAGTTAATAAAAATAGTGCAAATACGTTTCTTCTGAAATAAATCATTTTGAAAGCATTATTGAAAGGTCATTAAAATAATTTAGTGGGAATTCCTATTAAAGTGTTAATAATCCCTCTGTACACTCCATGCTTTATCTATATTTTCATAGAAATATGTATCTTTATATTATATATATATATTTTGTGTGTGTGTGTGTGTGAGGAAGATCAGCCCTGAGCTAACATCCGTGCTAATCCTCCTCTTTTTGCTGAGGAAGACCGGCTCTGAGCTAACATCGATTGCCAATCCTCCTCCTTTTTTTCCCCCCCAAAGTCCCAGTAGATAGTTGTACTTCATAGTTGCACGTCCTTCTAGTTGCTGTAAGTGGGACACGGCCTCAGTAGGGCTGGAGAAGAGGTGCCTCGGTGCGCACCCGGGGATCCGAACCCGGGCCGCCAGTAATGGAGCACATGCACTTAACCGCTAAGCCACGGGGCCGGCCCTTTATATTATATTTGAGTCATCAATTTCCTCATTTTAATATGACTAGCTATTCAAAACTCAGCTCTAAGACATCAGATGCAGCTGAAAAAATTAAATTAATTTAATTCTTTCACAACTATTAGATATTTTGTTACAATCTGTTATATTCCTTGGGTAGTTTTTCCTAAGGTAACTTCATGTAAAAATTTAGAAACCATCTTCAAACATAAACTGCTTTTAAAATAATGCTCTATACCTAGACAGTAGGTAGATAACTTAAATCTAACATAAAAGGAATGTGTTGGGCTTTCATTGAGTATGGCTTGATGGAAGTTGGTTCCACAGTTCCCAGAATGCAGAGAATAGAGCATGTAATGTCACTAGGATAGCAAGTATTAAACAAGACCATAAAATTGAATAAGTTGATGTCATAAACTATTGAAGAGAGAAGTGACATGGTGAAGCACAAAGATAATGTAGTGATTATAATTATTTTGAACTAAGAAAGAAAATTAAAATGTTATGTTCTGGTGGAAGAAATCCTAGCATTTTTTAATGAACCAGTTGCTGATAATGGAACTAACTGATGCCAGGTCAACACAAAGCTAATTTTCCATTTTCATGAGAAACAGATGGTGTGGATGGACATGAAAATTGGTTTCATAGAGGGAAAAATGGTTTAGTTTGGCAAGTTGAGGAGCTAGGTTTGTGCAGCCATTTTGAATATGTTCTCCCACTGATAGGGTTGATTAAGGGGTAATCATGGCTATAACTACAATCTGTGGAAGAACATCTAGATGCCACCCTTTGAGAAGATCCTCTCCCTGACCAGCTGGGTTTGTAGAACAAGTTTCTGCGAATTTTCATTTTATTTAATATAATAGAAGTTTAATAAACAAGGAAAAAATATTGCATAAATTAAATTACAGATACTTATACTGCTGGATGCCTGTGCCATATTTCTATGAAGAATAATTACAGAAAAATAAAAAAAGAGGTCATGACCAATGTCCTTTTGACCAAAGATATTTTGAGAAAAATTAAGAAGTATTTGTTTAAGAATAACGAAATAAAATTTTATCTAAGAAGTTGTATTTTTGACTTGGAAGGAAACATTTTATTTAACATAGAAATGAGACTTGAAGGAGTTGAGTTTTCATCTTTTCTTTCATTTAAAAGTTTGATTTGGAAAAGGTAAGGGAAGCAAGAGAGATAAACACCTGGATATATATATATATAATGCCAAATAACAGGTTTTACAAACTTAGGCCTACAAGAAGAATTTCTATGGCATAAAGATAAACTCACTTTTTTGGCATGGCAATCTCCATTCTAATCAAGAGACCTTTAATGTGAACACTAGGGGGAAAAGAACATACCCCAGAAGAATTCTAAAACTGGGTATAAATGAAGACAACAGATGTGGCACCAAAAGATGATTGGTAAAAGTAAAATAAAATACTCCCTAGTAATTCACAAGGAAAATACTTACAGGGTATGCAACAAAATGTGTCTTTGGGTGTAAATAATGACAGAGAGATTATGAGTAATAAACAAAATTAGCGTGAAATTTTAACACAAGATATAAATATCACATGGATAACAGCAAAATTGTGTAGCATGGAAATCACAACTTCATAGACTATCAAAATGAATCTTATTCAAAGAACCATATCTAATAATAAGAAGAAAGAAAACATATAATTGTATATATGAAGAAAGCATCTACCTATATGAGAAAATAATTCATGAACTTAAGAATAGCTATATGGATGATGGAAAGAATTTGGGGAAAGAATGGAACAAACTGGTAAGAGTATTATAGCTCTACCACCTAGACAGTAAGTAAGTGTGGAGGGAGCTATGGCTTAATATTTTCTTGGTTTGAATTCATATGTAATGGAAGTACTGAGAGGAAACTGCTATTCTGAACTAAAATCTAATGAAAAAGTAAGAAATAGTTATTGCTTTAGACATACATAAAATCTGGGAAGAATGGGAAAATGTACTCCTGGAGTTGAATTTAATAAAGAAAGGAAGCATTTTACATAGGCACTACAAACATGACATTAACAGATAGTATTTCCAAAAAATGTAGAAATTAAATTATAGCACCTTTTAATTAGAAAAAAGTAGATTTATTTGTTTAAAAATTTTGATAGCCATATTGTTAAGTTAAACTTCATGAAACTTTTATTTTGGAAGTCAAAAATAGTCAAATATTAACAATTTCAAACGGTTCAGTAAAATACTTATGGTATGCAAATTAACGTGAAACAAGTAGATCCAAATTTGAAATGGCTCAAATATAAATAAGAGTGCTCAAAAAGAAGTTCTCAAAGAGTCCAGCTTGGCTGTCCCTGGTCTCCAGGTGGCTGTCCTTCACATGGTGCCCCAGGACCTAGGAACACAGTTGCTTCTATTCTGTAGCTCTGCCCTGCCCTACTGCTTCATTGTGGGATGCATCCTGTGCTCTGAAGTGGAAAGAAAGCTTGAAGGCGTATACTTGCTTCATATAAACGTTGACCCAGAAATGGCACATGCCACTTCTCACATTTCCTTGGAGAGAATTAAGACCCTCTTTGTATGCTCAAGAAGAGTGAATACATTTTTGGCGACAACCAGCAATCTCTGAGACACACACACACACACACACACACAACACATTGGTAAAATTATTCTTAGAATGAGTACAACAGTTCAGCTAATGGGACTCAAGAATCAGAAAGTCACGGTCCAAATTATGACTCTTCCTGCTTACAGAAGAGACAGTGGCATTCGCTTAACATTTCAGCAATTTCTCCATATTTCACAGGCTCTGTGAAGTTATGGGTGGTCTTGTTCTGGCCCATGGGTGCCGGCAGAAGAGCCATCAGGTAAATCCTCAGCATGCTGTTCTACTACCATGAGGTCTGAGGGGGCCATGTATTACAAACTTGCAGCCACAAGATGGTAGAGCTTCTATTAGCCAGGGTTCCTGAGTGACCATGTGGAGTAGAGCGACATCGCCTACACAGGCCATGAAGGATAGGTGGCATGAAAGATAAATAACATTGTTGAGTATTAGGTTACTTATAATCAGGGGGTCATCTGTTACCACAGTAAAACCTAGCCTATACATACATGTCATATAGTCTTTTTCTGGTTTCCTCATCTATAAACCATAATGATAATAATAAGAATAATATCAAATCACAGGGTTGTTGTGAAGATAAAATTGTTTAATGCATGTAAAACAGAGGGCACTGCCTGCTTGGAACTTAGTAGGCATTTAATAAGTTGGTTATTAATAGGGTTTTAGAAGTTAAAAAAAAATGTTAACAAGGGTTTCCCTAAGTCATATTTTTCATTATCATATATATATATATGATATATATATATGATATATATATAAAAGGTTATCACAATTTTTTAAACCACTTTATTGAGGCGACATTTTTGATTGACATACAAAAACCTGTACATATATAATGTATACAACTTGATGAGTTCAGAGATAACTATACACCCATGAAACCATCAGTACAATCCTTGCCGTAAGTCTATCATATCCATCACCTCCAAAAGTTTTCTTCTATCCTTTTTATTTATTATTATAGTTATTTTTATAAGAATATCTAACGTGAGAACTACCTTCTCAGACATATTTCAAGTAAATAATATGGTATTAACTATCTCAATGCCATGCAGTAGATCTCTAGGATTTATTCTACTTGCATAAGTGAAACTTTGTACTGTTTGACTAATACCTTACTATTTTCCACTCCCCCCACCCCCTGGCGACCACCATTCTACTATCTGCTTCAATTAATTTGAAGCAGAATTTACAGCAATGATTTTGACTATTTTAGTTTCCTCACGTAAGCAGTATCATATGGTATTTGCGCTTCTATGACTGGCTTGTTTAACTTAGATAATGTCCTCCAAATTCATTCATGTTGTTGTAAATGGAGAGGTTTCCTTATTTTTTAAGGATAAGTAATATTCCAGTGTATGTATATACCACAATTTCTTTATTCATTTATTCCACAAAGGACATTTAGGCCAGAGTTCTAAGCAGGCTGGTGTCGTGGGTAGGCCTGGAGCTGGGTTCTGCAGGAGGGTGGTTCTATTGCCAGGAGCCACAGGAGCGTGGGTGGGCCTGATACCCGGCAAGTGGGTGTGCCTGGTGTGAGGTCCATTAGCTGGTGGGCCTGCTGCTGGAGGCTACAGGTAAGAGTTATCACACTTTAAAAAGCTTTAAGTGATTCAAATTTTTACCATAATTTTATGAGAAAATTATTTCCATTTCCCAACAAAAAAACAGATGCACAAAATATTTAGATAAGTTGAAAAATCATCAACTTAGTAATTGTAGAATCAGCCGTTAACCCTAAGCAGTACCACCTCAGAGACTGCTATACGGTTACTTGGTTATCTGTCCGACTTTTAGAACATCTTGTGAATTAAACCTTTCTGCTTTATATATAATATACAAAATGATCATTTCTTTTATTATTGCAATATTATGCAAATTTACAAAACCTTTTGATTAGTAGATGCAAAGAAATCTTCATAACAAATTTATTTCTGAATATAAAATGTACAAAAGGTAGATCATCATACTCATAAGCAAGGCAGAAACTAGTGTGTGAAATGAAGTTAGAGAATGGTAAAAGGAACAGAGAGCCAAAATTGAAAGCACCATAGTAAAAGCTTCTAAGAAAACCAATAATTGTGTTTTGTCTTAGGATTGTTCATTTGTTTTAATGCATAGTCAAACAAAAAGATGACCGAAAGAGTAATACCAATGTTGGAACCAAAGGCACAAGGATGAAAAATGAAAGAATGAGAAAAGTGAGTTTTCTGTTTTGCTTTCTGCTGAACTTCGGATGAGAATCAGTTGCAAATTGAAAACTGGAGAATAAAAATATAACAAAACACCTAACGACCATAAGTGACTTAAGTCCCTACTTAATTTCAGAAGGTTTTAACATACGTCTTAGTGATTCTTTAAATATGTAATTTTTAAAAATTAGGAATTTAAGGAGATGAGAGAAGAGCCAGTCACTTTTTTGTTCAAATTATTGGTGGGATGAGGAGACAGATGAAAAATACAAGATAGTAAACTTGATGCTGACTTTTTTCCAAATTCCGGAAGAGAATATTAAACAAATTTCATGACCACTTAAGGAGACAGTGATCACAGTAAGAAACAGCTTACAGAAGCAGCAGGAATCTACATCTAAATTTGCTTCCTTTTCTAAAGGATTATGTCTGGAGAATGGCAAAAACAACGTAAATTGATTTCAGCGTGGAATAGGGCAGTATATCTTATATTAGTTTGGTAAAGTGGGTTTTATCATGGTCCATATTTTCACATTTGTTTGAATGACTGTAGATTGAGTTGCAAATAGAAAAGACTCTTGACCTAGAAGCAGAAGACATGGATTTGAATATTTTTCTCTAGTCTCTTTGGTTTTATAAATAAATTCCACAAATAAATATATACTCAAAGAAAAAAATAACTCAATACTTTATCTGTAAAACCCAAGCAAATGACCTTTTTTATAAAATTGAAGTTTTGTAAAGATTAAAAATAATTATGGAATTACTTTGTAAACTGCAGTACACTCCGGAAAAAAAAATAGTTCTTTATGATTTACCAATAATTCCATACTTACATTACCTTCCACTTGCCTGCAATATCACACTGGGGATATTGGTCTACTACTGTATTTTCTTTTTATTTTGTTTCCTCTATCTTTCTGTTTTATTACTTATTTCTGAAATCTGGTGTGTAGAAGCTGAAGACCTGTATCTATTCTTATATTGGATGCCCCTATGTTTTAAGTATTTATACCTGACTTAACCAATCAATCATAAATATTTCTAGTCACCTTCCAGACAGTACAAACACCTTGGAATAATTTTCCTCAGATCACTCCCTCCCATTCTACAGGTAATTATTGTCTAGTATTTTAGAATTTCTTTTATTTCACCTCCTTCTCAAATGATTTATCATGATTATTGTTTTATATAACACGAATTTTTATTTCCCAACATGCTAACTTTTTTTATTTCACCTCCATTCCTTTTGGAATGAATATCTTCCCTCAGGATTTAATTTTATTCTTCCTAAAATTCAAGGTTAGAAATACATTGTTTGGTAGAGTTGTGGATTGGAAATATCCCCAATTTTAAAAATCTAAACATTTCTTTGTTTTCTTTCATTAAAAATGATAGCTTGGCAGATTCTTGTATTCTAGTTTGACAGCATCTCTCTCAGCACTTTGAAGAAATTATTTAACTCTCTGTTGCCTTCTTTATTGCTCTAGAACGTCTGTCAGTCAAATTGTTTCATTCTTTTATAAGTTTGTCTCTTTAATTCTGTGTCACTTTTCAAGCTTCTCTTTGCCTGTGTTCAGAATTCTCAAATATTCTCTTCCACTAGACGTACAATGTTAGATCTTCTCATTATATCCTTCATTTCGACTAATTTTTCTCATAGTTTCCATCTCTTTATCTATTTGTTCTTCATTTAGTATAAGTTATTTAACGCCAAAAACCAGTTTACAAATTCTCCTTTCAGTTTTATGTGCCTTTTTTTGCCCCATCCCTTGAGTTTTTTATTCTAATGAATATTTTTTTAATTTTTGAATTTCTATTTATTAAATGTCCTCATTTTAATACAGTAACTTACAATTTTCCCATGTTCTTGAAATACAGTTGTTTAATACTCATTTTCCACCATCTGACCTTTCTGATATAGTCTAATTCTGCTATTTGTCATTTCTACTAACACATACTTTTTCCTTATAATGTACTTTTTTTATTTTGAAATGTAAGCTCCTGTTCAGGGGAATGTTGTCAGGTCAGGATACTGAACTTTTTTGAGGATCTTTATTTTCCTCAACAGAGAGTCATTTTGAATTTTATTTTTTCAGGCACACCAATTTTATTAACAGTCTAGGACTATTTAATTGTGATTTATCTGTCTGGGTTTACAAAACCATACACATATGTTAACTCAAACCCAAGCGGACATCAAAAAAGACCTGTGGTTATTAGTTGTCAGGGACGAGCATTTTTTTTCTTCTCCTGGAGCCCAGAAGGAGACACTCAGTCTTGCTTATCATCATCTTTTGCCTCTGCATGCATTTTCCCTAATGCACACTTTCACTGAGTATTGGTCTCTTAAAGTGGCCTGCTTTTTGGGGGGCCCAAACTACTTGGCTACTGAGGTAACTGAAGACTCTTTTACCCCCCAAAGTAGCAAACCAGTCATTAGTTTTTGCTTTCTGTTCTGTTTTTCAACCTTCTCTCCATTGTTGGTTCTTGGCTATTTCTAATACATTTTTTTAAAGCTCATCTCTGTTTACAAAAAAGTGTATTTGTCAAATGTAATCCAGCATACAGTCGTCCCTCATTATCCATGGGGGATTGGTTCCACAATCGCTGAGAATATGAAAATCCATGGATGCTCAAGTCCCTTACATAAATTGGCTTAGTATTTGCATATAACCCACACACCTCCTCCTGTCTACTTTAAATCATCTCCTGATTACTTATAATATCTAATACAATGTAAATTCTATATAGATAGTTATTATACTGTAGCATTTAGGGAATAATGACAAGAGTAAAAATCTGTACATGTTCAGTACAGACCCAACCACTGTAGGCCTTTCCATAGGCCTTTCGATCCTGCATCCTTGGTGGGTTGAATCCACAGATGTGGAACCCGCGAATAAGGCAGCCAGCTGTACTTAACTTTTTATAGAGATTTGAACAGTTTCAGATTATATAATCTGAAAAATTTCTGAAAATGGAAGAGATGTCTATCAGTGATCAATAGAACTTTCTTCTTTGTCTTAGTTGGTTTATTCTTTCTTAATGTTTTGTTATAAATGGAGAGGATTTTCTTAGAACATTTGTCGATTAAACAAAGCTAAGAGAGAGAGCTAAAGTGGTAAAAAAAACAATGAGCGATAACATGGAAACAAGCTGAAATTTAACATCAGCAAAATTCTCAAGTGCAACTTAGAGCAGGCATGACTGACTGCTTTTGTTATAAGCATCTTGAAAATCATGGTCTGTGTGGGACAAAGATATTTACCTCCAAAGGAAGGAATCAGAAGTTTGCAAATATTTGAGGGATGGTGAAAGAAAGATTAGAAATTTCTTACGCTGTTCTGGAAGATGGCTTGGAATAAAAAACTCAGGATTGCAAAGGGAGAAATGCTGAATCAACATAAGGAAGAACTTTTTGAAAATTAGAGATTTTATCAAAAAACTGGCTTCTGTCTAAAGCATTTAGAATTATTGCAGAAGAGAATACGTGAATATCTACCTAAAATGCTGTAGATGAGGTTGCTGCCCTCAGAGAAATTGCACTGATGGCAGAAGTTTCCCTGAAAACCTGTTAGTCTGTGATTACGTATTTCCTGTTTATTCCTAGGAAAATTTAAAAATATGTCGTTCACTGGCTGGTTATGAAAAATGCATACAGTCATTGTATTGAGTAAAATATTTTTACTATACAATTCTCAATGCTACAACTTCTTATATTAGATAACTCAAACCACTTGAAACAAATTATTAGATATTGTAGGTTATATGTCCTATTACATCTGGGACTTTTTCATTCAGCTTTCCTCATAGAAGAAAAAACTTTCAACAGCACTGAAATGTTTTAGAAAATCTCATAGGAAGGAAAACTTGTATAAGTTGTTATTCCCCAAATAAGTATCAAATATAAATTTGGTATTATATTTGATATAATAATAAATAAAAATATAATGAAATTTCATGTATCATTTTAGAAAAATGACCTTCATCTTTTAAATTTATTTATTTATTTATTTTTTCCCCCAAAGCTCCAGTAGATAGTTGTATGTCATAGCTGCACATCCTTCTAGTTGCTGTATGTGGGACACGGCCTCAGCATGGCCGGAGAAGCGGTGCTTCGGTGTGCGCCCGGGATCGAACTCGGGCCGCCAGCAGCGGAGCGCGCACTTAACCACTAAGCCACAGGGCCGGCCCGACCTTCATCTTTTAAAAGCAATATTGGTAGTTACTATATGTCAAGACTGAAACAGATCATCTTAGCTAGCTTATTCACACATATTTCCAATCTTTAGCTAAATGTACTCAGCTTGGTTTTGTATATTCAATCATTCTACACATACTTATTGAGCCTGTCATTTTTGTGAGGGATTCATAGGTGTTGTGGATACAGTGAAAGGAGAAAATATAATTGACTATATTTTAATAAAGATTATGTTCTAGTGGGTTGGATATATATTATTAAAGGACCACTTGATAAATGTAAAAAAATTCAGGAAATTTCCAAGAGAAGAGGCATTTAATGAGATAACATTTATTAGGGGAAGTTGTTTTCATAAGGGAGGTCAGGAAAACCATCTCTAAGTAAAGGATTGACCTGAGACCCATAGGCATTAATTAAATAAAAGAGAGCAGATAGAGGTGGGGTAGAGTTCTGGAAACTATTTCAGGAAGAGGGAAAATCTTGGGCAAATTACCTGATGGAGCTTGCTGAGCTATAGGAAATGAAGGAAGGTCCTGTGGTTAGATTACAGAAAACCAGCAATGACATGATACAGAGTGATATTTGCCAGAATTATATCTACATTTTCCCTATTTAAGGAATAATTTCTATACGTTCTGGGTTGGAAACTCAGCAAGGAAAAATCCAATATATGAAAATGTTGTGGGCAGTGTATGCAGACTAACTCTTTTAGAAACATTTATAGATTTATGTCAACTCTACCACCTTTATTTTAAATGCAGGTGACTGACAACTGATTATCTTTGGAAAATTCAGGGTATAGTCAAGATTAGAATCTCTTTCCTTGAAACTTGCATCTCATTTAACTGTTCCTTTTGCCGCATGGCCCTTTCAAACTGAAGCCTATAGTCTCATTTTTACGTCTCTGCTCACCTGTATGAGCACCTTGCTCTCACTCTCTCCATTTTTTTTTTTTTTTTCTTAATCAAATCCCATTTACAGCTCAACATACTCCAATCTGGACTTTGGCTCCACCACTCCACCACTAAGACTCTAATGACATTGCAGCTAAATAGGAGGAATATATTTTAGTCCTATTTTGCTTAACCCACACAGGCAATTGACACCATTAACCATTTCATCCTTTGCAGAATCCCACTTGAATGGCTTCCACAACTGATGTTCTCCTTGTTTTTCTCCTATCTGTCTTTCTCCGTGTCAATCTTCACTGTGTCCTCCCCTCTTCTTTCTTACACTTTAGTATTGAAAGCCCTCAGGTTTCCGTCATGGGCCCACTTTTCTCTTACCCTACATCTGTAAGTGCTTTCATCTACCTCTGTGGCTTCAATATTATTTGTCCACCTTCACTAATTACAGTCTAATGACAACAACCTGGTTCAAATTACTGTTAATATTTTCCTGGTATGATGATTAATTTTACATGTCAACTTGACTAATCCACGGGGTGCCCAGACATTTGGTCAAACATTATTCTGGGTGTATCTGTAAAGGAGTTTCTGGGTGAGATTAAAATTTGCATCAGTAGACAAAGTAAAACAGATTGCCTCTCTACTGGGGGTGGGCCTCATTCAATCAACCAAAGACCTGAATAGAGCAACTGGCTAAGTAAGAAGGAATTCCTCCCGCCTGATTGCTTGAGCTGGGACATTGGTTTTTCCTGGCCTTCAGATTCAATCTGAAACATCTGCTCTTCTTGGATCTCAAGCTTGTTAGCTTTTGGACTGGAACACGCACCATTGGCTCTCCTGGTTTTCAGGCCTTTAGACTTGGATTGGAACTACACATTGACTCTCCTGGGCTTCCAGCTTGGCAACTGCAGGGCTTGGGTCATCTCAGCCTCCATAATTGTGTGAGCCAGTTCCTTATAATAAATCTCTCTCTCTCTCTTATCTAAGGAATTAATTTTTTTAAATGAGAGTTCAATTTTTATGTATAACATTTTAATGTTTTATCTTCACCTTGATATACAGCTCAAAAAATATAATCCATGCATTGGTATGCACTGTATTTCAAGTGTTGTGTAGTTATATTGGTTGTTTAGTTGTTTTGCTCAGTTAAAATTTCTTGAATTACTTTTGTTTAGAAAAGTGAGTTAAATGAGACTTTAAAGATGGTTTATTATTCCTACACTGCAAAATTACTTGCTTGATATTATCAATAAGTGTATTCTACCTACCACAGTAGAATAGCAGATGTGTTTTTTTTAATATCTGCCCATCAAACACCAACATAATGAAAATAAAAGAGTAGGCGTGTTTTTGTTAAGAAACTAGGAGGAAACTTGAGCTCTATTCTAACTACTTAAATTATCTTAGAAAAATTTCCTCTTTTTCTTCTCAGTTTGTTTTTTTTACTCATCTATGAAATGTTATTATTTGGACTAAATGATCCAAAAGATTCCTACCAACTCAAGTTTTCTGATTGCAGATTTTAAAAATATATAACATGCTTCACTTGTAGCAACCAAAATTAGGACCTTGGGGGAAAAAGGAAATTTCAGAAAAACAAAATGAGGAATCTATGTACAATACAATTGCGATCAGAATCTATTTGATTATTGAAATGGACAAACATAGAATAACTGTATATATCTGAATATCAGTCCATTTTTAGAACCACTTGTTTACTCTACAATTATCTAACACATAATTCTCAAAAGTGTTGTGTTTCCAAAAGGTTAGAATTAGGATTATTTGTACCATTAGCTCTATCCGAGATAGGCACAGTCAAAAATTAGCATTTCTCATGCATGTTTTTTCCTCCAAGCAAATGCAAAGAGAATTAATGTTGCAAATAGCATAATCAGTTTCACTCTACTGAACTACACCCTTTTGTCACAAACATAGTATGAAGCTACAGAGATTATATATAAATATACAGTAGCTGTCCAACATTTAAAAATTTTGTTAAGTTCATGGGACTCTATTAATAAGTTACTCTATTTAGCTGTAGACTGAACTTCTAAGACACAAACACTGTTCTTTATTTGCTTTCTTTTCTCTCTCTTAACAAAAAAAAGTATGGAAAAGGAAATTCCATTTCCAATTTTAAACCATATTTTAGTTAGAATATCCAGTGATTTTCCTTCATATATAATTGTAGAGTTAGAATTCTCTGCTGGCAAGCCAAAGCACTGTCTGCTTCATTTTTACACTACTGAGAATTTTTTAATCTTCAATTGAAAAGGAAATACTGAGCACAGTACCTTTGAAGCTTGATGAATTCTCTTTTAAAAATGATTTATATACTGGAAAGAATTATCTCATATATCATCAGTTATAGCACATATCTATATTTTTAAATTATACTAGAGCAGAAGCACATGAGTAAAAAGGGATTTCTATGTGAAATTCAAACATATTTATGCACATCAAAATAGTTATAATGAGTCTAAGAATTTAGATCTGTAACTAGAAGATGTTTTGAGAATCCTAGAGATTATACAACCAATTGTTTGATTTATATTCCCCTTTTAGTGATTTTATCTTTTTTAAGGAAAATAAAGGTCAATTCAGAGTTTATGTAAATGGAAAGCATGCTTAAGTAATACTCCATGCTGATCCATTCATTTGATGAACACATATTGATTGAGTACATACTCCAGTCATATATTTAACATTGGATTGAAAGGATGCAAATCTAAAATATTTCTGTGGAATAAAAATACACTTACATGGCTGCTGGATTTTTTTATTTTTTTTAATTAATTAATTAATTTTTTTTTTTTGCTGAGGAAAATTGGTCCTGAGCTAACATTTATTGTCACTCTTCCTCTTTTTGCTTGAGGAAGATTGTCCCTGAGCTAACATCTGTGCCAATCTTCCTCTGGCTACTGGATTTTTTAACTTAAATTTATCAGTATGGACACACTGAATAAACAACTACACATGGATCAATTGTGTCTGTAAGAAATTGAGAAACTAGTTGAGAGACTCTTCCACACTAGGCAACTGAGAAAATATCCACGTCAAAATGAATAGGAAAAATTGACACATAATCTTGCCATAAACCCCTCTCCCAGCAAGTGCCATACAATCAGGAGGGAACACCCAAGTTCCAGCTTTTCCTTGAGCAGAAAAGGTTTTGTACCACACACATAGTACCTTAACTTTTTTGACTGCTACCCGAGAGACTGACTCATATCTCGTCCATCTCTGGAAGCTAGCAGCCCGGTATTCACTAGTCCCCTGGAACCACAGAGAACAAAGAGGTGGTTTTAAATGGGTGCACTAGCACTTCCTGTAGCTCCTCACCCTGGTCAGTGCAGAGCGTGGAAGCAATAAAGCCCAGTTCCCGGATACCTCCTGCAAGGAACTAGACTGCACATCTAATGTTCCAACTCTTCAGTTGCTGTCCAAGGGCCTGGCATCTAACTAACCTGTCGTCAAGATTGATGGGGCAGGCAAGCACTAGTCCCCTGGGAGTTTGAATGGACTTGTGGGCACTCGCTGTGGCTTCTTCCCCTAGCTCACTCCAGCAATGAAACTGAGACTCCAGCTTCTCCCTGGAAGGAGTGGGACTACACATCTAACAATTTGATGTTTCCAGCTGTTGTCTGAGGGTATGGCTTAGAAGTCTTCTGTCTCTGGAAGCTGATGGGACCTTGCATTTACTAGTCTCCTGAGGTCTCAGAGAACAAAGCAACAGTTTTGAACTATCTTGTGGGCTCTTCCTATGACTCCTCTCCCATACCCCACTCACTGCAGCAATAAAGCCCAGCTTTTCCTGGAAGGGGTTAGACTTCACATCTACTGCTCCAACTTCTCTGGTTGCTGCCCAAGTAAGTGGATTCTAACTCACCCATCACTGGGAGCTGATGGGCAGGAAATCACTAGTTTTGGGGAGTTTGAACAGGTATGTGGACATCATCCCAAGGATCCTCCCCCATTCACTCCAGCAATAAAACCAAGCCTTCAGCTTCTCCCTAGATGGAGCTGGACTATACATCTAGCCCCCCCCCCAACTTTTATGGCCACTACCCAAAAAACTGGCTTTTATGATACCTGTCTTTGAGAACTGATGGAGCCTAGCATTTACTAGGCCCCTAGTGGTGACAGAGAGCAAGGCAACAGTTTGGAAGATCATGTGACTATGTGCAAGCATTTGCCACAGCTCCTCTACTCAGCTCAGTGAAGAGTGAGCAGGTTATAATCTTCACGTCCCATCTTCTCCTTAAAGGGAGAAGGAATTGGACTATATATCTAGCACTCTAAGTTTTGGGGCTGCTGTTGAGGGATGGGCGGCTATCTCTCCTGTCTCAGAGACTGACAGGACTTGACACACTCCAGTCTCCTGGGGGCCACTAAGAACAATAACAGTGGTTTATATGAGCATTGAGGTTTGAGATGCACCAAGAATCTCTGGCCAATCTGATTATTGAGCGTCATCTCCTGTCAAGGACAGTCTGTGGAGACTGAGAGAGATGGCTGTTTTATCTAATGTGCAAAAACCAATGCAGAGAGTCAAGGAAAATGAAGAAATAAGTAACTGTGTTGCAAATGAAAGAATAAGATAAATCTCCAGAAACTGACCCTAATGAAATGAAGGTATGTTATTTACTAGATGGAGAATTCAAAATATCAGTCATAAAGGTGCTCACAGAGATCAGGAGAGCAATGCATGAAAAAGTGTGAATTTCAACAAAAAGATAGGAAATATCTTAAAAGTAGCAAACAGGAATCATAGAGCTGAAGAATACAATAACTGAACTGAAAAATTCAATAGGGAGGATCAAAAGAAGACAAAGTCAAGTAGAAATAAGAATCAGTGAACTCAGAGACAGATCATTGGAAATCATCCAGTCAGAGGAACAAAAAGAAAAAAAGAAAAAAAAAAGACTGAAGACAGCTTAAGGGACATATGGGACACCACAAAGGATACCAATATAGGCATTATAGATGTCCCAGAAGAAGAGAGCGAGAGAAGAGGGCAGAAATATTACTCAAAGCAGTAATGGCTGACAAATTCCCAAATATGGAACAAGAAATAGACATCTAGATCAAGAAAGCACAAAAGACACCTTATTAAGATGAAGCACATGTGACCCACACTGAGACGTGTTATAATCAAATTGTCCAAAGTTAAAGAGAAAATTTTGAAACCAGCAAGAGAACATGATATAACCATTCAGAAATAGAAGTATAATGATGTACACCTGAAATTTATACCATGTTATAAACCAATGTTACTGCAATAAACAAAAAATAAAAGATAAAAAAAAAACTATTTCAGGTAACTAAAAAAAAAAAGAAACTTGTCACACATAAAGGAAGCCCCATAAGACTATTAGTGGATTTTTTTAGCAGAAACTTCACAGTACAGAAAGAGAGAGATGATATATTCAAAGTGCTGAAATAAAAAATCTATCAACCAAGAATACTATTCCCAGAAAAACTGTCTTTCAAAAATGAAAAGGAGATAAAGACTTTTTCAGGCAGATAAAGACTGAGAGAATTCATCACTACTAAACATACCTTACCAGAAATGCTAAAGAGAATTCTTCAAGTTAAAATAAAGGGAGGCTAAATATCAACACAAGAGTATAAGAATGTATGAAACTCATTGGTAAAGGTAAATATAGGCAAAAACACTGAATTACTGTAACAGTGGTGGGTAAATCAGTTTTAGTTCTAGTATAAAAGTTAAAAGACCAAAGAATTAAAATAACTATTGCTAAATTATATTAATGGTACAAAATATAAACAGTGTAAATTGTGACATCAATATCATAAAATGTGAAGGGAGGAGAATAAAGTGTAGAGTTTTTGTATGAAAGAAAAGTAAAATTATTAGATTAAAATAGACTGTTATACCTATAAGATATTTTATGTGAACTCCATGATAACCACAAAGAAAATACCTATAGAAATTACACCAAAAAAAGAGAAAATGCCAAAGCTTATCAATAAAAATAAAATACAACATAACACAAAGGAAGACAAGGAGAGAGAAAAAGAAGGACAAAAGAAATACAAGACAGAACAGTTAACAAAATGACAATAGCAAACCCTTTCCTATCAATAATTACTTTATAAATGTAAATGGGTTAAACTCCCAATCAAAAGACATAGAGTGGCTGAATGGATAAAAACTATATACTGTCTGCAAGAACCCACTTTAGATTCAAGGACACACATAGGCTAAAAGTGAAAGGATGAAGAAAGATATACCATGAAAATGGTCATCAAAAGTAAGAAGGAGGGCCGGCCTGGTGGCACAAGTGGTTAAGTGCACGCACTTTCCTGTGACAGCCCAGGGTTCGCTGGTTCGGATCCCGGGCGCACACCGATGCACCGCTTGTCAGGCCATGCTGTGGCGGCGTCCCATATAAAGTGGAGGAAGATGGGCACGGATGTTATCCCAGGGCCAGTCTTCCTCAGCAAAAAAAGAGGAGGATTGGCAGATGTTAGCAACAGGGCTGATCTCCTCACAAAAATAAATAAATAAATAAATAAATAAACAAACAAACAAACAGAAAGAAGGAATAGCTATACCTATATCAGAAAAAAAAGACTTTAAGTTGAACAAAGTATCTAGAGACAAAGGAGGTCATTACATAAGGATAAAGTATCAGTTCAACCAGATGATATAACAATTATAAATATATTTGCCCACGACATCAGAGCACCTAAATATGTAAACTAAGCATTGACAGATCTGGAAGGAAAAATTGACAACAATATAATAAAAGTAGGAGACTTCAATACTCCACTTTCAATAATGGAAAGAAATTGAGACAGAATATCAATGAAGAAATATCAATAAGGAATAGCAGACTCTAACAGGTCAAACTATAGACCAAATGGACCTGACAAACATACACAACAGTAGAAGAATAGACATTCTTCTCAAGTCCAAAAGAAATATTCTCCAGGATAGATCACATATTAAGTCACAAAATAAGTCTTAACAAATTTAAGATCAAAATCATTCCAAGTATCCTTTCCAACCACAAAGGAATGAAACTAGAAAACAATGAGAGTAAGAAAACAGAAAAATTCACAACTACATGAAAACTAAACAACACATTCTTGAATAACCATTGGGTCAAAGAGAATATCAAAAGGGAATTTTAAAAATATTTCAAGACAAACAAAAACACAACATGCCAAAATTATGGGATGCAGCAAAAGAAAGACCAAGAGGGAAGTTTATAGTCATAAACACCTACATTATAAAAAGAATAAAGATCTCAAATAATCTAAACTTACACCTCAAGGAACTGGAAAAAGAAGAAGCAACTAAGCTCAAAGTTAGAGAATAAAGGAAATAATAAAGATTAGGGCAAAAATAAATCAAATAGAGACTAGAAAAATAATTTAAAATTTTAAAAAACTGGGTGTTGGTTTTTTGAAAAGATAAAAAAAATTGACAAACCCTTAGCTAGATTAACAAAGAAAAAAGAAAGAAGACTCAAATAAACAAAATCATTAATGAAAGTAGAGACATGATGACAGATGCCATGAAATAAAAACGATCATAAGGGACTATTATGAACAAATATTTTCTGACAAATTGGATAACCTAGGAGAAATGGATAAATTCCTAGAAACATAAAAATTACCGAGACGGAGTCAAGAAGAAATAGAAAGCCTGTGCAGACCAATAACAAATAAGGAGATTGAATCTGTATTCTAAAGCCCCCCAACAAAGAAAAGCCCATGACTAGATGGCTTCTTGGATGAATTTACCAAACATTTAAAGAAGAATCAATCCCAATCCTTCTTAAACTCTTCAAAAAAATGGAAGGAGAGGAAATACTTCCAAACTCATTTTATGAGGCCAGCATAACCCCGATATCAAAGTCAGACATAAACGCCAGAAGAAAAGAAAGCTACAGGTCAATATCTCTAGTGAATATATACTCAAAAATATTCAGTAAAATACTAGCAAACTGAATTGAACAGAACATTAAAAGTATCATACACCATGATCCAAAATAATTTATCCCTGGAATTCAAGGATGGTTCAACATATACAAATCAATCAATGTGATACACCTCATTAACAAAATGAAAAACAAAAAAACACCTGATCATCTTACTAGACGCAGAAAAAGCCTTTGACAAAATTCAACATCCTTTCATGACAAAAACTCTTAACAAAGTAAGTGTAGAAGGAACTAACCTCAACACAATGAAGTCCATATATGAAAAGACCACAGCTAACATCATAATTAATGACGAAAACTGAAAAAATTTTTCTCTACAATCTGATATAAGGCAAAGATGCCCACTCTTACCACTTCTATTTAACATAATACTGGATGTCCTAGTCAGAGGAATTAAACAAGAAAAAGAAATAAAAGACATCAAAATCATAAAGGAGGAAACAAAATTATCTCTGTGGGCAGATGACATGTTCATATATGTAGAAAACCCTAAAGACTCAACAACGACAACAAAAAAAAACTGTTAGAACAGGGCCCAGCCCTGTGCCTGATTGTTAAGGTTCTGCATGCTCCACTTCAGCAGCCCGGGTTTGGGGGTTTGGATCCCGGCCATGGACCAACTCCACTCACCAGCCATGCTGTGGTGGTTTCCCACATACAAAGTGGAGGAAGACTGGCACAGATGTTATCTCAGGGCTAATCTTCCTCAGGAAAAAAAAAAAACTTAGAACAAATAAATGAATGCAGTAAAGTTACAGGATACGAAATCAACATACAAAAATTGATGGAATTTTTATACACTAACAACAAATCATCTGAAAAAGAAATCAAGAAAATAATCCCATTTCCAATGGGAACAAAAAAATAAAATACTTTGGAATAAATTAACCAAACAAGTGAAAGACTTGGACACAGAAATCAAGAAATCAATAAAACATTGACAAAGGAAATTAAAGACACAAATAAATGGAAAGACATCTTGTGCTCAAGGATTGGAAGGATTAATGCTGTTAAAATGTCCATATAACCCCAAGTGATCTACAGATTCAATGCAACCTTTATCAAAATCACAAGGGCAATCTTTGTAGAAACAGAAAAAACCATCCTAAAATTCATGTAGAGCCATAAAAGTCCCTAAATAGGCAAGCAACTTTGAGAAAGAAGAGTAAAACTGGAAGAATCCCACTTAATGATTTCAAAATATATTATAAAGTAATAAAAACAATATGATACTGGCGTAAAAACAAACAAATAGACCACTGCAACAGAATAGAGAGGCAAGGAATAAATCCACACATTTATGGTGAATTTTCTTTGACAATTGTACCACTAACACACAATGGGGAAAAGATATTCTCTTCAATAAATGGTGTCGGGAAACTGCATATCCACATATGGAAGAATGAAATTGGACCTT
Source organism: Ceratotherium simum simum (assembly GCF_057802395.1). Classification (NCBI taxonomy): domain Eukaryota; kingdom Metazoa; phylum Chordata; class Mammalia; order Perissodactyla; family Rhinocerotidae; genus Ceratotherium; species Ceratotherium simum. The sequence continues at coordinate 20,649,051 of NC_141917.1, read as the reverse complement.
ATCTCATACTATATACAGAAATCAACTCAAAATGAATTAAAGACTTAAATGTAAGACATGAAACAGTAAAACTATCAGAAGAAAACATAGGGAAAAAGCTTTTTGACTTGGTCTTGGAAAAGATTTTTGATTATAACACCGAAAGCACAGTCAACAAAAGCAAAAATAGATGTGGGATTAAATAAAACGAAAAATCTTCTGCTTAGCAAGAGAAATAATAAACAGAGTCTAAAGACAATCTATGAAATAGGAGAAAATATTTGCAAACCATATATCTGATGAGAAGTTAATATCCAAGATACATAAGGAACTTATACAATTCAGTTACAACAAACAAATAATTGAGAATTATTAAGAAATTAAGAAATGGACAAAGAACTTGAATAGAAATTTATCAAAAAAAAGACATACAAATGGTTAAACAGGTATGTGATAAAATACTCAACATCACTAGTCATCAGGGAAATGCAAATCAAAACCACAGTAAGAAATCTCCTCACACCTTTTAGAATGGCTATCATCAAAAAGATGAAAGATAACAAGTATTGGTGAAGATGTAGAGAAAAGGGAACACTTGTACACTGTTGGTGGGAATGTAATTTGATACAACCACTATGGAAAACAGTATGGAAGTTCCTTAAAAAATGAAAAATAGAACTACCATATAATTGAGCAATCCCACTTCTGGGTATATATCTGAAGGAAATGAAATCAATATATTGAAGAGATATCGGCTCTCCCATGTTCACTGCAGCACTATTCACCATAGCCTAGATATGGCAACAACCTTAATGCCTGACAATAGATAAACACATCAAGAAAAATGTAGTGTATATATATATTTGTATTGTATATATATATGTACACAAACACACACATAATGGAATATATATATGGTATATATATACACACATGGTATATATTGGTGTGTGTATATATCTGATATATGGTGTGTATATATATATATATGGTATATATATGGTATATAAATGGTATATATGTATATATACACACACACACACACAATGGAATATTATTCAGCCACTAAAAAAAGGATATTCTGCCATTTGTGACAACATAGATGGACCTGGAGGACATTATACTAGGTGAAATAATCCAGACAGAGAAATGCAAATACTGCATAATTTCACTTATACGTAGAATCCAAAATAGTCAAAATCATAGAAGCAGAGAGTAGAATGGAGGCTGACAGAGGTGAGGCAGAGGAGTAAATGGCAAGACGTTGGTCAAAGGGAACAAAGACTGTAAGATGAATTAGTTCTGGATATCTAATGTACAATATGGTGACTGGTTAACAATATTGTATTGTATACTTGAAATTTGCTAAGAGGGTAGATCTTAAGTTTTATCACCACAAAAAAAGTAAAAATATGGTAACTAAGTGAGGTGATGGATATGATAATTAGCTTGATTGTAGTGATCATTTTAAAGTCAATACATATATCAGAACATCAAGTTGTACACTTTAATAGATACGTTTCCTATGTATCAATTTTACCTCAACAAAACTAAAAAAAAAATTAATATGAACATTTTTAGTGAGATTCCACTATACAGTCCTCTAGTATATTGCTAGTTATTAAAGAGTCAAATCACAAATGAAGTAGTTTATTATTTCCATTGTTCATTAAATACTTATCGCTCAAGATATAACTTCCTTTATCTAATGGACATGTCTTAACATTATTGCCTGATTAATATCTTTGGGTTGCTAGATTGCTAAAAAGCAAGTTTAATAACCATCATTGCCATAGAATCACAGCAGTAATATTTTCTCCCTTCTATATATAATATATGTTTCTGCTATAATCCTTACCAAATAATATTCTAAAGTGGATTATGATGACATATTTCTCACAGAAACTGGCTTAGCCAAAAATACTCGTGAAGACTAAGCCTGCAGAGAAATTGGGTCAATTTACTCTCAGTAAACTGAAGACCACCATCACTTTACGCAAATCTGGAAGCTCATAAACCATTTAGTTAATAGTTATAGGGATATTTTTCTATTGAATCTATTAAGATTATAGTGATGAAATTTATTTTAAATACTATCTATTACTATGCTGAATTTTTCTTCTCTATACAAATTATTTAGCTGTGACTATAATAAAAAAAGAATGTTGCTTCCCATGTGGGCCAAAAATAATAGCATAATTCCATGTTTTAAAAGCACACATGGTCCATATATTTAACTACACTGATTTGTGTGTTGAGCAGTTTTTATTCACTGTGATGTCAAAGTGCTTTAAAATTCAGCATTTTTATACAAAACATATTTAAAATTACTTCACACTTCAGTGAAATTCACTCAGCTTTAGGCTAAATATAGAAACTTAACAGTCTACCACACTCATGTCAAATCTGGTTAAGGGGGGAAGTAGAAAAGGTAATCCATTCAGTCAAAATCTCCAGGGAAATATAACATTCATGTAACACTATGTTCCTTCTGGCACACTGCTATTATTATTTTATTTACTTTTTACTGAAACTTTTTTATAAACTATCCTAGAAAAGAATAACACACTTTTAAATGATTTGGGCCTCGTGTACATTTATTAAATGTAAGACCAAACTATAGAGGGATTCAAGCTTTTCTGAATAGCCTTGTAGTATAAGACGTTTATGTCTTTTCTATTTAAAATTCTTAAATATTATATCAATATACTTTTTATGCTATGGCTTAATATAAATGATAGTTCAAGATATATATAATCTAGTGGTTGTAAAATGGATGCAAAGGCCTTTTGAGGATCATTTCAACTAAAATAATCTCTGATTTAAAAGGAAAAACCCCCAAGGCCAGGCATGGAAGATTTCACTCTCTTCTAAATTACTGGAAAGTACTCCCTTTGGAGCATGTTACTTCATATACTCTCAACACTATGATTCTGGTCCTCCTTACTCTCTAAGTTAACTTCCATGAATCTTTTATAACTATCCTAATTTAATCTAATCTATTTTTTTTTAAAGATTTTATTTATTCATTTTTTTCCCCCCAAAGCCCCAGTAGATAGTTGTATGTCATAGGTTCGCATCCTTCTAGTTGCTGTACGTGGGACTCGGCCTCGGGTTGGACGGAGAAGTGGTGCCTTGGGGCGTGCCCGGGATCCGAACCCCGGGCCGCCAGCATCAGAGCGCACGCACTTAACCGCTAAGCCACGGAGCCAGCCCTAATCTATTTTTTTTTAAATGAAGATAACTCCAAAGTCTGAAGTAACACAACCTATGTTCCAGTCTTGGCTCCCCACCCACTAATAGCGTAGCATCGGTCAATTATTTTACCTTCCTCTGCCTCATTTTCCCTCATCTGTTAAACGTGTATAACAGTGATGGCAGTTTGCAGAAGTATTTAAGGATTAATAAGATAGTGGCTGAAAGCTCTTAACATTGCATGGTCCAGATTGCACAGTCAGCCAAAGGATGTTAGCTGCTATTATTTCTGCTTCTTTTAAAAATTGGGTTATGCATTTCCAGCTCCCTTTAAGATATCTTCATCTAAGTTGCATCACCAGTAATGCATACTTAGCAAGGTCAACATTAAATAAAAAATAAAATGAAATGCATCTCTTGTCACACACCATCTCTGATATGCCACAACTAGAGTCTCATTCACCCGGGTTTGAAACGTGAAATTGTCCTGTTTCTACATATGCAGTTATTATATCTTCTGAATTTTTCTTCCCCAGAATCCCTTTCAAAGATTTTTCTCAAATACTAGTTGAAGTGTTCATATGTCTTACCTACACTACCGCCTCCAAGACTTACAGTCTCCTAACTATTCATGCTGCCTTCAGTCATTTCTACTCCATAAAATCTGATCCTTTTGGTGAGGTTGATGTGACTGAGGCACACTTCTTGTCACATTATGCCTCTGGCCAGAAACTTTCAATGGAGCTCCAAAACGAAACAAAGTCCAAATTTCCTGTTCTATCATTCAATACCAACCTACTTCAGATACCAGTACTACATATGTCTTCTTTACTCACATCCTTATGAACTATTACCATTTCCTACTAATACGCTATTTTTTCCAACCTTATGCCATTTCTTACAATTTTCCAAAAGTTTCCCTTGTGTTAGTAGAGAGTCAGCCATTTTTATTAAATAAATGCAGGAGTTATGATATAATTCAAAATAAGGACTGAACATCAAATAAAACAAAATTCTGAGAAAGAGAATATCTGTAGAGTGTACTAGTTTCTTAGGGCTGCTGTAACAAGTACCACAGGCTGGGTGGCTTAAAAGAACAGAAATGTATTCTCTCACAGATCTAGAGGCTAGAAGTCTAAAATCAAGGTGCCAACAAGGTTGGCTCCTTCTGGAGGACTTTATAGGAGATGCTATTCCATGCTTCTATCCTAGCTTCTAGTGGTTACCAGACTTTATTGGTTTTCCTTGGCTTATAGATGTATCACTCCAATTTCTGCATCCATTGTTGTCAAATGAATATCTTCTGTGTGTCTAGTGTCTTCATGTGGCATTCTCCTTTGTTGCTCTGTCCTGTTCTGATAAGGACACCAGTCATATTGGATTAAGGGCCCATGGTACTCAGTATGACCCCATCTTAATTTGACTGATTATATCTGCAATGACTCTACTTCTTAAGGCCACATTCTGCGGTATTGGGAGTTAAGATTTCCACATATCTTTTTAGGGGCACAACTCAACTCATAATAAAAGAGAGTAAAAAAAATCATGGATACTGGATGCTGGACCTAGGTTATCTGAGTTCGTTCCTTGCTTTCTGAGTCAGTTCCTCACTTTCTGAGTTGGTTTCTCATTACCTGGGTTCATTCCTCATTCCTGCTACTTACAGAGCTCCGTGGTGCTGAGTAACCACTCAACATCCCTGCATTGCAATTTCCTCATCTGTAATATGAAAGTAGTAATAGTTCCCATCTTCTGGCATGTTTATGAGGATAAAGGGCATTAACATGAATAAACCATTTGAAACAGTGCCTGGCACATAGTAATCAATGTATGTATTATTTTTTAATTATTGCAGACAGCTAGGAGGTAGTAGGCTCATGCATACAGCAGGGGTGTGGAGGGTTGGACTTCTCTTTTTAATCTCCATAACCAGATACTCTACTGGATGTTTTCCTATTTCTCTGACTTCTTTTCTGGTTTTCACCTTTCTCTATTAAGCAGAATAGCTGTAAGAACATTCATGGAATATCTTCATTGAATGTATAATTAAGGCACCAAGTCTTATCTGCCTGAGGCAAATAAAGTCACGGAGGAGGAAATGATTGACTGCTTTACTACTAAAGGTTGGAGTGCCCCAGGAATGAACACTCGTGTCTCAGCTCTTCTCTATCTACAGTCCTCACCTCCAGAATAATTTCCAGTGCTACGTCTTTATATGCCATCTATATCGCAATGTACTCCATTAAAAAAAAAAAAACACCTCCAAACTGGTATATACAATGAATTACCTACATGACATCTACACAGAATTTTCTGATAGCCTATTAAAACTTAAAGCTTGAAAGAGTCAAATTCACATTAAGTGAAAAAAGTATTTATTTTTAAAACCAGTTTTAGAGCACAAAATAATTACAGAGGAAACATTATTTTAATATTTTGCACATTTCCTTGTCCCCCACCCCCATCCAAATTTTAACGACTTATGTTCTCTAATACCTGATTATGGGGATATTTGGTTTGAGATTTGTAACTATAAACCTTTTTTTCTTTTATAATTTATATTTTTACCAATTCTGTGTATACATAAAAAAACATGAAACGAATGAATGCATAAAACAGAATAATAATTCACATTGATGATCCTTCTTAGATAAAGTAAGCCTAGTTTTAGCTTAAAATAAGAATCTATTTGCAAATTAAATTCCCTAAATTTCAAGAAATTGTAAACATTCCCATCACATATTTACTCCTATCATTCCCATCACATATTTATTCTTAACTGAGTGGAATTTCTAAAGAGAAAAGCCATATTAGATGGTAATTTTAAATTAATTAGCAGCATAGAGAATATTATACAATTCTTCATGACCAAGTACAGAAAGCTAATGTAATGTATCTACATAAAGACCTTCAGTAAATCCCAGTAACTCATAACTTGAAAACATCTCTAAAAATTACCTGTAGGGGGCCAGCCCAGTGGCATAGCGGTCAAGTTCCAGCGCTCTGCTTCCGGCAGCCCAGGGTTCGCAGGTTCGAATCCTGGATGCAGACCAATGAACGGCTCATCAAGCCATGTGTGGTGGTGTCCCATATACACAAATAGGGGAAGAGGGGCACAGATTTTAGCTCAGAGCCAATCTTCCTCAGCAAAAAGAGGAGAATTGGCAACAGATATTAGCTCAGAGCCAATCTTCCTCACACACACACAAAAATTACCTACAATAAGCCCATTTTTATTGTAAACATTAGTTTTTACAATGGATTTAAATTCCCATGTTTTATTTTATAATTGATATGATAGAATAATATTTCCAATTTACATACAGAGCTCAGTTTTCTATGAGTATCTTTACTATATTGCATTAACATATTCAACACTGCTTTGAATAAAATATATTGTGATTTATATAGTCATCTCATATATAACATAAATTAAGAATTTCCAGTGGAATATATGTAATATCTTTAATGATACAAAGAGTGTCGGGCAAAAGTTAGTTTTACACAAGTGTTTATTAAATATTAAATGCAATTAATGCATTTCTATACATTTTATTTGAGTAAAATAATATGGTCTAGCTTGTGGGCACTGGTTCAAAATAAGTAAAAGTTGAAATAAGGAAACCAGTTACTATGTGTTGAGAAATTTTAATGGCTATTCTGTAGAGAGCTTTAAATAGGTTCTGAGGGGGCCGGCCCCGTAGCTTAGCGGTTAACTGCGTGTGCTCCACTACTGGCAGCCCGGGTTTGGATCCTGGGCGCGCACCAATGCACCGCTGCTCCGGCCATGCTGAGGCCGCGTCCCACATACAGCAACTAGAATGATGTGCAACTATGACATACAACTATCTACTGGGGCTTTGGGGAGAAAAAGGAGGAAGATTGGTAATAGATGTAGCTCAGAGACGGTCTTCCTCAGCAAAAAGAGGAGGATTAGCATGGATGTTAGCTCACGGCTGATCTTCCTCACAAAAAATAAAAAAATAGGTTCTGAGGGTACATGAAATTGAAATAGACTCCACACTCTTAGAACGTATACTCTAGAAAAGAAAATTAGACTTACTTATACATAAGTCATTATTTAACATAATATTAAATATAAGGTTAATGGGAACAAAACAAATTTATTATGTGGTTTTAGAAGATCTGCTTCCAGTTAGGTAAATCTGAAAATGTTTTGACCTGGAGCTTTCATAAACATCAAATGGACAAGTGGAATAACTCAAATAGTGTATAGTGAATAGTTTAATTTGGTTTGTAGTTTGAAGCAAAATAAAACAGAGAGATTGTGTAGCAAGAAATATGATTAGATGAGATTGGAAAAGTCGGCTTGGGGACAGATAATTCTGGGTTTCACATAAAAAATTAAGGTAAATTTCATTTAGTATGTAATGAAGACTCTTCAAAAGATTTTATGTAAAATATAATATGATTGGGGTGGCTTTGGGAAAATTAACCCGACACCGTTGTGCCATGTGAATTAGAACAGAAGGTTGAGAAGTCCATTGAAGTTTAATGCACTACCAGGGAAGTGGTAATGAGTTTAAGGACAGTCGAAACAGACCATCGGCTATAGGGCTGGAGAAAAAGAAAAGAGGACAGTGAGTACAAAGATGTTACTAAATGACATAAGAAATAGAGACAAAAGAGCCTGCTTGGCAGGGGCCCGCCAGTGGCATAGTGGTTAAGTTTGCATGCTCTGCTTCTGCGGCCCCGGGATTTGTAGGTTTGGATCCGAGCATGGACCTACGCACCACTCATCAAGCCATGCTGTGGAGGCATCCCATATACAAAGTATAGGAAGATGGAACAGATGCTAGCTCAGGGACAATCTTCCTCACCAAAAAAAAAAAAAAAGAAAAAAAGCATGCTTGGCAAAGTGATGACTCCACTCTGGACATGTTGTGTCAATATGCTACAAAAACACCCAGATCAGAGCTGCTTAGAAGTTATTTGGAAATGCTAAATTATAATCAGGGAAATGGTCTGAAATCTATACCTTTTGTTATAGTTTTCTTTCTGTGAGTTTCTAGGTCAGAATTTGGAAAAGTGAAGATTTTGACCGTGTACACCCCAATTCTCTGAGATGCTTAGTAAAATGCAGATTCCAAAGCCATTCCCTAAACTATTAAATCAAAATATGTATTTAAATTCACTAACCTTATAACCTTATTGCCTTTCTTTATTCTGTCATTGAATTATATGTATTAAGTTGGAGCTTAAATACAATTCAGATAAATCATTTTTTGTTTGTTTCTTTATTGCAGTAACATTGGTTTATATCATTGTATAAATTTCAGGCATACATCATTATATTTCTATTTCTGCATGGATTACATCATGTTCTCATGTTCATCATTCATGCTAATTACAATCCATCACCACACATGTGCCTAATTATCCCTTTCACCCTTCTCCCTCCCCCCTACCCCACTGGTAACCACCAATCCAATATCTGTCTCTAAATTATAATGAACAGTACATTATGAGAATAAAACCATATATTTGAACAATTTTGTGCAATCTTGATGCTTCACTTTAAGTTAATGAGTTACGGTAATCTATAGAAACTATAATAATACTTAAATTAATTTTAACTCACAATGCAATACTGTTGATTAATGGATACAGGAATAGCATTTTTATCAGAAATTGTTTAAATATAGTCAGTGTTATAAATGGCCACATTTTATTTCAAAGCAGAAGTAACACAGATAATTAGCTTTTATTATTGTGTTTCACTATTCATATTTTGACATATATTTTACCCATATTTTTATGAACTTAGCCTCTGTCTGATTAAATTAGAAGCCCATTGAAGTCATTGTACATTAATTTTCTATTCTTATCACCTACTACATGGAATTAAATTATGTAGAACCATCAAAGAGATTGTGAAACTTTTAGCATATTAAACAAAATATTAGTAAAGAAACTTTCTTTTATTAAATTGAGGAGCATTTCTCCATAAAAAAAATAGGCAAAAATTCTAACAAAACGTTATATTTATTCCTTGGGTGGTTCCTCAAATATTCACGTTTGGTTTTAGGTGAAGAATGTAAAGGAAGTCAGGAAATTTGGAGAAATTTAATTACTTATATTTGGGATCTAACATTTCTGTCTTTAAATGCCTTAAAGAGCAGACAGTTTTGTAAAAAGCAATCTGAAATTGTCTTAACAAAACCAATATTAATCTTATTACATAGAGTTAGAATAAAAAGACCACATTCCATGTATGCAGATATAGAAGATGAAACTAAACTTATTGCAAGGATAAACCCTTTCTGGATAGTCAAGGCTTTGATAACATCGAGGAAGTGATTGACTGTGGACAAAGTCACTAGAGATCCAACAATGTTACCAGAGGGTATTCATATAAATGTAGTTCAGTAAGCAGACCCCGAGGCCTAGAGACCCATTTTAATAAGAAGAGTAGAGGATCACGATGAGTTTGTTTTAGTAGTGATGGAATAAAGAGTAACTTAAAGGGATTGAAGAGCAACTTGTGGAAAATTTTTTTAAAGAGAAAATGAGTTATACCAGAGTGACTGTAGGCAGGATTGGAAAGATGTTTGCCATATAGAGATACAGCCATGACATTTTCCTAAAAATGAGATTTATATACCAATCTAGATCTGGATCTGGACTGGGTTGAATCGTATAAATTTCAGTCTTCTTAAGAATATAATAACTGAATAGATCCTAATGTTGACAGTTAGCTATGAAAAAACTCTTTTAAGACATCTTTAAAAGAAATAAAACACGGGTTTCCTAATAACAGGAATTGTTGAGTCATTGTACATCAGATTATAAATAATCTATAAAGAAACCATGTATTAGTCATTTAAAAATATTCTAATTAAATATGTTGTTAACAACTACTGTTTTAACTGGAAATTTAAGTGTAACCTGATTAAGTTCCAACTTTTTGTGGTTAAAATATCTATAGGGATACAAAACTAGATGAGAGATCATAGAAATATGCAAAATTAATAGTGTCAGGCAGTTAGAGGAATATGTGTTGATGATAAGGCTGATGGAAAAGAATTAAGAAAAAACATACTTTGGCTGTGCCTTGAAGATTGCCAAGAGTTAGACCAAAGTAAAGACCTTATGATAAAAGAGAAATTTCCTGGGGCCAGCCTGGTGGCATAGCAGTTAAGATCACGCATTCCACTTCAGTGGCCCGGGGTATGCTGGTTTGGATCTTGGGCACAGACCTACTCACTGCTCATCAAGCCATGCTGAAGCAGCATCCCTTATAGAAGAGCTACAACTCTACAACAATGATACACAACTATGTGCTGGGGCTTTGGGGAGAAAAAAAAAGAGACAGAGGAAGATTGGCAACAGATGTTAGTGCAGGGCCAATCTTCCTCAGAAAAAGAAAAAAGAAAGAAAGAAATGTCCTGCTGACTCAGGTCATCTATCTACCAGGAGCTAAGTATTTTTGCTGCATCTGGAATATAGCCCTCTCTCTCAAGCGGGTGGGTAATTCAATGGTAAATTTATCCTGTGAGTGAAAGGCTATAGACAGCTGTAAATGTAATAGAGACTCCAGAAATAAACCCTTGCATATATGGGAAAATGATCTTCAACAAGGGTACCAAAACCACTCACTGGGGAAAAGACAGTCTCTTCAACAAATGGTGTTAGGAAAACTGGATATCTACACGCAAAAGAATGAAGTTGGACTCTTATCTTACACCATACACAAAAATTAACTCAAGATGGATTAAAGAACTAAACGTAAGACCTAAAAATATAAAAGTCCTAGGAGAAAACATAGGGGAAAATCTTCATGAGATTGGACTTGGCAATGATTTCTTGGATATGATACCAAAAGCGCAAGTAAAAGCAAAAACAAGTAAATAGGGATACATTAAACTTAAAAACTTTTGGGCATCAATGGACACAATCAACAGAGTGAAAAAACAACCTATGGAAGGAAGAAAGTATTTGCAAACCATATATATAATTAAAGAGTTAACATCCATAATATGTAAAGAACTACTACAACTCAACAACAAAAAAAATCAGATAACCCATTTAAAAAACAGGCTAAAGACTTGAATAAACATTTCTCCAAAAATGATATACGAATGACCAGCAAGCATATGAAAAGATGCACAATATCACTAATCATCAGAGAAATGCAAGTCAAAACCACAAAGAGATATCACCACACACATATTAAGGCGACTACTATCAAAAAAATAGGAACTAACAAGTGTTGGTGGGGATGTGGAGACATTGGAAGACCTGTGCACTGCTGTTAGAATTGTGAAATGGTGCAACTCCAATAGAAAACAGTGTGGAAGTTCCTCAAAACATGAAAAATAGAACAACCGTATAATGTAGCAATTCCACTTCTGGATATATATACAAAATAATTGAAATCAGAATCTCTAAGATACATCTGCACTCCCAGGTTCATAGTAGCACTATTCACAATCACCAAAAAGTGGAAGAACTCAAACTTCCATTGGTGGATGAATGGATAAAGAAAATGTGATGTGTATATATGTATATATAACAGGATATTATTCAACCTTAAAAAAGAAGGAAATCTTGTCATTTGAAACAACGTGGATGATCCTGGAAGGTATTATACTAAGTGAAATAAGCCAGACAGAAAGACAAATAACTAATGGTATCACGTATCTGTGGAATCTAAAAAAAAAAAAGTCGAACTCATAGAAACAGAGTAGAAAAGTTGTTGCCAGGGCTGGAGAATGGGGGAAATAGGGAGAGGTTGGTAAAAGGAGACAAACTTCCAGTTATGAGATGAATAAGGTCTGAGGATCTAATGTGTAACATGGTGACCACAGTTGATAACACTGTGTTGTATAATTGAAATTTGCTAAGAGACTAGAACTTTAATATTCTTACCAAAAAAAAAAAAAAACAAAAGAAAATAAATATGTGAGGTGATGGATGCGTTTAATTAATCAAAGGGGGGAGTCCTTTCACAACGTTTATGTGTATCAAATCATCACATTGTGCACTTTAAATATCTTACAATTTTATTTGTCAATTATACCTCAACAAAGCTGTGGGGGAAAAAGCAAGAATGTCCTGTGTGACCCGCAACAATATGGATGAACCTGAACGACATTACACTAAGTGAAATAAGCCAGTCACAGAAAGACAAATACTGTATGATCCCCCTTATATGAGGTAAATAAAGGAGTCAAATTCATAGCAACAACAGGCAGAGTGGTAGTTGCCAGGGGCTGGAGGTAGGGGTAAAACAGTAGTTGTTTAATGGGTTTAGAGTTTCAGATTTGCAAGATATAAAAGTTCTGGAGATCTGTTTCACAACAATGTCAATATACTTAACACTACTGAACCGTGCACTTAAAAATGGTTAAGATGGTAAATTTTATGCTACGTGTTTTTTACAATAAAAAACAAAGAAACATGTCCTCTTTGAAAAGACAGAAGACCATGAGGAGCCAACAGATTATAATATATAGAGAACAGCATGAGATTAAAAAAAAAAAATAGTGATAGAAGAAATGTTTACAATGAAACTAAAAATACAAAACTAGAAATAAACCCACATCAGAGGAAGTAAATGCAGGATTTATGTTGTAGAAAGTAGAATCAGATGTGGAAAAAAAGAGAGAGAAAATTTCTCAGAATATAGATTTAAAGGCCAAAGAGATTTATAAGATTAAATAAAAACATAACATGATAGAGGACAGAGGATAAAGAATTAGCCTTCAGAGAGTTGATACTATTGAAAAAAAAAATGGAATGAAAGAGAAAAATATAGCTGAAAATGAATACTTTCATGAAATAACACTTTCTTGTGATAAAGATTGGTGTATGTAAATTTCTGGAAAAATAAGTAAAAGAGGGTCATAGCTTAGAGATAACTACAAATTATTGTGACAATAACAGAATTTTTAAAATCTCTTTAGGAAACCTCAAAAGAAATAAAAATTTGGGGTTTCAAACTTATGCTGCCTCAAACTATACTGGGTATATAGAAGAAAAAAATTTATTTGAAGAATTGTATACCTGCCCAGGTTTCTTTCCCATGTAAAAGTTATATAAAAGCTTTTGCAAATATGCAATTGTTCCGTCAATGTTTCACTAATGTAGTTCTTGAAAAATATTTCTTGAACATTTCAAATTTGTCTTGAATTTTAGAATTTACCAAATTTGACACTTCATCCCACACATAATACAGATCGTAATTTAAATCTTGTTGCTCTTGGTAAGGTGAAAATTGCAAGACTCTTAGAGGTAAAGAGTTCTTATCTTATTTGTCATACATTTTCCCATAGGCTTCGTATATTATCAAGTCAGAGTCATGAAATGTACAGATGTGTCTGCTTCAAGCTCTCTACTGGAAAGTGGGATTGTCCAATCATAAAACAGTCTTGACCCAAAGAATTGGTCTTGCCTACTTGAAAAAGGAGAGAAGAAAACAAAGAAATTTTCTTCATAGGCTACAGTGGATTTTGGAAGGGCATATTATGAAACTTACTTCCAAGCAAGGCCTTCAGAATGCAAGTTGGGGCAGGGAGGGTTGTTCTGATACCTTTTCTACTTTCCTTCAAGGTTAGTTTATGGTAACACTCTATCTCAATTCTCTCACACATAAAGGGCACAAAAGGGTGGTTTCTTTTTATTCTTTTACGGAAATATGAAAAAATAGACCAGTAACATAAAGAAGGATTACAAAAGGAGATTTGCAGGCATTGCATAGTCTCACTTTCATTACAGAACACAGGCTTATATTTTGCTAAGAGCCCAGAGACATTTTGTATCCTGCTTAAGACAAATAGACACTGATTTAATCTGTTTTTTCTATTCTGCTTTCTGTGAGAAGAGGAAAAAATGATTTTTTAGTGATGTCAAGGAATCTTAGATTTAGTTTGGCATTTTTTTCTTGAGGATCTCTATTGACTATAAGGGATCACACAAGGTGAAAGAATAGCTGATGAAAATGGAATATTATAAAGAAAAGACAGTGAAGAGTGAAGTCTGTTAACCACTAAAGACTTTTTGAACAGGGTTATTGAGGTACCATCTACATACCATAAAAATCCATTTAATTTTATAATTCAATAATTTAAGTAAATTTACAGAGTTGTGCAACCATCACCACAGTCTAGCTTTAGAAAACTCCATCACTCTAAATGTGCCTGTTTGTAGTCATTCCCTACAAACCTAGGCAACCACTAATTTATTCTCTTATTCTATAGGTTTGATTTTTCTGGAAAAAAATCTATTCCAAAAGTGAATACAGTTATGTTTTAATAAATTTTAGACAAGTGTCAACTGAACCTCATATCCCTGACTCTGTTGTCCAGAATTCCAAATATCTGCACCTTCATGAGAAACAGCCCTGCCTATGTTTCCAGAAAATAAAAACATTTACAAACATGCTTACTGTTGCAAAAGCCATTTGTTGTTGCTTAGAATAGTCTTCTCTCGACACTATGTTACAAAGAGTTGAAATCTTTATTTCTCCAATGCTCCTTTCCTGCTTATCAGACATGATTCCAGTGCCACACCTCTTTTTCCTGTAACTGACTATACACTCAACTCTAGTTGTGCTTTGTTCTTATTCATTAATTCTGAGCTTCCCCATAATTCCAAGGCTTACTACGTGAGAAATTCTAAGTGTAATCAGCGTAAAGGACTAGGTCTCTGTTTCATATGGATACATCTCCTAAATGTCAAATGCTCACCTTTATAAATGGACAGCCATTATTGCCCAGGGTAGTAAATGCATGCTGGTTGTAATTCTGACACCTCATTGTAGCCACGCTGGTACCAGGCATTGTAGTGAATTATTTTTGAGAAATCTTCATCCCCTCCATAATATCTTACCTGGTCAGCATCTACATTTGCATTCATTCCTTCAGAAATTGCTGGAATTACCAGGTAGCTCTCAGGCCAGGTTCCAGGTTTGCCTCCTGACCTGTGATCCCTTGTTGACATAAAGTCAAATTTGTGTGTTTTACCTTTCATCCAAGATGTGCCAAGAAAGTTTATTTACACTTTTTTTAAATGAGGACAGACAAATATTCTGTATCCTAGCTTAAACAGACCCCTCTAATATTCAATTTCAATAAATAGGTTGGTAAAGGAGAAATTGGAGTGATTCAAAAGCCACCTGCAGGAAACCTGACGAGTCAAACAAGAAATAATGACATTTTGCACAGATGAGAAAGAGTACCCTAAAAAAAAAAGTCAATATCTTTCTGTTTTGTCAGAAGGCAGAGAAATATACAAGATGTTATGTGAAAAAACTCAGCGTTACCTGGGAGTGCAGTGACAGAATGACAAGGTTATGAACGGAGCTATGTATACTGTTCTATCTCTCTTTTTATAGTTAAGCCTCAAGTCATCAGATCCTGAACTCTCACAAAAGAAAATACCAACTGGTAAATCAAAATTGCTGTTGAGAATATCTGGTACTGGCATGACAAGTTTTTTTGAGGCCATTAAGAGTTCAAATGAATTAAAATTTGAAATATGTTTCTCCTCCATTCTAGATTTTTAAAAGAAATTTTAGGTTAAAAGTGATTGATAATAGTTGAATTTTTTCCTATTCATGCTTTTTAATATACTTTAACTGCTGTAACATGTAATTCTTCCTTAAGAGAAAAATCACAGCAGGGGAGAGACAATATGATCTAAGAAAAAACTGTGGGCTTTAGAATCAGACATAGATTTGATTTCCAGCTCTGTGCTCACTATGCATTTGAACTTTTATGTAAAAAACAGATGAAAACTTAATGGTTGTTACCTAAATATTTATTTTTTGCCACGACTAGCTTATTCATTGGTCTTAATCGCTAAAACAATTTTATAGTGTAGGTGGTCCAGCCTCATTTCTCCACCTGAAATCTGAAAGCAACATAAGTAAAACTAGTGATCCATTTGGACCTAAATCTGTATGACTCCAAAATACATTTTACTTTCATTTCAGCATTTTTTTGATTAACTGAAATTCTGGTGTAGATTTACATAACAAAGTTCACAAAGCATAAATGTACAGTTCAGTGAATTTTTACAAACTGATCACATTTGTGTACCTGAAGCTCAATCCAGAAACAGATAATTACCGGCCCCCCAAAAGCTTTCCTTCTAGTCACTCTCTCCCAAAGTAATCACTATGCTAACTTCAAAATCACAAACGAAATTTATATAAATAGAATTATATGGCATAAAATTGTTTGTGTGTGCCTTCTTTAGTGCAACATTATGCTTGTGAGATCTCTCTCTTTTACTGCATGTAATTTAAGTTTGTTCATTCGCATGACTGCATATTATTCCATTGTATGAACTACCCAATTTTACACATATATATTTTACATATACATATATATGTGTAAACATGTATACATATATGTGTAAAATATACACATATATATGTTTAAAATGTGTGTGTGTATATATATATCTTGCAGCTATGTTCAGTTTCAGATATTACAAGTAAGGCTAATGACATTTTGTGCACGAATTTTGGTGAATATTTCTACATATTTCTATTGAATATACACCTGGGAATAAAATCGTAGATCAAAGAGTATGTAGATGTTCAACTTTAATAGATAATGGAGAAAATATAATTTTTGTGTGTGTGTACATTTTAGTTTTTCATGCTACCATGTCCTGGAATCCCAAATTCCTCCTCTGCCAAGATATTTAACCCATCTAAATATCTCAAGTTGCACATCTGAAAAAAAAGAATAAGCTTTCAAGCGTGATAGTCAAATACTGTGGCATATTAAGAGATATCCATATTTGGCCCATTGGAAATATTTTACCTATATTAGTAGTTTACCCATTTGTATTTTCTCCTTTGTTTTCCATACAACATCATCAATTATTTTAATAATTACATCTGTGGCTATTAATTCTAATGCCTCAAAAACTCATATGCTTAATATGTCCAGAGAGTATTTGCATTCTAAGAAAAATTTTATATGTAAAATATGTATGGGAAATATCTTAGATTTGTCATATTATGAAGATGTGAACATGAAGTTAAAATAGTAAACACACCATTTAAGATCTAGGTAGCCAATTTCAAATAGCATTATACCATAGATACCAACTCAGAGTGGTAAATAAATACAGTCCTTGCTTTCACTAAGCTTAGAGTCTGTCTTCATATAATAGGTTCATCCATAATTACGAAGTCAGATCTTTCTTCCCTTTTAATTTGCTGCAGAATAATGCTCAGTGATAGAACTATCACTAAGCTAATTGAAAGTGGTGTATGCCACTGACTTAAAATGAAGAGGCATGTTTGGGGATAGTGAATAGAGATGATAAGCACAATAAGTTTAGGAACTCAAGAACTCTATTTAATTCAATAAGTACTTATTAAGCAACTAATTCAGAACTCTGTTTGACTATACAAAAATGTTAAAACATGATCACTCCCATCGAGAAATTCACAAATTATCCCAGAATTAAAGAGCTTCACTGTGAGTGTAAGTATAATTCATATTCATGTGCAATCGAAGTTTTTATTTGGTTTTGGGTTTTTCTTATGATGGACAGCCTGATGTTTCTACATTTGAATGACAAAGATACTGGCCTAATGATTTAATGGTATGGTATTTTAAAGCTACTAAAACAATAAAACAAATCATAAATTTTTCAAAGTTTTCAGAAGGCACATCTTAATTTTAAATACACAAGACAATATTGCTTGGTTTTTTTCTATACACAAAAAATGGTTATAGATAGAAAAGCTTTTAAATTCTTTTAGTCAATCTCAAATAAAAGGATTTAAAAAATAAAACATGAACTAAAAAGAGTTTTACCAGAATATTGAGCTCTCCTTGATATTCACAGAAATCAACACAATGTCCATTAGTGCAGAATAAAAGACATAAAACAATTCAGTGTAAAAAAACACCTGCATTAATGGAACATTAAAGTTATGATTTAAACCCACAAAATTCAGGAAATTCAGAATTAGAACTCCCAAGGTAACCTTAACTGTGACCTCTTGTGCATGTACAGTGTTTAGAAAATTGAGATTTTTGCCTTCCTGATCGCATATCACTGTGAGGAACGATTTTGAAGGGGAAAAAAAGGTACTACATTTCCTTAGAACCACTGTATATGTTTAAAGTTTTATATCCACTTAGAAAATCAAACCATCAATCTTATGCTACCATGCAAGCTAATTATGGAATAAGGAGGAATTTTAAAAATATACTATTGAAAGCTGTAGAATCTACAATGTAATGCACATACATTTGAAACATGTAAATTTGGGCATTCTTTTAAATATAGCTATAAGTGCTTACCATATAAAAAACATACTTATATTGCAGAATGACAGTGGGGGAAATTATTAAAATCAAGTAGCATGTAAGGAAGAAAGATCAGAGAAATAATTGAGCTGAGAGTCAAAAGTATCATGCTTCATATTTCTAAATCTACATTTTCCTGGGAAGACATTTTATCTCTACAACTATGGCTTCTCTCTTTGAAAAATGAGAGGATTGAGCTAAGTGAGATTATAGTTTCTTCTAACTTCAAAAATATATGAATCTGGGGGACTTGCCCCATACCATAGTGGTTAAGTTTGGCACACTCCACTTTGGCAGCCCGGGTGCACAGGTTAGGATCCCAGGCACAGACCTACACCACTCATCAGCCATGCTGTGGCAGCGACTCACATACAAATCAGAGGAATATTGGCATAGATGTTAGCTCAGGGCTAATCTTCCTCAGCAAAAAAAAAACAAAAACAAAAAAATATGATTCTGGGACTTCATATAAATTTATATTCTAGAGGAATCATAAACTTGAGATTGTATTAATCTGATGCTCTTGCATCAGAGCTTAGTGAGATATATCACAAAACAAGTGACGTTGATAAACTGCTGGGCTTCCCTCAGATATGACCAGACTGTCTCATGGATACTGCTCTTTCTTTTGCATCTTTTAGTCAAAAAAATGTTAAATCATCTATCCATCCAAACATTAGTTCAGTCTTTGTGACTGAGGTTAGGGTAAATGTCTTTTAATAAATTGAAAAACATTCATCAGGCCTCCTGAGATGTATTTCTCCATATCACGGATGTGAGATCAAGGACTGTGGAGGAAGGTAGTAGTGTAGGAAGCCGTATCAGTGTCACTGCAGTATACAGCTCTTCCAACTAAAGTCACCAAGGACCATTTCTTGAAATAAGGATATATATTTATTGAAAAGACAACTGAAAAAACTTATATACTTACAGACGTATACATATATATATATATGTAGAGAGAGAAAGAGAGAGAGAGAGAGAGAGAGAGAGAGGCATAGCAGACACTATCACAGCTCCACCCGTATGCCCTCAAATCCATTACTATTTTCACACGCTTGCTATGATGTGTTTGCTCTCCCAGCAGCCAGCACTTGCGTCTCTTTGTCAGAGGTCTCCCTCCAGGCTGCTAAAACCTGCCATGCCTACATGCACAGACAGCATGTAGTATCTTGGAAGTATCTAGAAGTATCTTGGAATTTACAACCGCTTGTAAATTTACAGTGGCTGTTAACCAATGACTGGTGCATGGGTATCAATACTAGTGGTCCCTTATTCCCTGTGTTGTGACTTCCACTGTCTTCATAGAGTTTCCCTGCAAGGCAGAGGCAGAGTTATCTACCCTTCAAAGGCGTTTTGCTTGATATCAAATCTAGTCCTACTATGAATGGCGTCCTGCTGGCCCTGTTCTACCCCAAGTCCTGTAGTCCCCTGAACCTGCTGGCCATCGATTCTACCTTCTCCCTGGGCCAGCCTGAAGGCACTTTACACCTGATGCTGATCCACATTCACCTCCAGGAGTTCACCCAGGACATGAGTTTCATGTTCCTCTCTCAATTCTCTTTACTATATGAGTTAGCCTGATGCCCAATCAAAGGCTCGTTAACTAAACAATAAGTTTCTAAAAGTAAGCAATGACGACAACAAAAAGAATTCATGACTTTTAGTTTTATTTAGATCAAAGGAAGCAATTGTGCTTTGTTTTTAATTGCATGTGTTTGAATCCTTTGTTGGGGTGAAGATACAATTAGTTTCAAATAATATGGAATAACACAGAGCAACATAAGGATTCTGTCTCAGGGCAACTCAAGTCTAATAACCATCTGTGAAGTTGCAACTTTGTGCCCAACAATTGTTTCACCCAAGAGCAGAATGCAGTCTTCAGGAAACCCAAAATGTCTTTGGATTTTCTGTGGTAGATAAAGAATTGCTGAGATCACTTGTGGAATCCTGGAGAGAGAGGTTTGTATGGCCTATTTACATGAAGAGAAATGTTACTCATTGATGAATGTACTATAAGGAAAGTAATATTACATTGTTACCTTAAAATCGTTTACAAAAAGCCAAGAAATCTCTATATTACAGTTGTTGCAGACTTAATTGCTGACAATTTTTTACTAACTTTATTATATGCAGTTGGATAAATTGGAAGAAGAGCAACAACAGATCCTATGACATATCCTCTGTTTATTGAAAAACAAAGTGAATTCTGAAGAAAACAAAATATCCTATAGATCAAAAACATATATTGGCTATTTTCATGTTCTCATATTATCTTCCAAATATTGTCAATAGGGATATGCATATTTTAAGGTTGAAATAGTAATGACCAAATCATTCTATAGTCTGCTTTTTAATGGAATTTCGTATCATGTTTATGTGTCATATCATGCATATACGAAAATTTTTCATGATGATTTTAAAGACAGAATAATATGCTACCAAGTTAATGCAGTATAATTTACTTAATTTCTTTATTGTAACACACTTTAGCTATTAGAGAATACACCTCAGGGAATAACTATGTGCATGTTGCTTTTTTTCTCTTCTTGACAAATTTCCAACATAAATATTTATGACAATACACAAAGTGACATTGTAACTAGTTGAAGGTGAGGAAAAGAGTGTTTAAAACTTTGACTGCAGTCTTAAAGGAAGTGACTGTCAATGATAAATTGTCTACTGAGGTATCGCAACAGAAAACTTGTCTCCTAATGGTATGTAGACGTATAAAGTAAGCCCCCTTCGATGAGCATTATCTGTCCAGCAACCAAAACTAGTTGTTGCTGAAAGAGTAATAGAGATGTTTTAGATTTAAACATCCATTCAGAGTCACAAAATACTTTTAAGTACCTATCAAACCATTTTTATCACCTTAACCTTCAGATTAGAATATTAAGGAACAAACACTGGTACACTCACACTGAAATAAAAAAATATGGATGCTACACATTTTAGCAGGGCAAGCATTAATATTTTTAGAGTGAACATTCTACTTTGTATAGGTAATAGAATTGGGGGGATATTGTTTCATTATGCAAAACAAGTGTGCTTACTCTGAAATATCACTGCAATTGAGGCTAATACCACTTTAACAAATAGCCTTCCACTAGCCTGAATGCCTTGTGGTTCTTTCCTTCTCTTTCCTAACATAGGTACATTTCTCTACGGAGGAGCCAAACCCTTTATTAATTTTTTTCCTCGCAATCACTCCTCAGCCTTTGTGGTCTGGTTGTTAGCCCTACCAATTGACTAAAACCTCTCTGACAATAGGCAGCAATAACTGTGTGTGATGAAATCTAATGAAACACTTTCTAGTCAGTATTTTACTTGAACTCTCTGCCACATCTGATATTTTTTATCACTTCCTCTAGGAAATTTTATTTTCCCCTGGCTTCCATGTTAAAAGTCTCTTGTCATTGTCCTATAATTTTCTTATTTTAGCTATTTGTGGTTTTTTTGCAATCCTTTTAGATCGAGGCTCCTCAAAGTAATGTCCTACCCTATTCTTTTCTCCTTTTATACTTTTGCCTGCTGAAAGCTTATTAATTTTTATTACTTAAAAATTACCTCCTATACACTGATTCTGTAATTTAGATTTCCTGTCCAAACTTATGTAGAGAGTCATAGATATATTGTAAAGCCAATAGCTTATACGAATAGCTTAAGCCTGTTTAAAACTAGACCTGTTGCCTCGTCTCAAGACTGGCTGTTCTTATTTCAACATTTGTTCTGATGAAAGACACCATCATCTACTTAGTTAATCAGCTAGAATCATGTCATCCTCATCACCACCACCACCACCACCCTTCTCTCATCCTGTATATCCAATTAGTTATTGTATGCCATTCCAATATCTCTGTAATCTCTTTCTTTCACTGCATGCTCTCTGCTATTCCTCCCCAGTGTCCTGTTTCCTAAACTATTAAACTATCTTCTTAATTCATATCCTGATAGTTGTTCTATTTCCAAGATAATCTTATCTCTTTCCAAGTTTCCTCCCTGGGCTCACCAAAGAACATTTTCTAAAACACACTTTGGGGCCGGCTCCGTGGCTTGGCGGTTAAGTGCGCGCGCTCTGATGCTGGCGGCCCGGGTTCGGATCCTGGGCGCGCCCCGAGGCACCGCTTCTCCGTCCAATGCGAGGCCGAGTCCCACATACAGCAGCTAGAAGGATGTGAACCTATGGCATGCAACTATCTACTGGGGCTTTGGGGGGAAAAAAATGAATAAATAAAATCTTTAAAACACACTTTGGATTGAGTCACTGCCCTGTTTGATCCACCGAACTTTAATCACCTGCAAAGTCCATACTCCCATAGTATTGATTCATATTTCCCCTTAGCCACCATCCATTCACTCATCCACTCATTCTGCTGAATCCCAGCAGTAAAGAGAATGTGGAGCTATATCAAAGATGGAAGACTTAAGTTTTGCTATCAATGACATGTGGAAGGAATGTGTCTCATAAAAATGGAAGCAAAGTTCCTATGGAGGCCCATAAACAGAGGACCTAACAATGCTTCAGAGTCAGCCAAAGGCTTTGTGATCAACGGTAACTTGAATGTTGCATATGAATTTCCCAGTTGAACGTGAGGAGAATGGAGGCAGTATGTCGTGGAGAATGTTGGGTGAAATGATTGTCCCAAATAAAGAGAACAGCTTTATGCAGACTCTGAGGCAAAAGAGAACATGTAGCTTTGGAAGAATCTGTTTGGGGGGGAGGGTGGCTGGAGCACAAGGATTTCACCTTCATTGAAAAGGAATGAGAGAATAGGTACAGATGGAATTTAAGAGGATTACTGGGATAAGAACTTGGTGGATCCTACTCTCACACTCTAGAGGTGACATGATCACATTTGAATTTTCAGAGAAATAAGCAACCAACCAATCAACCAACAAAACATAAACTTTCTGGTTACAGAGTATAAATGCAAGGATCTTCATGACCAAGCTCCTGCCTACAGTCCCTGCATCATCTCTTTTCATTAATCCCCAGCAACTCCACTCCTCCAACTCCAAAGGTCCCCCACTAAAGCTAACATGGCCTTTTCCTAGTGTCTACTCTTTTGTGCCTCCACATCGATGCAAATGCTTTTCCTAGTTCCTAAAATTTGCTTCCCCTTTTCTCAAACCATCAAAATCCTCCCCATCCTATAGAGCCAGCTCTAGCATTTTCTCCTCTGTGAAGCCTTCCTTGACTGTGCTTTCACACACCATATACACAAGTCTATTTGAAGATGTGTGTATCCACTTTTTAATTTCCTGTCCCTACTCTAGAATTATAGTACATAAAATCACTGAATATATTTTTGACTCTTTATCTACTGCACACAGTACAGTGCCTGGCACTTGATGACAAGAAGAAAAGTAGGGATGGAGGGAGGGGATGGGGGGGAGAGAGAGAGAAGTTATTTGATTAATGTGTGATATTTTCTTACTATTTCCATTACAAGGGTAAAATGCTGGAGTGGCAAAAAGGCTTCCCACAAAAATAACTAATCTACTCTACAGAATCCTTGACAGATGGTCATACAGACTTTGCTAGAACATTCAGTGACTTGTGGTTCTTTCTTTCTACACCAAACCATTGTTTAAAATGTTGCATTTTTAGAGCAGACGTTTGCCTTATAACTTCTATCCATCATAACTAGCTCTTTTCTCTGAGGATATGTGAAATAAGTGAAAGAAAGTGTCTGTAGGTACTTCACTTTATTGATAATGCCCAGCGTAAAATATAGCATTGATTAAACATAATATGAAAGCCATATTTGAAGCTAATACTATCACATTATTCTATTCACTACCTGATCTTGTTGGAGTCATCTACGTTTGCCCTTATTTCTTGAAGATTTTGGCCCTTAGTTTACTGACATTCTTTCCAATATTTCTTCTGTCCTGAACTGTGATGATTATAATATTCCCATAGATGATATTTCTGATATCCTGGATTTAATATTCTCCACTCCAGTGAATTAGCACATAAGCTTCTCTGCCGTCCACACTATGCATGGTCATACCTGAGACCTTGTTCTTACCAAAAACTGATAATCCTCCACAACCTCAAATTCAAGAATTCCATTCCATCCTACCTGCTCCTCTTATATCTCTAGGACCCGTCACCAGAAATTTTTTGACCACAAATGGACTAGCAACACACTGATTGTTAGTGCCCTTATAAGAAGAGATACCAAAGAGCTTGTTTCCTACCTTCCTTCCGCCATGCGAGCACATAGTAAATGTTACCATCTGCAAGCCCAGGCGAGAGATCTCACCAGAACCTGACCGTGCTCACACCTTGATCTTGGACTTCTAGCCTTCAGAACTGTGACGAAATAAATTTCCATTGTTTAAACCACCCAGTCCATGATATTTTGTTATGGCAGCCTGAGCTGACTAGGACAGTACTTTTCTTCACAGAGTACGAAGAGAGGATGAAAAAAATTTCTTATGTTGTATAATAATGCATATTTTTTCTCTTTTTTCATTATGCCCCTATTTTATTTTTATCAAACTTCTTAAAAGCTTGCTTTCATATCCTCGTACTTCTTTCTTTATTTCATTCTTTCTGTTCTGGTCTGCTTCCTTAAAGATTTTCTCCATTTTATCTGGAAACTCTACTTCCTTTCTCAAAAACCAGAGCATATGGTTGTTTATTTTAAGAACTTACTATTTCTTATCTATCCGTGTGATCATTCTGCCTTTATTGCTCACAACATTTTTGACAATATCAGACCGGAAAACAAAGATAGTGTTGATTGAAGGTCACTTTATTGCTTTCATCGGAATCTATACTTCCTGGATCTCAAATTGAACAATATTTTCTGGGTCCCTTCTGAAAACAGTACTTGTAAATTGCCGCTCCAAATTATCTGTGTTTCATGTCCATTCGTCAAGAATTTCATTTTGGAGAAGAATTCTTTTAAGTACATTTATGTGCTGGATTATTATCTGATTCATTCAACAAAAATCATACTTACAGTTATCTATATCTAAGTAACTGAAATTTTATCGTTATTATTTTCTCTAATGAAAATGTGGTGTTTATCTATAAGGAAGGATCAGTAATTCACCAATCTTTCTTCTAGTTCTGTATAATTAAGCAGCAATATTCCTGGATTCTCTGCTTGTTTTGTCTTCATGCTTTCTATAGCTAAAAAGGAAAATTCACTCAGAAATATAAGATATTTCACTATGGAAGAAGACATTTATTTCTTTCAATGCAATTCTTCAGAATGTTAACATTAGTTTTATTTTTAATTGTTTTATTAAACTATTTCATTCAGTGCTTAAAGGTTAAGGACTTCCTGTTCTATCACTTATATTTTTAAAGGTGTTTGTTCACTCTTTGTTAATGATTTGAAAAATGTAAATATTTTAAAACATGCACCTTTTTTTCACTCCATTTACCTTCTGAATGAATTCAACAAGACGTAAATAACATTATTTGAGATTCAATAGATTTTATTCATTGATCAAAATGTATTGACTAATTAACCTTACCAACTATTGTTCTATTCTTGTCCTCAACAGGTTAGAATACAGTGAGTGAAGAAATGTGAGTAAACATGCATATAAAGCAGTAAAATATTGTTAAGTTAAAGTAATACAGGATACATAACAGTTTAATATGGAAGAATGGAACTTTAAGGAGCAGTCAATTATTCTATTATGCCTATTCCATGGTATCTGGGTGGATAGGGAGTAGAGGAGTGATGAGAGATGAAGTTGGAGATATTTAAAAAAGAGAGAAACAAAGAGACATTATTCCATAATTGTTTCTAATGCTATTCTAGACCTTAGAATGTTATCTTAGAAACAGTAGATATTTATTGAATGTTTTCTAATGGGGAAGTGACATAATTATATCATGTTATAAGGACTCACTACATCTATAACGTGAAGAATACATTATACACAGACTAGCCTGAATGAAATATCAACTGCAGTGAAAATAAAAGTGCAATCAAGAAAAAGTCATACTTGAAGGCGATGTGAAGTATGGTGCTGTTAGTGCAGATGGAGAGAAGTAGATGGATATAAGGAATATTAAGATGCATTAAGGAATTTAACAATATGTTTAAGTAATTTCTACTCTGTAGACTATGACATATCTACTATATTTATACTTTAAATTAGGAGAAATCTAGCAATAAAACAAAGTGCCAGGAAATGTCTTTGGATATCTCATACCATGGCCAGATATAAAGTGTGAAAATTAAAAATAAAAAACACTTAATCTGAAGGATCAGGTACAATCATGATTATAGCTTCCTTTATTAGAATGACATCAAATGTTCAAACTTTGATATTAACCAAATTATCTAATGAAAACTCAAATTCCACTTCCAGCAGTGATAGAGTAACTGGTCCAGCCTTGCTCAAAATAAGTGAGGAAAGTGTTTTCAGATATTGGACAAGGGGAGTGTGATCCTTGAGAGAAGAGAAATATTCAACTTGAAGTCTGTGTGTCCTCCGTATTTCTACTTGGGAGCACTCCCCCGAATAGGGCACAGGGAAGAAGAGGCAAAGCAGAGCATGGTGTTCTTGCTGGCATGAAGAGGCAGTGGTTGAAATGGTAGAAATATTGAGGGCAGAACACTGAAGAGGAAAGAGAGGAGGAAGAGACACAGAGGTGAAGTCTATATGGAGATTTCTATGAGTCTTTGCCTAAGGCTGATCTGTGGTTCTATGTGGTGAAACCTTATGAGGCTAGCAGAGAGGGACTGCTACTGGGGCTGCAAGCTGAATAAAGATGCCAAAGGTCATATAGTGCTGGGAGAATTTGGAATCCTGGCCAATGATAAATCAATTTGCACCATAGTCATCTATACCATAGAAATAAAGACTCTGTGGTGCAAAGGCCAGACCCTAAGAATAAAATCAAAACAGATGGAGTATTTTCAAACAAATAATAAAATCAATACTGGCAGAATAAAATAAGTTACTGGTTATTTAACTCTTGCCAGAACAAAACTTAACACTCTTTAAAGAGATACCACATGATCCAGATACTCTCCAATATGTCATCAAAAATGTCTGGCATAAAATTGAAAAAATAATTTTTCATATGAAGAAGCAGAAAAAGATGATCAATTAAAAAAATAGACTATATGATGCTGGAATTAACCGTCAAGGACTTCAAAAAGCTAATGTGAATATGTTCAATTATATGAACAAAATGATGGACATAATAATTGAAGAGAAGGGCAGTCTCGGCAGAATAATGGAATCAATATGAATGAACCAACTAAAAATTTCACAATTGAAGATTACAATGTAGAAGATGAAAAATTTACTAGATGAGTATAATAGAAAATTAGAGACTGCAGAAGAAAAGATATGTAAGCTTAGACAGATTAATAGAAATCATCAAATCTGAAGCATAAGCAGAAAAATAAAATGTTTGAAATCAATGAACAATGTCTCATTTTGTTCACTATCAAGCATTATAATATAAGTGTAATGGGAATCCCAGAAATAAAACTGTGCAGAAAAATATTTGAAAAAATATTGCCTGAAAAATTAACAGATTTTTTTGAAAAAACATAAACCTACATATCCAAATTTCAACTAATGTTAATGATAAATGCAAAAAGAAAAAAAAATGAAGCCAAGGTATGTAATAGTTAACTTGTTAGAAGCAACTTAAAAAACAAAAAAAAAGAAAAGGCAACCAATGAATAAGGCACATTAAATATAATGAAACAACCATTTTAATGATAGCTTCATTTTCATCAGAAACAGGTCAGAAGACAATGAGATAATGTCTTTAAAGTGGTCAAAAGGGAAAAAACTTCCATCTAGAATTCTGTATCACACAAACTTTAACTTTAAAATTGATTATATTTCAGTTAAATGAAAGCTCAGAAAATTTTTTGCATACTGACATACACAAGAAGAAATGCAAAATAATAAATCAAATTAAACTCAAATAATTAGGAGAAAGGAAGTAATAAAGATAGGAGGGAAAAATGAAACAGGAAACAATAAAGAAAATCAATGAAATAGTAAGCTTATGTTTTGATAATTATTAATAAAATTAATAAATCTGTTGATACATTGATCAAGGGAAAAAAGAGAAAAACACATATTAGAAATACCAGGGAGTGAAAGAGGAGACTTCTTCACAAATCCTAGCAATATAAAAAGATAACATGGAATATTATGAAAATATTAATGCCAATAACTAGAAATTTAGAAGAAATTGTTGCATTCCTTGACTACACAAATTAACAAAATCGACTCCAGAAGAAAGAGTAAATCTGAATAGTCCTGTATTTACTAAAAAATTAAATTCCTAAAAAACAGTTTCCTACTACAGGAAAACAATAGTTTTCTACAGATGGTTTTGCTGGTGAATTCTTTCAGATACTTAGAGAAGGAATTATACAAGTCCTATGCAAGTATTTTGAGAAAATGGTAGAGGAAAGAATACTTCCAAGCTAATTTTAGGAGGACATTATTCTGATGTCAAAAGCAAATGAAGAACATTAAAGGGGAAAAAATTCATATAAATATTTGGAAAACATACATTGTGTAGACAAATGTGGGTAGCTATGACAGGAAAAGCATTGAATTGGAAAGATGGAATAATATAAATGAAACAATTACATCCAAGTTAAGAGTGACCCAGGTTTTGAGGATAGTGTTCTCTGGGAGGGAAAATGCGTAACTCCGATTGGAAATCCAAACAGGTTTAGAAAAATGGTAAAATTGAAGATGTTGCTGACACAAGTTTGGAAGTCGGGGGGAAAAGAAGAGAAATCTGGGCAGCAAACATCCTCATCCCATACAGTCTAAAGTCAAGAGAAGCTATCTTGATATGACAAAATACAGAAATGGAATCTTATATTCTGAGGAGAAGAACTGGAAATAATATTCTGTTTAATCAGATATTGCATTAAAACAGTATCATATAGCAAATAATATCTAAAATTAAGCGTTCAAGAGTGATCGAAATAACATCTATAGGAATTCATAAACTGTTGATTATGTTTGCCTCTGGGAAGAGCTGTGTGTTTGAAAAGAAAGAATTTTGAAACTATTTTTAAGCCATTCTAGGATAGTTGCCTTTTTTTGAAAAAGAGTGGCTATATTATTTTAAAATTAAAGAAAACCATGAAACAGGATTCCAGTAAAACTGAAAAAAATGCTAGATGATACTAGAACTAGGCAAGATGCCAATCAGCCAATCAATCAATCGTCAAAGGAACAGCTGTCCTTTATTTTTAAGGGTCCGTGTTAAAAGGAAAAGAACATACAAAAATTATGTGTTAAATTATTTATTGAAGAATCTTTCAACCTAATCTAGCAGGACACGTGTGCACACATACAAACACACAAATGCATATCCTCACAAACCACATACAAGTTGAATCCATCTGCCGGCCTCTAAGGGTATGGGAATGGGATGTGCTACTACTGCTTATGACTATGATCTTCTCAAGGCAGGAAAGAGGACCTCAAAGCTTTCTGTGGAACAGCTGTGTGTTTTAAAATTATACATCCCAATATTAATTTACATTTAAAATATTATATAAACATTTAAATTACTACTCTGATAATTTCTAAATTACCTGTAAATATTAGCTTTTCATTTTCACAAATCCTCAATTAAAATGCATTTTGATTATACCCCTCTTCCTAGCCAACTGTGCTAAAAAGTGTGTTGAATAAAAGAGCTGCTTTTCTATTGTGACAGGAATTTTTGTGCATTTGGATCAGACCAGTGTTCTCATGGTTTATTTTATTTTTTAAGGAAATTTCAGCTAAGACATCAGCAGATGCCCTGCCAGTCTCAGGAAACCTCCCACACCCACGGACTGCTTTCAAAAGAGATTCTTATGAAAGTGAAAAAGCAACTACACCTTAAACAAAGGCTAACATGTTTTACACCAGCCATGATATGAATCAAGTACAAAAATATATGAGAGCATTTCCCTTTATTCCAAAAAAATTAGTGGCTCCATTATAGCTATTAGATTTTTAGCAAGTGCAATTCTTATTGCTATTGTTTTGGATTAATTGGAAAACATTTCACGAAAATAAAAATTTTATATCGTTCGTGCCTGTTTATCACATAACTGTCAGATCACTCCTGTCTGTAGAGCCTCCTATAGCGATTTTTCAGATCAGTTCACATCATGAATCCGTTTCCATTCAGCACCTCCTTGTTGTGTTCAAGTTCCTACTTTTAACATGGCTCCGCGTACTTCGTGATGTCTTACCTGCTTTTCATTCTCTTTCTTGGTTCTAGCCTTTCACATACGCTCTTTCTTTTGACTCAGAGTATCTCTGACTCCTTCCCACACCTAAACCTGATAACTCTCTAGCTCCTCATATGAGCTGAATGAAACCCTAAAATCTGGTCTGGATTGGAGATTGACATGAATTCTGGCTCAGGTTCAGCAAAATTATTTTCTGTGTGTTTTAGCAATAACTAACCAACTAGATGATCAAATGATGAAGGAAATAAGGATACAAAGGAGGAGAATGGCACTCTATGGTCTCTCTTACTGAGCAAAGACCTTCAGACATCTGTTGGTTATGCCAATTCAGGTAAACAGGAGAATAGGTTTTTGTGAAAAGCCCAGATGACTTTTATATGATCCGTTAAAACAAATCATTTATTTATTTCCACAGAGAGAACTTCACTGAATCCATAAATAATTCCAATTCAGTATTCCTGATTATAACTAAATGTGTAACTGCCCACTTTCATTATCATACTCTAAACTTAACCAGTAGGGGTAAAGATGCCTATTTTTTTAATCTAGTAGAGTAGCCAGCATCAGCAGGCATGCAACAAATATGTGTTCATATATCCCGAATATTTCTCATGAGCCCACTATGTATCAAGTTGTTATTGGGAAATGAACAGAGAGTAAGAGAATCAATAACTTGGTAAAACCCTATCTTCCATGAATTTTTTAAAAAATGAACAGTCTCCCAGGCAATAACAACTGATTACAAATGAGCAAGAATTAAAAAAAAAAAATGGACTTCTCATCAGCGATAATAGAAGGTGGAAGACAGAGAAACAATATCTATAGACTATTGAGAAGTTCAGACTGTGATCCAACTATCACGTCCCAACCAAAGTACCAAATGTGTCAGGCAGAAGTAAGGCATTTTTGAACAACAACAAAAATTAAAATGATGCATTTTTAGGTTTTTATCTGAGGAAAATCCTCAAAGAAATACTCAATGAAAATATATTTGAATTAAGAACATGGATTTCAACAGGGAAGATAAAAAGAGAGGAGAAGTACTGGT
This sequence comes from Ceratotherium simum simum, assembly GCF_057802395.1. Lineage (NCBI taxonomy): Eukaryota > Metazoa > Chordata > Mammalia > Perissodactyla > Rhinocerotidae > Ceratotherium > Ceratotherium simum. Next base: position 20,617,294 of record NC_141917.1, on the reverse strand, counting down.
GGGGACCAAGGAGTCTTGAAATGCATTTAGTTAAGTGTAAATGGATAAATGTGAAATATCAGTGGAAGGCAGGATCCTTGTGATGGAAAAAAAAAAAAAAAACATACAGCAAAGAAAAACTAGTAAATAACTTGGAACAAAAATAAAAAACTATCTCAGCACAAAATAAGACATTGGAGGAAGAGCTCTAGGAAGTGGATGAGGTTGTGAAAGCTAAATTTCTCTAAAGGCATTATGTTATTCCATAGCATTACCCCCAATAACTTTTGCTCCTCGTTAATCATGCATGTTCTTCATTGCTTAGTATGTGAGCAGAGTATTCTTGACAGAGACAATAAAACCAAATAGTAGGCACAACTTCTGCTGCTGAAACATTGTCAGATGATGGTGAGAAAAACACATTTTTAAATAGAGAATAGAAAAATGCTCAGGAAGCTGTGAACTTTAGAAGTGACTTTATGCAAGCAAAACGGAGACCAGGAAGACAGATGTTTTCTGGAAAGGGATCGGTATAAAGGGAGGAGGGGCAGTAATTTGTTAATAGGATTGAGTTTATTGTTTTAGGTTAAGTCTTAGCTCTCTGCTGTTTCCTGGAAGCATGGCCATCAGAGAAGCACTACCAGCTGCCACTGCAGACTCCTGAAGCAACTGTGGAATAGCAAATAGCTAGACTGTCCCTGAAAAAGTGCCAGTTTGCTTCTCTCTCTCCAACCTCCCCTACACACACACACACACACACACACACACACACAGAGCAGATTTACTGATTTTTTTTTAATTGGAAGTATGTAAATGTGTCTTTTTCTTACTATATCAAAGTCTAATATGTATCTACGTGAGAAAAAAATAATCCTCTCTTTCGACAGATAAACTGAACCCATCTCTGCATCAGAGAAGGGATTTAGATCTCAGTGCCCTGCTGCAAACACAGTCATTAGAATACAAGGATAATTAAGTAGTTTCAAATCCAATGGCAAAGAGTGGGATCAAATGTACCCCCAGCTGGCATGGGGAACTGGGAACTAGTATCTGTGGCTTATAATTACAACCCTTATGCTGTAAGGGAGAATGCTTATATTCGATGAGGGTCTATTTTCAATTGATCATTGTCTCTTTTCAGTTGTTTCATTTAGAAGCCTTGTAATTAACCTTTTCCTAGAGGTTTCATTTGTAGAAATGGTTGGCACATTTTTGGCTGTGTTGTTTGAGGAGTAGAATGAGATCAATATAATCAATAAGATTAAAATAGAATGTATTCAAATTATTGAATGCAATTGGACACATCTGACATATCTTAGCACATTAAAGATGAGATTGAGGAAATAAGTTAATTTCAATTTATAATAATAATGAAAGAGCAAACTAAATGAGAAACAAGCTACCCAAGGGAAAAAAGTCTTGTAGAGCTTTCTTTTGCATCACTAAATTGAGGTGACAACTGTGCTGAGATTTCTGGTCCACTTGTTATCACTATCACTGGGTCACCTTGTCATATATCACATTAGTTACACACATTTCTGTAGAAATTGCAATAATCAGTATACATCCAGACAGGTTTCACTGTCATTTTTCCAAAATGTTTATTGACAAAATGGAAGCCATTCACTGTATTAGCTAAGATTAGAACTTCCAGAGTTCAATTAGTAGCATAAAAAAAAAGACGTACATGATGCTTCTAAACAACTTTAGACTTAAGAAATAGCAATAAAAGTGACTAATAATGACTAATATAATGCAGCTAATAAACATAACCACATTTTCTGTGCAATTTGTCTTCATAGGTAATTGAGGTGAAGTTGGAAGAGGCAGGTCAATTATTTCACCTGTGAACCAAAAAAGAAACCTACTGAATATTTACATCTTGGGACATTTCCTACTTTGGACACGTATTGGTAAGGTCAAATTCACTCATCTACTGCTCTTGTTTTCTCCTTTCTCTATCACTTTGGGAAAAGGCAGAGTCAGAAGCAACGAATCAATCAACAAATAAATTTCATGAACCAATGTTAGCCCATTTATGAATTTTGCAAAATATTCTCTCATTTGTCATTTGTATAGTAGCATCAGACATGATGCAATGGAGAGAGAAAGAGGAGGTAATATAAATGTGAAAAAAGCAATGTAAAATAAAATAGTTCTGGATATAATTTGAAAAGAATCAGCTTCAAATGAAGGAGAAATTTCCGTACAAATTACCATATGTCTTCAAAAAAAATATCATTTCTCCTCATTTATAAAAAATTGCTACAGATGCAAATTAGCACAAAATAAAAGAAAAGAAAGAATAAAACCTGGAATTTGTTCATATTTTTCCTGCTATTAGAATGAACTGGTTTTGTGTTATTAATAGATCCAAACAGCTTTTACTAGTATCACTCCCATGTCACAATGTGTTGACACATTATGTATTTTCTAACACATTTGAGATGCTAGGTTTCCCTAGTGAATCTCAGTATCTCAGAGGATGAAAACAAAATCTGAACACTGTCAGAAACATCCAGATCTGCTCTAATTTAGAGACTCAATGGACTGCCCAATTGCCTTGAGATATTCGTTATATGAGAAGAAATAACCTTTTTTTTTTGTAGTTTTTATGTATTTAATTATTTAACTTTCATTTTTGGCGTACTGATACTATGTTTGCCATTCCTCTTATTTTCTAGGTCACATAACTAAAATAAAGAACAAAAAACAGGAAAATTTTAAAAAAAGAAATTACAAAGAGAAATTAAATTATGTTATAAAATATTATATTAATCACCGCTAAGAGTTTTTGTGAACTTCCCTCCATGTTTGTCTCTCTACGTATACATATTGAGAAAAATGAATACATATATGTGTCATTAAATATTCTTGGAACACCTGAGTTTCAATAGCTGCTTTCTGGTCAGTATTTGGATTTAATAATTCTCTATAGTTGCATATATGAATTGCTTCTCTCTTTTTGCAATCATTGTTGCCAAGTATGTTCGTAAATATAAAATACTATCTCCATTTCTTATTATTTCTTTAGTAGAGGTTCCTACAAATGAAATAACATGATCTAAATTATTGATTTTTTACAGTTATGTATACTCTCTAATTTTGCTTTAGAGAAAGATTGAAAGACAATATGCCAGAGTGGAAAGGGCATAAAACTGCAAGAGTTTGGGATTTAATACTCAGTTACATCGTTTAGCAGCTCTGTCAACTTTGGAAACTTATTTCAACTATTTGAGCTTCAGTTTCTTCATCGAGTCCAAGAAAAACATAAACTCTTTAGAGATTACTTGACATGCTGTGCATAAGTGATTACCGTAATGTATGACAAAATACAGTGTTCATAACTGGTAAGTATTATTATTGAAACTTACAAACACTGCATTATTGAGAACTTGTCCTCTAGAGCCAGACAGCTTGAAAATTAATACTGGCTCTTCCACTCCCCTGATTATGAAAACTTCTACAAGTTTTAAACCTCTCTGTGCCTCTGTGCCATGATAATAATAGTGCCTACTTGATAAGGGTGTTGTGAGGATTAATTGGTAATACAGTATCACTGAAGTCCTAGAAAAATATCTTGCACATAATGTATGCTCAATAAATATGGGCTCTACATTATTTTTAATACTACCATGTTCACCTTTCACCCGCTTAAGGCTATATCTTATTTTTAAAATATAAAATAAATTATTTGCAAATGCCCTATTTAGGAAAAGAGTGGTTTCTTTTTATTTGTCTTACTTTGGTTACTGTTGAGTTGAATACTTTTATTTCTTATTCTTGGAATTGACTGTCTACATTTTTCTCTAGGTGATGGTAATTAAAAATGTTCATATGCTATGAATTTTAACCCTTTGCCTTTCATATTTCCTTGCAAATTTTTTCCTAGTGTCATATGCTAACTTTGTTTATTTTTTTGTATTGTTGTATTTCCTTTATAGATTGTCAAATCCAACAATTATCCCTTGAGTTTGTTTTTCTTTTTTTCAGACTAGTGGGAGTTTGTTGATGTTCTGTTTAGAAAGAGTTTACTTATTTTTAATAGAGGTCACAACGTGATCTTTTATAATTGCATTAACTAAATTTAATTCTTTAAACTAGTGTTCATTTATGCATTTTATTGATTGATTGATTTGATGCAAGGTGCTTTGGGCTGAATGTTTGTGTCTCTTCAAAATTCATTTGTTGAATCCCTAATCCCCATTGGAAATAGGGTCTTTGGGAAGTAATTTATTCATGAGCGTGGAGCCCACATGATGGGATCAATATTCTTATAAGGAAAGACAGGAGAAAAATTCTCTCTCTCCCCATTATGTGAGGATATAGCAAGAAGATGTCCATCTTCAAACTAGGAGGAGGGCTCTCACTAAAAACCAAATTGGCTGACACCTTGATCTTGGACTTCCCAGACTCCATGTGAGAAATTAATGTTGTCTTTTTAAGTGACCCAGTCTAGGGTAGTTGTTATAGCAACCTGAGCTGACTAAAACACTGGGAAGTCTTAATATAAAATTTATATTACAAAGAGTCAATTTAACAAGAGCCACTTTTAAATAGTTATCTTTCCCTCATTTGTTTATGATGATTCTTAAATTATATTAGCCTATCTATTCCATTCCACTGATTTCTCATAACTATTTTTAACAGTGCCACACTATTTTGATTCTGTGGCTTCTGTGTTTTTGTATTAAGAAGACAATTTTCACAATTTGTTCTTCTATTCTGAAACATTTTAGCTCATTTTTTCATAAGAATTTAAAAATACATATGTATGAAACATAGTAACTGTTGTAATTCAATGTCAATATCTATCTTTTGTCTTTTGATATAATGATATTTGTATTAATTTTAGTGATTTTAGAGAAGAGGACATTTAAACTTTTTTATTGGTAAAGTTGAAATATTTATTAAATTTCTACAAGTCTTTGAAAAAATATACTCTACGGCTAAAATTACTGGATTACTGGTTAGCTGATTATTGTATAACTCTCAATTTGAAGAATATATTTATAACTCATTATATAAATTGACACTCAGAGAACAAAGCAGAGTAATTTGTAGCTTTCAAGCAGTGTTGTGAAGACCGTTGGATTATATTTGTGCTACACAAGTGATAAAGGCCAACGTACCTTCTATCCAACTAGGAAGATTAGTAACTCATTTAATTAGCCTTAGCGGAGGGATAAAAGCAGGAAGAAAAGTTCAAATTTAGTTAATCTTGAAAAAGAGGAGTGCACAAGTTTTGGCAAAAAAATATTTTATCTGAGCTCTCCTGATATCATCTCAAAATCTCTAAATAATTATACTTATCCACTTTACCTAGGAATAAACATATATGAGAGCACTACATCAGATATAAATGATTTTAAGGTTATTCTTGGATCATCTTCTCTACAATGTTTTAAAAAACATAATCAGTAGACAAGACTTTTGCTTCAATTAGTGCTAATTTCTCGCTGAGAAAATATATAAAACAATTATCTGCATAATGTCACTAGTTTAATATATGATAATATTTAATGATAAGAGTGTGTTCACTCAACACTCGTGAAACACCAATATTCTTTTAATATTAACGAATGCATCTTCAAATACACTAACTTAGTAGTGGAAGTATTCAACTTCCTTATTTATGTTATTTCAAAATACGTATACTGTATACATCCAGTACTAACTTAATTAAAAACAACGTTCATGCCATTATCTATAAATGAAATAGGTTAAACTAGAGGTGATGGAAGTTTCCTTCCAGAAATAAAATATATATATTGTTCCATTTGCAAAATGAAAATTTTAAATTTTAATTTCATCTTTTTTGGGTTAAAAAACTTAAGCCTAGGTGCTGGCCCAGTGGCGTAGTGGTTAAGTGCGCGCGCTCCGCTCTGGCAGCCCAGGATTTACAGGTTCGGATCCTGGGCGTGCACAAATGCACCACTTGTCAAGCCATGCTGTGGTGGCATCCCATATAAAATAGAGGAAGATAGGCACGGATGTTAGCCCAGGGACAATCTTCCTCAGCAAAAAGAGTAGGATTGGCATTGGATGTTAGCTCAGGGCTAATCATCCTCACACACACACACACACACAAAAACTTAAGCCTATTTAACCCTGTACACAAAAATTTCTTCCAGCAAATCAATGGTCACTCAGCTGGAAAAATTAAATATGTACGGGTGAACATACTTGAATATACTCCAGAGCTTCCTTACCATTTTTATTTTCTTGTCTGGATTATGAATCTGATTTTTTAGATACAATGTTTAATTCTGTGTGTAACAATGTGCTAAACAAAATAATCATTTCTCTGTGAGTCTTAATATTAGAGAACTTTACAACAATAGCAAAATTTCTGGGATTATGGTTTTTAGAGTCAGTCTATAAGTAATGTTACTGCATTGCCCAAAATAAGTTTAACAGAGGAAAACATACAGTCTTCTATAAAAATACCACAGTATACAATGTTCTTAGATATGAAGTTTAGTTCTCATTGATTTCAAAAGTAGCTTTATTTGCACATACAGTGGCATAATTTGAATATATATGATAAATTTCATTGAATAATGGCAATATACATAACTTTCAATCAAGATTATGCTCTAAGACCACATATTGAAGATATAACCAAACACACGTACACACACACACACAGACACCCACATCATGATAGTTTCAATTAAAAATCCAAGATTTAGAAAATAATTGATGAGTTCAACTATAACATAACCATTTCCATAATCCGTAATTAGAATTTAAACATAAATCAGACCATGGGGCTGAAGTTTCAAGCCTTCTGACCCTCAGCAGGCAGACAACAGAGAAAGGAAGAAAGATTCCCTCTGTAATAAAAGTAAAGACTTCCATTTAAAGCACAGTAGCAAAACCAAGCCTCCCTACTCTAAAACAGGCACCGGGGATGAGAACCACTTGCTGAGAAGTGAATGGAAAAAGCTAACTGCTTATCACTCCCTGAGGCTATGAACTTTCTGGGGGTCCTGGGAGAGGTCAGGATTGAGACAAACCACGTGATTGCTTGGTGATAGACTCTACAATATCCACTATCACCCAGTGACGGGACCCCCAAGCTGCTTTTGCGTTGGTGGAATTGGAGTTAGTTGAAGTCATTGCCAAAACTTCTAGGCAGAGAAAGTAAAACACAAAGAAATAGAGATGCAAAATGGAAAATTAACTCACATCTAGAATGAGTCACAACCACAAAAACATAAACAAATACGTCATGAAAGAAAACCTAGTTGACACAATTTACTCCAAATTAAATTAAGTAATGACATAAAATTTGATTTTATTAAAGTATAATTTTAGTCTTCAAAAGGAAATAGACGGATAATGTCAAGAAAACATACTATCAACAAAAATTATATTATAAAACACAAACAGGAAGAAATTAAAGATATTTGTATATAATGTATATATGTATATAAAATGAACAAAGAAGTCATGAGGTGTTATTGTGTGTGTGTGTATGTTTAAAAGAAAATTGAGGGCTCTAAGACAAATGTAACAAAAATTTAAAAGACTGAACGGGGGTGTAGCAATATTTTAGCAGAAATAACTACAAAATTTTAGAATTAAGTAAATATATGAGTCCTCAAATTGAAGGAACACTCTAACTCACTCTAATATACTCATATTCTATGAGTCCTAGACTGATTTAATGGGAAAACTTGAAAATTATTATTCAGAAATATCAAAATAATGAGACCCAGACAAGTGTCCCAAGCTTCAAATTCTTTTCTGTAGTATAGAAGTAGATCAGATATGATAAAATATTTTAAAAATCACAATCAGTATTCTGCTGTCAGCTTAAAGCAGGAGATTCCATCTTCCCACATTCAGAACAAAGAGGTTCTGAATACATGAAACATTAGAATTCAATTTGTCAAAGACCATTGCATCTGAATATAGTTATCATCAGATAGTGAAAGTGAGACTATTAGTGGCCCTGCCGGTTGAAATTTATCCTGTTCAAAGAAGAGGAAAATGTAGTTGGGAAAAAAAAAATGTTCCATCTGAAAGAAAAGAAATGCTCATGGTAATTTGTCAGGCCACATACTTCATGTATCTAAATTACTCTTTTTTATACCTTACCACTTTAGGCATATTTTAAGACTTCAACCACTATTTAGGCCCTCTGGAGAGATATTCAGAAAGAGAGCAGTAACAAACTCAAGAGTAAATAATGTCCATGTGGCCTGAAGGAGTTCATATCACTTCCAAAGGAAATTAACTTCCCAGAAGACAGTACTTAAGGCTTTAAGAGCTTCTGACTTTCCTTTCTATCCTGATGATGGCCCCAAAAACACCATGAATGTTACCATTTACTTCATATTACAGCTAGTTCAGATTATTTTGTTTTGGGCAAGGGAAGAAATAAGCAGAAAACACAACAAAGAAATTATGACTGTCTTCAAGCAATTTGTCTCAAATATTTAATGTGCCTCTTAGCTCTCCTTCTTTGCATGAATCTATTTTCTTTGAAGATATATGTTTTGGATACTGAAATTAAATTGAAGAAAAATTTTAAAGTATAAAAAACTGTAAGATTATACATTAGATTTGTAATAAACTATATTTAAGCATGGGATGGTTAACTGGATGGGAATAGAAAAGAGAATTTTTGAGAAATCCACAGTTATGTTCTTTCTGATACTTAAACTGCTGACAAGGCCAAAATATACCTGGGAACATCTCTTCGTACAGCTGGCAAAAGTCAAGGGAACAGATATTTAAGTGGTAAACAGTAGAAGGTCACACGCTAGTGATGATTACACACACATATGCTGGAAACCAGCAGGGTGTCAAGGGAAAATACAAAGTTCAGTTGTGCTGATACAAGAATCTATATACAAGCATATCATTTAGCTTAGATTATCAACACAAAATATTTACTGACCCCTGTCTTTAATTGATCTGTCCTCATAAGTAATGAGATAGAATGTAAAAATGTGGCATTTCCCTTGATATGATATTATTTGCAGTACAAAAGGGTCACCGTGTACTTAAGCCCTACACTTTTAGCTTATTCTCTGTCACAGAGGGATATTTTTATATATGTATTTACATGATAATTGTGCTGTTTTAAATCCATAAGCTTTCAGCCTTTTTAGGTAATCTGTGGAGGACAGATTCTATGTTCTTCCCTGTAAAATGATCAAATCCACAAATGAAATGAGACAGAGAATAAGGAGCAGAAGCAGATAGAGGGCTGAGAAAACAGAGTAAAAAGGTTACTGTGGTGAATCCTGGTGTGGGAGGGGATAGAGTATGAATTCTGAAGAAACGGCGCTCAACAATCAATGTTGTGCCAGCAAGTGGTGTTTTTTGTTTGTTTGTTTGTTTTTGGTTTTGTTTTGTTTTATTGAGGTCATAATTTATAACATTGTGAAATTTTAGTTGTACAAAATTATTTGTCAGTTGCCAGATATATGTGTCCCTTTACCCCTTATGCCCACCGTCCGTCCCCTTCCCCCCGGTAACCATTAATCTGTTCTTTTTGTCCGTGTGTTTCTTTATCTTTCACATATGAGTGAAATCATCTGGTGTTTGTCTTTCTCTGTCTGGCTTATTTCGCTTAACATAATACCCTCAAGGCCACCCACCAACCCCTTCCCCTCTGGTAACCATTAATCTGTTCTCTTTGTCCGTGTGTTTGTTTATCGTCCACATATGAGTGAAATCATCTGGTGTTTGTCTTTCTCTGTCTGGCTTATTTCACTTAACATAATACCCTCAAGGTCCATCCATGTTGTTGCAAATGGGATGATTTTGTCTCTTTTTATGGTTGAGTATTATTCCATTGTGTGTGTGTGTGTGTGTGTATATATACATATATATACCACATCTTCTTTATCCATTCATCAGTTGATGGGCACTTAGGTTGCTTCCACAACTTGGGTATTGTGAATAATGCTGCAATGAACATAAGGGTACATAAGTCTCTTTGAATTGTTGATTTCAAGTTCTTTGGATAAATATCCAGTAGTGGCACAGCTGGGTCGTATGATATTTCTATTTTTAATTTTTTGAGAAATCTCCATACTGTTTTCCATAGTGGATGCACCAGCTGGGCAAGTGGTGTTTGATAGACATGTCAAGAGCGTGAGTTACTTGTTCTTTGCATAAATAATCTCATATACCCAAATCTCATTTTATATTTTATATATAATATTCAGAATCTGCTGAGTATATTATCTATACTGCTTTGCAAAAGTCAAGCAACAAAATAGAATTATTTTAAACTAGTGGGCATGAATGACCTTCTTATTCTGAAGCAGGACCATTATCATCTCCTGGGATCTATACTCTACATTTGTACTCCATCACTAAGCAAAACCTTACTCCAGCTCATGTGAAGTGAATGGAAAGATCATTAAACAATTGTCAGTAGCTCCTGATGGATGCCTGGCCCCCTCTGAGTGTGACACACAGGCCTCCATGACTGAACTGACTCGCCCAGTCAATCCATTCCTCCAGGATATGGTGCTGCTGTGGATCATTTACTGGATTAGAAGAGGAAGATCTAGCACAAGTCTCTACTCAGACTGTTGATATTGTCACTTCTCTACATGGAAACAAATGAGTGCCAGCGGCAATCTAGGAATATCCCTCAGTGTGCTTTATTTTGGGGCTAAATGCATTATGAACTTTAGCACTTTTGAATATCAGTTAAGTGACAAATGATTAGTGAACCCATTTCCATTTGAGCTCCTTAAGTTCAGGCTTAAGCTTCTTGCTGAACCTTTTATGTTTTCTTACACTTCTTGAATTTGGATTATGTTTACTCATTTTTGTTGTAATTGTTCTATGCCCTTCCATATTTTCCTGCCCAAACTTCCCTTATTTTAAGCTAGCAATGAGCTTTAACAATAAGTGAATCTGTGGTGATGTGTCAGGGACCATTGATGTCTTAGTGGAAAACACGGGTCTTTGTTTCTCTCCTTTCCTACAGATAATAGATGTGCGTTTTAAGGGGGACCTTATAAGGCCTCCACCTTTGCTGTTTAGCATACGGATATCATTTTAATGGCAGAGATACTGCTTTAAGTATTTGCAGTGGGAAGTGTTTCTGGAAGTAAGTTCTTGTAATACTTCCATCCTTCCATCCCAGGCCAGATCATGCTATATTACAGAAGCATATTCTACTCCCACAAAAGATTATTGGTTTGAATTATCTGCCAACTAAAATGTTGCAATTATGTATAAAATGTGTCTAGCACAAAGGCTCCAGATATCTAGTTGGTTCCTTGTTTGTTCTTTCAAATTTGATTCAGTTGGTAGTCGTGTTCATTCATTCATTCATTTAATTCAAAAAATGCATTTATTACTTACAGGGTGTTAAGTGTGGTTCTAAACACCAGGTCTCATCTGGGAACAATCCTAGTCTCTTCTTCTAGGGGCTTATAATCTATTGGTGGTGGTTGTGGAGGTAGAGAAAAAAGGCAGGGTCAAAAAAATCAAAAGGAAATTTTGATAGTGTGGCAATTTGTGTTCCTAATTCAATTTATATTTCATAATCCATATTCCTCCTAGTTCAACATTTCCTTTTGCTGTGAGCACACACAGAAATTCTACTTTGACAACTACCCTGTTAAATGGGCCAGAAAGCTTTGAATGACCTTTCCTCACTTGCTTCCCACATAGGATCAAATCACAAACTATAGTCAAGTCAGACGTCTAACTAGCCCTTTAATCTAGTTATCTTTTTCTCCAGAACCTTCACAGTAGTTCAACTGCCCTGAATCAGGGCACTAGTGCACTAGCAGGGACTGTGCCTCCACATTCGCCTCTAACTCTCCCCTACAAACAATTCTACCAGTGAGGAAAGAAGTGACACCAACCATCCACTCCTGCGTCATCCAGCCCGGGCAGGGATCGTTCCTGAGGAAGGAGGTCACTAACGGTACATTGACTACTGGCTCCTCTAGAACCACTGATTCAGCCATACAAGTCCCCATTTATTTTTTGTCCAAAGAGAATCAGAGCAATTCATTTAGGTCTTGCAATATTACATAAATTGTAGGAGCTCAAATTTGTGAAAGTCAGAGCGGAACAAACACCTCAAGGCTTATGTCCTGAAAAGCTGGTTATATCAGAAGTCAGAGCCCACGTGTATTGGCTCCTTTCCTTCTAAGTCCCAATCACAGAAACTGGAATTGAATTATGTTGGTGAAGATAGTAAATCATCATGTTTTTCTGTTTCATATATGCAGAACCATACTGTGTTGTTCCTGATTTATTTTTCATTTTAAATTAAAGTATTCTCAATAATTAAATTCACTAAAACAAGGGCTCTGTGCGAGCAGGGGATTTTTTTTTTAATTTCTTTACTTTTATATCCTTAGCACCTAGAAAAATGTCAGGCACATAATAGGTGCCTAATAAATATATGTAGAGTGAACAAATACATCAAAGTATTTTTTTTCTCCTTCTCCTTCCATGAGAGACAAACAACAGCATTCTGAAGAAAATTCTTTTGCACAGATTTCCACTTTCTTTCATTTCTCCCCATTTGCCTCAAAATGAGAAAATTAAGAAGAACACTTTAGGAATCATGGGGTAAAATTACCACCACTATGGGTTTATAAAATCCAGATTGCTTAAGGACTCTTTCAGCTGTGAGTAACAAAAATCCAACTCAAAAGATTTAATAAGCAACTAAATTATTGTTTCACAAAGCTGACAAAGACCCAATGATATATTCTTCAGACATGGCTGAATAGATGCTCCTATTATGTCCTCTGGGATCTGACTCATTTTTTTTCTCTCTCAGTAATGTTTTTCTTTTCACTGACTTTATTCTCAGGCAGACTTCTGCATATGAATTTAAGATGCCAGTGGCATCTCCAGACTTACATGACATTGTAACTTGAGTTTCCAGAGAAAGAGAAAGTATGTTTCCTGATATATCACTTTGATAAATGTCCAAGGAGAAATAAGATGGTCTCAACATAGTTTGTGTGTACATCCCTGAACCAACCCCTGGACTGCTAAGCTGGGGTCTCCTGCTGATCTCTGGGCTAAGGGCAGAAAGTTCAGGTAAGATTAGCTTAGGTAAACAAAAAAATATTGTCAGCCACTCATAGCCCACAAGACACTGCAAAATCTTATTCCTGCTTTCTTCGCTGGTCCCATCTCACCTCCCTCTCTTTCTAGTTCCTTATTCTCTATGTTCCAAATTTGTTTAGTGCTATTGAGTCGATTCTGACTCTTAGCGACCCTGTGTAGTGGATTTTTGCATCATCCTCTCACATTCCCATGCTATATCAGACAATATCCTGCTGCTAGTCATAGGGTTTTCCTGGCCAGTTTTTTTGGAAGTGTGTGGCCAGGTCCTTCTTCATCGTCTTAGTTTGGAAGCTCCACTGAAAACTGTTCACCATGGGACACCCTGCTGGTAATTGAAATACCAGTGGCATAGCTTTCAGCATCATAGCAAAACGCAGCCACCACAGTATGACAACTGACAGATGGGTAGTGTGGTTCCCTGACCCGGAAGAAACCCCAGGCCTCAGTGGTGAGAGTGCCAAATCTTAACCACTAGACCAGGGCTGACTATGTTCCAAATAGATTGACACATTTTTTTTTTTTTTTTTTGGTGAGGAAGATCAGCCCTGAGCTAACATCCATGCCAATCCTCCTCTTTCTGCTGAGGAAGACTGGCCCTGAGCTAACATCTGTGCTTATCTTCCTCCACTTTATGTGGGACACCGCCACAGCATGGCCTGACAAGTGGTGTGTCAGTGCGCGCCCCAGATCCGAACCCGGGCCACCAGCAGCGGAGCACGAGCACTTAACTGCTACGCCACAGGGCTGGCCCCTAGATTGACTTTATTTATTTCCTAAATACCTCAACTTGCATTCAGTCCTGAAAGCTTTTACACATGCTACTCTGTCTATCTGGAATATTCTTCCTTCTTCCATCCTTTTCATCCTGACTAGCTCATATTTATCTGGCAGCCCTCAATTTAGTGATTACTTTCTCATGGAAGCCATCAATGGTTTTCTAGTTTAGGCAAAATCCCTTGACCCACGCTCCCTGTTAGAAAATGTATATGCTTCTTTTCAGAACTTGTCAGTATTATAATTACTTTCTAAATCTTTGTTGACTTTTGATCCCTTTACTTGCAGGAGGACAATGTTTTAGACTGTCGTCTCCCTCAGTGTTGTTCCAGCATGTAACACACTGGCTCAGGGTAGGCACTAAATATATTTATTAACGAGTCGAAGAAATGATTGGATTAATTAAATGTTGAGTAACTGGCTAGTCCAGTGGGAGAACAATTTTTTCAGTAAAGGGCTAGATAGTAAATATTTTAGGCTTTGCAGCCAAATACAGTTTCTGTCGCATATTCTTCTTTAGGTTTTGTTTGCTTGTTTATTTCTCTCTCTGTTTGCTGTTTTTACAATCATTTAAAAATGTAAAAAGCATTCCTATCTCATAAGCCATTCCAAACAGGTCACCGGTCAGATTTGGCCTATGGGTCATCGTTTGCCAATCTCTGCATTAGTATACCAGCAGTTATAATTCCTTCTGTAATCGCATAATTACAATGAGATTCCTAACTGCAACTCTTTTATCTTTTGCTTTGCTTTTGTTTCTGAGATGTGCACTTAACTTTCTGCCCTACATAAATACTACTTCTGTTCTCAGCACCCAATGCGGATCATATTGTTGAGCTCTCTTTCCAAACCTATTTGTTACCAACTTTTTCTCCCTATAAAATTTCTGTGCATTTCTTCTAATCTCCTGCTGTCTGTGCCACACTGTGCCTTCTCCATTCTTTAGCCAAGTGCACCTGCTGCCCTGGCTTCTTATTGCTGTTTCAAATTTTTATGCTGCATCATCATCCCTTCTGCTTTCTGCAGTATATAGTGTAATATTTCAGGAGATGGAGAAATGTTTATTTAAAATAAACTAAGTAAAACAGACATTCTTAGATTTTGACACCAGGGAAATAGCATGCCATCTGCCCTCCATAAGGAGCTCTTTGCCTGAGGGACATAACCGTATCACCCAGGTAAGCTCTTACTAATGTATAAATTGTACTGCAACCTACAAATCATGGTCGTCATTCTAGACCTTCTGTCCTTTTGCTACTCTCGGTTCTATAGTACATTTTTAATCCTTTTTTTTTTCCTATTGTATATACTTTTCCTGAAAAACAACAACCACTAGTCTTATGAATGGAAAACTTATAACACCCATTATTTTCTTGGGTGTGAATTTCTCAGTTTCTCAAGGTGAACTGCAAAAATATTTTTTTATCTTTAGGAAAAAAATGGCACATCTCAAATACTGCTGTTACACAATTAGAGGGTATAAGGCAAAACCCAAAACATATATAAAATCATATTTTAAATGCTGTTCCTTGTGAATGCATGATTTATAAATATAAGTAAGCATGCTATGTCTTGTAAGCTTCAAAAAAGGAATCTGTCATCAACTTATAAAAGAATCAAATAAACTGTGGCAAAAATAAATTGTTTCCCAATATTTACCGTAGATATCTATAAACAACACAGAGTTTAACAGCTCTTCATACAATATGGCAAATGTTACATCAAGATCAATTTTATATACAATAAACTGCAGAGAACTTAATTTGATGAATTTCTGTAAATGCAGACACCCATGTAAGGACCATCACAGTTAAGATAAAACGTGTTTCCATCTCTCCAGAAAGTTCCTTTATGCCCACTGCCAACTAATCCCCATCCACTCATAAGTAAACCCCATTCTTATTTCTATCTCCACAGAATTA
Organism: Ceratotherium simum simum; assembly: GCF_057802395.1. Classification (NCBI taxonomy): domain Eukaryota; kingdom Metazoa; phylum Chordata; class Mammalia; order Perissodactyla; family Rhinocerotidae; genus Ceratotherium; species Ceratotherium simum. The sequence continues at coordinate 20,601,533 of NC_141917.1, read as the reverse complement.
GTTTTGCTTCTTCCTGAAATTCATATGAATTAAATCATAGAGTATGTATTATTTTGTTTCTGACTTTTTTTCACCACAATGTTTTGAGATTCATCCACGTTTTGTGTGTTGCAAAGCTCTGTTCCTTTCACTGCAGAGTATTATTCCATTGCAGAAGTAAAGGGTCATGAATACACCCCAATTTGTACCTCCATTATCTTGTTGAAGTAATTTTGAGCTGTCAGTTTTTGTCTGTTATTAATAGATCTGCTATGAACACTCATGAACAAGTCTTTTTGGTGGACCCTGATGTTCATTTCACGTGGTTAAATACCTAGAAGTGTGTTTGCTGCATTATAGGGTGGGCGTACCTATAACTCTATAAAATATTGCCACTTTTCCAAAGTTGTTGCACCATTTTCTATTCCCATCAGCAATGTTGGTGAGATGCAGTTACTCCAGTCCTTGTAATAAGTTGATGCATACAACATTTTTAATTTTACCATTTCTATTAGGTGTGAGATAGTCATCATTTCTCTGGTGACTAATGATGTTGAGTACTCATTCAGTTGCTTATCAGCCTTTCATATAATTTCCTTTATTTTTTTGAACAACTTTATTGTTTATTATTATTATTATTATTAGTTTATAGAAAGTCTTTATATATCCTGAATATAAATATCTGACATGCATATTTTGGATTGATTATTCATTTACTTAATAGAGTTTTGAAAAACAGTGAAAATTTTTCTCACTAAGCTTTTTATTTTAGAACAATTTTAGATATATGTAAAAATTTCCAAGATAGTACAAGAATTCCCGTACACTCCACATCCATTTTCCAAAATTAATAGCGCCTTATATTAGTATAGTACATTTGTTATAATTAATGAAGTAATATCAATGCACTATTATTAACTAAAGTCCATACTTTTTCAGATTTCCTTAGTTTTTGTCCTAATATCTTTTTTTCTGTTCCAGGATACCATATTACATGTAGTAGCTATGTCTCCTTAGGCTCTCTTAGTTGTGACAGTTTCTTAAGCGTTTTTTATGGCCATGATTGTTTTGGGAAGTACTGGTCAAGGATTTTTGTAGAAAGTGTCTCAAGGGGAATTTGTCTAATATTTTTCTCATGATTAGAGTAGAGTTATGTATATATGAGAGGAAGACTACGAAGATAAAGTACCATTTTTGTCACATTGTAAGATACATATTATTAACCTGTTGATGTGGACCACGCTGACCTGGATGAGGCAATATTTATCATGTTTCTTCACTGTAAAGTTACTCATACCTCTTCCCCCAACTCATTCCTCACTGTATTTTTAGAAGAGACTCACTATACACAGCCCGAACTTAAGAAATGAGAAGTTATGCACCACCCTGAGGGCAGAATGTCTACATAAATTATTTGGAATTCTTTGGCACTAGAGATTTATATCTTCTCCCCCATCATTTATCGATTCAATAATTTATTTTTATCAGTATAGACTCATGGACATATATTTAATACATTGGGTTATAATACAATACTTCATGTGTTTTGTTGCTCAAAATTTTCTAGCTGTTGCTATTGGGAACCTTTCCAGTTGGCCTCTTTGTCCTTTTGACATACTCCCTCATTTGTTTGTTTGTATATATGTGCGTTTATGGTTTATTTATTTATTTATTTAAAATTAATAAAGTTTATTTTTAGAACAGTTTGAGGGTTATGGAAAAATTGAGCAGAGAGTATAGAGAATTCTTATATTTCTTCTTCCCTTCTTTCCCCAATCTCCTCTATTATTAGCATTTTGCATTAGTGAGGTATATTGTTATAACTGATGAGCCAATGTTGATAGGTTATTAACTAAAGCCCATAGTTTACAATAGAGTTCACTTTTTGTGTTGCATATTCTATGGGCTTTGACAAATGCATAATGTCATGTATCCACCATTATAATTTCATGCAGAATAGTTTTACCGCCCTAAGTATCTCCCATACTCCAAGTATTTATCCCTCCTACTATCTGCCCTGAACCCCTGGCAGATTATTCTCCTCTCTCTACAGTTTTTCCTTTTCTAGAATGTCATATAGTTGGAATCATACAGTGTGTAGCTTTTTAAGACTCTCTTCTTTCAGTTAGCAACATGCATTTAAGATTCCTCCATGTCTTTTGTGACTTGATAGCTCATTTCTTTTTATGACCGAACATTCCGTTGTATGGGTATACCACGGTTTGTTTATCTGTTCACTTATTGAAGAATATCTTGGCTGCTTCTAATTTTTAGCAATTATAAATAAATCTGTTATAAGTTATTTTAAGCATGTTTTTGTGTGGACATACAGTTTCAACTCATTTGGGTAAATACCTAGAAGAATGCTTCCTGTATCATATATTAAGCCTATATTTAGCTTTGTAAGGAACTGCAAACTCCTTCTACAGTGGCTGTAACATTTTGCATTCTGACCAGCAATGAATGGGTATTCCTGTTGCTCCATATCCTTGCCAGCATTTAGTGTTATAAGTGTTTTGGATTTTAGTTATTCTAATAGTTGGGTAGTGGTACTTCATTGTTGCTTTAATTTGCAACTGCTAAATGACATGTGATGCTGATCACATTTTTATACACATATATATTTTTTTGATCGTCTCTTTACTTTTTGGCATTACAGGATGTTTCAGGCTTATCTTACATATTTCCTGCCTCAGTCCTAGAATCAACCATTTCTCCAGGGAACCCTGGTTCTTTTTCACGGAGAATGTATTAGAAACCAAGATCTGGGTTAGACATGCTTGTCACTACTGGGGTTTCATTGCTTCTAAGCCACCTCAGCTGACAGAACAAGGGCATTTATATGTGTATAGTAACCCATGGAGATACACATATCTATATTTATTGCTATATGCAAACGTCTGTATCTATACTAAGCTAAACATGAGTTCATACTGATGTCTCCGACTCTAATACATCACCACATGGATCATTCTATTCTCTTACACTTGTTTAACTCTAACTTCCCACTTCATCAGAGGAAACCTGGCTCCCATAATCTGTCAACAACGTACTTATTTGTTCAATTACAGTATACTGTAGAGGGGCATCAGAATTGCTTCCCATTATCCCCATGTGAAACAACTTTATCAGCCAGAGTACAATGCGTACGTACTGTTGTTTTTGCTGTTAGTCTTACAAAATCCACCCATTTCCAAAATTACTTAAGTCAGTACTTTTTTTCCTGACTCCCTTCAGTGAGGTTGTTTCATACATCTGTAGTGCAACTAGATTGGTAAATTCCAGGTTTCATTCTCAGATGCCCAAATTTGCAAGCATAAAGGTTACTCTTTGTGCCGTAAAGTTCTCTAGGTTTTGACAAATGCATTGTGTCGTGTATCCACCGCTACAGTATCATACAGACTAGTTTCATTACTCTAAAAAATTCCCTGTGCTTCACTTGTTCAACCCCAGTTCCACTCCAAATTCTTACAAACCACTGTTCCTTTTACTATCTCTATAACGATGCCTTTTTCAGAATGTCGTATAATCGGAATCATACAGGCTACAATGACTTCTTTGAGTTATCATCAGGCATTCAAGTCTTTTTGTGGCTTGATAGCTCATTTTTTATTGGAAATAACAGTCCATTGTAGGAATGCACTACTGTTTGTTAGAAGAATATGTATTTTGCTGCAGTTGGATGGAATATTTTATAAATGTCAATTAAATCTAGTTGACTGATGGTGCTGTTTAGTCAACCATATTTTTATTGATGTTCTGTCTACGTTATTTATCAATGACTGACAGAAGGCTGTTGAAATCTGATTATAATAGTAATTTTTTTTTATTTCTCCCTCAGTTCTATCACTTTGGGCTTCATGTATTTTGATGCTCTATTGTTAGTTGCATAGATGTTTAGGATTGTTATGCCATCTTGGAGAATGGCTCCTTTATAATTACATAATGTCTTGGAGATTAAGCCCTTATCAGATGTATGGTTTGTAAATATCTTCTCCCAATTGTTAGGTTGTCTTTTCATTTTGTTCATGGTTTCCTTTGCTGTACAGAAGCTTTTTAGTTTGATGTAGTCCCATTTGTTTATTTTTTCTATTGTTTCTCTTGCCTGGTTGTTGGGTATTTATCCAAAGAACTTGAAAACACCAATTTGTAAAGGTACATGCACCCCTGTGTTCATTGCAACGTTATTCACAATAGCCAAGACTTGGAAGCAACCTAAGTGCCCATCAAGGGACGAATGGATAAAGAAAATGTGGTATATATACACAATGGAATACTACTCAACCATAAGAAACGATGAAATCCAGGCATTTGTGACAACATGGATGGACATTGAGGATATAATGCAAAGTGAAATAAGTCAGAGGGAGAAGGTCAAATACCGTATAATTTCCTTCATTAATTAGTAGATAATAACAACAATAAACAAACACATAGAGACAGAGATTGGATTGGTGGTTACCAGAGGGGAAGGGAGGAGGGAGGAGGGTGGAAGGGATAATTCGGCACTTGTGTGTGGTGATGGGTTGTAATTAGTATTTGGGTGGTGAACATGATGTAATCTATGCAGAAATAGAAGTATAATGATGTACACCTGAAATTTATACAATGTCATAAACCAATGTTACTGCAATAAACAAAAAATTAAAATAAATGAATAAATAAATATAATTACATAATGTCTTGTGTTTTTCTTGATAATTTCTTCCGAAGTCTGCTTTGTTTGAAATTAATACAGCTACTTCAGCTTTTTTTTCATTTGAGTTAACATAGTATATCTGTCTCTATCCTATTACTTTAACTTGTCTGTCTTTATATTTAAAATGAGTTACACACAGACAACAGATGGTTGGTTCTTATTATTTTTTGTGTACTTTGGCAATTTGTCTTTTAATTGGTGTATTTAGATAATTCACGTTTAAAATAATTATTGATATAATTGGGCTAATATCTACCATGTTGTAACTGTTTCCTACTCATTAGTTTTGTTCTTTGTTTTTTCCTTCATCTTCTGCCTTCTCTGATTTTCATAGAGCCTTTTATATTGCCCCATTTATCTCTTCTCTTTGCATTACACTTATATTTCTTTAAAAAATAATTTAGTAGTTGCTCTAAAGTTTCCAATATACATTTTTAACTAATCTAAGTCTACCTTCAACTAGCACTATTCCACTTCATATATAGTACACATGACTTATAACAGAGTATTCTTAAATCCTTCCTCCAATTCCTTATGACATTACTGCCTTTCACTTCACTTATATATATGCTGTGATCAACCAATACTTTGTTACTGTTATTCCTTTAAACAAATATTTATCTTTTAGATAAATTGAGAATGAGAAAAATAAAATATTTAATTTTATCTTCCTTTATCCCTTCCCTGACATTCTTTCTTTCTTTATGAAAATTTGAGTTTCTGACTTAACATTCTTTTGCTTTCCCCCGAAGAACTACTTTTAACATTTCTTGCATGACTGTTGTTCTCTCCATGAATTGTCTTAGTTTTTGTTTATCTGAGAAAGTTTATTTCTCCTTTATTTTTGAAGGGAAATTTTTCTTGATATAGAATTCTAGGTTGGCTTTTTTTGTCCTTTTTTTTGTTTTTCCAACAGTTCAAACATACTAATCCAATCTATTCTTGCTTGCCTAGTTGCGTAGTTTCTGATGAGAAGTCAATTGTAATTCTTACCCTTGTTCCTCTTTGGTAAGCTTTGTTTTTCTCTGGCTTTCAAGATTTTCTCTTTGTCATTGGTTTTCTTCAGTTTGAATATAACAGACAGGTGTATTTTTCGTTTTGTAGTTTATTTTGCTTGATGTTCTTTGAGCCTCGTAAATCTATACTTTGGTGTCTGTCTTAATTTTAGAGTTCTTGGCCATCATTATTTCAAATATTTCTTCTGCTCCACTCTCTTTTTTCTCGTTTTTAGTATTACAATTACACATATGTTACACCTTTTAAAATTGTCCCACGTATTTTGGATGTTCTCTTCTGTTCTTCTTCTTCTTTATTTTATTTTTCATTTTTTATTCTTCATTTCAGTTTGGGAAGTTTCTATTGACCTATCTTCAAACTCACTGATTCTTTGTTTGCATATGTCTGGTCTACCGATGAGTCCATCCCAAGCATTCTTCAATCTGTTACAGTGTTTGTAATGTCTAGAATATCTTTCTGATTATTTCTTAATTTACATATTTCTGCTTATATTATCCAACTATTGCATGTTTTATATTATTTCCATTAGAACCTTAACATATTAGTCACAGTTACTTTAAATTCCAACATTTGTGTCATATCCAAGTCTGGCTCTGATGCTTGTTCTGTGTCTTCAGATTTTATTTTTTCTTGCCTTTTGTCATGCTTTCTAATATTTGTTGAAAGCCAGACATGTTTAATAGGTTCTAGAAATTGAGATAAATAGACTTTTAGAATGAGGGTTTGTGGTATTATAGCTAGGTGTTAGACTATATTCAATGTTTGCTATAGCAGTATGTGCCAGAAGCTTCAAATCCCTCTAGTGTTCCTTTTTGTTGTTGTTGACATCTTAACGTTGGGCTTCCCTCAGTCCCTCTCCTTCAGAGAGAGCCTGCTTCTTGCCCCTCTTTCAGCTGCAATGCACTGTGATTATGCTGGAGCCTTGTTGGTATAGTGGTCAGATGTCGGGGAACGGAAACATTCTAAAATCTTATGACTAAATTTCAGTCTTTTAGTGAACACAACCCTCTGTCTCTGGGTTGTGACTTCCACAAGTGTTCTTCAGGTGGTGTAACTTTTCCCCCCTTATCTGAGACAGTAAGTCTATGGGAGATAGAATTGGAGGAAAGCTCTTCTCTCACGGGGATAAGACTCCTGCAAAATATTTTTACTCTGGAGAGTAGGCCTTTGTAATGGAGAAAGCTCTCAGCATATTTCAGAATGATTAATCTTTTCCCACTGCCAGATCTATGAGGGGAGCTTTGAAAGGTTGGAGAGCTTTCTGAAGCACAGAAACTTGTGGAGTTTCTCCAAGACCATAGCTCCAAGAGTTTCTCACTCCAGCTAATCTATATTCAAACTCCAAAAATTCATCAAAATTACATTTAATATCCTTCAAGTTTATGGCTCCAGTGACTGTACTACAGGCAAGCAGATCTCAGCTCTGAATTTCTGGATTTGCCTGTTGTATCAGATTTCAAAGTGTATGGTTTGCTTTGCAGCCTCAGTTCTCTGATGGGTCCACGGAAAGTCATTATTTTTAGTTTGTTAATTTATTTCTTAATCTAAATACAGATATGATAACTTCCAAGCTCTTTACATATTGGGGCTGAAACTCAAAGTCTGAATGTTTTATTCTGATACAATGAAATTTATAATTTTTTTCTGCATGTTTTACTTTTTTCTAAGAAATCTTTATCTACTCCAAGGTCATGAAGATTCTTTCCTACCTTTTCTTTCAGAAGTTTTATAGTTTTAAAATTTACATTTAGGTTTCCCATCGATGTCAAATTAATTATTGTCTGTGGAATTAGGCAAAGATTTAGGATTATCTTTTTCAACAATTATTTAGTTCATGCAGCACCATTTGTTGAAAAGACTTTCTTTCATCCTGAACTTCTTGCACTTTTGTCAAAAATCAATTGTCTATATAAATTTGGGCTATTTCTAGTCTCAGTCTTCTGCCTCGTAGATCAAGTTTACAAACCTTAAGTCAATACTACAGTGTCTTATTACTGAATCTTTAAAATGTTTTATTTGCATTAAACATTTATTTTTGAAAGTAATTTAAAAGAAGCAAGGACTGCCTTTTATATTTCCCCATATATTTACTTTTTTGGGTGTTCTTCATTTCATCTTATAGATCCCAGTTTCTATCTTATGCAATTTCCCCTTTATTCTGAAGAATATTTTTTAGCATTGTTTGTACTGCAGGAAGTCCCTCAACCTTTGCTTTTTCTAAATTGTCGTTATTTTATGTTCATTTTTGAAGAATGTCTTCATTGGATATTGAATTCCAGGATGACAGTTACTTTTTTGTTTTGTTCTATTGTATACTGTTTTATTTCTTTTGTTTTGTTTTCTTTTTTTTTTTGGGAGGAAGATCAGCCCTGAGCTAACATCTTTTGCCAATCCTCCTCCTTTTTTTTTTTCCCTTTTTCTCCCCAAAGCCCCAGTAGATAGTTGTATGTCGTAGTGGCACGTCCTTCTAGTTGCTGTATGTGGGACGCCACCTCGGCATGGTGGGACAGGCAGTGTGTCAGTGCATGCCCGGGATCCGAACCCCGGCCGCCAGTAGCAGAGCACGTGCACTTAATTGCTAAGCCACGGGGCCTGCTCCTGGTTTATTTCTGATAAAAAAATCTACTGTCTTTCCTGTCATTGTTTCCTGTATATAAAGTGCATTTTTTTAAAGGTAATTTCAAGAATTTTCCTAGCTTTGGTTTTCAGTAGTTTGCTCATATGGGCCTTTCTTCATCCTATATGAGTCCTGCTGCACTTCTTAGATTTCTAATATAATGTCTTCACCAAATTTGTAAGACTTTCATTATTTATTTTTTCAAATAAGTTTTTTGTTTCCCATTCTTTTTCTCTACTCATTCTGTTCCTCCAATTAGATATATGTTAATCCAGTTGATAGTTCTTACAACTTATTGAGGTTCTGTTCCCTTTTATTTTTGGTTTGATTTTTCTCTTTTTATTTCATATCTGATCTTCATTCAAGTCCATATTCCTTACTTTTACCATCTCCAATATGCTGTTGAGTCCATGCATTTTTTTTAAATTTCAGATATTATAGTTTTCATTTCTAGAATTTTCATTTTATTTTTTGGTATAGTTTCTACTTCTTTTCTGATGTGGTCTGTTAGTTTATTATGACTATATTTTCATTTAAGTCCATGGACCTAAGAATTTATAATACCTGCTTTTTGTTACTTTTTCTATTGCTCCATAGCAAATTATCACAAACTTAGCTACTTAAAATAATATCCATTCATTATCTCCCAGTTTTGTAGGTCATCAATCTGGCTGCACTGTATTCATTTCTACTAGATTCATAGGGTTTCACAAGACTGAAATCAAGTTGTCAGCTGGGCTGGGCTCTTATCCAGTGGCTCTAGGAAAGAATCCACTTCGAAGTTCATTCTTGGTTTTGGTAGAATAAATTTACTTGTGGTTGTAGGACTGAGGTACCCATTGTCTTTCTAGCTTCTGGCCTAGTGCTACTTTCAGCTTTTAAAAACTCTTCTGATATCCAAGAAGCCACTCCAGTTCTTGCGTGTGACCCCTCGATCTTAAAAGCCAGCACTGATGTGTCAAATCCTTCTTGTACTCCAAATCAGGCAGATAGAAGACTATCTGCTTTTAAAGGGTTAATTTGCTTAGAATAGGTCTATGCAATAGGATATACATTATATATATATATATACACATGCACACACACACACACACACACACACACACACACATGAAGAAATTTATCATAAGGAATTGGCTCACACAATTATGGAGGCTAGGAAATCCAGTTCTGCAGTGTGGGCTGGCAGTAGAGCTGATGATGCTGTTTGAGGCTGAAGGCCAGCAGCCTGGGGACCCAGGAGAGCCAATGGTACAGATGAAGTCTGAAGGCAGTTTGCTGGGAAATTCTTCCTTGCTCTGGAGGCTTGTCCTTTCACTCTATTCAGGCCTTCAACTGATTGGATGAGATCCACCTACATTAAGGAGAGCAATCTGCTTTACTCAAAGTTCACTGATTTAAATGTTAATCTCATCCAAACACACCCTCTAAGTTGACAGGTAAAATTAATCAGCACAAGTAGTAATCTTAGTTTTATCTGCTTAATCTCTTTTGCCTTGTTACATGATACAATCGTTCTTGTAATATCTCATCTTATTACAGTTCTGGGAATTAGGACAGAAAACCTTGGTGGGCTGTTTTAGGATTCTGTCTACCAATTGTTTTAAAGTTTTTGTCTGTTCATTTAAACAGCCATGTTATCTCAATTTCTATTTATATTGACTGCTTTTTCTCTTGATCTTTGATCACATTTCCCGTTATTTCATGGCTAGTTACTTTTCACTATAGTAAGGATAGTGTGTATGATGGTGGGTGGAGACTCTGAATTCTGTTATCTTCTTTGAAAATATGTTTATTTTTTGTTCTAGTATGAAATTAAATTACTGGCTGTCAACTTGAATTTATGGAAGTTTGGTGTCATGTTTTTTTTTGTTAGGGCAACTCCTTTATTCCTGCAATATAGTCTTAATTTTAAGGTGTGGCAATTCTAAGTATTAAATGATAAATCTAAAATGTTTACCATGTCCCTTCTAATGTTTTGGGGCTCACACTCCATACTTTGTCTTTCTTACAGCTTAGCAATTTTAGCCCTCCAGTTTAAGTAAAATGGCTTTTACATGTGCAGGTCAGGGTCCATTCAAGGATTTAAAGGGACTCATATGCAAATTGTGGAAGTGCCCCTTTTGGGTGGCTTCCTTCTTTACCGGATTTCTTTCCTCAATTTCCAGGCAATTTATCAGCCCAGAACTTTATCTTTTAACACCCTAAATTAATAAGACTTCATCTTTCTGCTTGAGATATAGTCAACTTATGCCCCAGGGACTGAGGATTTCACTCAGATTAAAGCATTATAAGAATTTCACCTAGTGTGCTTCCCTTTTTTTCAAAAGGTTGCATTTCCTCAAATTTTTATCTGATTTTCTTTTCCTTCTAGTGCTTCTCTTTTATTGATTTTCTATTTCCTTCCCTCAAATAGTTAAATTTTATTTCTTTATTCATTACTTAATTTTATATTTTGTCCACATGTTATAATTTCCCTCTGTGAAAGGATTTGTCTGATACCAGCTGATACTGAGCTGTGTTGCTACTACTGAACTAGAACTTCCTATTGACGTTTTATTTAAAAAGCTAACAAATATTTAGATGATGATGATGATAGTAATAATAACTCCTTAACTGTGGTTTCTCTTTAAATTTGGAAATGCATTTTAAATTTATTTAATTTTGTATGCAAACTATACACACACATAAACTTGCATATATATTGATATATACATACACATATATAAACATACACATCTTTAGTAGAAATGGAATTTCATACAACTGCACTTGGAGGAAGTATTGAAACCATTATATGCCATTTAATTTGCACTATTCAAAATAAGTACAGCTGGTCTTTGCCGAATCATGAATTCTAAACTATTCAGTTTGTTTATTCCTTCAAGATCCAATTCAATTTCTATCTGCCAAGTAAAGAATTCTTCAAACACTGTTAACACTCACTGATATTTAAAACATGATTTAGCACTATTTTTCATACTGACGTGGCTTTCTCACTCATTGAGTCATATACATTACTCATGCCCCTCAAGTTGACAGCAAATTTCTTCAAGCTAAGTACAAAGTTAAAGACTACTTTTAAAATGGTTCATGGTGAAATTGAAAGAGCTTAAGATCTATACTCAAACAGATGTAAGTTAGAGTTCTGATCTAATGCTTAGTTGAGTGAATTTGACACATTTGCTAAATTTTCTGGCGTCAGTTTCCCCCTCTGAAAAATGTACTTGAGAGTGTTCTGTAGACTGTTAAGCTGGTCTGTGTTATTTTTCTAGGATCATACGTTAATGTTGCAAAGATACTTTGTTTTCAATAATCTTTGCTGATTGAGTGATTATTCTATTCTCTTATTTTTCCAAGTGTGCTGTGAGTACCGAAAACTAACTAGATCTGTGTGCTTCTGTCTATCGCAACATTTTCAACAACCAAAATTTGACACTTTTTGAACACTATTACTAAATGATATATCCCCGATATCAACAATAAAGATTGCATAGCTATTTTAAGAAATACACAGGATACCAAATTGGATACACCACCATGGGTGAAAAATTTCAATGTGAAATGAGTAGGATGGTGAGAAACAGAATTCCTAAAACTTTAAATTTGATTTGAGATGATACCAGGCTTTATCAGTTTTGTACTTTCCTCAACTATCTGGGTGAAATGCCTGTCTTTTGGTACACAGATTTAGCATTGGAAAATTGAGATATTTTCCCTTGGTTAGAGGAAAGAAAACCAGGCATCTTTTTTCTTTCCAAAAAATAATTACTTATTATGCAAAACTTTTAAATTGTGAAATTTATAATTATAATAATTAGATTAAAATCAGAGAAAAATGAGATGGTGCTTTAGTTAGTTTAGCATAATAAATAAGATCGTATACAATATACTTTATCCTTAGATGCTGTCTTCCCAGCATCTGAAATGTGTGAAGTGATTTGCACAAACAGCATATTACATTTAGCCTACGATTTAGATGAGAAGTTTAAAACATGCAATTGATTTAGTTATGTTTTCGTAATATCCTCCTATATTTTTACCATAGCTCTGTGTTCACTGCAGCCATCTTATTGATCTTTTTTAGGTGAAAACAAATCTGGAAAAATCTGTTGGCCAGATCTTTCCAATTATGGAAAGATAAAGCAGATTTTTCATAGTCACGTTTGTGCTTACTGTAATGGGATAATGAAATTATATTTTTTGGATTAGTGCATTTTTAATTCTCTGAAATTCTAATCAAACACAGAGATTTGCAAGGATTTGGGATGTAACTAAGTGAAAACTTCAGAGAGATATACTAGGTTTTGATCGATGCATTTTTAATGATTGAAAAACATGTAGGGGATAATTGGCAGAGATAGAACAAGTTTTAATTTGAAGTTGTTAAATATAGAAACTTTTTCTTTATTTTCTTTTTAAAGGAAAAACATATATCTTGTTACTGAATATGAAAAATTGACTGGATATTTTTCTTGTCTCTTTACTTTTTGTTCCCATTTTTTCTTCCCTCTAAGCTCAGAAACAGCTTAGTGGATTTTTCTAAAATTGATGATGATAAGCATGATTTTTATCAGTTAATTTATCTGTAGAGTGCTACATTATACTATGGTATAGGTGGGGAGCTTAACGTAAATAAAGGGCCATTTTCCCAGTTGCTATTGTTCTATGGGCAATAAATTACTAAAGTTACATTTGCAAAGGAAGGAAAATAAAAAACATTGATGATATTAATAATGGAAGAAAACAAGAAATGTTATAATTGTTTAAATTTAATCACATATATGCTGACTTTTAATCTTTGGTTCTGTAATACAGATAATTTTCACATTTTGGGTATGGTAAAAATGGATTTACATACTTCCTTTTAGTTTTCATTAATTACCTTTTTCTGGGTATAAATTAACTCTTATAATTCTCAAAACCAAGCTGTGAAGTAGGGACTATTATGTTCCCCCATTGTACAGATGAGGAAAATGAGTGGCAGAAAGGATAAGTGACTGTCCTAGCGTCTCACAACTAGTTGATGGCCAAGCTAATATTTGCATTCTGGAATTTGGGCTGCAGGATCCATGTTATTAACCACTTCACTATGCTTCCTAACAGTTACTGGGCCTTTCATAGAAAGAGCTCCAAAACCTGCAGGTTGCTAAGCATGGATGGACAGGGAGCTGAACGCTGAAAGGGCCACGATGTGTGGTTTTGAAGAACATTTTGTTTTATTCTGTTAGTCTCTGAGAGACTTCTAAGCTGCTAAAGCAATCAAAGGAAAACAAAGACTGTTATTTGATTCTTCCTGTGGGAATGTGTGTAACTGAAACGGCTAACCACTAGGGTAGATAGACATATGGGTAATTTTTTTTTAACCTGGAATAGCCCTGGTTAAGATGGGAAGGTGTATACAGTTTACATGATGAAGAAGGAAAAAGAAAGAGAAAATCCATTAGTAATACACTCAGGTAAAGGGTAAAAAAGATATTTTTGGGTTGAGGTGGATTGAGAGGGTAATGAAGGCATATAAGGGTAGCTGCAGAATATGAGGGCAGTTCACGGAAGAGAGAGAAAAAAAGTAATTTAAGAAATATTTTTGTGGACTATGGGTTTAATTTAGTTTTGATACATACCTGTAAAAGAATAGGGTTGTTGATAAATTATTTTGGATCTTATAGGTGCACTCTGATTTTGAATAGCATGAGGAACAACACATACACAGACACTGAGAGCCAGACACCGCTATCCTCCTTGCTTGAAAAATCTCTGTTTCTGCTTTAAGCCAACACTGGAGCATATATGTTAGCATTTTCCTAAATGAAATGCATTCCACATGGCGTTGCTGAAAAATGTTGATTTGAGTGACTGTGTTGTTGGGTATACTGGAAATGGAGTTCTCTTACTACACAGGAGAGCATTTCCCATCTAAAATCCTATTAGACATCTACTTCATTCCAGGTCTGTCTAGGGAGCATTGCCCCAAAGAGATTTAAATGGGAGTCCTTGCCTACATTTTTTTTTCCATGCAGAGCAAGTTAGCTCATGTTCAACTTCCTCAGTCCTAGGCCCCAGTTGAACCACTAGATTGGAAGACTCTCTGAACTAGTTTACAATGATAATCATCCAACAAAATTAGCTCCCTCTCTGGAAAGAAGTGCATTACTAACTATTAAAAAAATATTACATTTGGCCATGTGGATATGTAAACATTAATTGAATATATGAGTAAATATATATAAATTACTTTCAAGGAAATATATACGTATATAGTATTTTTTAATCTAAATAATTTAATTATAAATATTTAAGGGTTTTTCCCCTGAGAACTCTAAGAAACAAAGTTTTATGGTTATGGTCAGATATCCTTTAATTAAATCTTTGATTTTATTTAAATGAAATACTTAATTATTTCACATAGCTCTACATATCCTTAACAAAATGAAGCAAATCTATAATCCTTTTTAAATACTAATAACTCATTTTCAGTGATTAAAGCTGTTTGATTTTCTGATAATTAATATTCATATAGTCATTTTTAAACCAAAAATAGAAATATATGTGTATGTGTTTTCAACTACAATAATATACTCGCTTTTCTTTTCAAGGCTTTTTGAAATGAACATGAAAGTAAAGTAAGCCATAGTATTAGAAAGATTTTACTATATTCCATGGAAGCAATTGATTTTCAGCAAGACTGGACTAGATTAGCAAGGACATTATGGAAGCAACACTGTTTTGCATTAATAAGGAAGATTACCTAGGTCATTCTCATGAAACTTAATAATTATTTTAAATATATTTTCAGATCGTTGTAACTTTTTAAGTTGTATTTTATTGTGGTATGAACACTTAACGTGAGATTTACCCTCTTAACAGATTTTTGTGTATAATACATTATTGTTGACTATAGGTACAACACACCTCCAGAAGTTATTCATCTTGAGTAACTGAAACTTGACGCCTGTTAATTAGAAAGTCCCCTTTGCCCCCTCCCCTAGCCTCTGGTAACCACCATTCCACATGTGATTCTATAAATCTGACTACTGTAGGTCCTCACGTGAGTATTTGTCTTTCTGTGACTGGCTTATTTCACTTAGCATCATGTCCTTCAGATTCATCTATGTCGTCACATATTGCAGAATTTCCTTCTTTTTTAAGGCAGAATAGTATTTCATTGTCAACAGACAGGACATTCTTTTTTTATCCATTCAGCTGTTGATGGACATTTAGGTTGTTTCCACATCTTGGCTACTGTGAATTGTGCTGCAATGAGTAAGTGAATGCTGTTATCTCTTCAGTATCCTGATTTCAATTCTTTTGGACATAGTCCCTGAAGTGGAGTTGTTGGATCATATGGTAGTTCTACTTTTAATTTTTTGAGGAACCTCCATTCTCTTTTCCATAGCGGCTGTTGTATTTTTAAAGTATCAACAATCTGAAAGTGATCGAGAAAGAGATGGGAGGATTTTTTTCCCTCCATTTTACAGATGAGGAAATGGAATTTGTCACTTGCACAATGTCAAACAGCCAATGAGTGACAGAGCCATAATGCTAAGACAAGAACTACTCTGTACACATTCTCTAATATAAAGTAATACGATGAAATAGTTCACCTGTTTTCACATCAACTAGATGAATTCTAATCAGCACCATTATATCACCATCACTGACCCCAGGAGGAGAGAAAAAAAAAGAAACATGAAAAAATAACAGATAGGGCTCTGCATTACAGACTTAGCTCTACAAATATACTGAGTTTGATATCTTACCTCCCAAATAAATATATCTCAGTTTACACATCATCAATTAAGCACCAAAGACACATAGCAATGCTTCATTTAGAATAGACCTTTCTGAATGAAACCAGGCCTATTCCTCTGGACAGACGCAGTCAGTGTCTACATCAAATCAAAATTTGCCTAACTCAGGACTAAAAATCAGTGGAGTTTTCCCAAAAGCTGTCAAAAAATATTATTTAACATTTTGGAAACAAATTGACTGCATTTATTAAAAGATCAAGTAACTGTTGTATTCTTTTGTTGGTACAGCCACGAGTATAAAAGCTGGTATATTTTAAAGCAGCAAAACATAGCTTTATATTGCATAACATTTTATACTTACTACGTTATTTCATATATTTTCTTCAGTCCCTAAAAGTGTCATTGAGTGAGGGAGTGATCGTTTGGCAGTTTTACATTTATAATTGACCATCAATGAAAATGTAAATGAGAGAAAAAATATAAGATGTTGTCAGATGGTGATCAATTTATAGTAGAATTTTTCCATGTAATGTTCTATAATTGAAACGATATTTGGAAGGAATTATCTTAGAAGAAATTTTTCCCGAAGGCATGCATATGGAGCATTTTCTAAATTGCCTTTGTTAAAATTTTAGTGAAAACAAATTATTTAAAAATTTTATTAATATTAACCCTTCAGAACAATGAATAGTAAGTACTTTTATGATGATCATATTGAGTACACAAGCATCTAGAAATAACGTTATGCTTGAATATGGTTCTGCTATAAGAGTATGGTACTGAATAATAGTTTCATGTAAGTCTCTTTAATTCTTAACTCTGTGTGGATTTTAAAAACTGAAACATAGGCAAAACAAACAAACAAACAAACAAAAACAAACGTCCCCAAACCTCTAAAGCTTGAGCTAATAACCGTCCCACAGGTCTTCATTACAGCTCCTAACCTCGCTCCGTCCCACACATTAGAAACTTTCAGAACCTAGATTTGGATGAGGTTTCTTAGGGAAGCCGTAAAAGTAAAGGAAATGGAATCAACAATCCTTGGCTGCTTTCCAGTTTATACATGAAATCAAAGACCACTGTCCTCTTAAACTCTTTCCATTTGCTTTTGTGCTGATTGTTTGTGTGTTTGCTTTTTGTAAAACAAAATATATACGTTACCGTAAGCTAAAACTCTATATTATTTTTGTTTCTTTTTGGACTTATTATTCTGTGCTCTACTGTACTTTTTGTAGATAATGAGATAAAAATTTCTTTGGGGAATTGAAACATACCCTCGACCAAAATAATAATATTTCAAAACTCTATTTTACGGGAAAATTATCATGATGAAACCTTCTTTCTAGTCTGCATTGACCCATGTGCCGTAACCTTTGTCAAATAAGTTACAGCCTACAGAGCTGCAATAATTCTGCATGGTACATAAAACCTGGTTTTTCAATTGGTGAGGTCACAGTAAATCAAAACAAAACAGCTGAGGTCATTGGTTTGTTTTCACTGTCCCGTTAATTCATCCATCAGCCACAGGTTGGTACCCTAACCTTGGAGAGTGATCTGGAAGATGTGAATATTTATTTTCTTGAGTCTGGGGAATAGGGTAAGACAGTGTAAATGGAACTATGCAAATACATCACCAATCTTTCATTTAAAAAAAAAAAGGGAGGCCGGCCCAGTGGCATAGTGGTTAAGTCCGAGCACTCTGCTTCAGCCAGCAGGGGTGCGTGGGTTCGGATCCCGCGTGTGGACCTACACACTGCTTATCAAGCCATGCTGTGGTAGGCATCCTATGTATAAAATAAAGGAAGATGGGCCTGGATGTTAGCTTAGGGCCAATCTTTCTTAGTAAAAAGAGGAGGATTGGCAGCAGATGTTAGCTCAGGGCTAATCTTCCTCACAAAAAAAAAAAAAGAAAAAGATGAAATTACAAAGGTGGTTGATGAAGAGTATCACTCAAAGAACTCTATATAAATGTACATTCTTTTCATACACAGGTGTTCTTGAAGATTTAATCCTCTACTTCACACATGCAACTCCAAGTTAGCAAGTGCCTTGGACCCCAAACGACATGTGATTCAGTGTGCTCAATTCTGTGACAGCATGCACAAGAATAAATAAATGCTTAAGTATCTAGATATTTGATAGGTCCCAATTTTGCTAAAATTCAGATTTTTAATATCGAGCAAGGATTAATATTTTTCTGACTGAAGTTATTCAACTCTTAAGCAATCATTTTGGAGAGACTTGCTCCCAAAGTTCCAACCAGACCTAAGATTTTATGATTCAGTGAGTTAGTCAAGAATCATCATGTTACAAAGGAGGTCATATAATGTAGTCACAGACTAAAAGAAGAAAAGTTAATCATGCAGGCATCGGAGAACACTGTTAAATATCACAATTAGTCCTTTCTTAAATGTTTGCTATAGGACATCAGAAAAATTTGTTGAATTAAAGTGACAGACAAATACTAAGATATAAAAATTGGTGACTTAAACTATAACTAAAATGCCTTGTAACAAATGTATGGAATGAATTAAAATCAGTAACTCCGTGATTTAATTTGGTGAGAAAAAATAAGACCTATACAGAACAATCATTAATTAAATATTTGGAAAGCAAAACTGAACATTTTTATTTTGACATCACTAAATTCTACATGCATGAATAGAAAAATTGCTGTTGATTAATAATGATCTTAACGTGGAAAAAATCATGGTCTCCCTTGCATGGCTATTAATCACATCCCACACTAATTTTTGAAAACAATGAGGTGAACAGAAGCTATCTGACTCGGTAAATTTTTAGATGAATTTAATAAATTAGCAAAATAGTAATTTAATACTATTATTTTCAAAATTCTGAATTTTGTAGAACGTCCATGTTTTATGATGAAACAGAATGAGGTATTATTTTTGGCATCAATGCCATTTTTATATTTAGACATAAATTAGTGTACATATTGTATTATTATATTATTAATTCAGTAAGTCATGGCTCAGCTGGTACTAATATTTACTATAAACTATTTACAATGTATTAGAACATTTTTTTTCTATCTCTGTGGTACTCTTCACACTACGTACTTTAAGAATTCGCCCAGATGTGTATGCCTACACGACAACGAATCTTGTAGAAACACAGATTAGCCTGCGTAAAGTTTACATGCCAGGCAGGAAAGAATATTATTTTTTTTCTTTAAGAATTTATAAACTCAGGCCGGCCCCGTGGCTTAGCGGTTAAGTGCGCACGCTCTGCTACTGGCAGCCCGGGTTGGGATCCTGGGTGCGCACCGACGCACAGCTTCTCCAGCCATGCTGGGGCTGCGTCCCACATACAGCAACTAGAAGGATGTGCAGCTATGACATACAACTATCCACTGGGGCTTTGGGGGAAAAATAAATAAGCAAAATTATAGAAAAAATAAAGAATTTATAAACTCTTGGTAATACTTCAGATACTTGATGATAATCCACAAAATATATGATGAAAATAATCGCCATTAAAATTATTTTCTCAATAGATGATTTAATGGTGATTTATGGTGATCAGTAAATGTTTAAAAATACTATTTTGTTGTAATATAGTAAGAGACAGCCACATTTAAGTCATGTTCAACTAAATATTATTTTATGTACAATTTTTAAATTTATATCTATGTATTTAGAGACTGCACATGGGTTTGGAGAGAGTTTATTATCGAGATCTACTTTTCAACAAGATGACAATTATTGTGAATGTTTTAACTAAAATGAAATTAAGTTTGACTTTATTCTGATTAATTCACTTTTTAATTTAATATTAAGTGTATAACCCTTGGCCTCCTCATTGCTAGTACAAGGTTCTTCTAATAAATAATGCTGACATTTCTGAATTAATGAAAATGATAGTAGTTATTTTCAATATTTGAAACCTATCACCTAACAGACCCACATGTGCTCATTCCCACATAACATCACCTGGGAATCAATTCCCACTGCTAAGAAAATCAAAGAGTCGGACTTTGTAACACTGAAATCTCATCGCAGTGAATTTGCATAGACCTTCAAAACATCATTCTTCTTTAGATTTTCAAATTAGGTTTTATCTAAAAAAGCATTGACTAGAAACTACTCAAGTGAAAAACGTGTAGTTTGAAGGGTGGTTAGGAAGATAAGTAAGCAGAAAACGCTGACTGCGAACTCAGGAGTGAGCAGCACAAAAGCTGTGCATTGAGCCTGGAAATACCGATGTTCTCTTCTCAAATATTATCCTGAAATTTTTAAATTAATGGAAACAACAATAGTTATGTGTGATATTGCAGGTAGGATCAAAGGCAGATAAATTCAACATATGTGAGGTGTGGAAAAGTAAGAAATGTTAAAAAACCACAAAACAGGCAAATATTTTGGTTGGCCCCAGATCTATTTTTTCCTCAGTTCTCCTCTCTGTATGGCAACTCCATTTTGTAGTTGGAGTCATCCCCCTTTTTCCTAACACTAATATCTAATCCATCAGCAAATCCTGTTATATTTATTTTCAAAATATATCCAAAATATAACTGTTTCTCCCCAACTCCTCCATGATGTCATCATCTTCTATTGGAACAAGTCTCTCTGTTGGTCTTCCAGCTAAACCACTCCTTCCCTTACCCTTCCCACAGTCTGTTCTCCAGCAGCTGATCAAAATGACCCATTTGAAATCTAAATCTAAATCTAAACCTCTGCCCCAAACCTGCAAAAGCTCCCTATCGCAGTCAGGATAAAATGCCATGATGTAAGCTGCCCTAGCACCTCTGGCTCCTTGATGCCAGCACTCACCTCATTACTGAATCCTTTGTCCTTGATTTACTGCTTTTTGGCCCTGAAGATCTCCTTGCTATTCCTCAAACAACTGAGCATGTTTCTGCCTCAGGGCATTTGCGCTTGCTGTTGCCTCTGTCTAGAGAGTTCTTCCCACATGTATGCAGAAGCCTGGCTTTGTCACTTCATTCAACTCTGCTCAAGCATTGGGTCATCAAAGTCTCCTTCTCTAACAGTGTTATGCAAAAAGACACATACTTAACAGGTCTCTCTTGATCTCCTGTGTTAGTTTTCTATCGCTGCTGTAACAAATTACCTCAAATTTGATGGCTTAAACAACACAAATTTATTATCTTACAGTTCCGTAGGTCAGCATTTCAACAAGGGTCTCACGGGACTAAAAGCAAGGTGTCAGTAGGGGGCCAACCCGGTGGCGCAAGTGGTTAAGTGTGCTCGCTCCGCTGCTGCAGCCCGGGGTTCGCCAGTTCGGGTCCCGGGCGCGCACCGACGCACCACTTGGCAAGCCATGCTGTGGCGGCATCCCATATAAAATGGAGGAAGATCGGCATGGATGTTAGCCCAGGGCCAGTCTTCCTCAGCAAAAAAAGAGGAGGATTGGCAGATGTTAGCACAGGGCTGATCTTCCTCACAAAAAAAATAAAATAAAATCAAGGTGTCAGCAAGGGCTGTGTTCCTTTCTCTTTAGGGAGAATCTGTTCCCTGGTGTTTTCTATCTTTTAGACCTTGATCACATCCCTTAGCTCATCCATCTTCAAAATCAGTAACAGCAGGTTGGGTCCTTCTCATGCTGCCATCTCACTGGTTCTCTTCTTCTGTTTTCACATTTCTTTCTGAGCTGACAAATGTTCTCTGCTTTTAAAGACTCATGTGATTATACCGAGTCTGCCGAATCGTGCAGGATAAACTCTTCTTCATCTCAAGACTCTTAACTTAATCACATCCGCAAAGTCCCTTTTGCTATGTAAGGTAATATATTCACAAGTTTCAAGGACTGGGGTGTGGACATCTTTGGATGTCATTCTCCTGCCAACCTGCTTACCCTTCTGCCATTCTTCCTTACCCTGCTCCATTGCCACCTATAGCACTTGTCACCATCTGTGGTCTTAGATGTTTATTTATTTGTTCACTATCTTTCTCCGCTTATTTGATTGCAAGTTTCTCGAGCACAAAGATTTTTCTGCTGTATGCCCAAGGCCTAGAATAGAACCTGGGATCCAGAAAGTATTAAAGAAATATTTATTTAATGAATAAATACGTCAGGTGTATTTAATAACTACAACAGATATTTATGACCAGGAATAGTAGATTCAATGTTGAAACTAAGAAATGTTACTGAAGAAATTTGTGATTTTGTTTGAATATAAGAATAGAATTTGCAGGTGTAGTGAAATAATATGTCATATGTTTTCATTAGTAATTTGTCTGCAAACCACCACATCTCCCATGTCCATCCAAGGAATGGTGTGTTAAGTAAAGAAAAATGAACAAATCTTGTATTGAAAGTTTGTAACCTGATGACATTTTCACTCTTTAGGAAAAACAATACACACAATAGCGTGTTAGCTTTTAAGATATATCACCCCCTAAAGATTCCTAAGTGTATTTGGGTGAAGGGTGGGGGTCACTGGTGAAAAGAAATAAAGTCCAAACATTTCATACTAAGAGTTTTTGCACACCAATGTCTTCTAATTGAAAAATGTTAATACTCATTAAAATAATTATCATCTGAATTTGTTCCCTAGGTAATAAATCTATCCTGATTGTTATCATTTAACTTTTGATTTTTTTGAGTGATTGCATATAAACATTATATTTTTGAGGGATTGCACATAAACAAAAATCTACGTATTTATTTCTATTGGCTTCGAAAATGGGCACATGCAATCTTGTCTGCACTATAGACTGGAAGCCAACAAGGAGAACACAAAGGATAAAAGATAATAATATCACGACAAAGATTTTCAAAGCTGTAATAATTAATATCTGCAGTGTACTTCCCTTTATGATATCACATAACCATTTATGTGTGACTGTATATTGTGCTAAATTTAAATACATCCACATATTACACAGTTCACATAGCTGTGTCAATACTGCTAATACAACAAAGATTTAAATTTTCCAATCTGTACGTGGTCATCAACTTCATAAATTTTTCAATGGCTTCTTTTCATGTATAATTTTCTTCTTTAAGAAAAAAATATAAAAATTAAATGTGAGATTTTACTGATCAGAGAGACAAGGACAGAGACACTGAGGAATGTATGCAGAACTTTAATAGTGAATAGGATAGTGAATCATAAACTCATATTTTAGCGTAGTTCACTTTATCCTCCATCCTGGTTTTATGGAGGGTGTCGACTGAAATAAAGAGTCTAGGTAAAGGTTAAATGAAGGAGTTTATTCAGATAATCTGAGGAACTCGAGTCCCAGGAAACAGTACAACAGAGTATTCTGAGGAACTGCTCCAAGGTCCACAGATCTGAGTGTAATTTTTTAACAATGTTGCGTACGTGCAGGAAAGGGCTTACACGTCTAATAGCCATCTACTCTAAAGATAACATGAACAAGAGCTTTTTGATCATACATCAAGCAAGGCTTGGAGTGTTGGTGTTATTTATGAGTGGAGGGAGGCAAGGACCAGGGTCATTACTTTTTCCCTCAATCTTTAAGAAATGCAGCTTGAAAATATGAGAGGAAGGTATCCTTTATTTTTTCCTGTTGTGGATCTGTTCAGCTGGTGTCTTTAGTCATGAAATGTGCGGTTGCAAGGTCATTCTAACACAGGCTTAGGATGGCCTGCGTGGCTGCTTCACAGTACAGCATGGGTTTCTGTACTGACTTTAAGCTTACGTAGCTTATTTGCTAGATTTGCCTGTTAGACTAGGAGAGGGGTCCCAGTTTTGTTCACAAGGAGAAATAGCCCACTATTGTGGTTAGAACCACCTGTACCAAGTCAGGACCAGAAGCCTCAAGTGATGAGACCAAGAGTGGAGGCCTCCCTATCCTGGGGCTTTGATTCAAACTCAGTTCTTTCCCACTTCTTCTGGCCACCGCATATCCTCCTCAATTCAGACCTTCCCTCCATGCTACCGTCCTTTCCCAACCCCAGTTCAATGCATAAGGAGCTGAAAACATCTAGATTGATTAATAACGGAGTGAGCATGAACTTACCCCAAAATTGTCAAATAGGTCTGGAAGACTTAGAAAGGGAGATGTGAGAGAGAGAGGAAGGCAGCTCAGGATTAAGATAGAGAAGGGGATTCACTTGATTAAAAAAGTAATAACAACAAAATTTAAACGTACTTTGATGATTACAATATTCTGAATATCATGTCTATACACACACATTAAAAAGTTTTAGAGTTACTACAATGTTATTTGATATGAGTTAACATTGAAAGTCACTGATACCTTTCCCACTGAAATCTTTCCCACTGTTTGGAATTCTATGTTTAGCACTACTTATTTTGTTAAATGACGTTGTTTTCATGTTTTTCTTAAATTTGATGATTTTATTTTCACTTTGGAGAAAGACCACTTTACTATACTAGAATGATGACAAATAACAAAAATAAACTTAATAAAGAACACACTTAAAAAATTTCCACTCCTGGAGCAGTATTTACAGAAACCAACTCAGAAATTTCACAAATGATCCTTCTTATGCTTTGATTTATTTTGTTTCTTAAATTTAAATTTAATATTTTAAACTAGGCAGTAATTGAACTGCTAATAATTTTAACAAATCACCTAAAATTTGCTTTTGATTGTGTATTGTTTGCAAAAACTTTTAATCCATTTGCATTAATTGAATTAGGATAAGAAATGCAAAATATTAAGCAAGTATACTTAGCTTGACATCTTGTATCTAGTTGAACAGTTATGGTATCAATTAAATGATGAAATTTATTAAATACAAATCTTCAGCTAAAAATAAAACTCTTCTAATCAAGTGCATTTACTTTGGCTCTTGGTTTAACTATGGGCTGAATCACATTATGTTTAAAAAATTTGAAATACTTGATAAATCTTGGAGGCTTTTCAGGCAAAAAGTATTTTGATGCAGGGACCGTAGTATAAAAACAAAATCTTTACATAAAAATTAAACACTGGCATAGTTCACTATATAAATGAATAGTTCCAACAGGATTTTTCCCCATGATTCTCCTAAAATATGGTTTGATACCAAAGAATTAAAAAATGGTTCAATATTTGTCGTTGTTTTGTTTTTGTTCTGTTTTGCTAGTGATGAAAAGTGGCTGAAAAGCTGGCAAAGATTATATACTTCCACAGAGCTAGATGGATGTAACCTTTAGCACATTGTAACTGTTGAAGTATGTTTTGCTCTAGTCCAATGACCTATAGCATAAGCAAGGTGTTCTTCAAGCAACAAAAGGGATACATATATGCGTAGTATGTCTGATAAATTAGGAATCCATTGTAGTGGTGGTTACAGATATTGGCAGTAACGGAACTGCTTGGCCAATTAGGTGCTAGGAGGGCATGATTTAGATATTACCAGGCAACACAAAATGATTTCTTCTAAAAGTCACTAGAGCAAAGGGCATTCCATCATGTTTCTAATTTCACCTCAAGCCTCACCTCATCTAGGAAATTTTTCTGATCCCCTTCCCAGCCCCTCTGTCTGCTTGCCCCTCAGCTGGGTCGAGACCCTTGTAAGCTGCAATAGAATCAAGTGCCTTCTTTCAGAGCACTTATCACAGTAAATAATAGTATAATCATTTCTGAGATTAAATAATTATTCTTTTCTCCTACTAGAGAGAGAGCTCTGTGTGGATGACAATGGATTGAGCTATTGGTTACCATCACAACCCCAGTGCTAAGAAAAATGTATGGCATATTGTAGCAGCTCAATAAGTAGCTGGAGAATGAATAACTGAATACATGAATGAATGAAATTTTACCTACTGATTTCATTGAGGCATTTTGCCAGTATCCTGACACTAGAGATCAAATGTTACAGAGTCAAGCCCAGCTTAATATGTCTCAAGTACACTTTATTGTCCCTGTTTACTAATGACAAACAGATTTATCAATGTGTTTGTCTGTCAATGTCAGCACTGATTACTGTTCAAACACTCACCTATGACGGGACCTTTTTAATCCATGGGTGATACCATACTGCATCAGCATTATCAGAGTTTACTAAACAGATCAGCGACAAAATCATGTGCCCCAACACAAAATGAAAATGTGGAGGCCCTTGTTCAAAAATTATTAACAAATTCAAGAATGCACCGGCAGTGCATTAAACCAAGAGTGGACCCCTTTTAAGTATGGGGCCCTGTGTGACTACACAGGGTGCATACTCATAAAGCCAGCCCTGTCAATCAGGAAGCAGACATTTTTGGTTTTCTTAGGTTGGGAATCTGATTTTATGAAATTTCTCCTGCTCCTGTTTCCTGTCATTGTTTCATTCCCTCTTCCTCATTCTCTTCCTAACATCACATGAAGGATTACACAGGGGTGAGTGTAATCACAGATGGACTTGGGTAAGGACAGACATTTGCATACAAAGTAAGCTACCACCGTCAATAGAGATTATAAGAAAAGAGTTCAGAACGCCTCCTCCTTCTGGTCTATCCTCTTTGCAACTCTGGCGGGACTTTGTTTAACCAACATGCTGCAAGGATGGAGCATGATGGCCAGGCATTTTCACTGCCATCTCCGCCTAGCATGTTGACTGCCGAAAGGAAAACCAAAGCTGACTTTCATCAGCATTGCAATACTCTATTTTGAAAACTTCAGAGTAACTACTTCTACATTCATCACACACTTGGCAAAATTTCCTTCTTTCTTCCCATTCATTTACTTTTGTGTAGCACTTGCCTTCGCTTCTGTGTCTCTCATGAGATGGTTAAATCCTTATTTAGCCAGGATCATGGTTGTAGCTCTCTCCCACAATCTCATAAATAGCATAATGTTTTGCAGTGATTCTGTATATAATATATATGCGCTAAAAATAATAAGTGATTGCATAAACAAATCTCTCATTTGTAAACCATGAATTTTAAGTCAGGGTCTCTTTCTTTTCTAGATTGTTTTAAAGCAACCGTGGGCTAGTGATTCTCAAATTTTAGCTCTCAGAATTACCTTAAGACATTCGAAAACACAGAATGCTGAGCACTCCCGTAGTTACTGATTCAGTAGTCTGAGATGGGACCTGAGATTCTGCATTTATAACAAGTTCCCAGGTAATGCTAATGTTGTTGGCCCATAGACCGCATTTTGAGAACCATTGTTCCAGACATTAAAGAAGAAATTTTCAATGACACTTGCTAAAGCACGGTAAGGAAGACTTATTCAAGGAGGCCATTGAGATGGGCATAGCGGACCACTGCAGTGGGGTCTTGCAGTGGACAAGAGAGATTGGGCTGAACTCTGAATACAGCATGGGCAAGTGGGTATTTACAGCCAAGGAACACAGTAGGGGTCAGTGGCTGGAAAATTACTAAGAGGAAACAACAGGGGTAAGTGGGGATTCTGGCTAAACTGACCTGACAGATTCTTGCTGAAGGCGGAACAGGGTGATCAGACATCATCTGGGGGATGATGGAGCATGAGGGACCTAACTAAAATCAAGAGTGATCATATATTGAGGGTGGGCATTCTTCTTAAACTGACTTAGCAGGATTCTTGCTAAAATTGGACAATGCAGAGATGAACACGGAAGTCCAAAAGTCAGGTTTAGTTGAAGAAGAGTTCAGGTGAGGCTGAGTAACATTTCATCAATGAGAGAGTCTTTGTCGCAGGCCATATAATTTGTCCTATAGGTAGAATACCAAGTCATCTGCAGAATTCTCCCTGAGGATTAGGAGAACCATGTGCTGGGTATAGGTGAGTTTCTCAGTTGACATTTCTCATAGGATCAATAAATAATAATCTTGTGAGACAATTTTCCATATGTCTCTCACATTTCTGCACTAAGCTCCCTTTTCTTTGAACTATCTTTTTAAGTTCATTTGTATACGAACAGCCTTGGATGATGAGTTATTGTCCCCACCAGAATTGAGGGATTTGCATATTGTACAATAAAATAATGATAATGTCTCCCTTTGGAGTAAAGTTCAGGCAGTTTTGCTCATAGTCTGTTATATAAAAAGCAGGGATCCCTTAGCTTGATGTCCTTCAGCTATGCTGCACACCCACTGCATGTGCAACATCCACCTGAGCACAGCTCTGGCATTGCCCAAATGAGATGTGGGGGACAGAGAAGATTGACACAAATATGATAGCCAAGCTGCTTCCCATGCCTTTTGTCTCTGACCTGGGAGTCTCATGTCTTCTGCCAGCATCCAAGAAACTAGCACACTAATTTGGTAGCCTAATAAGTCAGGTAAAATACCACAAAATTACCAGTCATTAACAAATAATGAGAGGAAAGGAGGAGGAGGAATGAAATGATATTTTAGGAGATAATAAATAAAATAATAGTTGTGATTTGTCTAGTCTTTTAGTGTTGTTATTAGTGCCATTGAGTGGATTCAGACTCCTAGCGACCCTGTGTCCAGCAGAGTGGAACCCTGCCTGGTCTTTTTGCGCCATCCTCTCACTTTCCCAAACCATATCAGCCAATGCTCCACTGCTATTCATAGGGTTTTCATGGCCAGTTTTTCAGAAGTGGGTGGCCAGATCCTTCTTCCTAGTCTGTTTTAGTCTGGAAGCTCCACTGAAACCTGTCCACCGTGGGTGACCCTGCTGGTATTTGAAATACCTGTGGCATAGCTTTCAGCATCACAGCAACATGCAGCCACCACAGTATGACAACCGACAGACAAGTGGTGTGGTTCCCTGTCCTGGAAACGAACCCAGACTGCAGAGATGAGAGCACCAAATCTTAACCACTAGACCACCAGGGCTGGCTAGTCTTTTATAATAGATATTTAATTTATTTTAAAATATTGCCTTTTCTTAAAAAGATTCTAGTAATTCTTAGAATGGCTTTTCAGAGTGATGATATTAATTAAAATGCTGCTTTTACCACTCAGATCTAGTCTCCTCATTAACGCAACTTAAAATATAAAAATAAAAGGTTACATTTTTGTTCATTAAATGCAATTACAAACACATTAGGTTTATGATATATTGTTTTCCACTATTTTTTTTTGAAAGATTTTTCTTTCATTCACTTTCTCAGGCATAAAATTAAATCACAACCAGACAATGGAAAATTCATTCTTGATTACTTTCACTTCACCAATGTTTCAACATTTAAAATAGGCCACTAACCTTATCCGGGTATGGATGGAAGCAGTCAGATTGAGTAAGAATTTACTTTTCAATCAACATGAGAATTATTCCATCTATTTTTTTCTATGTTGCTAAGAAGATAGGATTCAATTTACTTGTAAATCTTTTCATATGTAACCAAAATTTTTTACATTAAAAACAGTAGGTAAAAAGGTCAAGCAGTGTGATTCAGGTTTGGTCTAAGAAAATTGAGAAAACCAGCCCTGATCTTTATACTTAAAGTGCACAGAATACAGGCTTATAAAGAGAGGGGGTAGAAGTGTCAAAATAAATTTAAGATCCCATATTCTTTTATTAACTCTTGATTGTCTTTCAAAATAATTACATTTTTAGAAACATAACTGGCTATTTGATACTTTAATTTTTCCCTGGCTTTATCTTCCCTCTTCTCACTTCCATGTTACATGATCTAAGAAATGTTGAGATATGGTTAAACAGTAATAGTAACAGAGGTTACTGTTACAAATAGAGGTTTCAGTAACCATTCAGTTGCAAGTAACAGAAACTACTCTAGCTACTTTAGGCAATAATAATAATAATTACTATTATTATTTCATTTTGAGTAGTAGACGGTGGTTCACAACATGAATAGAAAGAGAAGGACTAGGTGAATATAGGAACACTTCCAACTGCCAGAATCACACATCCATTGCTGTGGTCCAAACAGCCGCCACCACTGCCTCAGGTAAGGGTGGTGGCAAAACCATGCTTTGGCAGCTCTTGTCCATGGTGGCCAAATCAATGCCTCCACTTTGCCTTTCTCCTGATTTAACTCAATTTCTAATTCAAGGATGATGAAGACATCCAAAAAACAGAATATGAATCCCCCTCACCCCCACAGGCACCCCGAACACTCGCTGCCAGGGGAATATAATTTTTAATTTTCCAACCTCTATAGTCCAGTAAGACAGACTGGAAGGATATTAGAAAAAATGTTGTGTCAAACAAACTATGCCAAATTATTTTTCTGCAGTTGTATTTGTGGAGAGTGAAGCAGTGCAGACATTCTTTATGCTTCTCCCAAAGCGATAGAGAAAGAACTAGGTTTGACTAACTTCCTGTTATAGTGGAAATTGATATTATCTCTAATACCATTCAACGGAACCCAGGAAAGGGGGCTGAGAAGCTATTGTTTTAAAACAAGTATGTAGCTGTTTCGCAAGTGACATCTTAAGGACTGATGCTTATTGTTTAGCGACAGCATGACAACTTTTTTGTTTTTTAAACAGTTTTTATTTATTTATTTTGTGAGGAAGAGCAGCCCTGAGCTAACATCCATGCTAATCCTCCTCTTTTTGCTGAGGAAGACTGGCTCTGAGCTAACATCTATTGCCAATCCTCCTCCTTTTTTCCCCAAAGCCCCAGTAGATAGTTGTATGTCATAGTTGCACATCCTTCCAGTTGCTGCATGTGGCACGCGGCCTCAGCATGGCCAGAGAAGCGGTGCGTCAGTGTGCACCCGGGATCCGAACCCAGGCTGCCAGTAGTAGAGTGCTCACACTTAACCGCTAAGCCACGGGGCTGGCCCAGCATGACAACTTTTAGGCGTGTAATTCCACATGGAATGGAAGATGGTTTTGTTTAATTGATTTTAACCAAATTTGGTCTTTGACATTTGCAATGAAGAGAGTCAGACTTCAGAGGGTCCTGTTATTATAATGATAGAATGCTTTTCAATTTCTTGAGTGTTTTATGATTATAGCAAGGTATTTTCTATGAAATTCCACATTTAGTTTTAAAAGTATAGAAATACACTTTTTAAAGTTTTCATGAGCTTTTATTTGCTTATAATGGACATGTGGCCTCTCCTCACATTGAGGGACACTTTCATAAGGCAATGACCCAGTCATCCCATTCATACAGAGCTTACTGTCCATTTTTCTGACTTTTCACGGGCTGCCGTTTCCTAACATTGGTGACTATAGGGAAGTTTTATCTAAGTAACAGAACTAGTTTACACAAGATTTCCGAAGAAAACTTAAAAGAAATAGAAAAATTTGCAGAATCCCAAGTTAACCCAGTTATTGAGTGAAACAAAGAATTGAAAAATGACATTATTTAGTCAAACAAAACTCATTATCAGTGGTTTTAATATTTAGCAGTCTGTTTCATACTTCAAGTTTTAAAAATATTATTAAAATTGGGGCCAGCCTGGTGGTGTAGTGGTTAAGTTTGTGCCCTCTGCTTAGGCAGTCCAGAGTTTGAGGGTTCGGATCCCGGGCATGGACCTATGCACCACTTATCAAGCAATGCTGTGGCAAGTGTCCCACATACAAAGTAGAGGAAGATGGGCACAGATGTTAGCCCAGGGCCAATCTTTCTCAGCAAAAAGAGGAGGATTGGCAACGGATGTTAGCTCAGGGCTGATCTTCCTCACCAAAAGAAAATATATATATTATTAAAATTATTTTGCATGCATATCATTCTCTAACATCATGACAAAATTTAAATTTTAGACAAGAACAGAATTTTGTTATTTCTCTACAAAGCCATAAAATATACTACTACATGATGCATAGATATGATGGCTCTGCTGCTATTTATATCCAATTCTATTGTTTCCTTCTCTAATAGTATCAATAACTTTAGCTGGGAAAATAGCTTTCCAGAGTAAATACTACATTTCCAAGCCTCCCTTGCAACAATTCACAGCCAAGTGTCTCATTTCCAGCCAATAAAATCGTAGAAGGTTCCCATGGAAGACTGCATCATTTCCTTTTTCATTTTACTGCTGTTTCTAGAAAGCAAATGTGAGGGTGATCTCTCTTGAATCCTCTATGGGAGTTCAATTCCTTAAAAATGGTTGAGACTCAGGACAGAAGGAACCTGAATTTCTGATGACTGTGCAGAATAAGGCAATCACACAAACTCAGAAATTTATGTAAGAGAAAAATAAATTTCTATCTCATTAAATAACTATTATTTGGGGAATACATCATTGTAACATGTATTTTCATTGATAAAATAGCATTTCACATCTGATCTCAGCTTTTGGTTATTTTCTCAACTGGACCCGTGTAAACATAATCCAAACCACTCCTCACATTATGCAGCCATTTACTCTGAAATTAACAACAAACAAACACAAAAATAGTTAATCTAATAAAAGGCTATCATATGTGTGTGCACCTGACCTGCTGCACTTAATTAAATACTCTGTAATCTACATACAGAGTATAAGATTCTATAATTTTTGACAATCAACTTTAATACTTCAATGTATATAGAACACATATGTACATCATATTAACACAAATACATCACATAAAAAAATGGAATACTTATTTTTACCTGACTCTAAAGTTAAGGCACTCTGTTGAAAAAAACTATGGGTAAGCAATGCAGAGATAAGCATAAGAATTCTAGCTCTGGTATCACACAACTCTAGCAAGCTAATTACAATTTTCCAGATCTTAATGCCCTCGTCTGTAAAATTAAGAGTTTCAAAAGTCCCTTTCTGCTCTCAGTATCATCTTGTTGAATGGAAATATTTAGTATTTTAAAATATAAAACCAGTTGGCAACATTAGTCATATAATAACTTTATAGTATACTGAAACTTTCCTGAAATCTAACCTAGAATCTCCCTTCCCCTCTCTTTTCCCCCAGATTGAGTTTCTTTCCTTTCTCCTTATGCTGACTGTATAAGGGTCCTACTGATGCAGGGATAATCAAATATGTACCCAAGAGGTAGGATATCTCAGAAACAGTACTGAACTAGAATTACAAATATATATAACTATATTTATATATAAATAAAATTTATTAATTTAAACTATATTAAAATTATATAAATATAAAATATAAACTGTCATTATAGTTTTAACTCTGTCACTAGTTAGCTCTGTGACCTTAAGCAAATCATTTAACATTTCTGAACAGTATTATCTATTAACAGAAAAAGTCACAGCTGGACAAGATTATCTTCATAATTCGTCCTCCAACTTTAAAATTATTTCTATAGTGTATTCTTTTATAGTATATTATTTTATAGTATGTCTAAATTAATTTACTTTAAAAAGAAATCTACATGTAGCCAGAAAAATATAGAGATGTTCATTATTTTGTGTAGCTATACTGACATCCTTTGGTAAGGTTTTGGTCAATTCCAACTTACTGTAGAGATAGATAAATAGGGAGATGGGCAGTTAGAAGGTTGATAAAAAAATAGAACCACCCAGATGTATTTACATCTGCTCACACACACTTTTGGGCATGAAACTCAAATTTCTGAGGAAAAAAGTTAAAAAAAAAAAAAAGAAGAAGGAGATTGTGTCAAGCCCAAAGTCTAAATATTTTAATAGCATTAATTGCATATTTAAATTATGAATAAAATATTTTTATCTATAAAATATAAAAATGCAAAGCAGATAACACTAAGCAGACGAGACTGGCTCACGAACGTTTCAAAACGATGGGCAAGGTGTGCTCTCGTACGACAATAAGCAACAAAAATGAGGTATTTGGAGAGGCAAGAAAAGAAAGTTCACTGAAAGCAAAAATAAATAAAAATTTTAAACCACCAACAAAAATCACTCTAGCAACGTATCAGATCTGGTTGCAATTTGACTTGGCACTCCGGTGATACTTGTATTTCGGTAGCCTAGCGTGAGGATGGTGCAGGAATATACATGTCAGAGGAAGAAGAAGTATCTATTAAAAGAGAATTGCAGAAGCGGTCCTGTTTCTGAGATTGTGTTACGGACACAGCCGGATTAGATTGGGCTGATTACCTTAGCCTTGAAACAGAGAGTCTTTCTGCCCTGCGGGGGAGGGGACGCCTTTCATCCACAGCCCTCCTCTCGGATGCGCCCTCCCCTCGCATTCACTTGCAAATCGCTGTGTGTTAGCAAAAGCCAGCACTTCCCCAGTCTCTAACCTTCCCATGGCGAGTGCTGCAGCTCCATCAGCAGAACCTTTCTCTCCGTGTGAGGAAGGGCTTTTTTCCCTCCTCCTTTCCGTTTTTTTTTTTTTTTTGCCTGCCCTTAATCAGAAGCACTGAATGAAAGCCAATCAGAGAGAGCTCGCCCTCCGTTTTCTTTGGTTCCCTGCCGTCCAGAGTTAAAAGTGATGCTGAGAGAAAGCTTGAGTTAGATTGAAGTAGAATCAGTGATAGAAAATAACAGCCGAAAACAAACAAAAAAGGGGACATAGTGACAGTTTCTCCGGGTTGTTTTGGCTGGAACCAACTTCCGTTATCCAGAAGCTGATAAAAAGGTAGGAAGACTTCGTCTCTCTCTCCTCTTCTTCTTTTTTTCTTTTTAAACTGCCCTAAGGTCTTTTATTTTCTTTCCCTGGGGGGAAAATATTTGTTTTTAAGTTGTGTTTAGCAATTATTTCCAAATAATTCTTTAATATATACATAAATTAATAAGCACATAACTGTTATTGGATTCTAGAAACAACTGCTTTGAATACTTATAGAGTTAATGTAAAACTGGATAAATTATATATTATGCTCAACAGTGGGTCATGATATTAGAGTTGTGAGTTTATTCACACTGAAAAAATGCTAAAAATATATTATGGAGTGTAATTTGTTATGCTCATACTTGTTCATCTTTATTTTAAAAATCAATTGAAGAGAGAACATTGTTGCTGTGAACTCGAGCATCATCTAACATTACTTTGCATTCCATATGAATGGATTCACTCTGCACTTATTCATAGTCATAGTTCATTGTACCTTCAATATAAAGAGAAATGACAGGCAGAAGGCAGATTCCTTGAAACTGTCAATGGTCACTAAGCATCTACATAAATAAAATAGATTGCCATTCATCAGAAATACAATAGGCACAATTCCTATATCCACATTTCATATCCGAGTCAGAAGTATGAGGGGGGAAAGAGGAAGAGGGGAGATCAAATGTGTGTAGTCAGCAGTTGCAGCATTTATTGTCTCTGCTGCAATAAAATCCATATTTTATGTGGTGTTAAATTAATGCAGCACATTGCAAGTCTAAATGCATGTCCCCAACAAGTAACTACTGATAGCACTGTAAGTATGGGCAAAAACAGTAGTCTGAAAGTGTTTTTATGCCACTACAATAAAAACCTACCAAGTCCTTATCATTAAAAAGGGGGGGTTGGGGGGTCTACCGGTGCAATCAAAACAAACATCATTTAGAAACTGACCTATCATCTTTTGCTTCCGAAAAACAGATCTATTTCCTATAATTGTGGTTCTTCATTCCAGTAAAAGCTTCTGTTATCCAAAACTGCACATCCATCACTCTCAGCTGTTTGGAGATGCGTTATTTTTTCTTCTATTTTTTATTATTGAAGGATCTATATTAAAAATAATCTGTCCCTTTGATACTGACAACTGTTATACTTCAATGCATATGTTAGTAGACTTTCTCCCTCCACACCATCCCCCTCTCTATCCTTCTTTAAAACGTAGCTACAAGAGCTTCTCTGTGGTGAATAACACTTGGCAAGAGTGTGCTCATTTTTTAGGTCTGGTATGGTGAGGATTTTTAATTAGTAGAACTTTCATGAAAACATTATGTCATTGGCAAGATCTCTAGGTTCATTTTTAGTTAAACTGATGAAGAAAAAAGAAAGAGGTTGTGTCCTAGAGAAACAGGTAAATGATAGTTGCATAGATAATCTGCCTTGTGCCCCTTCCCCGCAGGGTATTAAATGTGGCACATATGTATTCCATGTGTAATGCATAAGCAAATAGTGGTTTATTGGGGGTAGAGGGGGCACAGTGAGGGGATTAGATAGTGTACAGATATAAGCAGTGTGTCTGTGGCTTAGGGACACATCAAATACAAATCCTTTCTGATGATAAAAACATAAAGAAATGCTTCCTGCATTCGCGTTCACCTGTTTTTTTTTTTTTTTTTTTGGCTGTGTTTTTAAAGTATGAGTCAATGACTGCTTTCATTAAATCAGGTACTTCTTTGGTTTCAAATACTTGCTGCTAACAAATTGACTTCCCTGGTGAATGCATATGCCTTCCCTGACTCCAGTCAAAGAACAGAATTCCATACACTTAGATGTCTGGAAAAGAAAAAAAAGGGGGGGAAATAGGAAAGGAGCATGCAATCTGTATGACATCCACATACACAGGCATTTGGGTGAGGTCAGTGGTTAAACTGCCTGGTACCTGATCGGTGCTTCAGGTGATATTCCTACATGTTTATAAAAACTAGCTGTTTACTGATAAGAACACTACTACACAGGTATTCAATTTAATATTACCCTGTTAGATTTTTTCCTACACTGAGATTTTCTTTAAAAAAAAAAAAATTGAAAAAAGTGATGGGAAATTGATTATCTACCTAAAGAGATATACATTTCTGGCACACTAGTAAGAAAGTTAGTGTAATCTGAAAGAGGTATGATTTTCTTTCTTTTTGAAAATGAAAAGGTTAATTCCAAAATATGTGAACCCTGTTCAGACTCTCGGATGCATTTCTTGTTCTTCATTTAATTTCCCATATAAACAAATAAGTGAGGCAGAGTATATATTACCTGGGAGATTTCTGGACATAGGACTTATTTCCTGTTTCTTAACCTACTTTGCAGCAAGTGATAACACCGTGTCCTCCTGGAATATGTCATTTTTATACCAAATCATTCCGCTAGGCTGCAGCACAGGAACAGCATTCACTCCGATGGTGCTGATTCAGCAGTAAAGTCAACCATATTTTTGTGAAGTGTTATTATCAGCAACAGTGTTGCATAGTAAGCAATTAATACAAATCAGAAATAGAACCCCAACTACCTCTAGCCCTTGGGTTTCAAAAGCATTAGCCATAATATATTCTTAATTCTACTATGCAAATTGCATTCTAATACTGTTGCCACATTAGAAGTGCTTGTGAAATACTGAAACAAAGTGACAATATTAAGTAGAGAAATATAAAAATTATTTATGCCAATCCTAAGTAATTTTATGCAGACATTTGATCTCCAAATTTCAAGTCTATGTTTGAAAACTTCTACTTTTGATTAACCTAAAATATTTTCTGGCTAGGGTTTCAGAAAAGTCACTGTACTAATCATATTATATTTAATAGTCATGTCTGAAATAGGCTGAAGTTATAAACCAAGTAGCAAGAAAGGTGCCCTCATTCTTGCTAGACTTACACTGAGCGATGGTGACATTGATGAAGCATTGTACTAAGCATTGTACCATATATATATATATATATATATATATATATGGTCCCTATTATGAAGATTTAAAAAAAAAATCAGGGTCCAAGGAATAGCATTATGAATACATATTTGAGAAATGAAAATTAACATAGGAAAATCTGTTTTCCTTTTCTTGACACTTTATTCAGACCAGTGAGTTCATCAACAAAATTTCATTTTGTCAGAATTAGAATAACCTGAAATATGCAAATAGAAAAAAATGTCCTGTATTTAAACATTTTTCCATCGGCCTTCTCTTTTTTTCTAGTTGAAGCATTTGGATTATGTTCACAGAGTACTAATGTAACATTCCCTGCTTTTACCCCCAATAAGTTCAACACTCAAAATTACAGATTTTTTTTCATGCATAAGAAGGAGAAAATTTCACAAGGAGTGCCTGTTTTCTCAGATAACAATATCAGCTCAGGGTCACCTCTGCCCTCTTCTTTCTTTCATGCCCTGTAGCAGCCTCACCTCACTTGACATTTGGAGACCTTGAGCTCTTTTAAAATCCAGTTGTGTTGTCTCTTGTAAGGGTATCTAAAGCATATGAGCTCATTTTTGCTTTTGCCATACCTTGTTTGTCACTGCTCAATCCAACTAACTCAAGAGGCAAATATCTTAAGAAAATCACATCTATCACATTAAAGTTGTAGATTTCTGGGAATGCATTATCCTTAATGTAATGTTAACATTGATCATTTAAATTAATCTGACAGTTTTTAAAAAAATTGTTTAAATATAACTTTTGCTTAACTCTTTATTATCAATGCAACTTCTCACAAAAAAGTAACTTGATTTTTTAAGGAATAAAGGTGCTTTGTTTTCACCAATGTCTTTATGTTTTTATCCTATTTCTTGCAGTGCATGTGATGTTCTGTCCTGTGTATTATTAAGAGGTATTTGTTAAATATTACTGGTAGTATTAGTGGTGGATTTAAAGAAAGGGAAAGCTGAAAATTGAGTAAGAATTTCCTTTTATTTATTTATTTATTTATTTATTTATTTATTTATTTTCTTTTAGGAAATAAATTGTAGCCTCCCTCGAAAACAATGACTACCTGTGGAGGTTGAAATGCCTTCATATAACAATCCCTTGCAGTAGACAGATGCACATCCCTAGAGAGTTTGTCAGTAACATTATAATAAAGCACTTTACCAAACCATGTGATCTCAATGTTCAATTGCCCCCCTTTTATAGAAAGCAGCCTTGATTCTACATACTCAATATGATGCAGAAATATAAATTAAAGTTAAATAAGATTGTGGGCTTTGGGACAGGATTAAGAATAAGCTATAAGGTATAATGCAACATCATTTCACAACTGGAAATTCAGCATTAAATGACATGTCCAAACACTTCAGAGCCCTACTGATGTGCAGAAATTTAGCAGTGCTCTCTCTCTCTCTCCTTCTCTTCCTTTCTCTCTCTGCCTCCCTTTCTTCCTTCCTCCTTCCCTCTTCCCTCTCCCTCCTTCCCTTCTCCCCATGCCATTTATGACAATTACAAAAGTCCTTGAACAAATTTCCCATGTGCTTTTTTATATTACCCTATATGAAATAATATTTCTGTAAATCTTGTGATTTTTATGGCCAGTATTCTATCATCTGCCACATTATACATTGGATTTATTACATTATCCTTTGCATTATAGCATAAAGTATATGACAGTGCAGTTAACTAGAGCGTGTCTTTTAAAATGAAAGTGATTCTTATAGATATGATAACACCTAGGCTTTTAAGGAATTGAAATTGGCACCAGTGTAGTTTACTGCACTAGCAAGCAAAGTACGGGAAATTCAGCATTTATTAATGAAATGACTTCTCCAAAGTATCAGAATGTAGAATGCATAGACATGAGTTATTATAGTCACTACATCAGTTATTGATTGGGAATCTTTGTTGATTTACTGTAACAGAGGATACTGAAACAGTTTGACAGAGTCCTGATTTTAAAAATAAATTAAATGTAAATTGTGTGTTTCCAGAAAGCACACTTTCATTAGACATGTTGATTCTTCTTTGTTGTAAGATACAGGTATTACCAGTGTGTGATCTAAAAATGTAAACTGATATATAGTGAGCAAATGTCTATTCTAGACATTGTAGAGTCAAGAACTACCGTTGCTCCTTCTTGTTTCCAGCTGAAAGTGTGGGAAGCATGTATTGTAACAGTAATCAAGTTAAGCAGAATGTGTGGGAAATTAAAACAATCAATAAACTGAAGAAAGTAAATGTTTTAACTTGGGTTATTCTGGTAATTCTCTGCAATGTTCACATAGTATTTATAAATACAAGAATTTAAGTTGAAATTTGGCATAGTTATATGAATAGATCAAAAGCAATCAATGTATTTGCCTCAGTTATTAAGTACATTTTTTGCATAATCCTACTAATATCATAAGTTTTTAAAATGTGACCGATTCCCCTTTTTCATGTAACTCTACTCCCCATAAAATCAAGTTAAATTAAGTCCATTTAAAAACCATGGCAACTTCTGGGATTTTGAAAAGTAATGAATGTTTCCATAAATTTTTAATCAGACTTCAAATTTAAATGAAGTACCATCATATTTCTGGATAATTTGACTTCTAAGCATCAGCTTTAAATTAATAACCTCATTTTTAGATAGATTTGAAACTATGTGGACTATTTGAGGGACTTGAACGGTTTTGTATTTACCATGGAAATCTTCTACATGTTAAATATATTCATTAATTATTTTATTTAAAATATTTGCTTTAAATAAACTAAGAAATTAAAATTTTGCAACCTCTAACTCATTGGTTTAAATCTATTGCTAATAAAGTAAAGAATATGAATTACATATACTTTTAATACCAACAGTGTGGTATTTATTTGCTTGAGCAATGACGTAAGGAAAAAAAAATCATGGACTAAAATAAATTCTATATCACCTTATTTAATCAAATAAACAGAAATTGAGTATATGATGATTAATCATTAGCCTAGTGAGGTATAAAATTTTCTTTTTTTTTTTTTTTTTTGACTTCTTCCTAAAGCATGATAACTTGGGGGTTATTCCTGCTCTATAGTCTTGAACCATATTGTGTCACCAGAGTGACTTCTCAATATGTCATCTCTGGAGAGTGAAAGCACCAACATGCACATTTATTCTGTCTGCATCTAGCTTCCTAAATTTGAATAAAAGCCTTTCCCCATGAATAAGAACCATGGAAAGTCTTTATTTCTTTATGCTCTCCCTTCACCAAGGTTTCAGTTGTTCTTTTGGAGATTTGCTCAAAATTGAATACTAAATACAATCATGTACTTAGAGGTACTCTTCCCTCTTTCCGCCTTTATTTTTCTTCGCTTATATTTCTTTGCCTGTTGGAAAGAGGAGTGGAGATTTTCTATAGAATTTCTACACTAAATAAATAATTTTTTCCTACTGACATAAAGCTTTTCAGAAGGTTGTAATAAAAAAGAGAAGTCTATATTTTTCTAAGAGTATCTTCTGTTCTAGCTACTATGTCTTTGAAAATATATGCCCTGATTTTTCGACATTTAATAACTAAATAGTTCTACGTATTCTTTTTTTTTTTTATTAATTTGTAAAACTTCACTATCTTGGGAATAGACACAAGTTTTTATTTTCAATATTAAAATAAAAAAGAATACTGGGGAAATGAAATATCCCTAAACACTGAGTTAAAAGAAATAAGTTCTTTACTAAACTTTTTTTCTTGGAATTGGATTATCCTCCATCATAGAGTATGACATCTGAACAAAGTGAGGGGATAATATGTTTTCTTTTTTAGGAGAAAGCCACCTCAGTGCTAAGTGTATAACCTCGACTGGGCATCCAGACCAGTAGAGACGTGAAGTTAGAGAAATGACGACCGTAATCTTGACTTCAGAGCAAAGACATTAATTCTCTTCACTTTATAGGTAGGGGCTGGATTAACCCATTTCTGGGAAGGTCCAAGATGAAAAAAGTGTGGATGAGAAGAGCTTTGTTCTTTCTAGAAGCAAACTAAGACATTGCATATAAACCACTGTTCCCAAAAA
The DNA here is from genome assembly GCF_057802395.1 of Ceratotherium simum simum. Taxonomy (NCBI): domain Eukaryota; kingdom Metazoa; phylum Chordata; class Mammalia; order Perissodactyla; family Rhinocerotidae; genus Ceratotherium; species Ceratotherium simum. The sequence goes on along the minus strand of NC_141917.1, from coordinate 20,560,211 downwards.
AATCCCTATGGAAATTTGCAATTTTTAATAGTGCTAACAGGCTAAGGGCTATGATAATGCAAAATTCACCATCATTAATTAACTGTCTTTTGATTTTAGGCTATCATATATAGCTATTTATTCTTTTGCGTGTGTTATATTTTCTTTTGCATTTTCCTTTATAATTTTAAATGATCTCCTGGTATCTAAACAATAACTTTCTCAGTTGTCCTCAGCTTCTAATTAACTTCATTTATTTGGGGGAAGTTACTAAGAGCCATTTCCTTAGTGCCATACCCAGAGATATAAGGATGAATCCAAAACGAATTTTGTTCTTGAGGAGAAGTGGTTCTAATGTGAGATATTACAATTAAATATCACGTGATTTATAATGATTATAATGATTTATAGAAATATTAGCAGATATGTTCTAAATGTTTCAATTTTCATGGAATACTAGTAAATTAGATAGCAGGATATCACTGGGCAGTCACCTATTCCTCTGGCTAACATGGGGTCTTCAGTTTTGATTTTCTAGTATATAAACTACGGAGGAAACATCTCAACATCTTGTTTCATTAATTAATTCATTCATTCATTCCTCCATTCACCAAGTACTCGTAGTGCCTACCATAAGCCAGACACAGTGCAAACAGCCAAAGATATAATCGTGAAGAGCGAAAAACAAAACAAAACCTCTGTTATAGTGAGGGATTAAGTGAATAATCACAGGACTTGTTATTATATTCCAGTTTTGATAACCATAAGACGATGAGTAGTAGGTACTTTTAAAATGAAGAATATAGGGCTCTAATTTTACTTATTTTTTAAAAAGCTGCATTACTGTATTCAAAGCCACATGACGTCTTTCAAGAAAATATCAGAATGAGCTAGCAGGTTAGTTCAAGGTAGCTTTTTGTGTAGTCTCAGATTCCTTCAGTGGAGTCTGAGAGTGCATTCTCAATGAGCGCTTCAGTTCGGAGCAGCCATCTCGGTTGGTGATCTAAGTTTGCATCCCATATTTGCAGTAGCCAATCATCATCTTGCAGCAAGGACTCAAATTTGAGACTAATATTCTGATTCCAGACAAGAAGCCTCAACAAAAAGTAGATAGCTGAAGACCAAATGGACCCCAAAATTGTATTGCTAAAAATTCTATGAACATAAGCTTCCACACCCCCACAAATAATTAAAATATTTACTCCATAGAAGCCACTGATTTTCAGACTCAGTTACTCTGTGCAAAAGCTTCTCCTATATAATATTCTATTTTCCTAAGGACACCTGATGAAGGTCATGTTTAATAGGAAGACAAGACAGGGATAAGGCTGTGTGCCAGCAGCAATGAGATTGCTTTCTTGGAATATGTAATGACTCTAACATGAGTACTCTCACTAGGACCTTTGATGCATAAAAGCATGTACTGTGGCACCAAGCTGTCTGGGTTCAAATCCCGTATCACATATATTGAATATTTAATATTCCTGGTAGTTTTTCCATCTGTAAAGTGGGGTTAATAGTGTGCTTACATAATAGTGCAATTGTTATGATTAAAAGAAACAATAACAGTAGAGTATTAACAATACCTGACACACAATGGGTGTTCTAGTGTTACCCGTTATTGTTATTGTTACTTATTATTATTATATGTAAATTCTTGTGACTTATTATTGAGTGTGTTTTGTTTTAATCACAGCATGTGATCTGACTTGGGCTACCATTTAAAAATTTTTGAATATTTTAATTTGTATCATGTAATAATAATTTTGTACTTGAGGTGAAAACTACTCAGTGTTTTAATTCTGATTTCGTCACTAATTCTGACAACAGCGTAAATTCTTCATTCCACATTTATTTTTGTTTGTGAAAATGGTAGTTTGAACCATGTGATTTCCAAAGACACAGTTTATTTATTGTTATAATTGGAAAAGGCTAATACAATCTATTATTGTGATTGGAAATGGCTCAATATATAACTGTTATAAACATGTTCATTCTCTGAGTGTGAAATGGCAGTCACGTAAAGATAGAATGTAACCTGAAAACGTAAATTACATTCTCGGAATCACATATAGTAATCGCATGAACTAGGGAATTAATAGATATGTCTTTTGACAATGATATGAAGGACCCAAAAAGAGGACAAAAGAGGGAAAAAGCATTAGAAAGAAAGAGGCTAACTGTCATGAGTTCCATAAGCCACATAAACTCACTCAGGTGAAACCTGAACCATTTCTGAACATACTGCAGTAATGGCTCCTTTTACAGATTCTCCTTCTGGAGGTCAGGGTAATGAGAATTAGAACAAGAATGATGAAGAGAGGCAGTGCATTACAGAAATAATCCCATTAAAGTTTTGATACCTATAAATCTCAAGAATAATTCTGCAGTCTCTATTACAAGCTAAAAGGTCAGTGGGCTACCGATTTCTTAGACTAGGTCCCAGAAACCGTCTGATAAAGACAGAATCTGAGCAAAATGTGAAATTTTAACAGATTTTATTTAGATATTTTACTCTTTTCATTCTTCACATTCAAGGTGGTACGAAGATCAATTTAAAATCACTGTTTCCGTTTTTTTCTTGGTTTTTGTGGCTCTATTTATACGGTAATTAAAAAATCTTCTGGAATGAATTCTATGGATTACATAAACAAACCAAACGTTAAGGTCATAAAATACATTCCTATGAGTCTATAAATACCTTTCTTTTTAAAACTTCATTTTAAAAATCCAGAATTATATCATAGTTTTTATTTTTCAGTTGTATTTATAATTCAGGTCTAATTGATATATTTATTTTAGAAATTCACATATTTAAAGAATATACTTAGCACTTTATCTTATCCACCCACATGTAAAGGTGAGGTGAGTCATAACAGAGCCTGCTAAACCTAACCAACTGATGTAATTTTGTGAACATCGCAAAAGATAATTTTCATTTTTCGTCATAGCTATATATTTACATTTATTATCTATTTATTATTATTTACTTATTTATTTACTTCTTCTTATTATTATTTACTTATTTATTGAAAGTCACAGTCTTCTTCATATCATCTTTATTAAATGATTACAGCATTTAATTTTTTTTTCATGGCTTCACAATATTTGGCTAAATGATTTAACTTTATGGCTGATTGATTAGTATAGCTAATTTAAAATATTCTATTAATATTATATACTTTAGGTTACTTGATTTTCTAAAAGTATGTACTTTTAGAATTTGTCCTTCTGAGGGTTAAAAATTAGACATACTTTCTCTTTACTTTTAAAATTCTTTAATTATACTAAAGAAAAAGTTCATTAACTGATTATATTTTCCTATTCTTTAGTTGGAAATCAAAGGAGAATAAAATTGTGCAAAACTAGAGGAGAAATTAATTTTAAAAACCTAAAACAAGAAATGTTGAATAATTAATTATGTAGACTAAGTAATCATTTCCTATCAAAATCCTTCAAATTCAAGGTTTTCAACCATTTGATGTGTTGTTTTGAATGTCTGCATTTTAAAATAATATAAATTATACTTCAAAACTTAATCAAAAGGTTGAAATGCGTTGATGTTTCTGAAGTATTGACCCATTTATAGGGTAAATTGCTGGTAATATTTCTGGTAAACTTCCATTGATTTGTCAAGAGGTAAAATAACATACTTGGGCGTTTGGAGCCACCGTGTGGCCATATAATAGTATACTAGGCAATGCTCCCAGGTTTCGGATTCTTTTCCAACTGAACATTGCCCTTGCAGCATTGAAACCAATATGAACTTACATTAAGGACTGTAACGTGGTATTAAAAATGGCTCATGTTTAGATTAATGCAGTTTAATTTTTGCGTGTCAATATTAATGACAAAAATACTGTTTTGCAAAAATCTAAACAAAATATTTTAAACAATGCTTTTGGGGCAAGGTATAACTTTTAAACTAAAATGTATTTTTACTGTGCAGCTGTAAGTAAACTCTAATGCCTCCTTATACGTTTAACTTTCTCAGGGCAAAATTCCTTCCAGCATCCTTTGGTGGGCAGCACAAAAAAACCAGGCACTGCATTGTTGTCATTTTTGCGTTTTGTAAAACTTTAATGTAAATATGTAGCTTGCATGAAAAGCAAAGAATTGATGCCAGCAGCCCCTGGGCATTGAATATGTTTTTCAGTGGGCTCACTGGAAGTTCAGAGAGACAAATTTGTTTGCTTTTATTTTTTCATAAATACTAGATAATTTATAAGTTGTGTAGTGTAATGTACATATTCACCAAATTTCAAGCCTCTTTTACTAGGTTTTTTGTAACCTAATAACATACTCGCATGAGAGCAGGATCCATGGTTACTGCTTCTTTTGTAATTTTACAAGGAAGTAACTGCACTTAAAAACAAAAAATACAATCATTTCCTAGAAGCTGGAAATAAGCACTTCTAGATTTTTAAGTCTGGAACATTCATTGATTGCTTATATGATCTTACTCCTCATTATTTACTTTATTATCTGAAGGTAAGAATAAAGAAATTTGGTCAAAATGAATTTTCTTTGTACATTGCACATAGCAATAGATGAGCCAAAAAAAGTCCTCTAATTTATTTCTATATCTACACCCATATCTATAGCTATGTCTGTCTCTCTGTCTATCTCTCCATCTATCTCTCTATCTAGCATCTATCTATCATCCATCTATCAATCTATCTATCTATCATCTATCTTCTATCTATCTCTTTACCTGTCTGGAGACATTTATGTTACCATCCTAAAGTATTACTGTTCATCATCATCATCATCGTTATAACCCAAGTAAGACTTCCGTTCCAAGATGGACATGGGATCGCTTTTTACATTTACAGCTGCAATGTGAACAGCTCCTGAATTGTCTCTCTCTGGGGATCTGGGATGAATAACTTTAAAAGAATAGGGTGCAGTGAGAACTGAAGACAAATTTATAAAATAAAAAATCTAATGAAGATTATCTTTGTGCTATGTGTTAAAGCCATGAAGTGTCCATCTTCATAAAGCAAATCATTTTCTCTCTGTTCTGAACATGCCAGGCTGCCTCTTAATGTAAAGCAAGTGGTCAGAGCATGTCATTTCTCATGCACAGCCCAACAGTCTGACTGAAAACAAAGATTGCTTTGCTTCCCATTAAGCCATGTTCCCTCTGTCAACAAAAGTGCTTCTATTCTAAGAGATATTACTATTGATTTGCTTTTATTCTCAAAAGACTGCTAGGGTTTTTTCTATGCAGTGCTGCACACTATGTATTATTTCAAATAAATACGTAAAGTATTTATTTCAACTTTAAAAGGGAGATAGAAATTGAAGTGATATATTTAAGAGTTTAGAAATGTTTAAAATTTAGATGAAACTTTTTGATGACGTCATGTTCACATTTAGCTCTATTGCTTAAAGCAAAGTTTTTGCAGAATGACTAGTAAATGGGTAATCATAAATATAGAAAGAAACATATGGAAACACCTCCCCTGGTGAGTAAAAACCAAGAAACAACCCAAGACACTTTTAGCTAGAAATTTCTAGTTCCTTCTCAATTTTAGTCTAAAACAAAGCATACCTATTTACCCAAGATAATTTAGCCTCAAATGACAAGGGAGATTGCCATCATTAACCATCATCCTGAGACCATTTTTAATCTTCTTACCATTTTATCGTCATCCTAGGGCTAAAAATGTGTTGTCTATAAATCTTAAATCTTTTTTTCCCTCAAATATACTTATTTGACAAATCCTTTTCATTCTGACTATATAAACACTATAAAACTGGTCCTTTCCTTGATTCCAACTCAATATTACAGAAGAGGATCAAATTATATCTTTCTTTTACAATTCATCCATATTTTAGAGTTTTTTAATATATATTATAGAGTTTGCTAAGAACTTGGGAAACAGTTATAGATAATATGATCCCTTCCTCAATGAGATGAAAATATGGTAGGAAAGAGCAACATTTATAGGTAAGTACATTGTAAATTATTTAGTGTTTTGCTTGTAGGATGAATGAAGTTTTAGGGGAATGTAGATTGAGGAATGTGGCAATGTAATTACTGGGGACATGAAGAGGGACATGAAAGGTAAGTATTTTTTCATGTTATTAAAAGGTGAAACTAATGAAAAAAGAGGCATGGTTCTCTGCAAATCCAAAGAACTCCTAAATTTATCTTCTTTCTTCCCCCTTTCTAACTCTCCCTAAAATGTATTTTTCTTAATTCATGTTTTCATACAATTACTCATTCAATAGTATTTACTGATTTTCTGTTATGGAACAAGGAATATGTTAGGCATCAGGATGTGATAAAAAAAAATAAGTCATATTCAGGGGCTGGCCCCGTGGCCTAGCGGTTAAGTCCGACGTGCTCCACTTCAGCGGCCCGTGTCTGTGGGTTCCGATCCTGGGCACGGCCCTACACCACTCGTCAGCCATGCTGTTGCAGCGACCCACATACAAAATAGAGGAAGATTGGCAACAGATGTTAACTCAGGGCTAATCCTCCTCAGCAAAAAAAAAAAAAAAAAAAAAAAGTCATATTCAAACTTCCTAATCTCGAATGACTTCTGGTGTTTTCCAGGAGACCATCAAAACAGAAATTACAATATAGTCTGATAATGGCAAGGAACAGTATAATCACAGGGTACTGTGAGGTTAAAGCTGAGGGCATATGCCAATGTTAGCATACAAGAAAGGTTTCCTTCAGGGATGAGATTAAAGTTAAACCCTTAAAGCTGTGACACTTTGTGTCACTCACTAGCTCAAAAATGTTCCTGCACAACTCCATTGCGAGAGTTACTACTACACAGTAGTAAATGTTCTCGCTCCAGAGTTGGGCAGATCTACATAGAGTTTTACCTCTGCCACCAAGGAGCTTGGGAGTCTTGGCCAAGGTATTTAATCTGGCTAAGCCTCAGTTTCCTTGTCTGGAAGATGGGATAATAACATGGCTGCTTCTTAAAGGTGCTGAAAGGATTAAATGAAACTATACTTGTAAACTACTTAGCAGAGGTCTTTGTTTGTTTTGCAATTAATAAATCCCTGATAAATATTACCAGCATTATTACTGCTTACTGGGTAAAATCCAAATTCTTTAACCTAATTTGATCTAATTCTTCTTTTTTCTTTTAAATCATTCTGGTGCCTCTGCCCAAATTTGCCTCATACTATAGACAAATTGACGAGCTCTCAATTTAGGAGAATTCTGCTTATTTTATGTATTATTATTATTTTTAATCTCTCTGACTTTGTTTATATTGGTCACTTTGCCCCAGGCTCTGCCTGGTAAAACTCATACCATTCAGGTAGGTTTCAGATGTGACTTTTTCCTTAAGATATTTTTCGGATTCTCCCTCCAGAAGGGCTCTCTAGCTTTGGAAAACTCTTAACTCTTGATTACACCTCTCTTTTACCATGGGTCATCACCTGCCTTGAGTTAGTTTTTTTATAAGCCTTATTTATTTTTTCATATAATTGCTTTCTTAAAACCAGGATCATTTTGATTTTTATCTACAACCCCAACACTTAACTCAGTGTCTCCCACATAGTGGCAACTGTGTGGTAAGGATATTATGCATCAGATAAGTAGAACATATATTATGGTTTACATTTTACAGATAAATATACTACTATAGAATAATTGGAAGAGTAAGTATTCATTAAAGACACAAAAGGTGTTTTCCTTTCTACTGTTTTCCTGTCCTTGCTACTTTTTCCTTCCTTTCCTTTCTAATATTCTCTATCTCTTCTTTAACTTAGAGCAAGTTTCTTTGTCTAGAAAGTTTTCTAGAAGTACAAATTCTAAAGCAGGTTTTTTCTCAACTTGATTATTTATTTACTTACATTTATTATCTTTTTCATTTAATATGCATAACTGGCCCCTCACTAGATCAAGACTTACTGCATCAGAATTTTTGGAGTTATGGTATGGCCATATAGATTTTAAAATTCTTGTTGGGTTATTTGAATGTGTACACCAGATTAATAATTGTAACTGGAAAATACTGTGATGTTGTTATGTCTGAGCCCATAAACTGATTCTAAAATCAGTTTTAAAAGGTGAAGTTTCATAAATGCATTGAAAATAACAAATATTTATTCTTGAAAGTGGGAACATTACTCATTTTGAAATTTACAAATTCTTATTTGATTCTTTTTTAATTGACTCTTGCTTTATAGCCATTTATTGTTTTAAGCACATATTATGGACAGAGCTTTGATTATACACTAAGATGGATATAATAGAAAAAGTAAGAGACAGATTATGTTACTGAGATACAAAGTAGCACAGGTGGTACTCTGGTGGTATATAATTAAGCACTAAAATAACTCTAAACCAGTAAATACTAGGAATCATCAGTATAAATCAGAAAGCGGAAGTAATGAGGGAGATGAGATTGTTACTTGACTTTGCTTCGATGATGTATAGAACGTATGGAAGGGGCAGGTATTCCAAAATTTGTAATACTAGGAGCAACGACAGGAATGCACATGGGGTTTGGTTGGCCACCAAGGAATCAAGCTGGGTTTATGCTGAGAAAACTGTATTAATGAAGAAATTTGAATACTAAGTTAAAGGATTCAGACATGATTAGAAAGTTCATAAAAGAGATAATATTTTAAAAGTTCATAAGAAAAGATATTATTTTACCCTGAACTCATTGGGATGAATAAGTTTAGAAAAAACAATCAACCACTATTCTTAGCATTTTAGATGCATCAAATGTGGTGTTAATATAAACCTAAATGCTTCAAAATCAACCAAAAACTATTGGTTCTCCAGCGTAAGTAGCCAAGAATAGCCAGCCTGGGAGTGCCAATGGAATTATGCTAATAAATAATGTGTGTATGATTCTGCCCATTCTTCATCCCTAGAAATTTTCTCGTATGTGCTCTCAAGCATATATATGCTCTCAGTTACCATTTGGTGTCTGTGATTTCCTCCACTCCATATAGAGTTCCTCATGGTTTGATTGTTGTCTAGCACTTTCTCCCACTGGTGGAAGTACAATTTTCTCTAGTCTATGTTTGCTGATGGGATCTGGTATTCCAGAGCTATTAAAACTACTGATGGTCACACTAATGAATTCGCATCCTTGATGCATCAGCTGGTGTTGTTTAAATTCCACTTCAGTTTAGGCTCATTTATGTGACCGGGGGGGGGGGGGTTATTTATTTCAAACTCTCTTTTGTTTTGTTTTTTTCCTGAGAAAATAACTTGTTCTCAATCTCATGGCTCATTGTTGGCAAAATACGAAGTAGAACCTATGTCTTAAAGCTCCCATCCTTGCATTATTACTACCATACTATGAGTAGTCAAAGTTTTCCTCACTATAGAATGAAAACTCAGGCAATATCAACTTCATGAGTTTACTTATTTTTTTATAATTAACTGAAATTATACATATAATATACTAGTGTTGTGTAGTGTACAGTGCATACTCTTAATATAATAATTAAACCTATCATTGTCCTTTCACTAATACTGATTATTTGTAGAAGATATTAGTTCTGTTATTAAAAAGTTTTAAAGCAAATGATTAAATATTTATAATACCCATAATAGTGGTAACTTTCATTTATTGAGAACTTTCTAAGTGCTAGACACTGTACAGAGTGATTTATATCTAGTATTTCTTTTAATCATCAAGTTAAAGGAGACGATATTATTGTCTCCATTTTACAGATGAGAGAACTGAGGCACAGAGATGTTAGATAACTTTTGTAAATCACAGAGCTAGTAAATGAGAGAGCCAGAATGCAAACTCTGATAACATGGTCCTTGCCCCTCTCTTCTTAACCTCTACCCCGTATTTATATAAGTCATGTATGTATTCCTGAGAGGGGAAAATGTGTGATCTATTTTTGTCTACTCCTATTTTCTTTTTTATAAAATTTTTATTTATTAGTGACGTGTTTATTGTTTCCTTTTTAATGACAGAAAATTGGCCTAAAAATAAGTAGATTTTAGCATTTAAAAGTGTACCAAATGTGCCATATTTTAAGTACTATTTTATTTTATTAATACGTACAACTGAGTTGTCAAAATTTATGAATGATGAAGAGAAGTCTTGCATTGTAGGAAAGAAAAAGTTTCACTAAAACAACTAACTTCAAAAGTAGCCATAAATTACTCAGTGGACTTCATGTCATTCTCTTAGCATTATATACTAGTTTATTTTTTTTAATGCTTTCGTGAGGAAATAAGTCATATCATGATATTTTTGGATGTACATAGAATACTTTTTAAGTATGAATAGGAAAATAGCCATAATGGGTGCCTCTGGGTATGAGGGTAAGAGATTCATGTGTCTATAGTATATACATAATTTTGTTAGAAAGTGTTATCATGAATATGGATTGATTTTTCAAAAAAACTATTTAATTAAAAAAATCTTGTCACTCATCATGAAGCATACTGAGCATATGAAAAATGAAAGATTCCAAACTATTAAACTCATCTTTATAACATAAGTTGACTTACTCATTATCTCTATATAAAGCAAAAAAAAAAAAAAAAAAAAGCTAATAAGTACCTGTACACATGTACACACAAACACACTGCTCACTGAGTTTTAGTAAACTGAATAGTTATTATCAGGAAAACATTCAGTAATATTTCTTCCCCATGTGGCTCTAACCATAGGAGGGATTTTATATTTCTATAAAAATTCATGAATAGAAAACCATGTTGAGGTTGTTACATAAACCAGTGTTTCTCAAACCTGATTCAGGTTATATGAATTTTGAAAACTATGAGTTTTCACATGATAATATGAATATATTTTAATATAATCATTTATTTAAGGTGAATAACTATCTTATAACAAATTACTCTCATGTTATTTCAGGACCCACTTTTCCATTGTGATCATTGTCACTTTCATGCTTCCTTTAGGTTTCTGAAAAAAGAAAAGAGGTGGAAATATTACATATCTTATGGTTTCTGCCTTGTGAGCTTCAAATGATGTTACGAAGAATTACTATATGGATTGTTTGAAAGTTTTGCCATATAGAGAAAAGTGAACCTAGAATTGACTTTGCTCTATAGCATTTCTGTTTTAATTCTCAGTGCCATATTCACACTCATAAACCACTTACTTTTTGTGAACCAAAAGAATCTGTTGCGTAAAATTAATATTAATTTGAATGCTATTAGTTTTGTGATTTTTCCTTGCAGTTATTACTTTTTGTGTTATATTATAAGCGCAAATGTTTACCATTTTACAAAAAAATGTATAAAAGCTCTTATGCTTAGATTATACATGTTCCTCTAACGTTATTCTACAAGTCATTCATATCAATGTAGCAGCAAGTATCAATTCAACATAAAAGCTCACAATGAATCTAAAATGATCTCTTTCAATATTTAGCAAAAATGTTGCAAATCATAATTACTGTGTGAGAGTAATGTGTAATGATGGTAGTTTATTCTGCAGCTAAGGTTAACATTTTAAAATGTGATGGACCTCATGCGATGAAAGGAGTTTATAGATCCCTAACACCAAGAGACTAAGATGCTTTGAAATAAAGCTTTCCTTGTACCAAAATCTAGAGTGCATATTTAATAGAGAAATAATATTTGGTACATTTTCATATTTATGGATTTGTGAATATATATATTCACAAGACCTTGTAGCTAAACGTAGAGATTTAATCCAAACACTTGAAGACAATGCACCCTCAGAGAGAGTTCAATATATATATCTAGTCACATTTTCATAATGGTCACTTGGAAATTTTACCTTGGCTACAGGAAATCAATTCATTCAACAGTTAGTTACAGAGTACATATTGTGAGCAGAGTACTGCCCCACATTAACTCTTACTATTTAACCCATGTTACTGAGACACCTGGTTCTTTCATTTCAGTGTGAAAATGTTTAAGTTTGATCACTTCAAATATAACTAAAGAGCGAGGAGAGCCCTGTACTTTGACAAAGATAAAAGCAGTATTAATGGTATATTGGGCCACTTCTCTTTAATACTCTAGAATTGATTTACTGTATGTTTTTTTATCTAAACCTTTTATGAACCTAGTATATTTTCAGCCTGTGTTACTTCCATGAGCACTCTACCTAATAAATAAAGTAGTATGGCACTTCCCACTATTTGTCCTAAATTTATCTCTTTTAAACTTCAAAGGGTGCCCTTAGACCTTGTATAATGAAAGTTTGTGGAGAGCTTGGCTTTTGCACTATCCACCTTCTTCATGATGTAATAGATGTTAGTTTCCAGATCGAAGATTATAATCTTTAAGGTCTTCCTGTACAGAGCTGCTCCATTTCTTTAATGATAGTTTAGCTGTCTTTCTGTGAACATTTTTAGCTTCATTATATTTCTTTGAGATAATGCAGTCAGCGTTGTGTGAGAACATTCAGGCACGTGAGTCATAGAAGTTCATAACTGAAGAGTGAGCGCTTCAGAATATGGGTTCCAGTCCTGCCCTTTTCACCAATTAAGGGCTCTTTAACACATAATTTAATACCTCTTGAGTTTATTTTGATTTCATCAAAAATTGGGCATTCAGAAGAGTTCACTTCTAAGCTCCTTTCTGAATCTGGAATCTCAAAAATGAAATTGCACAATTAATATTTTTAAAAAAGAGAACAAGGTATTTTTCAATATGGTTAATGACACGAGGAATAAAATGAAATAACTTAAATTTCACCTTTGTATGGTGATTGATATGGAAATAGCGACACCATTTCATATACTGACATAGAAACCTTCTCATACCTCCTTGTCCACTATACCCGGTCTTGTGTCACCTCGTTATAGCTTTCTTTGAATGTCTCAGAGAGAACTGTTTTCCTCACTCTTTTTTTTTTTGTGAGGAGGATTGGCCCTGAGCTAACATCTGCCAATTCTCCTCTTTTTGCTGAGGAAAACTGGCCCTGAGCTAACATCCATGCCCATCTTCCTCTACTTTATATGGGACGCCATGACAGCATGGCTTGACAAGCAGTGCGTCCGTGCACACCCGGGATCGGAACCGGAGAACCCCTGGCCATGCAGCAGAGCACGCACACTTAAATGCTTGCGCCACCAGGCCGGCCCCTGTTTCCTCACTCTTTGTGTTCTTTATTCACAATTGGACTAAACAATTTTAAACAATATTTGGTAATTTTTAATTGATTCATTTAAATATTGATTGAGGCAGCAGAAAAACAATCCATATGTAAAATAGACTAAAATCTATGACCTCATGGAGTTTACATTCTAGAGTGGGGATCACACAATAAAAATCTAAATAACAAAAATATTTAATATGGCTGATGAAAATAAGTGCTATGGAGGAAACAATGCAGAGAAGGAGGTGTTATTGGTCTAAAAGTGGTTCCTTCCTCACAACAGGATGCTGCTTCTCAATGGCCGGGTTTTTGTCCCCTTCTATTCCTTGGAGCACCTAGTTAGTTCTCAAAAAAATGGTTGCTGTGTGGATATCTGGCTATGTCCTGTTTTTTCCTTCAACCTGCCGTTATACTTTGATAGTGAAGAAATGTTACAGAAATGTATTTCTCAGGGAAAAAAACGAGAGAGAGTTTTCATTTCTCACTAGATAAGGTACATTTCAGAAAACGCAAAAAATAATTTTGAGTGATACATTTTTCATTCTCATCACTGATACAGTTGACAGTTATGTGAAAAAAAAAAAAGACACATACCGTGAGACAAGATCCCTAAAAACACGTATGCGGTTATTTAAAAGTACAGCTCGCCCTGCCTTGCATTTGGAATTCACCATTGTCTTCTGCTTCCTTTGTTTCCGATAGCTTTCCTTTTCTGCAAGGTAAGAGATACTCAGACCAGAGGGTTGTTTTATTTCATAAGTATTTTGGTTCACATGATGCTTAAACGCTATTGAAAAACTCCTTGCAGACCTGCAAATCTCTCTGTTTGGGGTTTTCTTATGCTCTGTTGCTAACTTTACATGATTTTCCACTCACGTAGCTTTGAGGTGATTGAAAAGAGAGAATTTCTCTGATTGTTTAAATTTTTTCTGAGTTGAAAGAAATACTCGACTATAAGAATGCACATTACAATGACGTTTCTCTTTTAAAATTTGTTGTGCAATTTACACCTTTTGGACTGTCACTGCACGTTTGTTCCGTTGTATGTTTTTATTACCTTTTTCCTCATCGCGTGTCATATTTTATATGCAATCATCAGACACTTTCATGCTCAAGTGGTCGTTAGCTGTGTGCTCTCCAGCTGTTCAAGACTGTTAAATAAAACTAGTACCCCCATCGGGAGCGTGCCTGACTGGCTTCCCTGCATCCTCAGGAATTGCTGGTTTGGATTAGTGGCCAATGAACACTGTGAGGCTGCCCTGAACCAGCAGCTCTATTTCCCAGTCTTATATTTTCTTCCTGTGTGACACAAAGGAAAGGTGAAATAATACTCATTTCTGGCAGAGGCATACCATTTTTTTTTCTTCTTTTCCATACACTTGGCATTATAAGCACGGCACTCTTTGAAGTTTTCTCACATTTTTACATGTCCTAGAAAGTGCCAGACCTAAGGTCAAATATGCAAGTCATATAACTTTATTTGGTCTCAGAATCCTCTTTTTGAAATGAAAGAATTGAACTGGCTGATTTCTATTATTTTTTCCTGAGTTTACAATGTGGACTGATTCTAAGTAAGGATTTTATTTAAGATATATGTGGGTAAAAATATAAATCTGACATTAGAGAGTTTTTTCCCTAACTACTTGTATTTTTATTTCTTTGTAATTAAAATACATGAAACCATGTTGGTGTCTCATAAATATTGAAAGCTGCCATACTGCTACCATCAATAAATGCCTCTTCTGTCTTAGAATTGTCAAGTGCTAGGACATGAAGAGGAGTAAGACATGTTCAATATCCATAAGTTTATATTAGCAGATTTAAAGTGCATCATGAGTATCCCTTTCAGAACTGACAGGGCTTTAGAATGGTGATCCATTCTCTAATCAGAAGGAAGAGTGATTTCGCTAAAGCACATATCTGATCCTGAACATTCTCATCCATCCTAATGCATTCTGAATTCTGCAGCTTACTAGAACAAATCCTTCAGTATCCGTGAGCTAATGAATCTCATATGGCTAGCTTGGAGAATGTCCCTTCTTCCCTCATGCTCTTATCTCCTCCCTCCATGCAAATTCTCATGGCCCACTTATGATTAATATATTCTTGATCTGCCATGTGTACTCCTGCCCACAACGTTTAGAAGCTGAAAACATTTGGTCAACAATTGTTCACCATATCAAATAAATATGTTTAGTCAAAGGTCAGCTGCAACTTGTGAGTTTGAGTTTGTGCTGACATTTTCTGGAGTCTTCACCCTGACTGAATTGAGTAGCCTTCAAATGGGTCTCCTTGTTTCTGTGCTTGCCCTATCTCAACCGGTTCTCAAGTAAGTGAGATTATGTCACTCCTCTGTGCAAAATTGTCACTTGGTGTAAAAGCCAAAGACTTTGCAAGATCTGGCAAGACCCCTCTGTAATGTGGTCCCCATTCCCTCTCCAACCTCATCTCCTTCTGCTCTCCCAGGGCTGACACCTCTTCTGCCATATTGGTCTCTAGCTGGTCATATGACATTCTATCATGCCCCTGTTTTGGGTAAGCCCTTTGCATTTTGATATCCCTTCTGCACAGAAATATTTTCCTATATATACATATGTAAGTATATATAACATCTATCTATCTATCTGCCTATCTATCTGCCTATCTATCTATCTATCTATCTAATTTATATCTGCCAGGCTCACCCTCCTTTCCTTCTGGTCTTCACTCAAACATGACCCCTCCAGGAAGGCTTTCCCTGACATCCCTTTTGAAACTAGAAATCCTTCAACACTCCCAATGCCATTTTCCAGTTTTGGTGTTTCCTAAACACTTCTGACACACAAGATGCTATATATTTTACTAATTCCATTGGTTTGGTTTTTTTTTTTTGTGAGGAAAATTAGCTCTGAGCTAACATCTGATGCCAATCCTCCTCTCTTTTCTGAGGAAGATTGGCCCTGGGTTAACATCCGTGCCCATCTTCCTCTACTTTATATGGGATGCTGCCACAGCATGGCTTGACAAGTGGTGCGTCGGTCTGCGCCAGGGGTTCTGAACCTGCAAACCCCGGGCCGCCACAGTGGAGCACGTGCCCTTAACCGCTATGCCACCGGGCCGTCCCGACTAGTTCCATTTGTTTATTGTTAGTATCCTCCCAGTGAAATCAAGCTTCTTGATGACAGTGAGTTTGCTTGTTTTGTATTTGCTATGTTATTTATCTATTGTGTTTATTGTTTAAATCCTTCCCATGAAATGTAAGCTCAGTGCTGGCCAAGAACACTGTTTGATTTGTTGAGCTTGCTGTCCTCTCAGTTCATATGCGTTGGTTGAATGCTTAAATAAATGAATGGATGTGGGGATTCTGTTGGGTTTCTAGACGGCGACCCATCCTGGAGATTTCAAGGAGACTAGATCACTTCTTTGGTTTTCTTTCTCCCCACTGCTGCTCTGACACCCTTCAGTGTCGTGGGTGAGGGGTGAGAGGCAAGGGCGCTTATAGACACTCTGAGGAGTGGCTCCCCTGAATTGGCGGTTCTGACTGTCCTTGAGTACAGCTGATGAAGGAGGCTCCTTCCTGAGTTAAACTGCATCAGAGCTACCAATATTTGCTGCATTCTGGCAGATATATCCCAGTTTCGACCTCAAAAAATTAAGGCAAATGCTGATAGGGCCAAATGTCTTATATATTATGCTGGCAGCTAGACCTTGACGTTAAGATGAAACTAAACAGAGTTTTCCATAAACCTTCAAAAGTTGAAACAAACTGTCCAGAGCTAGTCAGTCAGCTAAATTGATTGCTGCTTTAGAGGATTTGGATATTTTGTCTGTGCCTCTTCTGTCAACATTCTTTATGTCTAATATGAATACTGACTGGTACAGGCGCCACTTGCAAAATTGTGGCAATGAGAGGAGAAAAAAACCTGCTTTACCCTATAACTGTGGTGATATATAACTGGCATATTCAGAGTTGATTGCCTAGAGTAATTCTAAACAATATATCAAGGTCAGAAAATTACAACTTTGGCAAGTATACATCCTGTCCTCACCACCTGCCTAGAAAAATATTTGGGTTTATATGATTTTAAATCAAATGCAGTGTTAAAGTGCTTCTTCATTTTTAGAGACCTTTCTTTATTCAAAGACCATATTTTGAGGAGAAAAAGCACGTGACCACATTTTATCTGTGTTATGCACGGTTTTTTCTTATCTTAACTGATTCATAATTAAGTCTTATTTATTTTAGACAAAATGAAGAACTTTGCTTTTTAATACTAGCCTTTCTCAGTGTATTTGGAGGCCTGGTTGTTGAGGAAGATTATTTACATCTTAAAACAATATGGAGTCTTTATACTGTGTGTAATTTTGTCAGAATGTAATAAGTGTAAATAATTAAGTACTGTATTTTGAGCTGTCTGACAAAAGGACGACAGGGAAAAATCAAAGTTCAGGAATATTAGGAGAACTATTGTTATGTCTACTGTGAAAAAAATTGAATATATTAACATCTGTGAGAGATAGGAGCTTTATGTCTGAAGTCAGTAAGGTAGGATTGTAAAGGAAAGAACTTATAGTTTTTTTTGAGAAGTGTCTATGCTGATATATGTAAGTATACCTCATTCATTTTGCTGCTAAAAGTATTTTTTAATGAACAAATCTCAATTGCAATGAAGATTAAAAAAATATAAGATCAGCCCAGTGTGGTACCACTTAAGTAGAGACAATACAAAATAAAATTATACGTTGTTTTTGGATACATAAATTTTGGCAAAAATAGAAAAATATATGCATAAAAACACACACACCAATTTTATAACAGTGTTATATTTGTAAAAGGAGAAGAAAAAGAAGACTTGGAATGACATATTTTGATTTTTTAAAAAGAAATATCTGAAGCAAAGATGCTTATTGGCACATCTAAATCTGATTTTTGGTTATTGGAATTTCTGTTGCAGTATTTGCTATATTTTAAAATATAGGCATTAACATAAACGTATTTAAATGCATGGACAAATAATATCAAATTGCATTTGTAGAACCTATTCAAAAATTTTGAAGTGATTTAAAGCATTCTAGCTTGTATTTAACTTTCTCTCCATGCATACTATTGAGAAGAAATAAAATGCTGGCTTCACCTTTTCACAAAGTACTTATGATGACATATACAAGTATATTGTAAAATTTTATTTCAACATGAAACATAACAATTTTATTTCTATATACCAATGCACACCCCATATTTTACTATACCATATTACTAATATATAACCTCTGTATTCTGATCTATTTTAGAAGATTAACATATTTTTTTCTTTTTAAAGACATAGAGAAATATTTCTAATTTTCAAAATTATGGAAAAATTTTGTTTAGAAAGAATTCCTGATGCTTAAAAATATCAACCTTTTTAGTGAATGCTTTGGGGGATTAAGAGTTAAAGTCATTGATAATGAAAGATTATACCCTTTGTAGTTAGCGAAATTTATTTGAATTTAACATGCTCAGTCTTATTCTCTTTGGATGTAGCAAGAAGAAAAAATATCAAAGTTGTTGTGAATATGTGTGAAAACTCTCCTGAGATGCTGTATGCTTCACTCTTTTTTTGTTTTTGTTTTTGTTTTCTTTTTTTAAGGAGGTATTTTCTAATATTCAGTGAGTGGATTCAATTAATTCATAATCATTTATTGAACATACTTTCTGTCTTAGATGTGGGGGGGATGTGGAGGTGGAGAGAAAGGTAAATAAAAAATTATAATGAATTTTTAATCTAGATAGGAATTTTAAAAAGCATATGAATATGAAATTATCTATGAAGGTTTATATAATTAAATACCAAGTGTATGACTCAGACCACAGATGGATTTAGGACTTTTTGAGAAGATTCATTAAGGCATTACATTATTTCATCATCATCAATGTACCTATAAACCCAATTAGTCATCTTGTAAAGAGTTCTTGGTCACAGAACCATACAATTTTAGAACTATAAGGGATCTGCTATAGACTGAATGTTTGTATCCCCCCAGATTTCATGTTGAAACCCTTATTTCCAATGTGAGGGTATTTGCAGTCGGGGCCTTTGGGAGGTGATTAGATCATGATAGCAGAACCCTCATGAATGGGATTTGTGCCTTTATAAGAGAGATTCCAGAGAATTCCGTAGCCCCTTCCTTCGTGAGAGGACACAGCGAGAAAATGGCCATCTATGAACCAGGAAATGGGCTCTTACCAGACAACAAATCTCCTGGTGCTTTGATCTTGCATTTCCCAGCATTCAGAACTGTGAGAAATAAATGTTTGTTGTTTAAGCCATGCAGTCTGTGGTATTTTTGTTATAGCGGCTCAAACAGGCTAAGCCGGGATCTTAGCCATCATTCTGGCTCCACTCCCCGTTTTATATACTGTTGTCAAAAATGTCCTGTAATTTTACCTATATCTCTTACAACTGCTAATAGGGTAGATTACACCCCCCAATTCATCAGTGTCCAATTTCAATGTTTGGTACAAGTTTGTCTTTTCTCCCACATTATAGATCGATCATGAGATGATTAATCATTCATTCATTCAAAAGCCCATCTCAGAAAAAAGAACTATTGCTATAAGCATAATATTGGATAATATTGGGTTAAAATAATTTAACATGGACATGATGGCAAAAATTTGGGGTCTCTGGAAACTGCACCCTTAGGAATGTTAATAAAGGCTGATTAGTTTTGAAGTAAAAGTTCAAACCAGTTGAGGTTGAACATTCAAACTTTGTAAAGCTGGTTCCTGAGTACTTCATTACCATTTTTTTAATCATTTCAATTAACATGATATTTACTTAATTTAAATATCACTATTAAAGCTCATATGACTATAATACTTTTATGCACAAATATTAAGTGGACAAGCATGAAACCTTTTTATTTTGTGAACTATATATTTTCATTAAAGTTCTAAATTTGTGTTAACTGTATCTTTTAAACTCTGGCCTCAATTTTATTCTGACATAGTGATTTCAAGAAAGTACTGTTTCCATCTAACTGATTAAATAAGTGGTCCATTAACTAGTGATGGCCACTTTATAAAATCATAGAGGAGAAAAAAAGTTAAGTTGTGTAATTATCTAAGTAATGCTTGAGCATTACAATAGTTTAATCAAATGTTTGTTCATAATCATAAACCTCAATATCTACAGGAACATTTCCTTTCCTTTAATTGGACTTCTCTTTCCTTTGTAGAGGTTATTTTATACTGAAATTAAATGACATATTAAGAAATATCAAGAAGCATTGCATAGTGTCAATGATAAATTTCCTGTCTTCTTAATCATCCTCAATGTGTATTTGAAAAAGCAATTACTTGATTATTTAATTTTGAATTATTTGGAAATTTCAAAGGGCTCTGTCCAAATTTTGATTTTTATAATTGTTATTCTTGATTGTGTTACTGTGTTCTATAGGATTGTTCAGTAATATACTAAAACAGTCAAACTGAAAAAGAACTCAAAAT
Organism: Ceratotherium simum simum; assembly: GCF_057802395.1. Taxonomy (NCBI): domain Eukaryota; kingdom Metazoa; phylum Chordata; class Mammalia; order Perissodactyla; family Rhinocerotidae; genus Ceratotherium; species Ceratotherium simum. Next base: position 20,539,700 of record NC_141917.1, on the reverse strand, counting down.
ATGAGTTGAGTTTTGAATTGATACAATTATGTACAATAGTGATGTGAATTTCCTAATCCTTAAATATTTATACAAGTGATAACTTGTGTCTTTAAACTGAAAGGATAACACAGAAAGGATGACTCTAAGCACTGTTTTACACATTTTAGCAAGATGTGAATTAGACCATCTTCTACAAAATTGAATATAAATTATGTGTGAGCATCTTAATTTTAGGAAGAAAATGTAAGCGTACATCATGTAACTTAAAATCCTTGGCATTGTATATTAGAAATATGAATTATATTAATGAAATTGTAGGATTTAAACAATTCACTGGATAAAATTTGTGGGTTTAGACTTAAGATTCACATATTCAAAGGTTCAAGTCCTTATTTATGCTTTTTTTAAAAACTATTTTTAAAATCCTCAAATAACAGGTAAAAATTATGACACAATATCACTAAGTCCATTGATAAATTTAAAAATCCTCACAAAATATACTGGGAATAAATCTTAATACTATTGGTTCTAATGAGCAAGGTATTACCTGTTATCAAAATACACCTTTAGGGATTCAAACGGCAGATCTTAGAAAGTATTAATCCCACTGAAGTGACTATTAAATGTCTTCATAGCTGAAAATGTATTTAGAAAGATCTCACATTTGCCAAGTTAGTAATGGTATCAAGATGTTTTTTCACGCTTAACATATTTGTTAAGATGACCAATATCCTTCTTGTTTAATGAAAAAATTCTTTCTCATCAACGAAAAAATTAAACACCTGTGCTAGGAAAAAATTTCATGAATAAAATAAGACATTATCTTATATATAGAGCTAAACCCAAAAATACTATTTTACTTCCAGTTATACATCCATAGCTTGTCACAGGATGTTAGGATGATTTTGTTTGCAAATTTTAGTGAACCTCCAGTTAGTGAATCTAGTTAGATCTTTAAGAAAAACTATTGGTCCAGTTAGGTAGGAGGCCAGAGATGAATCAACCTTACAGTTGCCTGATATAGCGATTCTGTGCTATTCAATGACCCTGGTTCCTTCTGGGTCTCTTCTCTTCCATTCCCAGTTTTGAATTCATCCAGTGATAAAGTCCCTCATGATTGTAAAAAGTAGCCAGTAGTAATCTGTTACATGCTTCCTTGTTTATGACTAGCAAGTGGGAGAGAGAAAGAGAGAGACAGAGAGAGAGACAGAGATATCACTGAGAAGAACTGAAGAGATCCTTTCAGAATTCTGTCCTTGAATCAGTCAGGAACAAGGGGCATGGGATTACTGGGAATTGAAAATTTCAATGTGGTTAAGTCCTTCCTTGAGGCACATGAGCTGAGAAGGTGGGAGTGGAATATAAAAATCTAAATATGAGATTAAGAAAGAGGAGAAAGCAACAAATGCTGGCTATCTTGGGGATTTTCTTCCAGTTTCAGAGCATGTTTATTCCAATAAGATGCCTAGAAACTGCATACATTGCTACTGGATAGATACAAGGCCTCACTGAGCTGATCATGAGGTGAAATTAGATCAAAAGTCTATTTTAACACTCATCTGTCCCCATTCTGGCCAGTGGATCCGAAAATCTTTTGGATCTATAGGAATTAGCTTGAAACTTTTATCAATGTTCTCAAAATGTCTGGCTATTTCTCTCCCCCTAGTTCACAGTTAGGCCAGAAGATATCCCCAGTCTCATTTGGGAAATCCGGGGAAAAGATATTTGTTCTGTTATCATGGTTATCACTCAGATGTACTAAAATAATCATTCACTGGGCTCTGAGTCTTTGAAGTGACTCAGGTCTAGAATTTGGCTGAAGAGCCATGTATCTCTGTTGTAGTTGGAGCATCATTTTTCTGCCTAAGCAACCAAAAGCTTTTTCAGTTATATAATTCATGTAGACCTCTAGAGTGTTGTACATCTATTTCAGTCCTAGAGGCTATGATCAATTAGCCACTGAAAAATGCTCTCTTCAAGCGTCAATATTAATTACAGAAATTACATCTTGTAATTGATATTATTTGGTCTCAACATCCAAGGATCCCATCATGCACAGGGAAATAAGGGAGCCCATATACTGCAAAATCTCTTAGCAGCATTCCTAGCTAACAGAACAACCTCTACAATACTTTTTAAAGATGCTGATGTACCATCATCCATGTATTTCTCAATACTCACTTGGAAAGCATTTTTCATCCTCTCTTAAGAGATGTAAGGAGTAGGTTGAGTGAATCACATGTGATAAAACCACTCTACCATTGTCATTTCCTTCATTAAATGAATCACTTTATACACAAAATACTAAAGAGTTTTGGGCATTTCAAGGTCTTCATTAAGTCCATATTTTAATTAGCTAACCAAGCAACAAAGCAAACCCCATTATCGTGAGCTGAGGTTAGCACAATAATTCTAAACTTTATGGGAAGGGCAACCATATTAATAAATGTGGCATTATAAAATTAGGTCCTGCAATCCTTGGTTTAGCACTTTTAAAATTTATTTCTATACGTATTTTCTAGATTTTTGCTGATACAAATCTAAAAATTCTTGCAATATTTTCATGCTTAATCACCTCTTCTAGAATTTGAGCTTGTAATTGTCTCCCGAGGGCATGTTGGGTTCTGATTCTAATTTAGATCAGGAGATAATTAGAAGTGGTGGAGAATGAGCATAATAAGAATAGTTTTCCCTTGTAAGATAACTCTCTCAGACGAGGTTGTTATTGGATTTTAAGCAAAGGTACAAAGGGCCTTCTTATACTTGGAAGTGCTGCTTCTGCTAACAATAAAGACACAGAGATGTTTGGCAAAACATAGCCATCTGGATCCTACCACATTTCCCTGGTCCAAGATTCAGAATCTTACTTGTTCTCAATCAGTTCACTAGCTTTGATACTGCAGTAGTGATAAGACTATGTATGCAACCTAATTTTAAATTTTATAATTGGCATGATCAAATTTTTCAGTTTAGTGCTCTGCCTTAATTCTATGGTTGTGGATGATACAAGATTACTTCATCAGTCATAAAATTCCCATGGTTTCTCTCTGTGCCTTGAACCAAGATTTAGGGCTTTGAGCTTGTTATTTATTTCCTTCAAGCTGTCAGTAGAGTTTGAAACAACCAACGCACCTTCACAGTTCACACCTTCCTCATGTTCTTTATATTGTTCTTTCGAAACAGCCATCTGATTCCTCAAAGCCTTATGCTCAGTGGGCATTTTATGCCAGGTTACTATAAGCCATAATTTAGTTAGGTATGTTGCTACCGCAAACCATAGGATGATAAAATTGCATTTTTAATTTTAGCTAGGTTTTTTTTTTTTTTTTGGAGCCATCGGCTATAGCAGGCCTGATAATAAAGTCAACATTTCTTGTATTGTCCTAAGGTTCTGTTGCCTGCAACTACTTCTCCTATTTATGTATCTTTTTGAATTTTAATGTATCCAGTTTGTGTAGCCAAATTCACATGTGGGTTTCCCAACTTCAAAGGAGGCTAAGAAATCTATTCTTTGGAATTCTTCCTTGGTATTCAGGAGTTATAAGGCAGGGCATTCAATCCACAGTGGACGGATGTTTGAAATAGACTTATCAGCAAAAATAACAATAAATGTACAATACAGTGATTCTTATCTTTCCTTTGGGCATTGCCTATTTACTTATTTTTTTCATTGTGGTTATCAGTTTTTTAATTAATTTATCAAAATTCTTTGTCCCTTAGAGGAATTAAATCCTTTATCATATGTGTTGAATGTATTTTTTCCAAATATGCACATTGTCCTCAAAATGTGTAAGTTTGTTGTTATTATTACAGCTTTTACATTTATTATCTCCTTAGTGTATTAAATTTTTCTTTAAAGACTTTAAAAATGTCGTACTAGAATTATGGCGTGATATTTTTATAACTACCGTTTGATTCATTTTGATTTAGATTTCGTTAGAATCCTAAGTTGTTGTTGTGTGTGTGTGTGCTTTTCCCCAAATGTCTCTCTAAAAGTACCAAAATCAACTTTTTCCTACTGATATGAAATTTATGTATATTTGGAAATATAGTCAAAGCTTATATTTGTCAGCTTTTTCTTTGATGTTGTTATGTAAACAAAACAAAACAAAACAAAATCTTAGTAGCTCTCTTGCTCCTAGGCCTGCCAGTTAGCTGGCCTAAACAAGTTACATGGCCAAGATGAAAGTCAATAGAGTGGGAACGTGGGTTTTATTAACTCAACAAGGAGGCTCTTCTCTTCGGAGACACATGACAAAGAGTATAGATATGTAATCCTAACAGAAGGAGCAAATGAAGTCTTACAAATGGTTGCTTAATTATTCCTTTGTAACCTTCCATTAATTTATGGTCAGATATTTCTCTATTCTTTTGTTCAGTTTTCATTCTAATATCTGAAAAATGTTAAACAATAATTTTACTTTTATATTTACTCTTTAAGTCATTTGGAATTTATGTTGACATCCCTATGCTATGAGGATCCAATTTTATTTCAAATAATAAACTTATTTTGTCAGCAAATTTGGCTGAATATATGTATTTTTCTATGTTTTAAATTAGTGCCACTGTTTCTTTTGTAATTTGGGCAAGTATTGTGAGTATTGACAAATATCAAATAAGCTGAGATCACTAAGTTGTCAAAAAGATCACAAATGATATTTTATTGTCCTTATTGCCTCCAAACCAAAAATGAAGACATTCTTTCCAAAAAGTATGTTGGGTTAATGCATTCCAATGAAAACCACAGTGGAAATAAAGATAGATAATTAGACAAACTCTTAGGATAAAAACTCTAACAAATATATGCTATATACTGTTGCTTAAGGAAAGTGACTTTTTGAGCTCTTCTGAAACTAAGCATTCTTGCCTCTGACATCTCCTACACCTCAAGTGCCAATTTTTCCAGCTAGTCTCTCTGCAGTTATTATAGAATAGAACTTACTAAGCCATATCAATCACACACTTTAGTATAAAGGAGCTTTTCAATATTTTCCTGAGTTTCTGTTCAGTGTGTTGCAGAAGAGAGCCTAGGTGTATGCTTGAGAATATACAGAATGTTGTAGAGAGTATATGGAATGTTTTAGGGAATTTGGTGTGAGATTGGACTCTGGGGTTTGGGGTTATAGGATCGGCCACGCTGGTATGATCCCTTGGGGAAATAATTTACCCCTATGATTACTCATTTTTTGCATTTATGTAGTTACTGATTTGGATTAGATTAACTTGGAGGTCATTTTGAACTTTAAGCTTTTATGAAAGTAGCTTAGAAATGAGAAAACAGAACAAATCCTGTAAAAAACTTGGCTTACATTCTGAGTTTGCACACGAATCAATTAGCAAACATATGCTTAATACCTACTTCTTTTCAAGACTTTAGCCAGGTCCTAATTTCAGTGTTCCCTTTCTTTTAAAACTTACACATTTTGTTTAGGGTTTGCTTTCAGTGCTTAATTAAGTTATTCATCTAAATATAAATATTCTATGTGATGTTACAATTTTGTGGCTCTTAATTGGGGGCCATTATGCTCCTCCTCTGCCAGGGAGGATTTGGCAATATCTGGAGACATTTTTGTCCCTTATAACTGAGCAGGAGGCATTGCTACTGGCATTGGGAGGATAGAGGCCAGAGATGCTGCTAAACATCCTACCTTGCACAGGATGCCCCCCCCCACAACAAAGAATTATCCAGTCTAAAATATCAACAGTGCTTCCATTGAAAAACTCTGCTATAAATGCACTATGAATACAACTTGATGCATTTGCAAAGAGCTGGATTTGCCATTTCTTTTCAGTAATAACCATGCAAAGATTTTTGACTAAAGGGATATGTGTTTTAAAAGGATAAGATATTAAATTCAATGGAATCATAATAATGAGAGATTTGTGTTTTTCTAAAATCACTATCTTGCTTCGATTTCTTGAAAAAAAATAAGATGTTCCTAAGATAACTGCTAGAGGATAAGTGGCGCATGCACTCTGAGGACCAGTATAATCTATGGTCATGCCACAGACTGAACTTAGCTGATATACAAATTGATAAACACAAGACTTTGGCCTTAGTCCAGTCATCTAATAGATAAATGAATTTGATACTCCTGTTTATCTGGAATCAGTGAAAGCATCTGAATGCCTACCAACACATTCTGGAGAATAAATTTTATTTTGTTCCACATCTAAGTTCTCACAGAACAGGAACAATTGATTGTGCAATACTTTATTTCTAATATGGAAAGTTTCAGTTATGTCCGGATTTTCCAACATAATTTCCGTCTAGTAATGGCATCTACTTTGTACTGACTTCATTCACATTTATCATTCCTACGATTTGCTTTTATATCTATTTATTTTATATTTTCTTCTTCTATTTTTTTTGTCTTTCAGCTTTAAGAAATCCCCAAATGTAGAACTCATATTCAGTGTTCTTCTCTAAAAATGCAAGGAATCTTGAAAACCATAATCCAAACTTATTGGTCAAAAAACAAATTCTTGATTCTCTTTAGCCTTGCAAAACAAACAAACAAAAAGATAATTCTTCTTTTAATGACTGACAGTGAGCATTTAAATATTACTTGGTCTTTACAGCAGAAAAATTAGATAACTGAAGTCTACCTGTTTTTTTTTTTTTTTTGCTGAAGAAGATTAGCCCTGAGCTAACATCTCTGCCAATCTGCCTCTATTTATATGTGGGTTGCCGCTGCAGCATGGCCGCTGTAGTGGTGTAGATCTGCACCTGGCAACTGAACACAGGCCGCCAATGCAGAGCACACCAAAGTTAACCACTAGGCTATGGGACTGGCCCTAAAGTCTACTTTTTTACTAAACCTGGATACCTATTAAAAATTACTATACATAGACCCTCCTCTTCTTTTTAACTTGCTGAAAAGAACTAAATCCATGCAATGTAGTGGAAAATATACTTTCTTTTTGGAAACAGCATAACAGATAAAATAATTATAGGTAACATTGTATAAAAAAGTATGGTTCTCGTTGATATACTATGGAGTAATTAAAACAGAAGGCATACTAGTACCTTGGCAATGTGAAAGGATAAATGAAAAATGCTATAGTCAAAATCATAACTTCTAATTGCCAAGAGATTTCGGTAGTAGACATCTGCTATGGCTGGCTGATCACAGTAGGAACCACTTCATGCTTCAAGACATAATTTCCAAAAGATATGACATGCTCAGCCTTGATCACTTTGTTGAATTACAGATATGAATTAATTTATGACATCATCAGTATAAAGAGGGTCAATCTAATGTGTAGGCTTGAAAGTGAGCATCCAAACTGTACCTGGAAATCAAGTGAAAGTTAGAGACATCTGTTTATGTTATTTGCAGCATTATATTCACCAGAAGAAGCACCATCCATGATGGAAATAGAAGGTTGTAGGGGAGCTCCCCAGTCTTAGAAAGGACTTAAGTTATTTGCTCATTCTTTGTTTCATTCGATTTATTCTACCATGTGCTAAGCACTGCTCTGTGATTGTGGTTGCAACAAAGAACAATAAATACTAGTTTCCTATAATCAGAATGTATTTTATGGATAGATGACAAATAGTTAAATAGATAAAAATAATAATTTCACTGTGTGATAAAATTTATGAAAGAAATGAATGAGGTGAAGTGGATGAGAATGCTTTGAGGGCTAGTTTTAAGTAGGAGAGTCAGAAATTACTGAGGAGGTGATATTTGAGTTGAGACTTGAGAAATGTGAAATGTGAGCAAAGAGCCTTCCAGGCAGGAGGAACAGCAAGTCTGAAGATCCTGATGCAGAAATGGGCTTGATGTATTGGTGGAAATGAATGAAGGCCTGTGTACCAGAAGAAAATTAATCAAGAGAAATAGATGAGGTTAGAAAAATAGCTAAGGACAGTATTATAATGCATTGTGAGTAACTTGGGCAACTTGGGAAGATGAAGGAGGGGGAAATGGGAACTTGTTGTTCAATGGGTATGAAGTTACAGTTATACAAGATGAACAAGTTCTAAAGATTTGCTGTACTACATAGAGCCTATAGTTAAAGATACCGTGTTGTGCATTTAAAAACTTAAGAGGGTGGATCTCATGCTTAGTTTTCTTACCACACTTCCCCCTACACACACACAACAGCAAGGAGATGCAAGAAATCTTTTCGAGGTGATGACTATGTTTATTACTTTGTTTGTGGTGATGATATCATGGGTGTATGCGTATGTCCAAACTCATCAAAATGTATACATTAAACGTGCAATTTTTGTATATGACGAATACAACCTCAGGTAATTTATTAACCTCAATAGAGTTAATAAAAAAAGAAAGAAAGGATAGTTATGTGTGTATGTCAATGGGTTGGGGAGGTGGCCACACTCACTGGTGACATCACAACATGTGAATGCCGCCAGGTGCTTGACTCCTGTGGTTGAAAGATGGCATGATGGCTGAAGCCAAAGCCTACACATCTTCATCAGCTACTGTTCTAGGCAATAGGAAAGCAGGGGGGAACTACATAAAAAACGAGCCCTATTCTCTTAGATTTTTCTCAGAACAAGCAGGTGGCAAAATGAATAATGAAAGCCAAGGTAAACATGGGTCGTGTGCTGTGCCCCAGTTTAAACAGGTGCCCTGGATTCATCCTCAAATATCACATTTTACTCTAGTTGGCAAAGAGAATTATTGCAGACACATCTAGTCTAAGAGTTGTGCCTGGTTCTCTGTTCACCTTGTCTGCAAAACAACTAAATTATAGCTTCGTCAGATGGTGGCCCCAACAATGAAAAGGCTGTGAGAGGCAATGACAGAGAAAACATGGTGGGAATTGATCTCTGACCCATTTCACTGGCTTCTGCAATGTCATACTAGTTGCTTTGCCAAATACTTAATTTGTCAACCCTCTATTATTTAGAATTTAAAACTTTGATTCGTACATCCTCAACTACAGTGAGATCAGCAAGATCAACAATAGTTTCATGATTCTTACTTTTTCTGTTCAAAATTAATATTGTCCAAATTCTATAACATATGATCAGGAGGAAGTGTGGCTACCATTGAAAGGGTATGAGCTCTAGAATTAATTTCATGACAATAAGAGATATTTTTCTATTTCTCCGTGGTTTTAGAATGGGAATATGTTGCACGTTGTGTTATGCCAGGTCCCATTATTCAGGCTTGCCTTTCATCTATACTTGTTTGCGTTTCCCTGCTTCGTAAATCTTCATTGCAATGATATGATTTACACTTAGATTTCACAGAGTTTGTCCTAGTAATTATTTTTTTAACACTTTTGAATCCACCATGTTTGTATTATAGGTATATGGTAGCACTGTCCATACAATAGATCTTATCAAAATTGTTGTAAGACTTATGTTCCTTAGCTGTCTGATATGACTTTACTCACACTCTTCTAGAACGCATATTTTTACTAGCAAAACAATCTGTTAGTTTTGGTGTTTAGGTGTCCCTCCAAATAGATAATTCCTCAGATTCAAAGTTGCATTTGTCATTTTGCTATTCTCAAACAAATGCTCCATTCAACAAACATATATTTTTTGAATAATTAAGTCAAGGTGTTTTCAGTGGAGGTAGGACAGCAATAGAAACCCAGTTCAAAAAGGCCTTTCTGCTAGAATTATTTCTATTCAAAAAATAGTGAAAATATTTCATCTGTACCATGTATTGAATCTTCATAAGAGACTGCTTCCTTAATGACCAATAATTATGTCCCCTCAAATTAGTTTAATTAAAGCTTGAGACAATCTCCAGGATGTCCTATGTGGCAACACTGTCCCAGTTCCTACTTACTGAGAATGTGTTCACCAGCTACCCCAAATACTTCCAAGAACATTCTTTCATTTTTATGGCAAATGAAAGCTGTCATTTCCTTTTTTTCAGTGAAGATGATGATTGCAAGCAAAACAATAGAGTGAAGAATGCAATGAAAACAATAAACAAAATTTTGAAAACTACTATATGGGAAAAAGAGAGAACACATAGAAAATAAAGATGATTTAATCTCTCTTTTTGCTAGAAAGGCTATAAAAGTGAATCATACTGCTGTGAAAATGAGTCTTATCTAACCACCCAGTTATTTATCCTTGCTCATAGATATATTAACAGCAGAGAGTACAAATGCATTATTTTTCCTGAAAATTTTTTTAAGGTACTTTTGCTAACTACAGTTATAGCCAAACAAAACATGAAATACTAACAGTTTAATGCTGATAGCTAAGCCACTCTCCACACGTTCTCTACTGCTGATTTGCACTTCAATTACCCATTTTCATTTTTAAGAAACAGGTGCCTCCAATAAGGGTAGAAGGAAAATTATGACATTGTACTCTTTAACATTTTTTTCTGTGTGGAGGTGCTCTAGGATTATCCTATATGATAACAATCCAGTTATTTGCAATTTGTCTCCAAAACGGTAGGTGTGAGTTATATCTTTCAGTGGGGTGTGTCCCCATGCTTTTCAAATAGGGTGCACACAATCCTGATAAAGAAATCCCATCGTGCTTTAAAAAGACCCCAAAATGTAATAGGAATATTCCATCAGAGGCTGTCATGACCATGTACAATTTTTGATGAATTAAAAATCATCCTACAATCCCAAAGTTTAATTTGTGTCATATCAATTTTACTGTATTGATTAAATGGGACCACACCAATAAATTTGAACAATTGAAAAAAATAACTTTTAAAACCACTATAAGAAATATGTGTACAAGTTTGAGGGCTATATATTTTTCTAATTGACTTCTGAATTTCTAAGGACCATTGTGGTCATAAACCTTGTTTTATATTCCAATATTACAGAACAAAAAAGAATATTAAAAATTTATACCATTAACACATTTATAAATTATTGTGGTTCACCAGTTGATGAGCACTGTTATTTTGCATCAAAAAGAGAATAAACTTCTTTTAATTTAACTATGTCATCAGTTGAAAGATGTTTTCTACATTGAAGGATGGTAAAATTGTGAAAAAAAAATGCATCTTTAAATGATGAGATAAGATCATAAGAAATAAGGTTTCCGCCAAAAATTTTTTTTAAAGCTTTCAAAAAATTTCATTTTTGAAATACTTGATTGCAATTGGAACCATACTAATTTGGGCATTTATTGTTGTTTAAGAAACTATTCTTACTTCCAGTGGGCCACTAGAACACTTTGTCCCTTTCCTGCATGTATTTGTATAATCATAAGCAACTGATACTTTTTTCTAGCATATATCATACTTTTAAAAAATGAATTTGTTTGAATATTATTGTATTAGTTATATATTAATGTGTAAGAATTATCACAAAATTTAGGTGCTTTAAAACTACATATATTTATTATCTTATAGCGGCTGTGGGTCATGAAGCCAAGCATGACTTAACTCGGTTCATTGCTTTAGGATCTTTCACAGATTGCGATCAAGGTGTCATGAGAGAGGCTGAACAGATAGTTGTTGGGAGGATTCTGTTCCTTACTGGTTGTTGGACTGAGGGCCTCAGTTGCCTGATGGCTGTTGGCCGTAGGCCAGGGTCAGTTCCTTGCCACATGATCCTCTCCAACATGGTAGCTTGTTTATGCCACCATGCGAGCAGAGAGTCTACTAGTAAGATGTAAGTCGCCATCTTTGAAATTAATATCCCTTCACCTTTCCTGTATTCTGTTGGTTAGAAGCAAGTCACTAGGCCTGCTCGTGTTCAAGAGGAAGATATCACACATGAGTGTGAACACCAGGAGGAAGGAACATTGGGAACCTTTGAGATGTATACCTACCACAGTTATTAATACAAATTTACTCTGACAAATAGGAGACAGGAATTTTTAAACAACTTTTCTAATGATCCTGTTTTATTCCCTCCCTTATAAGTATGTTTTTGCTATTTAACTAGCTATGAACAGTCTATTGTTAGAAGATAATATAATAAAGAGGAAAGAGAGAGAAAGACTGTTTTAAAATCCGAGTTTAGCCACTCACTAGCTGTATTGCATTAGACGTTACTCAATTCCTCAGCATTGTATGATTTATCAATTAAATGAGATTAATACTTAATATGATCTAGCTGCAGGTATCCTGGGAGGGAAAAATAATATATTACTTTCCAAGAATTTATTGAGTGACTATATGTGCAAGGATCCCTGCTAGATCCTAGGGATAAAAAACTAAATAATACATGGTCCTTTCCAAGAACAGTAAGTAATCTAAGAAGAGAAACAATATTTAAGCTCTATAGAAATATGTCTGGCCTATAATAGTCACTCAGCCAATGTTGGCCCTGCAGAGGCCTTTTGTTCTTTTTCTATTTTCTTTTACTAAATATTGATTGTTGATTCTTCAGTGACAGCAAAGGAGCTATTGTTATACTCAGGAGATCAATTAAAGGAGCAACATCTTCTTTCTCCATTCCCCTCATCTGTTAGTTTACATTTCTTCACCTATTTACCATTTCCCATCTTTCTTCCCTACCCTCTAAATGCACATAAGTACAAGGCACTTAAAATCTTCTTGGAGATTTGGACTGAGGAAAATAAAATACTGAGGATAAGAATATTGCCAGGAAGTATTTATTGATGTTGGTATGAAGATTTCCCCAGAAATAAATTAAATCAATATACAATCTCTGTATTCAGGGATCATAATTCCTTTTGGTAGAGCTATTTAACATGGCCATTCAGAGGAAACGAAATGTTTTATTCATAAGTGTTTTTTGTAATAGAGGCCAAACATTCATATTTATAATACGAAAAAAACACATTAATATTTAAATATCTATCTCTAAATTTAATCAAATACAATTAGCATAATGGAAGTAAAAATACAGATGACCCTAGTCAATACAATTTTTAAATGGACTATAAAACTGCTGTTTATTGAAATTAAGCCTAAGGAATTGAATTTATATTTAAGAAGCTCTTTAATATGTTGTTATTTTCTATAGCCCAACACATGCATCTTAAGGATTCTTTGCCTTATTTTCCCCACTTATATCTTTGGAAACCTAATTCATAGTATTTTAAGAATTAACTTAGCGTTTGTGAAACTACCTTGCTCAGTGGTTGGCATATAATAATTGGTCATATATAAAAGTTGATTTTCCAGAACTGTCTCAAGATAAAATTAGGCCTTAGAAAGAAGGATCAACTAACTAAAAATATCCAGTATATGTGTATTAATATGGAATATTTCTGGATCCAGGACTCCCTTAAAATATGCTGATAATTTGTACTGGATTCCCCTCCATGCTCCTCTGCCTTGCACCCTGTCTAGCAGTATAATGGTTACCAGAAGTTATTGCCTGAATTCTGGGACTGGTAGGGGAAGAGATGAATAGACATCTCACAGGCAGCAAGCAGCATGATCAGTAATTCTGATGGGCCCCTGACCCTGGATGCAAAGCCATCTGACCAGCGAATTGGGAGACAGTCAGCAGTGGTGAGAATGACTCAATGTGTGTGCAGAGAACAGAAACCAAAACATTGCAGAGAAGCTCACATGGCCCCTGGTGGTGGTATGTGATCTCTTGGATTCCTATTGGTCTCTGTTGCAAAGTAGCTAGTCCCTAAAAACCTAGACCATAATCATTTGAGGGTGATCATTTTGGTAAACACCCCCAGAGTTGTGCTGGCCTCTGATGTAGTGTAACTGGTTTACACTACATCTACCAGTGTCCTGCTGCCAAAGTCTGTGGCCCCCCTTTCTTGTCTTCCTCCTTCCCTTCTAATGTTTGTTCTGGTTCACAAGCTGCTTCCTCAGAACATGCTGGATTGTATGGGGCTATGTGAGGCATCCTCCAACTCACCCACCTAGACCCATTCATCAGCCATTTCTATCTACCACCTGGTCTGTGCTTCTAACTTTCCCTCCCCACTCCTCAGCCAAGCCTCAAAGAAGTGACTAGAGGCTTAGAAGAGGAAGAAAGTGCCAGGAGCTAGGAGACTGACCCTCTGACCACTTGCCAGTCTCTTTCTTTTCCTCGGAGCCCTTCTTCAGAGCTCATAGTGGTTACCCCATTTCCAGAGGAAATTCTACGTTTCATCCTTAGTTCTCTCCATACTGAGATTCTTAGTAAAGCTTTACAAATTCAACAATTACTGACTTTCAAGGCATTTATTCTACAAATAATACTGAAGAAAATACAATTTGAAATTCAGTGCTAAATAATCACAACTTTATTCTGTCCATTCCCTTGGAGCCTAACACCCAAAGCCTCCCGCCCAAAAAACAGTGCTAAATCCGTTGAGGTATAGCAAGGAGCAACATGTGTCGTGGGAAATTTTTTAAATGAAGAAATTTTAATAACTTTAAAATGCTGCTTATTCAGTTTATATTGTTAATATGTCTATTTCTCCCGGTTTAATTTTAAGCGTGTTTAAAGAAGCGTTGTTATACCTTTAAATTCTGATTATGTATCACAGTATCTGGCTTATACTCAATATTAAATAGTTGTTCATTGAATGGACTAATTAAGTGATGGGATGATACAAATTTTAGTGGTTTCTTTTCACTGAAATATTGTGACAATGCAATTTGTACTATTATGTTATATTTTGAAATCTTTTGCTAAAATATTCAGAACATAATAAATCAAGCCATTAAAGAGCAACACATATTGTGTTGACAGAGTAAGAAAAGTCAAGAGAGATGGCTCTGTCTGCTAACAGAGTCCGTTACTGGTCCATATCTTTTTTCATTACTACTGGTTTAAAATGAGATAATTCTGTACGCAATCTGTTTTATTTTTTAAGACTGTGTCTATGTTATTAAAAAATACAAAATATTGTCTCACGTACATTGTTTAGTGTCTTTTCTCCTAATACTAACATCTCTTGTCAAGGATATTTCAATAGCAAACTGAGGATTCAAAATATTGTAAGGCAGCTAAAATGTCTAGGTTGATGTTATCAAAAAAAAAAAAATAGAGGACTTGCTTTAAAATATAAAATTACCTTTACAACAGTACTGAGTTAATAATTTTTTATCACCAGATAATCTTTAATATTTAGGTCAGGCTAAGAGATAAAATATTTAAAGTATTAAAAAAAACACTTTAATGAAAATCATCAGAGAATATTTGCTTTTGCTTCAATATGAACAAAACTTTCATTTGTGTGATCTCAGATGAAAAATCCTTCCTGGCTCTGTGAATGATACATAATTCAACTTCTTTTGAGAAATCATTAATTTTACTTTTTCAGATATAATTTTAAAAGGTCTGAGTAATGGACATCCCTAGACAATGAAGTGTAAAATACAATATGAATTCTAACTCACTTCTTGAATTTCTCTGGGATTTACAGAGGATTGTTAGAAAGCTTAGCATGTAAGTCATAAAAATATTATTCCTTATTTATAATTTATGTTAGAAATTTGTGTGTGAATAAAGTGGGCACAATAGAAGCCTGTTGGTGTTTTTCATAACGTTCGTTCTTATAAATAATGCAGCTCTGTTGAGTTTGTTTCCTTAGTTGGCTGGCCTTAAAGTCTGCTCTGCCCTATTTTTGTTCTCTTCCATCAGATACTTGTAAATCTCAACCCCTTTGAGAATAATTCTCCCACCTTTGTGTCTGTCTCCAAGGGAAAATGTAATCTTACTTGAGTCATCTCATTAGCAGTAGGAGTTTCTGTGCTGCAGGCTTCGACATCAACACGAGTGTGATGAGCCAGTGTGCTGACATCAATGAACACTTTATTAAATTACACACTCCCCTAAGCAGGCACAGGCTTTCAGAGCCCTAATATTTTATGCACTATTGCACTGACTCCCCATTTTCTGAAACTGTGAGTGTCCAGGCCAAGCTGAGGATATAAAGTCTTGATGAGATTATGGAGATTTTTTTTTAAAAGATTTGGCACACTCTTAGGTGTTAGGTTTAGTCTGTTGTTTTGACAACTGATAACTAGAGTGAAAGAATAACAGGAAACAAGACGGGGCATACAATCTAGGGCATCATTTTCTTTGGACCACTGGTGGCTCAGAGTAGAATAAAGGATCCATTGATCTGAATAAAATTTCAAAATGATAAATTTTTTCTCAATACTGCATATTTACATATTTAATCAGTAATAGTAGGCTTTGTTTCCTGGATAATATATAAAATTGTGTGTTCTTAAGTGATTTTAATTATTAAAATGTTTAACATTCGATAAAAGGAAAGTGCAATCAAGGTAAATATTGTTTTTTAAAAATAACATTTGTGCTTTTATAGGATAGCTATACTAACAGGTGTGAGGTGAGATCTTATTGTTACGATTTGCATTTCCCTGATGATTAGTGAGGTTGAGCGTCTTTTCATGTACCTGTTGGCCATTTGTATGAAGGTGTAATTTAGATAAAGTAAAATTCATCATTTCTAGTGTAAAATTCTATGAATTTTGACGAGTATATACAGTCTTGTAACCACCATCACAGACAAGATAGCATTTCCAGCTCCCAGAAAAATTTCCTTATATCACTTTGTGATGATTTGGCCCTGGCAACCACTAATCTGTTGTGGTTTGTATCTATATACTTTCAATTTTTCAAGAATCTCATGGATGGAATAAATGGAATCACATGCTGTATATGAGTTTTGATTCTGGTTTCTTCTGCTTATGTAATGCATTTGAGATTCATCTATGTTGTTGCATGTATCAATAGTTTATATGTTTTTATTGATAAGGAGCATGCCATTGTATGGATGCACCAAAGCTGGTTTGTTCATTCACCCTTTTAAGGCTATTTGGGTTGTTTTCAGTTTTTGACAATAATGAATAAAGCAGGTATAACCACTTACATACAGTTTTATGTAAACAAATGCTTTTATTTCTCTTGGACAAATACCTAGGATGGGAATCCTATAGCAAATACTAAGGTCATGTGTAACATTTTAAGAAACTGCAATTTTTATATATAATTTATTTTTATATTGTTTATATTAATTATATGTATATAATTTTATATAATATATACTATATTTATATAATTGTTATATATTTGCCTTTCATCTCCTTGATTTGGGATTAGTTTTTTCTTCTTTTAACAGTCTATTAAAAGAAAAGCTTAGATAATTGATTTGACATTTTTCTTTACTGAAATTGGTATTTAATATTAGAAATTTCCCTCTAAGCACTACTTTAGCTACATCACACAAATTTTGAAATGTATTGGGTTTTTCCATTTTTATTCAATTCAAAACATATTCTAGTGTCTTTTGTGATTTCTTTTTTAATACATGGGCTACTAAATTTGGTGTTCAATTTTCAAATATTTATGGATTTTCAGATTTGTCTCTCTGTTAGTTACTAATTTAATCTGTCATAGTCAGAGAAATGTTGTATGACTTCAGTCTTCTTAAATATACTATGACTTGTTTTATAGCCTAGAATATGTTCTGCTTACTGAATTATATAAGCATACTTGAAAAGAATGCATGTTCTGATATTGTTGGGAAGAATGTTGAAGGGTTCCTATGGTCATTGTATACTGTTTGATTTTTTATTTCTTCTTTCAGTTCTATCAATTTTTGCTTAATGTATTTTTGAAGCTGTGTGTACACATTTATGATTGTTTGCATTTTCTATGTGAATTGGCCCTTTTTCATTATATAACATCTTTATCTCTGGTAGTATTTCTTGTTCTGAAGTCTACTTTATCTGGCCTTAATTTAGCCAGTCCAGATATTTTATAAATTAATGTTTGCATGGTAAATATTTTCTATTCTTTTACTTTCAACCTATCTCTTTATACTCAAAATGGATTTTTTATATAGCACATAGTCAGGAAGTACTTTGTTACCCGTTCTGGTAGCCTGAAAGCCAGGATACTAGGCTTCCTAGTATTTGGAATAACTTCTCTTATCCTGGTAATTAATTCTAAAAATATAATGCAATTTATTGTAAGCTTATTACAGTTTATCACATTTTTATTATCCATTTTTTCCCTGGTGATAAATCCACCTAATCAAACTAAAAATCAAAATTAAAGTCTTGCTCTTAATATTCATAGACCTTATTTGCACCGACTTTGGCAAGTGTTAATAGCATGAAAAATGTAGTAAAACTATTTTTGTCCACAAAGTTAGCTAAGTTAATTTCTTTCAATTGCACAATTTCTTTTCAATTGTGACTTTGTAATCATGCTTTACAATTGCAGACTTAGAATGCATATTTGCGCTGCACACCAGACATATGATATCTGGAGAGAAAAAAACTAGAAAGGACCACTACAAGCTTTATGATCTTAAATTATATTTTGTGTTTTGTTTCTTCTAATATAGTTTTATCATCCTTTTCCCACTGCCATGTATTCTTATTCTTCAGAGCCTTAAGGTAGATTCAGTATTAGAGGTACGAGCCCACTGTCCAGTATATCTATATAGCCTGCTTGGTATGTATTAGAATCCAAAGACAAAAAGTACAGGTTGAATTGGATGGTTTTTACAAATAAAGCTGAGGAGAGCAGAAACTGATACCTCTAGCTATGCAAAACCCTGTACTTCCTGTTCTCACTGTGTTCTCTGTTCCTCTGGATCTTTTATTTCTTCCTTGGTTGTTGTCCTACTCTTATTTAAAGAATTAAAATCAGCTGAGTTTTAGAGTTTCATTATCAGATGAAACTACTATAGTTGAAGATAAGTTGTGGAAGTGATCTATGGGTTATGTTTAAGTGGGTGAATATACGTGTTTACAAAAGAAATCGGGAGAAATCTTGAATGAATACAGGAGGCTTCCACTGTAGAAAATTAGGACTTGAGACATATCCCTTCTTTGTGTCTCCTTATTCTCATTCCATAACCAAGAGAAAGGAAGTGAGAAAACTCAATCTAAATAAACTCTTAACTTCTTTTCTATATCCCCCTCCCAACTCCTGGCCCCCAGGTATCTAGAATTTCATCTTCCTAGGTAGGAGGCAGGAAAATAAGGTAAAATGCCCTCAAATGTAAGTGCACACTATATAATACTTCCTTTGATTGACTCAGTCCATTAAAGACCATTGAGAGCACACACGTACACACACACACACACACACACACACGCATACACACAAAACAATAAATAGAAGGATGCTTTTCCTTAAGATGCAGAATGCCTATTTGCAAGAATAGTTAAAAGTCAGGTAACACCATGTAATAAGTAGTCTCAGGCAGAAATTCAGAAGGTATGATGTACATGTGGAAGGGGAGTATACACAGAAGAGATACCGGCTCTCCAAGGAGCTAGCACTCTGCTTAAAACTGTAATTTGCAATTAACTGAGTGAATGGCATTTTATAGATTGTGTCTTATTGGTCCAGAATTTAGATGTCTTGCTTTGTTTCTGGCACTAATCTTAACCCACTAAATTCTTACTGAAATAATGAATCTTTCTGGTTTCCACAGCGATTGTGACTAAATATGGGTCAAGTATATAATTGTTTCAGGGGCCAATGCATAATCTCTTTTAATGTCTAAAGGCTTACAAATTTCACTGCCTTCAACAAGTGTAGATTTTTGTTGTAGTGATTGTTTTTGGTACTATACTGGATTTTGGCACCAAATGATTCAGTGAAGCAGACTTGTAAACTCTAATTCTTTTTAATGGTTAAAAATAATTACAGACTATGATTTCCCCATTGCTGTTTGCACTACAAGAAGAAAAGGCAGATACACATACATGAAAATCAAAATTTCTTAAAGTGAGTGGCCATAAAACTTATCACGTAAAAGATTGCAAGCTGAAGATTGCAAGATTTCATTTGAAATTCCAAGAGGCATAGCTGGGGATTGATTGTAGTAGGACCAGGATTGGGGTATGAAGTTAGTGAGGGTAGGGGGCAGAAACCACTAAATGTAGCAATACATGTTAAGGAAATTTTTTAAATCGTTTTTTTTTGGGGGGAGGGGGTGGTGGTGAGAGGATTGGCCCTGAGCCAACATTTGTTGCCAATCTTCCTCTATTTTCTATGTGGGATGCCACCACAGCATGGCTCGATGAGCGGTGTGTATGTCTGCACCAGGGATCCAAACCTGGGAACCCCAGGCTGCCAAAGTGAAGGGCATGAACCTAACCACTACACCACCAGGCTAGCCCCCAAATCCATTTTTTATTAAATAATTTACAACTTTAACCAATTCCAGCTTTCCTTCCAAAGACACAATTCCTAAAAAAGAAAAATTAGCTGCTGAATCTTTGTTCTCAAGGCGACTTGAATAGCAAGTTTATACTTAAAATTCAACATGTCAATGATATGTTTCAAGTCAAAAGCAATCTATGGAATTACATGTCCAAACACATTTTCATGAATGATTTTAATGAATATTCTTTGCCCAGAACCTTACTATATGTGTCCAAATACTTACATGGTCTGTAGTTCCTAACTTCCCAGTGTCAGAAATCTCCCTCATTCAGTGGGTTCATCTTATTATGCTCAGCACACTGGGAGCTAGTCAGGATATCTTCTAGAGAAGAGCATTAAGATGTAAGTTTTAATCATAATAACATCTACTCATTATTAAATTATGCAGGAGGTTTCAAAACAGTGCAGGGGGAGTCTGGTGACCTGAGTTATATTTCTGGTTATGACACTAACTGTTTGAGACTGAGCACATATCTGTTTCCATATCTGTCAGACTAAGTTATAGGAGAAAAAATGTATTTCTGAAGCTCAGTTTAAAAGTGCTTGATCATATGTTGCTGCTCAAGTCAGGGCTGATTTCTCCATTAGGCAGAGTAGGCACAGAGTCTACGGCCCTCAGTACTTTGAGGGAGGGGCCCATGAAAATGTTTTAATTTCTTTTAAAATTAGAGGAAAAATTGTACTTTTAGGTCAAAGACAATGCTTTACTATATAATATTAATATATGTATCTTTATATGAATGCAGTTGTAAAATATATTTTCTATTATTATTTTATCGAGGAAAAAGCCCATGAAGGCAAACTGCCCAGGGCCCATGCAAGTTATAACACAGCCCTGGCTAGGGTAGAGGAAATTGCGGCTGAAGGATTAGATGATTTGGACTCCATGTTGTAACAGGCTGGGACCTAAATTTAGGTTTGAGCTTAGTCATCTTAGAATTGTGTCATACAATCAAAGTGAAATTATTTCATTTCATCAATGCATATGCTCCTTTTTCCCCCTGAGCTTTGCACATTCTTTTTCCTATTTATGACCCATTACATATTCGTGACCCATTATTCCAATTAATGGAACACAATTCCATCCTATTTTGTTGCCAGAACTTAGTTTAACTCCTGCACTTATTTGCATACAACATGCACACAAATACACACAATGATACTCTGTCTCCTCTTCCCTGTGTGTCATCTAGGACATGACTTCCTCCAAAAAGATTTCTCAGACCACCCATGTTTGGATTAGGTGCTCTTTTCACCCATTCACACTGTTCATTCTTAGATGGTGAGAATCATTTCAGTTTTGTTCACATTTACCAGCTTCCATATAGCAAAATGTGTGGCACAGAGACAGTGCTCCATGAATATGGCTGAGAGCCTCAATGACTCCATTTATAGAATGAAAATTCTAAACACACTCCATTGAGATATGTAAAAAAAGAATACACACAAACGATTTGTACAACTAGTTCATTGGGGTGCTCATTATAACATAGGTTGATACTCCAAGTATTTACAAAACTAATAGTATGTTTTAAAGTCTAGAATCTATACTTAGGCACTGATACTTTTAAGAATTAAAAAATAAATATTAGGAAATAAAGAAACCTTGTATTGTCTTTTTAGTTCAGTTGAAAACTCTGATAAAAGTACCATTTGGCATCGAGCCAAGCATTATGAACAACAGAAAATAAGTTACAGTCTAGTGCCTTTCTGCCCTCAAGAAGATAAAATTTAACCCATGCAATGCTATTCCAATTTTATATTTCAGGTACAGATATATAAGTTAGGAGTTAATCTTTTTTTATGTAATGGGCCTCCACATAGAGATAAGATAGGCTATCTACAAATGTGCTTCTTAGTATTGTGCAAATATTGAAGCATAATTAGAGTTAAAAATTAGTGCTGATAAAATTTTCTGCTTCTTTTATTTAAGCCTGACCATCTCATAAATGCATGGCACAAAGATCTGTCTTATGATTACAGTGCTTATCCTCATGTAATAACTATAATTATACTTTTAACTTAAGTGGATTTTTAGTGGCAAATGATATATCTCCCTATGTTTGTACCTTTGTCTAGTTTTCACAAATGAGTGTCACATATATTTTTGTATTTTCAGGTATAACAGCAAGAACACATTTTGCAATACAGCTAATCCCAATTTAGTGCTTATTCTATGCATTCATATAGTAGGAGATGCTCAATGTGTAGTAATTGTTTACTCGCTATTTATGGGTACATGCACAGAGGGTCTTCGTAGAAGTAACTTTGAATGGAATTGATCTTTAACAGGCTCTTGCTTCCAGCTATGGATATTTTTGCTTGATGTTCTACTAATAATGCATTAAATGAGAATGACACCCCATCTTGGATAGAAATTCCTAATAAAACTCCCAAGCTCTCTCTCCCCATCTCTTCAGTCATTACTTTTCAGAAGCAGTCCAAGTCCTGGATCAAAGAAAATTGGGTACCAGATGGCTTTCATCCCAACATCATCAAGTTACCTGGAGAGCGTTCTTGCTACCAATTTCTGCATAATGAAATAAATCCTCGCTGCAGTAGAATGCGACTTCCAGGAGCAGCAGGTGTCATGCCACAGCTGTATTAGCACTGTTAACTTGTACATCTGTGACTGTCACACTCGCTGCTGACGTTAAAAAGGCTGCTGAAAGAGGAACAAGAACTCTTGGGTGCTGTTCGTTAGCCTGTTAGCGGGAATCTTAGAGAAAATGGCCACACAAAGTTGTGTGTGTCTCACTCGCCAATGCTTCTCTTTACCCCTGTTATATGCTCTATCCAATGACCGCCCAAAATTGATATGGGTTATAGCTGGTTTTGCAAATCATCAGGTTAAGATGTTAGCAGGTAGTGTAGCTAGAGAAATGTATTATTGGTTTGTGTGCAGGTCACACTCCTGGAGAAGAAAATTAATTTCAAATGGTTTTGCTTGAAGAGGAATTTTAATCTGAGAAGAATAGCAAGGATCAGAGCTTCTTGGAATTCTGTCTGCATTGGTAACAGTCCTAGCAATGTTTGATAACTTATCTGAGACTAGCAAGCCTTTGTGTTGCATATTCCATTCAACAATCTTGTATCGATTGCCTATTTGACTAATATCTTGTGTGAGTTTCGTGATGTATATAAATAGGATATAAGCATAAAATGGTATAAATTATCTTTGACTTGTGCTTTTTTAGAGAAAGAAACCAAGTTTCCTCTCATTGAAATATTTTAGAAAGGATAATAATATTCGAACCAATTCAAAAAAATATTTATTGAACAGTTTGTGAAATCCACATATTAGTAACTTTAGATGGAAGACATATGACCCTGCTTTAAACTTACAGTCTAAGCAGAGATACACATGCAAATAAATACTTAAAATAGAATGATAAATATTCAGTGTAGAATTATATATTTTCTGTGACATTAGAGCACAGTAGGTAATGTGTAATGAACTCCTGGAAAATATGATTAAACATATGGACTCTTAGTATTTAAGTCCTTAGCATAATGCTTTGATTCAATTATCTCACATAGTGTTTTATACCAAATGCATAAAATTGTATCCGCTGCATAAAAAGGAAGTATTTAGTATGCACTGGCTCATTTTAATTGTATAAACACACCTGAAAAATGTTCCTTGATTTCTCAATGTTGAAATTTCATTAGGCTGTATTGGCACTATGAAACTCTAAAAGGATTAAAATTGTTCATCCATAGAGGCTTGGGTTTGGTCTCAATAATCTTTAGCCTTTTCAGTTACAATTATAATGGTAAAATTAGAGAAAAAAAGCTGGTACATTAAGATATTAATCAACATAATCAACTGACTGAAGAACGACTATTCCTTTTATTAGCCAAGGATGGATTGCAGCCTAATTGATCACCTGTGATATATGGAGACTTAATTAATAATTGAGATATGTCAAAATGCCTATTATATTATATTCTGTGATCTGCTGTTCTTGGCTTCCTGTATGATAAAATTAACAGATAATAGAGGAAATAATGGTGGTGATAAGTATTTCAGAAGAATAATGAAAACTCTGTAATTGTAGAAATGGAATGAGGTTCAGTGAGACAAACGCTTTAAAATGTATCTATAAAAGAAAACATAGTTTGTAGTATGATCAGGAGAATAACTGCTGTAGTGTGTGCTGACTTGAATCAGACAGATTCTTCTAGTTAACAAAGTTCCAGGAAAAGACAGATTATTTAGCAATAATGTTCTAATCTTCCCACAGTAGTCACCTTATATTTTATTTTCCCATCAGTGTAATAGGCTGTGTACCAGGGTTGTGAGACACCAAACGAGAAAAACTTAGAAACGCATTCTGAAATGATTTTATATTTGGAAAGGTCTCCAGCTTTGCTATTCAAAACATGTGGTCCAACTGCATTGGCGTTACAGGGGAGCTTGTTGGAAATGCAGAATCTTGTGCCCCACCTCAGACATGCTGAATGAGAACACAGATATTTAACAAGAGCCCCAGGAGCTGTGACTATACATTAAAGTTTGAGAAGCACTGGTCTAAAGGAATTATGGGAATGCAGAATGTGAAGGGATGGTTTAATAACTTCATCTGATATTCATATTAAATTATTTTTGAGATTAAAATAAGGAAATGTGGTTTTGCAAGAATTTCTTGAAAATGAAATTTATTAACTGGAAATAACATTATAGAATTTCATGAAATTTTAGCATTTTCATTCCAGGAGATAGCTGTGGTCTCTTATAACTGTTTATAATTTCAAACAAGTACAACTCCTTTACATAATATTTTCACATTCTAAAATTTAGCTTTTATTTTTCATCATAAATAGTCCAATATATTCAGAAAGGCTCTTTTATAAACATATTAGTTACTTAATTCAAGAAATGTTCACTGATACACCTACATATATATATATGTATAACAATGTACTATTCAGCAGTGAGGGAAATTCAATCAAGTATGAATACCTAGACATGATTCAGAATTATATACTAGTGGGGGAATAGTTTATTCATGTAAGAAGTTACATGTGGGGCTCGAAATTCAATAAACAATTGGAAATAATGGGAATTTTTTTTTTTTTTTGTAGGACATTTGCCCTAATCTAACATCTGTGCCAATCTTGCTCCTTTCTTCTTCCTCTTTTCCCCCACAAAGCCCCAGTACATAGTTGTGTATAGTAGTAAGTTCTTCTGTGTGAGCTGCCAGCACAGCATGGCTATTGACAGACAAGTGAGTGGTGTGGTTCCGTGTCCGAGAACCGAACCTGGGCTGCCAAAGTGGAGTGCGCTGACCTTTAACTGCTAGGCCATCAGGGCTGGCTCTGAAATAATTTTTTAAAAAAATCATCTAGTTCCAGATATTACAATGAACTATAAAGTTCAGATATTATCTTCCCAGTCATAGACACACTTAAAATTTTTAATTGATTTGGGTCTTGGTGGAAAATTAATTTAGTGAACACCCTGTAGGATATATTTTAAATAAGACAGATTAAGGTTAAGAAAACCTATGAGTAGATATCATACACTCTTTTGCATGAAATGATGATGATTTCAAATAGTGTAGTGGCACATAGAATAGGAGGAAAAAAAAGAGTTGAGAGCCATGAAGAAAGAAACAAAAGCAAAGGAATATATTGACTGACCGTGTAAGTGGTGTACTTGGTTAAGTCGAAGTATCAAAGATGTTCTGGAGCTGGCCCAGTGGCGCAAGCAGTTAAGTGTGTGCACTCCGCTGCGGCGGCCCGGGGTTCGCCGGTTCGGATCCTGGGCACGCACTGATGCACCACTTGTCAAGCCATGCTGTGGCGGCGTCCCATATAAAGTGGAGGAAGATGCACACAGATGTTAGCCCAGAGCCAGTCTTCCTCAGCAAAAAAAGAGGATTGGCAGATGTTAGCACAGGGCTGATCTCCTCACACACACACAAAAAAGATGTTCTGTATTTTGAGTCAGGTTAGTGGAAGAATAATTATTTGCGGTATTTATAAGGAAGGAGCAATGTTTTGAAAAGGCTAATAAATAGGCTTCTAGCTACATGGAACATACCTAGGAAGAATTAACATTGGGCAAATTAACCGTTGGTTTGTTTCACATAATTTCCTGTTTTTATTTTTACTTCATTTTGTTTGTGCATTTATCAATTGTTCATTTTTTTAGAGCAGTTTTAGAGTTCCAAGAAAATTGGAAGAATGTACAGAGATTTCCCATATACCCACTGCCCCCACACATCCATAATCTCTCCCATTATCAACATCACTCACCAGAGTGGTACATTTTTTACCAAGGATGAACCTACAATGACACATCATAATCACCCCAAGTCCAAAGTTTACCTTAGTGTTCACTCTTGGTGTTGTACAATCTATGGGTTTGGACAAATGTGTAAGAATGAATGTATAAGGTTTTTGAGGATTCTATTGATATATCCTCACTCAGAGATTCTTTCCTCAGCTGTGTGCAGTCTACTAATGAGCCTATCAAAGGCATTCTTCATTTCTGTTACAGTGTTTTTGATCTCTTGCATTTCTTTTTAGTTCTTTTGTTGAATTTCCATCTCTCTGCTTAAATTGCCCATCTGTTCTTGCATGCTGTCTACTTTATCCATTAGAACTCTTAGCATATTAATCACAGTTGCTTTAAATTCTCCATCTGATAATTCCAATATCCCTGCCATATCTGGTTCTGATGTTTGCTCTGTCTCTTCAATTTGTGCTTTTTGCCTCTTGGTATGCCTTGTAATTTTTTTCTTGATAACCAAACATGATGTACTGGGAAATGGAACTGTTGTAAATAGTCCTTTAGTAATGTGATGGTTAGGTGTGGGGGCAGGGGAAGCATATAGCCTATGGTTTGTACTATCTGTTAGTGAGCCTACGCCACTGGACTATGAACTTCACAAGAGTTTCTCAGTTTGTTCTCCCTCCTTAGGTTGAATACAATGGCTAGAGAAGGCTGGATTGGGTATTTATCTTCCCCCAGGTCAATTATAATCAGGGTCTGATAATACTCCAGCAGATTAGGCTCTGGTTAACTAGTTTCCCCTGAGGGCAGACCTTGTCAAGAACAGAGTGATCTGAGGTATTTTGAAATGTTTCCTTTTCCCCTCCCTCTGTTGGAAGCACAATGGGATTTTTGTCACATATTTGTTGTGGGAACCTGATCAAGCTCCTGCTGGTAAATCTCACATATTGAGGGGGCCCCCCTGTGGATTTTTTTAATTTTCAGAGGTGTGCGCACTAAGTCTCCAGCAATTTGTCAATTACAGTTCAGGTTTCCTACCCCATTACTGGTTTCAGGGTGGTTTCTGCTGATGCCTCTCTGCTGGTAAGCTGTGCTTCCCTCTGTTTGCCTGTCTCTCCAATCTTGGGAGCAGTAGTTTGCCCCGAGTCCTCCCATCTTTTATGGATCCAAGAAGAGTCATTGGTTTTTCAGTCTGTTCAGGTTTTTGTTGTTTTTAGGATGGAGTGGTAACTTCCAAGCTCCTTACCTATGGAACTGAAAAAGTCATTCTTTCTTTATTGCTTAGTAGCATCCCATTGTATGGATATACCATGATTTGTTTATCCATTCACCTGTGACATTTAACTTGGTTCCAAGTTTTCACTGTTATCCATAAACTGCTATAAACATTCATGTACAAGTTTTTAGATGAGCATGTGATATCATTCCTCTTGTATAAATATCTAGGAGCAGAAGACTGTGTTACAATGTAGATGTATTTTTAACATTTTAAGAGTCTACCAGTCCTGTGGTTGCTGTAATAACTTACCACAAATGAATGGCTTAAAATAACACAGATTTATCAATTATGTATCTAGGGGTCAAAAGTCTAAAATCAAGTTGTCCTCGCAACTGTATTCCTTCTGGAGGCTCCAGGGGACAACCTGTTGCTTTCCTTTCTCAGCTTCGAGGCTTCCTGCATTCCTTGGCTACTGCCCTCTTCCTCAGGACACCCTAACCTCCTGCTTCTGTGACCATCTGTCTTATGACTGACTCTGATCCTCATGCCTCTCTCTTATTAGGATCCTTGTGATTACATTGGTCCCACCTGCCTAATCCAGGATACTCCCCTTAATCTCCACGATCTTTCAGTTAATCACATCTGCAAAGTCCCTGTTACCATATAAGATAACATATTCAGGGGTTCCAGGGATTAGGATGAGAGCATCTTTGAGGGGCCATTATTCAACCTACCACACTGTCTTCCAAAGCGGTTATATCATTTTACATTCCCAACAACAATATAAAAGAGTTCTAGTTCCTCCACATCCTCACCTACACTTGTTAATGGCTAGTCGTTTTAATTGGCGTTTCTCAAATAATGAATGATGTTGAATATCTTTTCATGTATTGTTTGGCCCTCTGTCCTCTTAGGTGAAGCATCAGTTCAAAGCTTTTCACTGCTTTTTTATTGGCTTTTGTGTTTTTTGATTGTTGGATTTTGAAAGTTCTTTATATATTCTGGATACAAGTTTATGATCAGATATGATTTGCAATCTGTCATCATATATTTTTGCCAGGCTATGGCTTGTCTATTTTTTTCTCTCAACAGTGTCCAAACTCATCAATTTGTATACATTAAATATGTACAGCTTTTTGTATCTCAATCATACCTCAACAAAGTGGTTTAAAAATAAAAATAAAATAGAATCAAAATATGAAAATATTAGGGTTATACTTGACAAACAGTGAGCAAGACCTGTGTACTGAAATCTACAAAACATTACTGAGAAGAACCCAAGAGAGATATATAGTGTTCAGAGGTCAGAAGGGTCAATGTTGCTATGATGTCCATTTTCCCAAATTCTTCTAAAGATTCAATGCAATCCCAATCAAAATCCCTACTGACTTTTATATATAAATTGCAAGGTAATTATAAAATTTAAATGAAAAATGTAGAAGACCAACAATAACCAAAAACATTTAAAATAAGACCAATGTTGGAAGACTAGCATTAACTGATTTCAAGACTTAAAAATTACAATAATCGAGACTGTATGCTGTTGGTATAAAGATGGACAAATAGATGAATGTAATAGATTAGAAAGTCCAAAAATAGACCCACACATATATAGACAACTAGTTTTTAACAAAGGCACAAAGGCAACTCAGTGGAGAAAGGATGGGCTTTTCAACAAATGGTGCTGAACAATTGGATATTCATAAACAAAACAAAGAACTTCAGTTCACATCTTGCACTATATACAAAGCTTGATTCAAATTGGATCGTAGACCTAAACGTAAGAACTAAGAATATAAAACTTCTAAAAAAAAAATGAGAAAATCTTTTTTGACCTCAAGTTAGGCAAAGACTTTTAGATATGAAACCAAAAGGCCAATCTATTAAATAAAAAAATTCAAAAATCAAATTAATCAAAATTTAAAACTTTTGCTTTTCTTATTTTTATTTAATCTTGTCATTGTTTGCAATGGTTTTGTCAAATATTAATGTAAAATATATTTTAAACATTTTACTTAACTTAAATCAGTATTAAATAGTGCATTTTACTATAGACTCTCTAGGAAATTTATCATTAAATAATAGAACCTAGAACAATAGTGGAAAAAATGATCCCACGTATATGTGGAGTCCAATTATTTACTAACAACTTTTACAGATACAATCTCCACCTACTCCTTCCCCAAAATATTTTGTGCTTACACTTCTAAAATTATAGGTAATGTTATAATTGTATTGAAAAGATGATCAAAAGGTGATGGTGATTTTATTGATCACCAATAAAACATATAGTTGCTGGCAAATAATTTTAAGATAAAAAAAAGAAATGAGAAAGACTGTTGCTTCAATAAGTTTTAAAGCTTTTATAGAAGAAAAAATATACCCTGAATTATGCAAACTCTCCCCTAACTCTTAGGAACAGTGTAAGTTTCTGTAGAATACCATCTAGCATGTCCTGATACATAAAAAGACAAACATCATTTTGGTAAATGTTCTATTACTTAGAATCCAATCAACTTGAGTCTCTGTAAAGTCAGTGCTTTGTGATGTAAAACGACTTTGTGCATCAGACAATTTCTATAAGTGTAGCATTACATGACGTATTTTAATACAGTTTACATCTGTCACGTTGAATGCTTCCCACACTGTGGAGAGCTCCACAGTCGTTTAATACACTCAAGGGAAATACTGCTTCACCATTAATCTTATTTCTAAAGCATGTTTGCGTTGGACCTTTAAATCTTAATAATAAAACAAAGAAAAGTAAACAGATTGCTTACAAATCATTGTGGATGGAAGCACAGATATCAATGCTGGAGTACTTAGAATGCATTGCCATTTTAGAGAAGTGGAACTCAATCCTTTTAGCCCCCAAACCACTTTTTATATCAAATATTTTATCCTATCCTGAAATAAAATTCATACCTAACAGGAAACAAACAAAACAATCTACAGAGAAAATTTTAAAATAAAAATAATATCCTAACAATACAAAGAATAAAATAAAGTAATTTTGATTTTAAAATATATATATTCATACATGAATGTTGGGGCATAACTACATAGAGAAGGTAATGGTACTCAGATGTTTGAATCAACTTATTCATTCATTCATTCATTCAAATCAAAGTGTTTATTGAGTATCTACTATGTGCAAGATTCTATTCTAGAGAAGTGAAAACAGTAACAAAGAAAAGAGCAAAATTCCCTTCCTTCATGGGATTATAGCAGGGAGACAGAATATATACACAATAAATAAATAAAGCACATGTAGTATATTGGTATATATGAAATGTTAGGAAAAGTTTCAAGAAAGACCTAAAGGAAGCAGAGGTCTACCTCTGTGATCTCTATGGGGAAAAGCATTCCAGGCAGAGGGCACAAGTGGAAAGGTCCTGGCTGAGGAGAGAAGCATAGGAAGTGTTTTGCAAGGTGAAGTAAGAAGGACACTTTGGCTGGAAAGGAGTCAATTTTGGGGAGTGGCATGGGGGATTGAAGTAAAACATGAGGTCAGAGAAGTGATCAACACTCACAACACCAAGTACAGAACTGTAGGTCCTTGCCAGACATTGAGTTTTAATCTAAGTGAGATGAGAAGTCATTGGAAGTTTTGTGCAGAGAAGTGACATGATCTGACTTACGTTTTTTTTTCGTTTTTTTGTTTTTTTTGTGTGAGGAAAATCAGCCCTGTGCTAACATCCATGCTAATCCTCCTCTTTTTGCTGAGGAAGACCGGCACTGAGCTAACATCTATTGCCAATCCTCCTCCTTTTTTTCCCCAAAGCCCCGGTAGATAGTTGTATGTCATAGTTGCACATCCTTCTAGTTGCTGTATGTGGGACGCGGCCTCAGCATAGCCAGAGAAGCAGTGCGTCGGTGCACGCCCGGGATCTGAACCCGGGCCGCCAGTAGCGGAGCACGCGCACCCAACCACTAAGCCGCAGGGCTGGCCCTGACTTACGTTTTAATGGGATTACCTGGGATATTTTGTTGAGAAAGTTGCGCAGAGAGCAGTCAGGAGCTTATTGCCCTAGTCAGGCTAGGCAGCGTGGGGTTCTAGAATGGCGTGGCAGTGGGGGTGGTTAGAAGTGGACAAATTGCCCAAACGTATCAAAAGTATAGCTGACCACATGATTAAATCCTTCTACAAAACAGTATTAATTGTATTACAAATTGATTTACTATAGTAGAGATTTTTTTCTACTCCAGGAAACTCTAGGTGTTCCACAGACCAATCCAATAGAGAAGAGAGGAGCGGTCTTCCACCAAAGGCACTCCTACTTTTGGTTTTGTTTTTGGCTTTACTTCTACCTTGGAGCAGGATTAAATCTGAAGAAATTGTGCCACTCTTTAAAAAACATTTAAATATCATTGCATTGCACAGCAAATGCATGTTTTCTTTTTTTGTGTGTGAGGAATATCAGCCCTGTGCTAACATCTGCCAATCCTCCTCTTTTTTTGCTGAGCAAGACTGGCCCTGGGCTAACATCCATGCCCATCTTCCTCCACTTTATATGGGTCATCGCCACAGCATGGCTTGCCTAGCAGATCGTGGGTGCATGCCGGGGATCCGAACTGGAGAACCCTGGGCTGCCGCAGCAGAGCCACACGCTTAACCGCTTGCGCCACCGGGCCAGCCCCCAAAATGCATGTTTTCTATAGTTTATTTAAATCACTATTTTGTTTTCAATGTTTTAATTTATGTTAAATTACTCTGGAAAAATTGACATGCAAAATTAACTACATTCCACTCTATATAGGAATTATAATTTCTGAAAACAAAGTGCCGAAAGGAAAAATAAAAGCTTAATGTATCCCTTTAGAATTTGTTTGAAAGAAATTATTTACCATTATCTTTTCTTCAATTGTAGACATGTTACTAGACAAGTAATGTTTCCCAAAACTAATCATTATTTTATGTAAAAGAAGGAAAGTAAATATTTTCGTTGCTCTTATTAATTAATCTTTGTCACTTGAAGTTTAAAGTGACAGGTAACATTCATAATGTTGTCAACTGACTTTTTTTATTTGTTTGTTTGTTTGTTTGAAGCTTTTGGAAACATGTCCAAAACATTGATGAAATGTTGGAAACTAGTTGAAACACAATAAAATTCAACCCAATACAATAGACGGCTTTCTCTTCATCCACATCGGGAATTTTCAAGAAGTGAACTATGACAATATATCAATTTTTGCTACTGTTTCTACTCTGGGTATGCCTGCCACATTTCTGTTCTCCAGAGATAATGTTCAGAAGGACTCCTGTGCCCCAGCAAAGAATTTTAGGTGCACGTGTACCTAGAAGTGATGGCAAAATTCTGCATCGTCAAAAACGTGGTTGGATGTGGAATCAGTTTTTCTTACTGGAAGAATATACAGGATCCGACTATCAATACGTGGGCAAGGTAAGTCTGTATTGAAATGGCAAATATTTGCATTCTTTCTTTATATGTCTTAGTAAGGAAAATTTGAAGATTATCAAGACCATCATTCCTATAAATTTGATTCTCTAAGTATCCCTAGAGCAATTTTTATTTATGCAATACAAACTATAATTTGAAAAACTATGGAATGAATGGAGGTAACATGATAAAGGTAGGAATTAATTTACTAGAATTATTTCTGCCCAATACCTCATGGATTAAAGAGGTACTGAAAATTGTAATTTTAGAATTTGTAGACAGAAATAAATAGTAGTGAGAAAACTATATGTCAATATAGTTATTTTAAATTGACAGTGCATCTATGTAATATATGTATTATATATATAGCACATATCGCTGTTGACTTCAGTGAGGAAGAAAAGACATATTTAAAAGTTGTTTAATATTCTACAGAATGAGAAAGCAAATGTCATTAAAAATATAACCTAGGGCCAAAAAAATTGCTTTTTTATAAGAAAACTTATTCCAGATATGAGTGTTATTTATTTTTCTTAAGTCCCACTGTGGGTACATTTATATGAAGGAAAAATAAATAGGAACACAAGCAGGTAAAAGTAGTTTACTTACTGCGATATGATGTGGACAGAGACGAGTTTTCATTCTATCCAATTATACAAGTTAGTGAGGAAAACAAGTTATGGTTGGGAATGGAATGAAAAGTCTGACATACAAGCAACAATGAATGCTTTTATGCACTAGATTGTACTCATTTCCAATTTTCTTTCTTGGCACCATCTGAATCTAATCGAAGTCACATAATGTCTTAAGAAAGAATTCGTTTTAGTTGTCCAGGTTATTATTTTTATGGACAGTCTATCAAAATATGTCAAAGAAAAGAGAAGTTAAGTATACTAACAAAAGGAAAACAGATATAATCACGTTAATACATCACATGTTAACACTGTAAAATTATGATAGATGCATTACTATGTTGGCGACTTTTGCATTAATCTAAAATTTAATGGCTTCCGTCAAATAATTAAGACTGAGCCAAAATTTTTTTCTTCT
Organism: Ceratotherium simum simum; assembly: GCF_057802395.1. Classification (NCBI taxonomy): domain Eukaryota; kingdom Metazoa; phylum Chordata; class Mammalia; order Perissodactyla; family Rhinocerotidae; genus Ceratotherium; species Ceratotherium simum. The sequence goes on along the minus strand of NC_141917.1, from coordinate 20,505,736 downwards.
AAGAAAAACTATTTGTGAGAGAATACATTTTCATTGATTTTGAAACACTGTGGTATGTTTTTTCATGTTCCAATTATTTCAGTCCTTTTTAAATTTTTACATGTCTGGCAATATGGGAAAGATGACATTAAAGGTTAAAAGTCATATTGACTAGAAGGAGAAAGAAAAGAATCAGCAACCTTAGCAATATTATCAGAAAGCACTTAGTAGTTCACTTGCCACAGTTTCATCTGATTGGAGGCCTAAGATTGGAGAGTTACAGTAAATTTCGTGGTTGCTGCAGTGGGCAACTTTTAGTTATGAAACCAACCCCAGGAAAATGTAATAATAGAAATCTGGACCATAGAAACTGTAAAGTAAACAGTTTCCTTTGGTTCTTCCTGGACATAGAACTTATTTGGTCTATTTGCATCTGTTTTCTTTCATCTAGTCCTTAATGAGGATCTTAAATGTTGGTAAATTAAATTATCATTACATTATATACTCTCTTGTGATAGTCAAGTTACTGCTTATGTATTTTCATTTGTTCTCTCCCAAAAGAATATCAGCACCCTGAAATCAAGAACTTTACTTCATATCTCACTTGGTCTTGAGCTCTTAGAGCTTAATATTTAGTTGATTGAATTCACCTGAGTTGTATTGAATTGAATTCCCAGAATCATCTGATATGACTTGGATCTTTGGTAGAAAACTAGTCTAGAAAATTACATCACTATTGGCAATTAAAGCTGGTAAATACTTAAGATATATGCATCTTGATATACAGCTGAAATTTTATTCTTCCTTACTTTGCTCTATAAAAGCAAATCAGAAAACGCTTTAATGAGTACATCAGGAATTTATGGGATGTGCTCACCAGTTCCTTTTTATACAATATATGCTGAACTACTACTAGATCAACAGAAATTGATTAGATTCTGTAGCTATGAGTTTACTTCTAATGTCCAGAGTGGATTTTTTTAGCTTGTATTTCAGGTCTACTGTATTTGTATTAATTACTTACTAATTATTTATATTACATTAATTACTTATATAATTAAAAACCTTATTTAGATATAAACATTTGGATTTGTAGATGCCAAAAAGGCAATGTGCAATATAGAATATTTTAATAAACATACATTATAATGTATATAAGTTGAGGCTAAGATATACGTTCTTCATGAAGTATAAAAAATTTAAAATCCTCTAGATATTCTTTCCAACATTATTTCTAATGAATTTATTACATATTCATCCTTTCTGTCAGAAATTTCCCTTCCAGTTTTTACTACCTTTAAAGTAGGATTGTGATATTGATGCTAAAGTGATTCAATATCTCTAGGTTAGTTTAGATGTAGTAATACATGTCCTAATTACTCAACATGTGGGAAGATAGTGATAGACTCCTCATTATAGTGGGAAATATTTGGGGAGCTCAGAATAGGAACAATGGAAAGAATTATACTGGTGGAAATTCTCACTGGTAGAAAGTGTGGAAAGCACGTGTGTGACAAGGGAGAAAAATTTACAAACACCAAACAATTAGCCAAGCAAATCCTATAAAGAATGGGTGACATTTAATTTTTCAGATAAAAATCTGTTACTGCTTAAAGGGTTAATGCAGAGGGAAAAATCCACCACTTCTCATTGGGTTAAGGAAGGAAGCTTGGGAAAAGCATATAACTATCAATCAGAAGACCTAGGATGTAGCCTTGTTTCTGCTACTATTTTTTTTTCAGTGGTTAAATCAGCTAACTTCTCTTGGCCTTCATTTTCGCATCTATGAAATTAAACTGTATTATTATATTAGTGGTTTAATATATATATTCATTTTTTATATATTTATGTTACATGTTTTATATACATTCATTTTTAATATAAGCATTTTAATATATATTCATTTTTAATTTAATAACATTTTACATTATAATTATAAAATATGTGAATATTTTAAAATACCCATTTAGAAAAAAAGAAGAAATAAAGAGAGACAGAGAAAAAGAGAAAGCAAGCCCAATAGCTAAATTGTCAGTGCCACAATTGTTATTAAGAAACCAAGCCAACCAATAATGAACTCAAAACATTTCTTGGTTCAGCTCTCAATGACAAAAAAGCATTTTCCTTTAAATCATTCAATCAAATACATCCTAAACCAAAATATATTCGGTGCAAGTTCTTTTTTTCTTTTCAGCAAGTTAATCACAAAATGGACCTTTAAGAAATTTCCTACATGGGATAACAGCTTCTCCCCTTTCTTCACCTTCCGTAGCAAGGGGTTTTAAACTTGAACTTTGAGTAATCTACTTTTGAGCTGTTTCTTTCATATTGCAACCTTCTATAAACATATTAAAATTCCTAATTTAAGATTTGAAAAATATTGTGATTATAAACTTTTTATTAGTTTAATGTCTTCTGTGTGGCTTTTAATCACAGTTTCTCATTGCCTGATATAGTTGCCTTGGACAGATAATTTCAAATTTCTAGGCTTCCAAATATTCAAATAAAATAAATAATGACATTAATCTACATATTCTTGAATTTACTTTTAGCTGTAACAAATATATAGTTCTAAGAGAATTACTAATTTTATTTACTGTACAAACTTTGTCTGCAATTTATATAATGATTATTCTCAAGTGGAGAAAAGCATGTTAAAAATAAATTTTCAATCAAAACCAGAGATAGAAAAATCCCAAAACATTAAAAAAATTAATAACATAATTGGGTAACAATAATCCTGATTGTGAGTTAGCATAGTAAGATAATTCACTCTGGGAAGTAAAAACATAATTTAAAAAAAATACGTAGGACAACTGTCTATATCTTCTTGATATAACAAAAACAACTAGGTAGAGGAAGGAGTGCTACTGGCGTCTAGTTGGCAGAGGCCAGGGATGCTGCTAAAAATCCTACAATGCACAGGACAGACACCCATAGAATTTTCCAGTCCTAAATGTCAATAGTGCTGAGACTGAGAAACCCTGTCCTAGACCTCCTTAGTTTGCTAGAGTCCTTTACATGTTCCTAAACGGCTCAATCTTTATTTTACTTCTTTCTGGGTTCTTGCTTCTGAATCTGATCTCTATTATAATCATATTTCTTTCCTTCAATGTTTCCATTAGTATTTGCTTTCTAAAGTTGGATTTCTCTCAAGGTCTCCTTTCCTTCATATCCTGTCTAATCCTTAAGGGAATTGGGCTTCAGCCTCTTGATCATCCTTCTCTGTAGACTTGTGGGCTCCACAAACCCACTATGAACAAAGTATTTATTCGTTCTTTCAATAAATATCTAGAAGACCTTCTACTACTCAGGTACTATTTTGGTATTAAATATACGGTGGTGAAAATACAATTTCTCTGCTCACAAAGTATCTGCCTTTAAGAGAAGGAGAAAATAGTAAATAAGAGTAACAGGAAGTTATGGGGCTCTTTTTATCTCGGATACAGCACAGGTCTCAAAAGCCAAAAACAAAACAATAAATGCCAAATATCTCCACACGTTCTATCTCTGCAGTACTTGCAAATAGAGTGGAAATAAAAGAGTTTTGGGATTTGCATTACATGAATTAATGTCATTGATTATTGAAATTGGAGAGTCAAGGTATATGCTTTTCTTATTTATCTGTTTATTTCTTTGGAAGAGTCTTTTGATGTACAGTGCCTCATAAAAAAGTGATCATTGGAAATTTCTAGAAAAGAGATCTCCCAGAAACTGGAAAAACATGAGCCATGAAAGAATAACCCAACTTGAAACATTTACAAAGCCTGGAAATACCAACTGTGCCGACCATATTAGATCGTGTCCCTTTTGCTTTTAAAAATATGGGCACAATCAAGTCAGTCCTGGCTACAGCAGGAGAAGAAGTGGTTAGAACTAGGATAGAGAGAAGAAGCTGAGCTGGCCTCCCTGCGGCAGTCTTCCTAGGTGAGCTAGATCTAAATTGAGCACATAGAGAAACCTTGCATTATATGAGTTCAGAGAGTTGGAAACACTCTGTTGGACATTTTAATAACTGTAATGATACTGTTCGTGAGACTAAAAATTCCCAGGTGACTATTTTTTTAATTCAAACGTGACAAAAAAGACCTACATAAAAAACCGTTTAGTGGCTCAATATGTGTAGACCTGATTTTAGTGGTGGGACGGGGGCAGGAGGGGTGTTTGTTGATATACAATTATTTTCTGTTTGAATCCTATTCATTGCAGCCATAAAAAGGATGGAGTATGAAAGAAATATAGTAGGTAATGTTAGGTAGAAAAAGTCCTGGCAGAAAACAAATCAGGATGACATGATACACATTGACAGAGACTACTTTAGATTAAATGGTTATAGACCTTCCTGACGAGGTGACTTTTGGAATTTTGGATGAATAGAGACATTATTTCCCTGATATATAAAGACCACAGAATAAGGTGACTCTGCATTAGAGTTTGTAAGAACTTTTTATACTAATCCTCAAGCAAGAGATAATAAAAACATTTTTTTAATTGATGTTTTAATAGTTTTTAACATTGTGAAATTTTGGGTTGTACATTTTTGTTTGTCCATCACCATATATATGTCTCCCTTCACCCCTTGTGCCCACCCCCCACCCCCATTGCCCCTGGTAACCACAATACAGTTTTCTCTGTCAATGTGTTGGTTTATATTCCGCATATGAGTGAGAGCATCCAGTGTTTATCTTTCTCTTTCTGGCTTACTTCACTTAACATAATACCCTCCAGGCCCATCCATGTTGTTGCAAATGGGACGATTTTGCAGCCTCTATGGAAAATGGTATGGAGATTCCTCAAAGAATTAAAAATAGAGATGCCCTATGATCCAGCCATCCCACTACTGGGAATCTATCCAACAAACCTGAAATCAACAATCCAAAGAGGCTTATGCACCCCTATGTTCATTGCAGCCTATTCACTATAGCCAAGAAGTGGAAGCAACCTAAGTGTCCCTCAACTGACGATTGGATCAAGAAAATGTGGTATATATATACAATGGAATACTACTCAGGAATAAAAATATTTTTAAATAGAGGCATGCACTGCAGAACCCTGATAATGTTTCCCAGGTAGAACACCTCTTGGTTTTTAATTCTCAAAATGCATACAATGTTTGTATCTTTTAATACAATGATATTTTAGCCAGTAATTATATAGGGAAACGATGCTTACATCCTCAAAGCTCACTATAATATTGTAAAAAAGCAATATCTAGGAAGATTTTGAGTTACATTCCAGATATACTTGGTAGAACTTCAAAACCACCTATAGGTGGTTTGAAGATAACAAAGGCTGTCAAAAAGACTGTGCATCTAATATTTTATAATCACTTAGAGAAGCCATGATAATTCCTATTAAACTTTAAGTGATTAAGTAACACTGGTTTAAGCATTTTACATATTAACATTACAGCATGTTATTCGTATATACAGATTTTACTCTGTTTTAGTTACATTTTAGGAAATTGGTTTTGAGTTTGGGTTTAATGTGTAAGCATTATATGTTTTCCCATTTATAGAAATAGGAAATAGGCTCTCTGTTAGCATTTTCAAGCAAAATGTCAGATGTCAAATGTCGAATGTAACAAAAGCCAAGATAAATGAAATGAGGTGTGGAATGCTCATATATAAATAACCACCATCGTCCTTTTATTCTAAGTTCTTACTGGTAATAGTGATAATATATGTGTACTAAACTCTTCCATGAAGTTATTTACATAACATGTAATCAAATATGAAGATTATTCATGTATATATGAGTTCATTTTACAGCCTTCATGAAACAACAAGAACACACCTACACCATTAAACACATTGACCGTGCTGCACTGCCCATACCATACTCTAGGGATTTGTGGGAAGTCCACCCTCTTACTCTCATTTTTTTCCTGTTGACTTACTAAACCAGAGATGCTGTGAGTGTTGTCATCTTTTCTTTCCCACTATAGCCTTATTTTTATATATTTCTCTCTCATATTCACCATTTCATTAACCTCTTCTCTCAGAAGTTTCTTCATTTCTTTTTCCTGTTTCGTCAGGTGCTCACACAGCATCTTTTACAATCCACCTCTCTATGTTATGTCCCTTGAATTTATTTTTATTGGAATATGTTTTAGAGCAGAGATAATTATGGATTTATTTTCTAAAAAATATTAATCGTGTCGTTTTAGGCCAATGAATTGACAGACTAGTAATAGTTGGAAGTAGATAGAAGGACTTTGATAATAATAATAGAGTGATAATAATAAAAAATGACTCAAAGAAATTTTTCTGTGCCAAATAAAGTTTGAAAAACTTTACCTATTATTTTAAAATATTCAAATTCAAATAAAAAATTTAAATCTACAATTTAGCCCATCATATTTCAAATATAGAAATTTTAAGAAATATAATCATCTTGGAATGAAGATTATATGAAAATTGAGTTGATGACTTTCAGCAAAAACTCGAGAGAAATCTCTGTAGGTGAAAAAATATATTAAATCTCACATAAATTTGCTCTGCAGAAAGTATCTCAGTGTAATTTATCAGTAACGAGTGCATGTGTAATGGCCATGAAGCATGGAAATTATTATTATGGTATTATGAATTTCTACCACAGCCCTCTCATTTTCTTTCTTGGAGACAATATGTAATTATATATTCCATTAAACTTTGTCCCCATTGTACTGAAAAATAGTGTTCTTTTCAGTAAAGATAATGAAAAAGCGGGATGAATATTATTGTGTTTGCTCACCAATGTCTCATACTTGGTATATGTTCATATATTCAGATTCTCAGTTGCTTCTTATGAAAGCATGAATAGAGAATGAGGAGACACTTTAATAAACTTTTTGAAGTTAATTCTCAAATAGTCACATAATATAGTTAAATTTTTACATTCATTTTATTAAAAGACATTATTTAACCTAAATATTTTGTTTTCTTATTATCATTATTATTACTCTTGTTATTATTATTGTATTGCTAATTAGGTAACGGCATTCCACGGCTCCTGCTAATTGTAACTAAAAGTTTAAGAAAAGCATGTAAGTTTCCAGGGAAACGGACTAAATTTAGAAAAGGGAGCAGTAATTTTGTTGGGAGATAATATACAAACCTTTGGTTCTCTCCTTAGAACTCTCATCTACGATAGGCAAAGGGCACTTTGCCTATTTAAGATTTTCTTTTTAGTAAAATTCTTTCACTAACTTCGCATTTAAAACTATACTTTATGCATTTATAGATTACATAAACTATAAAATTTAGATTTTTAAATTAAGACATTAAATCTGAGCCCCAGACTAAAATTATTTTGCCAAGTAGGAAATTTTTCTAAGTAAGACTGTGAACTATTACAGACATTTTTCTAAAAGAATATTTCCTATTTTGGCTGCTGTTTAGCTTAAATTCCATCAGTGAACTTTTCAGTTCAGTGTTGTGTGTTCCAAATAAATAACCCCCAAAAGCTCCAAGATCACTGGGTTTTTCAGTTTTTCTTGATACTAATTCTGTCATTATTTGCAAACCAGCATCAAAATATAACACTAAGTCTAATTTGTGTATCTTTGATTAACCTGAGTCCAGCAGAGCAAAGGGATAGAGCTGTGAATCATGAACGGACCAAGCTTCCGCATCCATGATAGTTGAGCTTCTGCAGGGAGACAATAAGGAGATAAAGCAAAGATCAAGAAAATGACCTTTGATTATAAATCAAATAACATAGAGGTAGAGGTAGAGAACATCCAAGAGAAGAGGGAGGTGATGAGAAGGGCCAGACCAGGACAATTATAGAGGCCAGAGGAGGAAAAACTCCAAAGAATAGGTAACTACTCTTGTTGAATGATGCAAACTCATAAAGGAGACAGCTGTAGCAATTTAGAAATCAGTGTGGACCAAGGACAGAATTATTCCAATAATCTGAGGCAAATGGAAGTCAGATGGCTTTGGTTTAGCCCAGAAGAAAGCAATACACCAGTTTCTTATAGGCATATTATCAATAAGATAAAATATGTGAACAGTGAGATATTTTGAAATGAAGAAGAGCTAGAGATATTATGATATAGACAGAAAGAGAGGATGTGAATGGGCTCAACAGGTGAGCTCACTCTCCTTATTAAAAATTAGAATTAAAAATATCTCTATTAAACTGACAGCCAGCATCATACATAATTGCTAAACAAAAAAACTATTCTCATTTAGAACACCAATAGGAGTAAAACCCCATGTTTCTCATCGCTAATATTTAATACACTTCTGGAAGCAAAATAACCATGTAAATAATATCACATATAGTTTTATGAGAGAATTAAATGATGTAGTATAAAATATTCTGAGACATCCTAATATATCCTGATAATGATACTTCTAAACCTCTAAAATTTATGTTACTTATTGCTCAATATTCCAACAACCTCATAAGTTAGTTTTTATTATTATCTCTCACTTATAAGTCAGGAAAGTATGTGCTTATTTTCTAAATAAGTTGTCTAAAGCACCAATTGAGTAACTTGTAGAGATGGACTTCTAACCCAGAAAGTATGACTCCAGAGTATATACTAACCAACATTATACCTCACTGCACCATTACTATTAATAATATTGTTATTAATATTACATGTGTAATTTAGAAACTATAATTCACATGTGGAATAGTTAATGTATGTACCTTATATAAAATTTAAAAGGCAAAATAGGGTATACAGTTAAAACTAAGTCTCCCACCGTGATCCTCAGGCATCCATAGTTCTCTTCCTAAGAAACAACCACATTTACCAGTTTTGGGGGTGGTTTGGTATATATTCCAAGATACGTTATAGAACTACATAAACATGTATGTATGATCATTTTTTACATAAAAGATGGTGTATTTTATTCAATGTTATATATGGTGGGGTTTTTGTTTTTACTTAAAAATGTAATATGATGGCCTGCCCCAGTGGTCTAGTGGTTAAGTTTGGCACACTCCGCTTCGGCAACCTAAGTTCAGTTCCAGGGTGCAGACCTACACCACTTGTCTGTCAGTGGCCATGCTGTGGCGGCGGCTAACATGGAAAAAAAGAAAGACTGGAAGTGGATGTTAGCTCAGGGTGAATCTTCCTCAGCAAAAAACAAAACAAAACAAAAAGTAACTTGAGGACTCATTCCATTTTGGTAAATAAAGATATGCTTCATTTTTTAAATTTTAGTAACTGCATAGTATTCATTCCGGTGGATGTGTCATAATTGGTTTTACCATTTTCCTTTTGAAGGGTATTAGTTATTTTTAAAAATCATTTAGTAATATAATAATATGACGTGTTATTTCACACAGTGCTGGTATATCTTTAGGAATATAACTAAAAGTGGAAATGCTGAAGCAAAGTCTTGAGAAGTTTTAAATTTTCATCAGTATTGGTAAATTGCTCTCCTTTAATATTGTTTCAATCTATCATACCAGCCACAATGTATGAAAGTAACTATTTCTCCACAATTGTATCAAATCTCTGTATTATCATTACATCAAAAATTTTCCAATCTTATAAATGAAAACATATTTATCTTATTTTAAGCAAGGATGAGCATTTCTCTATGTGTTTAAAGCATTTTCCATTTCTTTAAATAAGTGTTTATATCCTTTACCAATTTTTCTGTTGACAAGATAGTCTTTTTTTTCTTTTGATCTATAAGTTCTCCTTATTAATTGCCATTTGATTCTTTTTTAATTTTCAAATATAATACGTACTAAAAGTTGTATAAAACACATATATACACTTTAATGAATAAATATAAATCAAGCGGCTTGACCATAACCTGGGTCAGGACCACAACACCTAAGAAACCCTCTCTAGGGGTCTATTAATAACACACCATTTCTTCTTTCTAGAGGTGACAAAAAGCTTCATTTTGTGTTAATAATGTCTTGCTTTTCTTTATAGTTTGAGCCTTTGTGTAGCCGTTCCTAAACAAATACTAGAGTTTTTAATGTTTCTGAAATTGAATGTAATCATAGCTCATATATTTTCTTGTATCTTTCTTCTTTTGCTCAGATAGGTTTATGAAATTAAACCATATTGTTTGCAGAGGATCTCTTTATATGAATATGTTTGGGTTTATTTATACGCTATCAACAATGTATATACGGTGTTGCCCCTTTTGCTAGCTTTGGCTGTCACTAACAATGCTTCTATGAACATTTCTGTACATGCATCCTGATACTTATGTACGTTGAATAACTTTAGAGTGTATATAATTAGGAGTAAAATTGTTGATCTATAGTGTGTGCCCAGATTCAGTTTTTGCAGATATTGACATATTATTTTCCTAAGTTTTAACCAGTACATACTCCCACTGGCGGTATGTGAGAGTTCCTGTTATTCTGTGTCGACACTCAAGCTTATTATTTTTAGAATTTTTTTTTTTTTTGAATCTGGTGGTTTAATTTGCATTTCCCTAAATAACAATGAGCTTTCATTTTTGTGAAGAAATTTTTCAAATGTTATACCAATTGTTTTTCTTCAGGTCATTTATTCTTTTCTTATTGATTGCTTCATTTCCAAATCCATCATAGATGTGGAGCACCTGTATTTTCCAAACACTCTCAAGGTCACTATGTCACATCGCTAAATAAAAGACAACACATCCTGGGTCATGAAGCTCATATTTTTAGTGGGATATGCAAGAAATGCAAAATAAACATAATAAATATATTACTCTTATGATATGTTAGAAGATGAAGAGTGCTATCAGAAATGAAGAGATCAAGCAAGTTGAGGAATATAGCGGGGTGGGACAGAGCAGGTGGTGGTGGTCAACACTTCCTCACTGAGAGGGTGATATTTGAGCAAAGGATTTGAAGGAAGTTAAAGAGGTAACTAAGCAGCTATCAATGGAATATTTTTTGCATGAAGAAGTTACCACAAACACTCTAAATCAGGAGGTTCCTTGAGAATATTCAATGAAAGGCAAGGAGGTGAGTGTGGCTGGAGCAAAGGAAACCAGAAGCAGTGGTACAAGGGGAGGTCAGAGAGATAATGGGATGTCCAGATCCTACAGAGAATGGTAGGTAGAATAGTGGTCGCCAAAGATGTCCAAGTCCTAATTCTCAGAATTTGTGAACATGTTATTGTAAATAGCAAAAGAAGGCTATATAGCTGTAATCAAATAAAAGATCTTGAGATGGGGAGAGTATCCTTGATTATCCAGGTGATCTCAGTGTAATCACATGGTCCCTATAGGAGGGAGGCAAGAGGGTCAAAGTCAGAAAAAAGACATGTGAGAACAGAACCAGAGGTTAGAGTAATGAGCTTTGAAACTGGAGGAAGGGGCCACAAGCCAAGGACTGCAGACAGCCTCCGGAAGCTGAAAACTGCAAGGAAACGGTCTCCCCTGAAGCCTCCAGAAGGAATGGAGGCCTGCTAACACCTTGGTTTTAGACTTCTGACCTCCAGAACTGTAGGAGAATAAATATATGTTGTTTTAAGCAACACATATTGTTTGTGGTCATTTGTTGTAGCAGCAACAGGGAATGAATACATAGGACTTTGTAAGTGTTCTGATTTTTACTCTGAGTGAAAAGGGAAGATATTGTAGAATTGGGGGCAGAACACTGACATTATATGAATTGTGTTTTAACATATCCTTCTGGCCTTAAAGTTGATAAGTAGAAATTTCTGTAGTATTATACCTGGAGTGTTAGGGAGTGCTGTTACAGATGACTCAAAAAAATTTGGGCTGAGCAACTGGAAAGATGGATTTGCTTTTCTTTGGAGTGCTAGAGCATTAGGAGTAAGAAGGAGAGTTCATCTTTGGATGTATTAAGATAATGGAGTTTAGAGATTATACAGGTTCAGGAAGAGTTCTCAGCTGGGACCTCTTAGGAGTCATCAGCATGTAGAAGGTATTTAAAGTCATGGCACTGTATGATATCAAGAAAGTGAGTGTAGTGAGAGAAGAGGAAATAGGGCTGTTTTCAGGGGCAAACCACGTTAAGACATGTGTGTGAGGTGGGAGAGGATGTGGAGAGAAAGAAAAACCGACAAATGCAACTGAAAATAAATATTCCTTGAGCTGCAAGGAACACTAAGCCTTGGGTGATTCAGAAGTCAGGTAAGAAGGTGTTTGGAGAAGTGTGTTAACTATCTCAAAAGCTGCTGCTAAGTCAAGTCCATTGAGAGTTTGAATTGACTATTGACTTTAGTTTCATGCAAATTGTAGGTAAGCTTGATGTTTACAGTTTCAGTGCCATTGTGGGTCCAGAATTCTTATTGCAGTGGATTTAAAAGAGAATGGAGAGAGAAAAAATGGAGAATGTACAAGCCGACAACTTTTGAGAGTCTTGTTGCAGAGAGGAGAAATGTATGCAGCAGTATCTAGCAGGAGAGAGTGTTAGTGGGATCAAGGAAAAAAAAATCATTTTCTTTTACTTGCCTTTCTGCATTGATAAAAACTCCAATACAATATTGAATAGATGATTTGAGAGGGAGCATCTTTATTTTGTTCTTGATTTGTAAAAAAAGTTCAATTTTTTACTGTTAATTGTGAAGTTTCTTAACATTGTTTTTAAAGATATTTTGATCATACTAAAGAATTGCCTTTTAATCCTAGTGTGCTATGTTTTTAAATCATAAATGAGTATGAAATGTTATCAAGTATATTTATGCATCTATTGAACTGTTTGTTTTTCCATTAATATGTTAATCTGAGGGATTAACTTAAATGATTTTTCTTATTTGAACTAAACTTGCAGATTTGGAAAAAGTCCACATTGGTAATGATATAATAACCTTATATTGTTGTATTCCACTTACTCCTATCTTGTTTAAAATTCAACTTTTATAAAATCATTGATTTTTATCCAAGATATTAACCTGTAAATTTTCTTTTAAGATTGTTCCTCTGGTATTTAGATATCAAAGTTATCAAAGCCACATAAAATAGGAAATATTACCATTGTTTCCATTAAGTTAAATAATTTATGTTTGCTTTCATGAATGTTGGCTAGAATTCACTAAAATACCCTTTGGTCTAATAGTTTTATTATAGGGAAATCTGGGCTATTGACTTATTTTCTTTAATGGTCCTGGGGCTACTCAGGTTCTCTTTCCTTCTTGACTTAGTTTTTATAAATTGCATTTTTGGTATGTGTTAAATATTTTTTGAAAGAAACAAAACAATAATGCAGAAAAAAATCCGAAAGAGACTTTTTAAAAATAAACTATTTTATTTTAGAATCATTTTAGTTTTACAGAAGAATTGCAAAAGTACAGAGTTCTTGTTCGCCCTACACCTGGTTTCCCTTAACATTTTAAATTACTATAGTGCATTTGTCACAAGTAATGGATAATATGTACAGATTATTTTTTAGCTAAACTCCATACTTTATTAGGATTTCATTATATTTTCCTTAACGGCATTTTTCTGTTCCAAGATCCCACAGGAGACCACATTGCATTTGACAGTGATGTATTTTTAGGTTTCTCTGGGCTTGGAAGTTTCTCAGATTTCCTTTATTTTGATGACTTTGACTTTTTTTGTGTGTGTGTGAGGAAGATCGGCCCTGAGCTAACATCTGCCAATCCTCCTCTTTTTGCTGAGGAAGACTGGCCCTGAGCTAACATCTGTGCCCACCTTCCTCCACTTTATATGGGGCGCCACCACAACATGGCTTGACAAGCAGTGTGTCGGTGTGTGCCCAGCATCCCAACCTGTGAACCCCAGGCCGCCGCAGTGGAGCGCGTGCACTTAACCTCTTGCACCACCAAGCCGGCCCCCGACTTTGACGTTTTTGATGTGTACTGATCAGGTACTTTTTAGAATGTCTCTTAATTTGGGTTTTCCTGATACTTTTCTCATGGATAGACTGTAGCTGTGGGCTTTGGGGAGGAAGAGCACAGAGGTGAAGTGCTGTTGTCAACCTCATGCCATGGCATGGACACATGCTTTAAATATCACTGACTACGGGTGACGTTAACATTGATTTGCTACCTGACTAAGGTCTCCACTGTAACATCCCTTTCCATATTGTCCTCTTTGGAAACTAGTCACTAAAGCATAGCCCACACTAAAGGGACAGGCTCCAACTCCTTGAGGGGTAGAATCTACAAAATTGAAGTTCTTTTGTGTGGGAGATTTGTCTCTTCTCTCCTACTTATTTATTTAATCATTTATTTATATTCATATAGACATGTGGGTATTTATTTTTTTATGTTGGGTTTCAATCTATTACTTGATTTAATTTGTTGCCCAAATTCATCCAGCTTTGGCCATTGGGAGGTCTTTCAGATTGGCTCCTGTGTTCCTTTGACACACCCCATCATTTTGTTTTGTGAGCACTTTCTTATTTTCTAGAACTGTAAGATGTCCCAGGTTCATCTTGTATATTTTCTACCCCTGTCTTACAAACAAGATATTGTTCAGAGGACATTTTTTAAAATAGAAAGGCAATGAGGAGATTTTATCTTCCAGAGTTTACATCAAATTATGTCATAATCCTGAAAAGCACATGGCTCTGACAACAAAAAGAAAAAAAAATCCAATGTAATACAAGAAATTCTGAAATATGATATAAATTGTTATGAAAATTAAGTGTAATACACATCAGGAGCAACTCAGTAACAGCAAAGTCATCCTCACTTTAATTGCTCTTGGAGCTACTGGCTAAAAGCATAGGGAATTTAAATTCAAATTATAGCTGATATAACTGAAGAAATGCAGATGACAGGTCATCACAAAGAAAAGTGCAAATTGTCATTAGAAATGACAAATAAATATCTTAAAAATAAAGTTGCAAAAATAAGTAAAAATGTCATTGACAGATTAGTAAGAAACAGATACACATGAATGGTAGCTCTATAATTTGATTCAAATTATCGGGAGTCAATATTTCAGACAATATGTAACAAACTATACATTTTTATATCATTGATCTGGTAATTCCACTTTGCACAGTTTGGAAATTATCAATCACAGGGGCCAGCCCCGTGGCTTAGCGGTTAAGTGCACACCCTCTGCTACTGGCGGCCTGGGTTCGGGTCCCGGGCACGCACCGACGCACCACTTCTCTGGCCATGCTGAGGCCGTGTCCCACATACAGCAACTAGCAGGGTGTGCAACTACGACATACAACTATCTACTGGGGCTTTGGGGAGAAAAAGGGGAAAAAAAAAAAAAGAGGAGGATTGGCAATAGATGTTAGCTCAGGATAAGTCTCCCTCAGCAAAAAGAGGAGGATTGGCATGGATGTTAGCTCACGCCAACATGAGTTGTTAGTTTCTGATCTTCCTCACAAAAAAAAAAAAAGCATCAATCACAAAAAGACAAAAATGTTTACAGAAATACTACTTATAAAACAACAAATGGAAACCTATCCAAACTCCCAACAACAGGATAATGGCTAAGCAATTAAAATAACACAATGTAAAACTTGCACAGGTCTTAAAATAACAAACATACAGACTATATTGGAAATGTGACTGGGAAAGAATATTTTTGTTACTGGAAAAAAATATTACAAAATAGAAAGCATGCACTATTTATAATTAAGTGAATATATACGTCTACTCATTCACAATCATTTATTCAGTCCTTTAATAGATGTTTATCTCTTTGAGCACCTACAATGTGTGAGATCTGAGAATACAGTGTGACAAGTCAGATGTAGTTCTGATCTTCATAAAACTTATATTTTGGTAAAAGCTCAAAACATTTTAAAGCAATATAAATAGAGTCAAATGTTCATTAAGTTAAATTTTAGGCAAAATATCTTAAGTTAATTCATAGATGGAAGCAATAGAGTAGTCTAAAATTTCAGACTGAGGATGCAGGATATACTGAAGGTGAAGTTAACTTTCTTGTCTCAGATCAGTTTGAATGACTATAAAAAATTTACCTGAAAATAATATATTTTTTTACAATTACTCTTCATTCTGGTGGAGAGAGAGACATTCCTGGTAAAACTTCAACATGATTAACTTCATTTCTAAATAAAATTTTGGGATATTTAGATTATTTACACTTAATATGGTTATTGATGTGTTTAGGTTTGAATCTATCAACTTGTTATTTGTTTTCTGTTTGTACCATCTGGTTGTGTTGCCTTCTTTCTTGTTTTCTACCTTCTTTTGAAATACTTCAATTTTTTAATAATCTCATATTATTACTTTTTGTTTCAGCTTGTTTGTAACTCTTCATTTTGGTATCTTAGTGCAGGAGTTGGTAAGCTGTGGCTAGTGGACTAAATCCAGATGGCAACCTCTTAGTTCATGATCTAAAAATAATTTGTGCATGTTTTTAAGGTTGGGTTTAAAAAAAAAGGAAAAAGAAGAAAACTACAGTGTAAAGGCTGTATGTGTCCCGCAAAATCTAAATAATTTACTATCTGCCTCTTTACACACACACAAAAGTTTACCGACCCTGTCTTAGTGGTTTCTTTAGGAATAGTAGCCCACCTAGTCCTCTTTTTGCATGCTAATATGGTACCATAAAAATGTCTGTGCATGCTGAAACCTTGCAACATGATCTTAATAATTATTGGGGAAAATTACAACTGCTCTATTACTTTAAAATTTCTTTTTTGTCAAAACTTCAAAACCCTTCTAGTATTTGCTATAAATGTATAGGAAATAGCGGCTGGCCCCATGGCTTAGTGGTTAAGAGCACGCGCTCCGCTACTGGCGGCCTGGGTTCAGATGCCGGGTGCGCACCGACGCACCGCTTCTCCAGCCATGCTGTGGCAGTGTCCCACATACAGCAACTAGAAGGATGTGCAACTATGACATACAACTATCTACTGGGGCTTTGGGGAAAAAAATAAAAAGGAAGAGGATTGGCAATAGATGTTAGCTCAGAGCCGGTCTTCCTCAGCAAAAAAGAGGAGGATTAGCATGGATGTTAGCTCAGGGCTGATCTTCTTCTTCTTCAAAAAAAATATATATAGGAAATGAAAAAAATAGAAAACTAATATCATGGAGTGGGCTGTAATTTAAAAGAAACATTGAGAATTAGTTTGTTTTTTCTTTATTAAAAAAGGTTAGAGTAGTTTAAATAGTGCTTGCCTTCTTCTCATCATATACATGATACAGAGTGATCATCTTTTTTATGTCTTGGCAAATTCTCACACTCCTTTCTAAATTTGTTGTTGTGAAATATTTTTAAGAGTTCCATTTATCTATAATGTTACCCGGATGCTGGATTGTAAAAGTACCACAGAATATATTAGCATTATTCATCTCCAACGTGAATTATACTGTCATTCATTGTCTTTTATGTTCCTTCTTTGTTTAGATTTACTCACATATTTTGCATTCTCCTAACTATTTCTTTTCACTTCTCAGACATTCAATTAGGGATCACTAGCTTTTTTACAAAATAGGTATATTTATTTGTATATATGCTGACAAGGATATCTTCAGCTTTGCTTATCTAAAGGTATTTTTGGTCTTGTGTTAAAAAGCTAATTTTTGTGGGTATAGAATTTAAGAATGATAGACACATCAGGTAACATTTGTCTGTCTCCTAGATTATTAATGGATTGTTGCTATTGAGAAATCAGCTGACAATCTGCCTCAATCTGCCTCTCTTTTCACGATAATTAGCCTGTTTTTGTCTGACTGCTTTCAAGATTTTATCTTAGAGTGCTCTGGTTTGCTTACACGTTTTTAATCTGGCTCAAAATATTGGTGAGGGCCAGCCCGTGGTCAGAGCTTCTCATGGTCGGTTGTTTTTTGTTTACCTTTAGTAAAGTATGCATTTTCTTTCCTTTATTCCTCTAGCTTTGCTTATGGTAAGGTAATTTTCTCTCCAGTTGCACAGCATGAGCATCTGGTCTTAAGTGTTAAATCTTTGCATGTTGAGTCCACATCTTTGGCCTTAAATCATGTACCTGTTATCCAAGGAGGACAACAAAGCTAGAAAGCAAGTTTTCCCTTATAAACATATTCTCACAGAAAAAGCAGCTTTGTGCTCTGTTGTACAAGTTTTTACTTTCCATTAGACTTTGTTCCAGTATCTTGTCTTGTCTTTATTATTTTTATGGAACTGTTGTTTATATTCTTTCCAGCATTTTAAATTGTTTCCAATGTAAGTTTTTCCAAACAACTTCTCTGCTGTACCTGAGGATGAAACTCTCAGAGAGTTTTATTATGAGTTGCAGATATATTTTCACCAGTATATATTGTATTTAACCATTTGAGTATGTACTCCTAGACAGATTCTTTGATTACTTTTATGAAATTAAATAATTTATTTTTTTTTATCTTCTAAGTTTTTCCCCCTGATTCTATTCTTGGAAACAACTTCTTTCATCCCTTTTTTTTTCTCTCAAAATCTTTTATTCCACACACAAATAATTTAGTGTTTATTTCTTTTAAACAAAGGCATTCTCTTACATGATCATAATAGGACAGTCAGAATCAGGAAATTAACATTGGTACATTACAAACATCTACCTCAAGCCCCATTCAAATTTTGCCATTTGTCCCGATGACGTCTTTTATAGCAAAATGGTGCAGCTCTCAGTCATCATCACGTTGAGTTGCCGTGCCTTGTCCTTCTGTCTTCTGATGTAGTTCTCAGCCTTAAAAGTAAAAGTAAAGTAAAAGACTTCGTGACCTTGACATTTTTGATGATTACAGGCCAGTTATTTTGTAGAATGTCCTTCAATTTGGGTTTGTCTGACATTTTCTCATGATTAGATTTAGGTTATGCATCTTTGGCAGGAAATCACAGAAGTGATGCATTTTTCTCATTGTGTTTTATCGGGTGGTGCAAGATTTCAATTTGTCCCATTACTGGTGATAACTATGAGGATTGGATTAAAATGGCGTCTCCGCTGTAAAGTTACTCTTGTTACTTATTCCTTTTTCTATATATTATTTTAATTTATTTTTAAGACTATTTTTAAGAGCAATTTTAGATTCACAGCACAATTGAAAAGAGGGACAGATATTTCTCATACACTCCTACCTCCACACATGCATAGCCTCCCCATTATCAACTACAGTGGTACATTTGTTACAATTGATGAACCTATATTGACACATCATAATCACCCAAAGTCCATATTTTACCTTACAGTTCACTCTTGATATTGTACATTCTCTGGGTTTGGACAACACAAAATGACATGTATCCATCATTATGGAATTATAGGGACTATTTCACGTCCCTAAAAATCCTCTGTGTTCCACCTATTCATTCCTCCCCATCCCCTAACCCTGGCAACCAATCATCTTTTTAGTGTCTCCATCGTTTTGTCTTTTCCAGAATGTCATATAGTTGAAATAATATAATATGTAGTCTTTTCAGATTGGCTTCTTTCATTTAATGCATTTAAGGTTTCTTCATGACTTTCCATAGCTTCATAACTCATTTTTTTTTAGTGCTGAATAATATTCCATCATCTGGATGTACCACAATTTATTTATCCATTCACCTGTGGAAGGACATCTAGGTTGTTTCCAAGTTTTGACAATTATAAATAAAGCTGCTATAAACATTTGTGTGTAGGTTTTTGTGTGGATATAAGTTTTCCACTCCTTTGGGCAAATACCAAGGAAGACAATTGCTGGATTATCACAAAAATAGTCTAAGTCTTGAAGTTGATTAATGTCAGCCCTCCAACTTCATTCTTTTCCTTTAATATTATATCGGCTATTCTAGGTCTTTTGCCCTTCCATGTAAACATTAGAATCATATAAACGTTAGAATCAGTTTGTCAATATCCACAAAAATGATGAAATTTTGGTTAAGATTGTATTGAATCTATAGATCAAGTCGAGAATACTGACATATTGAAAATATTGAGTCTTCCTATCCATGAACATGGAATTTCTCTCCATTTATTTAGTTCTTTGATTTCTTTCTTCAGGGTTTTGTAGTTTTCCTCATATAGATCTTGTACATATTGTGCTAGATTTATACCTAAGTATTTCATTTTGGGGGGTCCTAATGTAATGGTATTCTGTTTTGAATTTCAGGTTCCTCTTGCTCATTGCTGGTATACAGGAAAGCGATTGACTTTTGTATATTAATCTTATATCCTGCAACCTTGCTATAATGACTTATTTGTTCCAAGAGTTTTTTGGTTGATTCTTTTGGAGTTTCTACATAGACAATCATATCATCTGTGAAAAAAGGTTATTTTATTTCTTTATTCCAAATCTGTATACCTTTTATGTCTTTTTCTTTTCTAATTGCATTAGCTAGAACGTCCAGTTTGATGTTCAAATGTAGTGGTGCAAAGGGTCATTCTTCCATTATACCTGATCTTGACAGGAAAGCTTTGAGTTTCTCATCGTTAAGTATGGTGTTACTTGTGGGTTTTTTGTAGATATTATCAAGTTAATAAAATTTTTCCTTTTTTTGTATAATTAGAGTTTTTTAACATGAATAGGTATTGGATTTTGTCAAATGTTTTTCTGTATCCATTGATATGATCATGTGACTTTTCTCTTTTAGCCTATTTCTAAATCTTTTTGACTCTACTTTCTTATTCATTTTGCTTGCCTTTCTCGATCTAGTCTTCTCTTTTATTTACTATGTTTATAGCAAATTCTACTCTTGTTGTTTCCAATGTTACCATCCTTTTTGTTTCATTTCACTGTTCTCATTTTCTCCTGAATTCTGTCTGTTTATATGTTAACCCCCTTCTGTATTATTGGAGTATCTTCTATCAGCTCTTGTGTCAATGTTTGGGCTCTTGTGTAGAAACACATTTTCTTGTTACATTTCTTTTAAACAATTCATGCCTGTGATCCTAAATGTTTTGCTTATTATTTCTGTTTTTTCTTAATTTACTACATAAATCAGAACCTGCATAGAATTTTGAAATTCCATGTAAATTGTATTATACTGTAAAAAAATACAAAACAAACAATTAATGCCTGATTCATCATAATTTTCTGATGACCTTTTTTTCTTTTTTCTTTTCTTTTTTTTTTTTGGCATATATCCTTTCGTCCTGTCCTTTTGTTCCTTTTTTTTCTTATTCTAGTATAATTAGACAGATTCTGAGCTGGTTCCTTTTTATTCATCATTGCATGCAATGTTTATCCTGGTCCAGTTATTTGTAGGCAATATGTGAAGCAGAGGCAAGAGTGAAGGACAGGAATTCTCTGTATATGTGAATAGGATGTGAGCTGTATAAGAATGCGGTGTGAATAAGAGGCAAGATTTTTATTTGTTTGATTTTACTTCTTTGCAGCCAACTCAAATTGATGGCTCTAGAACTGTTCCAAATGTAGATATCTCTCATCTTTCAGTCTCATGCTAATGTAGCTTCCTGCAAATATGACTCTTCCACTCTTCATTGTACCCCGCCATATGTGCATCAAGACTGATCCTCTTTACTCCTGCCATCGACCCACATAACCCTTCCTTTTTTTCTAAATAAGAGGATGTAGTTTTTTTTTTTTTTTGCTGTGTAATATCAAATATTTTGTCAAATTGAACTCTACCAGCATTTTCTTAGATCTTCAGCTTCAGGTATCATCTCTAAGTGTCTTTTCCTCCTGCCATTTTAAAATTCACTGATCATGGGTAGCCATAGGGTATCAATTTGCTTTCTTCAAAGATGGGGCTGATGTTATTCCTTCTGGATCTCCTAAATTCCTTTAAGTGTTTTAAAAAAGAGAAAGAGGCAAACCTTCTCTATAGAGCATTCTTCTGTAGCTGGAAGTTGTAAGGCAAGTTTCAAGAACTCTATTCTGGATATGCAGAGGAGGGTTGACTATTCCTCCAGCTCTGCCGCTTGGGTTTCTCAGGTCCTGTTAAGCTCCAAATTACTTTTGATTTCTGGCCCAGCCAGAAGTCTGGGGTAATATTGACTTCTTCATAGCCATCCAGACAACAAGTTATTTTGTTTTGTTTGCTTTTCCTGAAGACTGGTTTAGTAAAACTATCAAGGACTTTTGAACCGGAAAAGTTTGCATAAATCTGAATCCACTCTTGCCTGGATTTATGATTTGTATTAGTGTCTTCGTTTTTAAACTAGACATAGCAGCACTGCTGTGCTGGAGCCAGCTCGTGCCTGCTTGCAAGGGCCCATTGTTAATTTTTCAGGATGTTTGCATACCAGTTGATGCCATGATGGTAGTTTGAAATTAAGCACGGTGTGGTATTTACATCACAGAAATTGGCAGATGTTACAAATCAGGCCTCCTTCCCTTAGAAAGCTAGTTGTTAAAGATTTGCCAGTTCACTACTGTAGAACAGCATTTTTTTTTCCACAAGACATTGCTAGAATTGAATATAATAATTTATGGAATACATTAAGTATGTTTTCTGGCATATTGTAAATACTCAGTAAATGTTAGTGATCGCTTCCCTTTCTTGCATTCCTGCTATGCTACTCTAACCAGTGTCCTAACTTCAGTTCTCATGGAATTTCTTCTTAGTTGTTTCACTGTTCTTACACTGACCTTGACTCAATACTGAATAATAATGCTTTCTTGGCCTTTGACTTAAATTAATTTGTTTTCCTATCACATAATTCCTTACTTATTCCTTTCTCTGAGACATTTTCTTCCTGCTGACCCCTGTGGCTTCTAGCATTAATCAATCTCTTCTTAGTTTAATTGAAGCTGTTCCTATCATTTGTGACATCCTGTTTTTTTCTTTTTTCCAATTTCTTAAAGTCTTTCCCTTTGCCTCTACAGTCGCCATGGTTCATCATGAATATCGCTATTAAAATGCACTGAAGCATACAAATTATTAATATATTTACCATATATATACAATCCCCAACTGACTACTGAGATGCTGATTATAATAAATGTTACAATAAAGTGAGAAAGGATTGGTTCTCCCTAAAAACTCTTAAATTCAATCTTTACTGATGCAAAATTCCATTTTGAGTAAGATGCAACTTCTAAAAGAAGGAATGAGTTAAGGAACACTCATTTTCTTTCTTCAGATCAAATTTTGAAACAGGCTATCAGGAACAAATCTTTATTAAAATAGGTAATAAGCCAGCAGGACTTCAAAATCAGCAGCTACTAATACATTTATCACCTCACACTACAATGAGTCTACCCAGGTTATAACTTCCTTTGGAAAAACCAAAATGATTTCAAAGCATTCACAAAAGTAGCTTGTTCCTAACTGGTAAAATTTAAATGATGCCAAAGCAAATTAGATTGAAAATATGAAGCACAAAAGTATCAAAAGCAGACAATTTCTAGATATTCTGTGGAGACAGTTTTTAAATCTTGAGATCTGATTAGATAGAAGTGCAGAGAGCATTTTGCTAGTATAAATTTCTTTGCAGTACTTAGATAGAAAGCAGATAGTGTGTATTTTGTGTTTTGCATGATGCAGCCTTTATCAGGATATATATTAGGGAGTTCTTTGGCATAAACACCTGTGGAAGGGAGATGTAAGAATCAGGATTGGACAAAGAAGGAATTGATCAGTGATGCAGGGCCTACAGTCTCAGCCCACATCCTGGGGTCTCTGGAGCTTAAATATCCCATCAGAATCTTCTTTTATTGAATTGAAATGGCCGGGTTCTTATACCTCTACCTCCATCAGATTCCGGATGTGGCTTTCCCTCGGAAATGGTGACCTGAAGTGAGGCAGCTCTCTGAAGTTGAGGCAATCCGTGAAGGGGATTTCACATATCTAGAACAACATTCTTTCCTTCAAGGCAGAACTGGGGCTGGCAACTCAATGCACAAACCACAGATAAATATGTTAGCCTTATTGTTTTTAGTTAAAACAAAATCGAATACAAATATTTTATCACTGCTAAAATCATATGCAAAGTTTTCTACAAATTAGTATCTCTAAAAAAATAATGAATTCACAATGCGATAGAAAATTGAAACATTTTTGGACAAAAATAAATCTCAAGGAAAGCACACAAGCATATACACAGATGACAGTATCTCCCCAAGAAAGAAGAAAATTTTTTAAAAAATACATATTTATTTGAAATAAATTTACTGTCTACTAAAATTTTGTAAAAAAAAAAATAATTTAAATTAAGAAAAAGTATAGTGTCATTTTAAATAACATAAATTTACATGAATTCTTTTAGAAATTACAAAACATGTTTTTGACAGTAGAAATTATTTTCAAAACATCTCAATGAATCTTTAGAGGCATACATTTATTTTATTTCTTTTAACATATGTATAAAAGGCATTACACATCATCTATTTTAAAATTAAGTATGCTGATAAGGTTCTTAAAATTGCTTATTTTACTGA
The DNA here is from genome assembly GCF_057802395.1 of Ceratotherium simum simum. Lineage (NCBI taxonomy): Eukaryota > Metazoa > Chordata > Mammalia > Perissodactyla > Rhinocerotidae > Ceratotherium > Ceratotherium simum. The sequence goes on along the minus strand of NC_141917.1, from coordinate 20,481,591 downwards.
TGTGGTAAAATATACATATAAAATTTACCATTCTAACCATTTTTACATGTACAATTCAATGGCATTGAGCACATTCACATTATTGTGCAACAATCACGACTATCCATCTCCGGAGAAATTTTATCATTTCAAACTGAAACTCTGACAATTAAACAATAACTTCCCTTTACCCTCTCTCCTGAGCTCCTAGTAACCGCTATTCTATTTTCTGCTTCTGTGAATTTGCCTGTTCTGGGTACTTCATGTAAGTGGAGTCACACAATATCGGTCCTTTTCCGTCTGGTTTATTTTACTTAGCATAATGTTTGTATGGTTCATCCATGTTGTAGTATGTATCAGGAATCCATTCCTTTTTACGGCTGAATAATATTCTATTTTATGTATACACCATATTTTGTTTATCCATTCACTCATCGGTGGACATTTGGGTTGTTACCACACGTGAATAATGCTGCTATGAACATTGTTGTGCAAGTATATGTTTGAGTCCCTGCTTTCAATTCTTTTGTATATGTAACCAGATGTGGAATTTCTGGATCATATGAGAATTCTATATTTAATTTTTTTAGGGACCACCATTCTATTTTCCACAGCAGCTGCACCATTTTACATTCCCACCAGCAATGCAAAAGGGTTCCAATTTCTCCACATTCTTGCCAGTATTTGTTTTTTCTGTTTTGCTGATAATAGGCATCCTAATGGGATCTCATTATGGTTTTGATTTGCATTCCTCCAAGGACTAGTGATATTGAGCATCTTTTCATGGGCTTATTGGCTATTTGTATATCTTCTTTGGAGAAATGTCTAATCAAGTCCTTTGCCCATTTTTTTAATTGGGATGTTTGTTTAAAATTCTTTCATTTGAATGATTTTTTAAATGAGAATTAAGAATACATTCTCTATGCCCAATATTCCTTTATACAGGTGATACATTCAATACATTAATGTTTTTCTTTCTGATTCATATTCTATATTTTTTATTTACTTTTATAACAAGCCTACTTTTTAATAAGTTTTTTGAAGTTTCTTATACTAAACACTAAAACCAAAAGGACACAGTTAAGGCAAAGAAGTCTTGTAGATATTTTTCTGGAGAGTAAATCACGATACTGGTGTTGAATTCCATGTGCTGCAGCCAACTCTCTGTATGAATACGGGAAAATCATTTAATGCGTTCAGTTTCTGGTTTGATTATCAGTAAAAAATGGAGTAGGGTGAGACCAAATTTGAGACACCACTATATTCTGTAATTCTATATTAACACAACTGATAAAATAATAAAAACGAAGAAAGGTAGAAATACACACATAGTTACACCGTTATAAGAAGGGGAGATAATATTTGTTGGCATATTTAAACTTTCTCAATAACTCTCTTCAAAAAAAGCATTTTTAGGGGCTGGCCCCATGGCATAGTGGTTAAGTTTGCGTGCTTCACTTCAGTGGCCAGAGGTTCGCAGGTTCACGGGTTCAGATCCTGGGTGCAGATCTACACATTGCTCATCAAGCCATTCTGTGGCAGTGTCCCACATACTAAAATAGAGGAGGATTGGCATGGATGTTAGCTCAGGGACAATCTTCCTCAAGCAAAAAGAGGAGGATTGGTGACATATGTTAGTTTAGGACCAATCCTCCTCACCAAAAAAAAAAAAAAGCATTTTTAAATTTTGAAACATTATTTACCTATAGCAAAACACACTGATCTTGAGCGTGATCTGATGAGTTTTGACAAAGACGTATACCTCTGCAATCACATGAAGATATAAAACATTTCCGTCACCCTGGAAAGTTCCCTGTGTTCCTTCCCAGTCAATCCTCTACTGCCTACAGGCACCCACTGTTCTGACTTCTTTCAACAGAGATTATTATTTCCTCATTTACAATTTCATGTAAATGAATTTACAGAGCAGGTAGTCTTTTGTTGTGGTTTATTTTTCTCAGCATAATATTTTTTGAGGTTTTCCACATGCTATTGCATTTATGGGTGGCTTATTTCTCATTATTGCTGAGCAGTGTTCCTATATTGCATATAGGAACATATATATATATGTTATGTATATATATATACATATATGAATATATAATATATATATAATATATAATATATATTCCTATATATTGCGTTACTATACCACAACTTGTTTATCCAATCTCCTGTTGATAGGCATTTGGGTCCTTTTGTGTACACATTTTTCATTTTTTTTTTTTTTTTTGGCAAATGCATAGAAGTGAAATTTCTTGGTTGTGGGCTAGGTACACGGTTAACTGAATGAGAAAAATTCCAGTTTTGTGAAGTGGTTGTAGCTACCATTTTAAAGTCTTGCCACTAATGTATGAGAGCTCCTGTTGCTAACATTGGTGTTGATAATATCTTTAAATTGAGCCATTCTTTAGAGTGTACAATGGTATCACAATGTGGTCTTGGGCCGGCCCCGTGGCTTAGCGGTTAAGTGCGCGTGCTCCGCTGCTGGCAGCCCGGGTTCGGATCCCAGGGGCGCACCGACACACCACTTCTCCGGCCACGCTGAGGCCGTGTCCCACATACAGCAACTAGAAGGATGTGCAACTATGACATACAACTATCTACTGGGGCTTTGGGGGAAAAAATAAATAAATAAAATCTTTAAAAAGCAAAACAAAACAATGTGATCTTTATTTCTGTTTCCCCAATGACTGGGGATGTTCAGCATGTTTAATATGGCTTAATAAAATGGCTAGTGGCCATTGGTATATATGTATCCCTTTATGCAATTTCTTTTTGAGTTTTGCCCAAAGTTTTATTGGGTTGTTAGGCTTTTATAATTGAGTCATAGAAGTTGTTTATATATTTTGAATGTAAATTCTTTGTCAGATATGTAGTTATTGCAAATGATTTTTCCCCCAGTCTGTGGCCGGCTCGTTCATTTTCTGATAAGAACAGAGAATACATTTGATTTTAGCCAAAAGGCCTGGAAGTAATTCATTCATTTTCTTTATGTTGAGGAGAAGGTTTTAATTTTGAAGGAGTCCATTTTATCTTTTTATTTTTTTCCTTTTATGAGGAAAAGGAGTCTTAGCTAAAAATGTTTCATTACCTTAAGGTCATGAGGTTATTCTTCTCCTATATTTGCTTCTGGAAAATTTATAGTTTTATATTTTCCTTTTAGATCTTACATATTTTTGAGTATAGTGTAAAATATAAAAAGAGAGTTTTGCTGTTGTTATTGTATTTTCTATATAGAGAACCATTTGTTCTAGCATAATTTGTGAAAATACTTTCCTGTTTGCAATGCCATCATGGCTTAGTCAAAAATAACTTGACCATATATATTGTAATCTAATTACGAATGATCAATTCTGTTCCATTAATCTATTTTTATATTGTTATGCCATTATGATGTTGTCTTGCTTACTGTAGCTTTAAAATAAGTTTTGAAATCAAGTAAGTGCACCAACTTTGATTTTTTTCTAAGTATTTTTGATAATTCTTATTTGCATTTTCATATAAATTTTAGCTTCATCAAAAATATATTTAAAATATACTGGGTTGTTATTTGGATTTTATTGGATCTATAAATTAACTTGGAGAGAATTGACATCTTATGTTAATCTGCTTGGGCTGCCATAACAAAATACCATATACTGATGGCTTAGACAACAGCAATTTATTTCCTCACACTTCTGGACGCTAAAGGTCCCAAGTCAAGGTCCAGCAGATTCCGTTTCTGTTGAGAGCTCTCTTTCTAGCTTGCAGACAGTCGCCTTCCCACTGTGTCCTCTCTTAGCCTTTCCTCCATGCATGTGCCCATGGAGGCAGGAAAGAGAGAGTGAGGTCTCTAGTGTCTCTTCTTATTAAGACACAATTCCTGTAGGGTCAGAGCCCCACCCTTATGACTTCATTTAACCTTAATTACTTCTTTAGAGGCCCCATTGCCAAATATAGCCAAACTAGGGGCTTAGGGCTTTAACATATGAATTTGAAGGGGACACAAAAATTCAGTCCATAACACATCTAAACACTGAGTCTTCCAATCTATGAACATGTGATCTTTCCATCTATTTAGGACTTTAATTCTTTCAACAGTGTTTTGCAGATTTATGTGTAGGGATCTTATATACATTATGTTATGATTTTCTCTGAGTGTTTTATGTTCTTTAATGGTTTTGTAAGTGGTGTGATATTTTAGAGTCCATTTGCCAAATGTGTTTTGCTAGTATGTAGAAATACAAATTATAACATATTTTGACCTTGTATATTGTGGCCTTAATTAATTTATTTAGCAAATCTAGCATTTTTTAAAATAGATTGCTTAGGATTTTCTACACAATCAGATGGCCTAAATAAAGATAATTTTACATCCCTTCTTTCCTCTTCTCTTTTCCTTCTATTTCATTCCCTTACTGGACAATTCAGTTAAATCTATTTGGGATAGAGCAAACTAGACATCCACTTTCAGGACTGAAAAAGGCTCCGTTGCACAGAATGAGATTTCAGAACAAAATCAGGGTAAGTAAGCATCCTTAGAAATGGCAGCCTGAGGTGGAGTGTCAGAGACAGCATGGTAAGGAAGATTATGTAGGGATTTGTGCTTGTGGGAGCCGACAGAGTCAGAAAAGGATGAGGAGGGCATATACACAGTGGAGTGGCCCAGTGTAAGATTCAGAGTGTGAGCAGAGGAAGGCACATCCATGCACAGGATGAACCAATATGACATATCAGAGCCTGGGCAGGTAGCTGAAGTCTCCTGAGAGAGAGGTGATGGTGGCAGTTATGGGAGATTTGTTATATACAGGAGGAGTGATATGTTGATATATTAAGGACTGTCATAGCAAATATTCTTTCTGTAATAAAAGGGAGTTACAAATAAGGAAAGGAAGAAAACTAGAATCACTTCAGTGCTATTGGATTGCAATTAGAGATATTGGTGTGAAATCTTGGTTTTCAATATATTTATATACATGTATTGATACGGAAATATATCTATGTATAGTATGTGAGTATACAAATATTCCTTAGTTGTGTCCAATGACAGAGCCTGGGGAAAGCAATATCCCAGTAACGATGAGTGTACCAAATACCCCAGATCTTTGCTTCTAAGTACCATTTTTGACTAAAAGGAGCCAGAGATCTTTTGAGAGATGGATGATTCCACAGCTGGTGCAGGGTGTGTACAAGACAAACTTGATCCATCTTGTGCCAGAAAGCAAGTGCTCAAAGAATGAAGGGATCTTGTGTAAAAGACACGGAAGCAACTTGGATAGGTTCCCACTGAATGTTCAAATTGGGGGCTATTTGAACATCAAAATAAAAAATGTTAATAAAGCATTATGACCCATTGGAGAAGATAGGAAAGCATTAGTCCTTGAAGATATAATTGATTGATTGATTAGAAAATTTTATGAAGAATGGGATATTTACATAGTTTTTAAAAGGTCCCCATAAAACATATATTAATTACAAAGGGAAAATTTATAACTTTCCAGTTGAGAAGACTAAATCAGTTGATCAAAGTGAATACCATCAATAAAGAGATAAATTGAAACTTGTGCTTGTTGACAAGATGCACTAAAGACATAACACCACTTCTGTGAAAATCTTACCAAAAATGCCTAACCTAAATTACAACATAAGGAAACATCATACATACCTAAATTGAGGAAGATACTACAAAATAACTCATCTGTGATTATTATAATTGTTCAAATCATGGAGTTGAGGATGAACTAACCATCCCAGCCTCAAAATACTAAAAAGACATAACACCTAAATGCAGCACATGATTTGAGGTGAATACATTTACTACAAAAGATGTTATTGGAAAAATTGGTGGAATTTAAATGGATCCTGAGAATTACATTGTAATATATCAATGTTACATTAGTAATTTTGATAGATGATTTAAGATGTGCAAGAGAATTCGCTCACTGGTGAGGAATGCCAACTAAAAAAGTCAGGAATGATGGTACGTCAAGTTGACAACCTACTCTCAAATGGTTAAGAGAAAAAGAAATTCTATATACTGTAGTTCCAACTTTTAATAAGTTTGTGAATGTTTCAAATTTCTTTTAAAAGAGCTTATTTCTCCCTTTGCAATTAGTACACCTGTGATTATATTTTATTTACAAATTGCAATGGTTAGGATCTTCAGTATTATGTTAAATGGAAATGATGAGAATGAAAAATCTTGTCCTGTTTTGACCTTACAGGAAAATCATTCTGCCTTTCCACATCATATGTGATATTAGCTGCAAGAATTTTGTAGAATAAATAGAAAATAAGGTTTTGATGTTGCTTATAATAAAAAAATAAATAAAAAGACAGTTGAGGCTAAGAGTCTTGTAGATATTTTTCTAGAGAGTACATTATGAGACATGTTGAATCCCATGCTCTACCATAATTATCAATATGATTATGGACAAGTCATTTAATCCCCTGGGTTTCTGGTTTCATCATGACTAAAAGCAGAGTAGTTGGTAAGATTAAATTTGAGACACCATTACATTCTGTAATTCTATGTTATCATGGCTTATGAAATAAAAGGAAGAGAAAAAAATACACTCATAGGTATAGGGAGGGGAGAAAATAAAATAAAATAAACTCTTGACTTATTTAACCTTTCTATAAATTTCTCCAATAATCTCTTCAAGAAAAGTATTTTAAACTATTGAGGTATAATTTACATATGTTTATGTTTCCTTATGAAACTTATGAACGTAGTATGTTTAAAAATATAATATTAATTGTGTATTTTTTAATTTGCATGAATCCTATTTCATTAATAGTAATTTCATTTTTATTTTTATTTTTTCCTTATTAACACTACATGTAGTTTAAAGATTTATAACATTATTTCTACATCTGTAGTGTCAAATTTAACTGTCGCACAGTATTTTATTATAGGCATTTACCAAATTAAAAACAAAACGACAAACAAACCAACAAACCATTCATCAGCCCTACCCAGAAAGTTTCCAATTCAATTGGTCAACAATAAGAGCTAGATGTGTTTTTTGTTTGTTTGTTTTTATTTTTTTTAATTCCTGTGGATGGTCAACAGTGGGACTAGAAACATGAGCTTGGCCTCCTCTAGAGTTCTGAATCCCTGTTTTTAATGAATTACTATGGTCATTGTCCCATGACTTCTTTGTAATATTATGATTTGTTACTCCAAGCTTAAGCTTCTTCAGGATGTATTAGGGAAGAACTGATCTTATTATCAGTTGTTTTACGCTGTGGTTTTAATTTGCTTTAATTTTCCATCATTCCAAATAATCTGCACTCTAGGAACTTTCCAGAACCTTTATACTTTCTGTTCTAATACAACACGGTGGCTTTATTCTTTAAAAACATAAGTATACTTTTTCATTTTCATTTAATTGTTGGAGAAAGAGGGTGAATAAAAGTTGGGATAAGCCTAATAAATTATACAAGAAGAGATAAGGGACAAGGATAATGCAATAAGGTCACTAATGATGGCTTGTTTCCAGCTGATCACTAAATTACCCTTAAATTAATGTCAGAGTAAATTTACTGTAACACTGCTATAATTGTACATATAGTATCGTTCTTTTTCTTCTTTCTGTTGAAGCTTATCCTCATAATTTCCTCACAGAATTATTTACTTTTTATTTATTTATTTAAATTAAGACTTTATTTGTTTACAGCAGTTTCAGACTCACAGTAAAATTGAGGGAAAAGTACAGTGATTTCCCACATAGCCCCTTACCCTGACATAGATAGCCTCCTCATTATCAACATCACTCAACAAAGTGGTATAGCTGTTACAATTGGCAAACCTACATTGACACATCATAATCACCCAGAGTTCAAGGTTACATTATGGTTACCCTTGGTGTTGTACATTCTGTGGGTTTGGACAAAGACAAAATGACATCTGTCCATCATTATGTTACCATACAGAGTATTTTCACTGCCCTAAAATCCTCTGTGCTCTACCTATTCATCTCTTCCGCACCTCCAACCCCTGGGAACCATGATCTTTTTACTGTCTCCATAGTTTTGCCTTTTCCAGAAGGTCATATAGTTGGAATCTAACATTACGTAGCCTGTACAGGTTGGCTTCTTTTATTGAGTAATATGCATTTAAGGTTACTCCATATCTATCTTTTCATGACTGTTCATCTCTTTTTAGTGCTAAATAATATCCCATTGTCTGGATGTACCACAGTTTATTTATCCATTCCCCTACAGAAGAACATCTCGGTTGCTTCCAAGTATGGCAATTACAAATAAAGTTGCTATAGATATCAATGTGCAGATTATTGTGTAGACATAAGTTTTCCACTCCGTTGGGTAAATACCAAGGAGCACTATTGCTGGATCATATGGTAAAAGTATGCTTAGTTTAGTGAGAAACTCCAAAGTGTCTTCCAAGTGGCTGTACCATTTTACATTCTCACCAGCAACAAATGAGATTTCTTATTGCTCCACATCCTTGCTCAGTAGAGAGTTGTCAGTGTTCCAGATTTCAGGCATTCTAATAGGTGTGTTGTGATATCTCAGTGCTATTTTAATTTGCCTTTCCCCAATGACATATGATGTGAAGCATCTTTTCCTGTCCTTATCTGCCATCTTTATATCTTCTTTTGTGAGCTGTCTCTTAAGGTCTTTAGCCTACTTTTTAATCGGGTTGTTTGTTTTCTTATTGTTGATTTTAAGAGTTATTTGTATATTTTGGATAACAATCCTTTATTAAATGTGTCTTTTGCAAATATTTTCTTCGAGTCTGTGGCCTGTCTTCTCATTCTCTTCACATTGTCTTTTGTAGAGCAGAAATTTTTGATTTTAATGAAGTCCAGCTTATTAATTCTTTCTTTCATGAATCATACCTTTGATGTATCTAAAGTCATCAGCATATTTAATTTCTCTAGATTTTCTCCTATGCTCTTTTCCAGAGTTTTTATAGTTTTGTGTTTTACATTTAGGTCTGTGATCCATTTTGATCAAATGCAAATTTATTCCAAACACATATCTCTGAAGTGACTAATATATAGTATGAAATTTATGTTAATCTCCTTGAGATTTCTACTTTCAAATTTCATAAATATTCAGTTCTATTCAAATTTTTACTATATGTATGACATAATATAAG